>NC_084530.1:22888434-23607184 GCF_024500275.1 Phycodurus eques
GGCTGATGGGCACGCAGAGCAACACTGCCAGGCGGCGTGTTTCGACCAGCGTGCGAGCTCTGCGGATCACTTTGCGCCGCTACAGTGTCTGCTAATCAATTTAGGTCCAGCCCTGCGCAGGACGAGGAGGCACTAATGATGCTCTGCAGCCTCCCCCCCGGGAAGGGAGGGGACGGACGGAACATTACAAAGAAGCTACATTATTTATCAGCGGGGTCCTGGACAGGGCATCCATTAGCCCCCCCACCCGACCCCCGCTCAATGGGGTCACTGGCTATAAAGACAGCAGAGCAGGAAGAGAGAGTGATGGTGGCAGAAAGGTTTTAATGCGAAGAGAAAGGGGAGGAAAGTGAAAGTGACAGTAATGATGACACACATCTTAAGACACTCAGTGGGAACACTACAGTATCTGGTCTCTGCAATAAAGACCCTTCAAGCATCAATAAACTGTCACACTGAAATGGATACATATATGCCGTATTATGAAAAATGGCTTAGATAAACAGGGGTGACACAGTAAATTATCCAATTCCCTTAATTGGTCCTAAAATTAGTATATATTTAGTAAAAAATATCTATATGTATATAAATACAAATCATGTATCTTTAAGGCTGCTGCTACATTATCGTCTTAGAGCCGGGTATTCTGCCAATTATCCCATCGATTAATCGAGTCGAAATTGGTGTTTTCATTATAATTCAAACTAATCAAAGAAGAAAGAGACAACATGAGCCGGATTAATTGCACATTGTTTACCCTATGACAAGAAACGAGCCCGGTGGAAGGCAATCACGGACGGAGTCAATCGTGCTGAGCAACCCAAAAGCAGCGATTTGTCCACCATCCAAATATTTGACCCGAAGTATGTGCTCACAAGCTGCAAATATTTTGCGGTGTTCGTGGGACATAGTCCTGCTGCGAATAGTAAAAATCTCCAAGTGACTGAAACCATCCGAAAAGGTTTGTAATTACCTACAGATGCCACAAGATGGCGGAAAAGCACTTTTTTTCTATGGGACAAGTCTACCGCCTGATAAATGAACCTCCTTCCCTCACTTCAACACAGTTCCTTGGCCCCAAGGTTGTGCAATGTGTTTTTTAATATTTTAGACAATCCTTTGGCTTGAACACAAAAACAGCAAACTGTTTTTTCAGCAAATAACGCCAAATAGGTAACGGCCCTTATAAAAAAAAAAAATAATAATATAATAAAATTTTAAAAAGTGAATAGGTGAATTTGGGAATGTCGAAACAATGAATATGCAGGGGTTCACAGTATCTTTGAAAGAATTCTTAAGTTAACGCTTAAAAAAAAGCGCTTCCCAAGGTTATTTGGTATCAGGGTAAATAAAGCAAACCCCAGGAGGGGAAAAAAAACAAAAAGCAAAACATGTTCTGAATAATGGCATTATCGTTTGCTTTGGGGGGTAATTGATTAAAATCAGAAAATTACCTGTTTGATTGATGTTCATATGAAAGAGTTCTGTTAAAACAAAACAAAAAAAATGAAATAGAAATGAGCATCACTGGATACCACTTTTTTTCAGACCGATACCAGTACTAGTGTTCACGCACGTACTCACCGATACTACTACTTTTGAGACATACAATTTCAGTGAACACAATGACAGATAATTGTGAACAAAGACCTGTCCTTCTTTCTGACGCATACAATGATTCACCCATGTGTCAAACTGCTACAGCGTAGCGCCAACTACTGGCGAGGAGGACATAATATCAGATTTTTGTTTTTTTCCCCCCCCTAAGTTTCGTTTGTTGGTATCAGCAGCCTTCACGGGTACCCGATACACCTTGAAATATGGCCTGTATCGGTTCAATATTGTATCTGTACTCGCCCGTCCTTTGTATAAATGTCGCGTCTTCTGTTACAGTTCCGATGCAGCGATTTCGCTTTTATCTGTGCGAAAGCAGGACCGAAACACGATTGGCATTGCCTTTGACGGGGGTCGACCGACGCATCAATGCGACACAACAACGGTGCACTGGTGCCAAATCGAGTCATCCCAACTACGCTCGGCACTCAAAGTGGGGGTTAGCCTCGTTTTTGGAAAGGGGACACCGCAGTTCGGCGTAGGCAGTCGTCTGGCAAATGTTGTGACTGCCACTGACCTATATTTACACTGGCTGAAGTACATGTTTTAAATGGTTTCTTTCGGGTACTCGGAGACAACTGATCGTGTTTTGCAATCACACGGGGATGATCATTCGGTCAACGAAGGTCCTTTGGGTAATCTGATCCGTCACCTTCGATGATGTCAGTGCTCACGCACTAATTCAGTGACACATGACGAACACACACGCACGCACGCACGCGCGCGCACACACACACACACACACACGCACACACACGAGGATGTTTTAAAGAGACACACATTAAAACGAGAGGTTACAATTGCCAAAATTCAAAAGTTAAAACTACAATTAAGTGCAATGCGGGCTGTTTTGGTGCATTTGAAAGTGTCTCGCAGGTATTCAAGTGACTTTACACACACACAGTAAGGAAAACCCCGCGTGAATTCCTAGTATTGATGTTATCGTATCCAAATGCCACTTTAATTTTTATTTAAAACCGGGACAATCGTGGGACGACCCTGGGTGGGTGGGTGGGTGCTTGGGGGAAAAAAGTTTCAAGTGCCGCCGCTGGGAACCGTTAATGCGCTACTGGGGTACAAACGACGAGGTAGAGAGAGGAACTGAAGGCTAAACGTTGGCTTCGGAGCGCGTAACGTGAACACAAAAGCATTTGAAACAAAGTTGTGGTTACCTTATGCGAGTGCGGAGGCGGCGGTCTTGTTGTCCCCCTTCACGTTCCCCGAGCTCCTCGCGGCGGCGTGATGCGGCCTGGCGTCAGCGAGTCGCGGGGGCCTCGTCACCCTCCGCCCCAGCGCCAGTATCACGCCGCGGGGCCGCCTTCGACAATAACAAGGCCTACTTTTTTTTTTTTTTTTTACCCAAACGCGTCTTCTTGGTTTCATTCACATGGCGAACGTTTTTGCAACTTTTTACTGTGGCTCTCTCTTCTGGCCAAGTTTTAAGTGGTTGGCCCAGTTTGGGAGTTTTTTTTTACCCCCTCCCTGTTTAGTGGTTAGTCACCGTTTTAAAAAAATACATTTAAATGTGGGATGCGCT
This sequence comes from Phycodurus eques, assembly GCF_024500275.1. Taxonomy (NCBI): domain Eukaryota; kingdom Metazoa; phylum Chordata; class Actinopteri; order Syngnathiformes; family Syngnathidae; genus Phycodurus; species Phycodurus eques. Next base: position 22,891,586 of record NC_084530.1, read on the forward strand.
GTCTTGTGCGTGGAGCGCCATTTGGTTGTTGTAGTTGCTTTTTGTTATGTTTTTTCCCCTCTTTCAAGGTGACCCCTAATTAAAGAAAATCACATCCTCCACGAATACGCAAGGTGTCCATGAAGTGCAAAATTAAAATATATACAATAGTTTATTTTAATAGTAAAATAATAATTCATTCTCATGTTTTATCAATATTGTTTCTCATTCATTTCATATAATTAACGTAAAATACATACAAATACATAAATATAAAGAGGTGTATGCTAAATTGTTTATTTATTTTTTTATATAAATTAACAAATTATTGAATGGGATAAATGAAAAACTAAAACACATTTTAAAAATATTTTTAACTAACTCATTTTAGGGAAAGAATGGCTAAATTAATGTAACAAATGCAGTGGTGCCTTGACTTACGAGTTGAATTCGTTCAGTAACCTAGCTCGTAACTTAATTAACTCTTATATCAAACCAATTTGAAATCCGTTCCACCCCTCTCCAAAAAGTATTTTCTTGTTTTTTGTAAACAAAAAAAATAGCACTGTATTGTAAAGTAGAAACATAAAAACATAATAAAACATGATAAAAAAGATTGTAAATAAATAAAATCGTTTTCTACTGTATCCATCCATCCATCCATTTTCTACTGCTTATCCGGGTCGGGTCGCGGGGGCAGTAGCTTTAGCAGGGACGCCCAGACTTCCCTCTCCCCAGCCACTTCATCCAGCTCTTCCGGGGGATCCCGAGGCGTTCCCAGGCCAGCCGAAGGACGTAGTCCCTCCAGCGTGTCCTGGGTCGTCCCCGGGGTCTCCTCCCGGTGGGACGTGCCCGGAACACTTCACCGGGGAGGCGTCCGGGAGGCATCCGAATCAGATCCCCCAGCCACCTCATCTGGCTCCTCTCAATGCGGAGGAGCAGCGGCTCTACTCTGAGATCCTCCCGGATGACCGAGCTTCTCACCCTATCTCTAAGGGAGAGCCCGGACACCCTGCGGAGGAAACTCATTTCGGCCGCTTGTATCCGGGATCTCGTTCTTTCGGTCACGACCCACAGCTCGTGACCATAGGTGAGGGTAGGAACGAAGATCGACCGGTAAATTGAGAGCTTCGCTTTTCGGCTTAACTCCTTCTTTACCACAACGGACCGATACAAAGTCCGCATCACTGCAGACGCCGCACCGATCCGTCTGTCGATCTCCCGTTCCATTCTTCCCTCACTCGTGAACAAGACCCCAAGATACTTGAACTCCTCCACTTGGGGCAGGATCTCATCCCCGACCCGGAGAGGGCACGCCACCCTTTTCCGACTGAGGACCATGGTCTCAGATTTGGAGGTGCTGATTCTCATCCCAGCCGCTTCACACTCGGCTGCGAACTGCTCCAGTGAGAGTTGGAGCTCACGGCTCGATGAAGCCAACAGAACCACATCATCAGCAAAAAGCAGAGATGCAATACTGAGGCCACCAAACCGGACCCCCTCTTCGCCTTGGCTGCGCCTAGAAATTCTGTCCATAAAAGTTATGAACAGAATCGGCGACAAAGGGCAGCCTTGGCGGAGTCCAACCCTCACCGGGAACGAGTCCGACTTACTGCCGGATATGCGGACCAAACTCTGACTCCGGTCGTACAGGGACCGAACAGCCCGTATCAGGGGGTTCGGTACCCCATACTCCTGAAGCACCCTCCACAGGACTCCCCGAGGGACACGGTCAAACGCCTTCTCCAAGTCCACAAAACACATGTAGACTGGTTGGGCGAACTCCCATGCACCGTCGAGGACCCTGCCGAGGGTGTAGAGCTGGTCCACTGTTCCACGGCCAGGACGAAAACCACACTGCTCCTCCTGAATCTGAGATTCGACTTCCCGACGGACCCTCCTCTCCAGCACCCCTGAATAGACCTTACCGGGGAGGCTGAGCAGTGTGATCCCCCTGAAGTTGGAACACACCCTCCGGTCCCCCTTCTTAAAAAGGGGGACCACCACCCCAGTCTGCCAATCCAGAGGCACTGTCCCCGATGTCCACGCGATGTTGCAGAGGCGTGTCAACCAGGACAGCCCCACGACATCCAGAGCCTTTAGGAACTCCGGACGAATTTCATCCACCCCCGGGGCCCTGCCACCGAGGAGCTTTTTAACTACCTCGGTGACCTCAAATCCAGAGATAGGAGAGCCCGCCTCAGAGAACCCACACTCTGCTTCCTCATGGGAAGGCGTGTCGGTGGAATTGAGGAGGTCTTCGAAGTATTCTCCCCACCGACTCACAACGTCCCGAGTCGAGGTCAGCAGCGCCCCATCCCCACTATACACAGTGTTGGTGGTGCACTGCTTTCCTCTCCTGAGACGTCGGATGGTTTTCTACTGTAATTAAGCCAAAATCACACACACACATGTATTTATGTGTTGATGTGTGCTTTTAAGGGGCGTGGCCTAGTGAGTGACGTCAGGAGCTGGAGTCAGTCGTGTTGGCCGGCTCTTTTCAGAGTGCACTTGTTTTGCTTTTCATGGTGTTCAAGGCCTTGAGTGTCTTCTCCATGCTCCCTGTGAGTGCTTTCATTTTCTATTCGCGTGGTTCCCATTCAATAAACATGTGAAAGTGTATCAGTGATTGTTGATCTCTTTTGTTAAATTTATTTTTTATTTTTTTCTCGTTACTTCACTCGAGTAGTGGCCTATCTAAGGCTTGTCTGTATGAGCTGCCAGTAGAATATTATTAAAATGATCTGTTAAAAAAAATCATCCCTCTCCGGGCCCATTCTCACCAGGTCGTCAGGTAAGTTGATCACATCTCTTATATTTTTAATCGGTTGTACATTTAAAAAAAATACAACGTCAAACCGATACAATTTGGTTTGGCAATACGCCATCGTTATTAAGCCATGCTAGCGATGTAGCTTTCTTGCACGGTAAGGTAGTGAGCTGGGGGTGTTTCTGTGGGCACAGACGTGAGGGGATCGAAGTGAGAGGACACTCAAATTTTGCTAGCAGTTTGAAAACGACATACTCTACCTTTAAGTCAAGGTACGTTGTATTACAGGACTCTCGATAAATGCTCGGTGGCCCGCGAGCATGGTGGAGGATGATGCGGGCGAAATCTTCCGATTTCAAGAGTGAGACACTTCTTCAAAGGCATCTCATTAATAATGCAGGCTAATGCACGAAAATAGGCTTCAGGCAGCGGAGAGAGCTGCCTAAACGTGTCTCCAATGCCCCCAGAAAAAAGCTAAATCACTCGAGATCCACGCATTTTTGAGACAATATACACTCGCTTTGACATGCTATGTTATTGCTTCTCCAATCGAATAATATGTAAAGAAATATTATTAGCACTGTGCATCAAAAATGTGCATTAGTGTCTTTGTCAAAGGGTAAGATGCATGTGGAGGTGTACCTAATGATATGGCAGCAGCTTACAAAAGTTGAAATACATATTTGAAAGATCGTAAATGATGTCTGATATTAAAAGAAAGACAATGCTTCTTGGGGGTTGACTGCTCTGGGGCGGGGGTGGGGTGGGGGGGGGGGGACTAGTTTCGCTCTCGGGGATGCGGAGGCCGCTGCTGCAGGTGACGTCACGCGGATGGCGACAGCATGTCTGAGTGCTGAGTGAACGAGGCGGGAACAAAAGCAAAAAAAAAAAAGAAGAAGAAAAAAAGAAGGAGGAGAAGAAGAAGGAGGAGGAGGTGGGGCAAGATGATGTTCAAGACGATGACAAGGAATCATTTTCAAGTTTGTTTTTAGAGCTGCATTTTCTACTTGTAAATACTCTGACAATGTTTTATATGTTATTTTGGAGAGTTCCACTGCAAAGGAATCCTTAAAACGCCTCCCAAGATTAACATTAGCACCCCCATTAGACACTGTAATAATAATAATAGTAATAATAATAATTTTGTTGCACCATAGTGTACATTGCATATTGCATAAACGACAGGACTTATTGTGTAAAATCCATGAAAAAATACAAAATATCGGTTGACGAAAAGGACATTACTTTTTACGCAAAATCCAACTAAAGGTACAAAAATTCTGCTGACAAAAGTACATTTATTTTTGTATGAAATTCTACTAAAATGACTAAATATAACACAAGGACATGACTAATCCAACTAAAAGTACAAAATGACTGTCGACTAAAGGACATTACTTTTTGTGCAGAATCTTACTAAAAGTACAAAATGACTGGTGACCTAAAGACATGAATTTTTGTACAAAATCATTATTATTATACAAATTATAATCTTTTTTTCATGCAGGACACAATTTATTTATACCTTTTATTACATTTGCGTTTTTGTTTTTTTTGGGTGTTCATGTTCTACGCGACACACTCCCCCCCAAGTTATGACCCCCATGGAGGGCGGTTTTCCCAGTGTCGCAGTGCAGGGTGGGACACATCTGAGTGACAGCAGCTGTCATAGTCACATACCGGCTGGGACAACAAACACACAGCAGCTGCCATTCAAAGCAGTCGGCTCACGACTTGGAGTGGGGAGCGGGGCGGGGCGGGGGGTGCTGAGTTTAAACCAACATGGGGGTGCGGAGGTGGTTGAGGTCACATGGTGGTGCACCTGTATCGTTAGCAGCTGTCCTTCGCTCTACAGGTGTGTATCCTGGAGTTATCTTTAGTGGTCTACAGACATTTTTCCGGGGATAACATCTAGCCCGAAATGGACAAATTTCAGGGAGTGCATTGGGGGTCCGTAGGCCGTAGGTTGTCCACCCCTGAATTATGGGATCCATCCATCCATATTATCATCATTATTTTGTAATAGTACAATTTAATAAAGGCACACAAAAATTGCATTGTAAAAACAAAACAATACAAACCAAAAAAGGCAGATTTAGTAAGCGATAGTCAACATATTAAGAAATTTAAAAACATAAGGCATAAGAACAGGACACATTTTTTGGCTTATTCTGATGAGTAGTTATTTAAAGGTGTGAAAAATGTGCAAATAAATGCAGAAAATTATATAATATAAAAAAAATAAGGACATGACTTTATATATATATATATATAAAATTATGCAAAAAGACACTTCAACACGTGGGAAAATGTTTTATGGTCCAATGTATTGAAGTCAGTTACTGTTAGCAAAAAAAAAAAAAAAAAACTAGGCTTCTGCTAGAAGGCAAAAGAAGGTCAAGAAAAAGGCTACTTGAACAGCTGAACTTTATTTGGGTTCACTCAGGGGCACGTTAAATGGTGGCAGGTGTGTGCCGACTCCTTGGTTAATTGTGAACACAGCCACATCCCAGTTTTTAGAGGGTGTGCACACTTGTGCAACCAGTTATCTCAGTTGTTTATTTTGACTTCCCCACTCTAAAATTTGTTCTTATTATTATTGAGTCGTACAGGTTGTAGGTCAGTTAATGGTGGAAAAAGCTTTGAAATTATTTATTTTGCTCCAATTGTCATTTCAACAAGGGTGTGTAGACTTTGTATATCCACCATAAATATAGACCGAAAACGCCCCTTATTGATCTGACAGCATTTGTAATAGTATGCGATACAACGGACAGTCGTAACGTGCTGAGTAGAAAACAAACTCTTGCAATGTTTGACATTTAGCAATTGTATTTCTACTACCACCACACGGCAAATGCTGGTCGAAGACGTGATGGGCGGGGCAACAAGGGCTGACGACTGATGGTGACGTCACACACAGTCGGCGAAACTGCGCCCGAGATCATGTGACCAGAGTGGACGATTGAGTGGCATCTTGTCGACGCGCAAGTGCTTTGTGCTGTCACGTGTTGCTGCTCAGTCGAAAAACGAACATTTGATGCAGCAGTCGCGCACATTTTACGTTCGGAATCACATACATGAGAAATTGAGTGCATTTTTACATTAGATATAGCCCACTATACAAAATCAGAGCATTTTGGATGCGTTGTAGCTATTTTCTCATCATTCACTGATTTGTCAAGTTCATCTCTAAGTATACCGCGTGCGCCATCTAGTGGCAAAATTACATCAGTACTTTTCGTTGAAGAAAGTCCCCACATGGCAACATTTATATTTGGATTTACTTCACGTGGTTATTGTTTTATATAACTTATTTATGACTTGAGTTCGTCTCAGTGTGAGGCTTATTTTTTTAAATCGTTTTTTTGTATTTTTGTAAACAATATCCTATAATAGTATAAACAAATTTTTTGGACGAGCATGTTGCAAGATTAACAAATGCAAATTTTCAAGGATTGCGCCCAATTTATTTGTAGACGTGGTCAAATTTGATATATTTTTGTAAGATTATAATTTTCTATATTTTATATGTTTTCATAGTTTTTTGCCGTACATACAGTACATTGTATATTTTTTTTATTTTTGTATGACCATAATTGTTTAGAAAATGTTATATTACAGCAACAACAACATGATTACTTTTCTTTTATTTTATCCTGGATTAAGGTTCGTTAGAGTAGAAACGGATGAAAAATCTCCTAACATGAAAATTGTATTTGACATTGTACTCGCTTATATAGTGAATGCTTTATTTTCTAAAAAGTAATCATCGTCGTCATTTTCGAGAAACCAACATTCGGTTTAGGGGGGGTAAGACCATAAACACATACGACCAAATAATGTTAATTATATAATATATATAATACTTTTCTGGTGACAGGTGACCCCTGAATTTAAGTTTTGAGTTTTGTTTTCTTTTATATACAAATATATATATATATATATATATATATATATATATAAGCATGATGTTATGACATGGTACAACATTTTAACATTCTGCATAACATTTGAACATTTATACAGAGTTTCTTACGTTTTCTTTTTTAACAAACCAGACTGATTTGGACATTTTCCTCGGTTTTCTTCTGGAACCAGATCATTGTGCTACTGTCCACAGCAGGTGAACCGATCAATCATAAAGTCCACAAACAGCAATGACTGTTTTTTAAGAAACTACAGAATGGTTAAGTGTCGAGAGCTCACTAAAATTGAAAGAATCTGCATTAAAGTCCTTCATAATGCTTGAGGCTCTCTTTCTGACTGATGGTCTAATCACAAATCCATAGGCACTGTACCGTAAGAGAGAGAGGGTTCATGATGGCTATTTTATGCACCACCTGCAGATGTACCACAAGATGTCACTGTCGTATGTATAAAAACTGCTCCAAAAGAGAGTCTGCTGGTCTGATGTTGTTGGCAAAGCACCTGCTCGGACTCCGAACAAAAACACTGGAAAATCCAACACAGCATGTCAAATGATGTAAACACTGCTGTCATTTTAATAGCAATAAAAATGCTCCACGTGCATGCACGGAGGCCAAGTGAAGAGTCAAATATCTGCTATGATTTAACCTCAACAATGCAACGGTTTTGGATTTTTTTCATTGTTCATTGTGGTCCAGCAGTCACAGAACATATCAACAAGAATGGTGTTTGTGTGCAAACACTCCCTTGTCAGTCCGTAGATGTGAACGCAAACAAAATCCATGCGAGGAGGTTTTGGAGCGTGCTGCAGTGATCTGGGTGGGCCAAAGTGCACATGAAGGTAACATAACACATGAGCACCATGTCCCCCCACCCGATACTGACAGCGACTTGGCTGCAGTGAGCGGGTGTGATTTCGGGGTCCCGAAAACCTGCCAGGAGGTGGGGGCGAGCGAGCCAGCGGATCCCTTTTAGACATGGCTGCCAGCGTGGCCTGCCCGTGGGTGGGCGTTTAACAAATCTCGTGAGACTTTGGTATATAATGCGAGACTTCAGTTTGTCTCAACAGACTTCAGAAAATCTGGGGGGAGGAGACTTAAATAAATCTCGTGAGACTTCAGCGTAAAACACAAGACATCAGTAAATCTCAAAAGCCTGCAAGTGTATTTTGACTTCAATAAATTGCTCGAGACGAGTATATCTCATAAAATGTCATTAAATCTTGTGACACTTGATTATACCTCGCGAGACACCAGGACACATCATGAGACTTGAGCAAATCTCCATGGTCAGTAACTCCTCTGAGACTGCAGTACATCTCGTGAGTCTTCAGCTTCCCACAAGATATCAATAACTCTGACAAAGACTTCAGTGACATTTCCGTTTGTTTCGAAGAGTGCGCCTTCAACCAAAACATTTATTCCTATTCTTCTAATCTTGGGAGAGTTGTTATCATGAGACTCAAGTAAATCCCACAAATCTCTTGTCATAAGACTTGAATAAACCTCCAAGACCTTCAATAACTCGTAAGATTTCAGTATATCTCGCAAGACGCTGGGAAATCTTGTCGAACGTCAGTACATCTCGCTGAACCGAAAGGCTTTAGTGAATCTTACAAGACTTTAGTAGGTCACCAAATTTCAGTACATTTCACGAGACAACTAAATCTCGTGGAACGTCAGTAACTCTTGCAAGCCTTCAGTCAATCTCGGAAGACTTCAGTCAATCTCACGGGACTACAATATATTACAACACTTCGGACATCTCGTGAAACTTCAGTTTTCTGTGCGGGACTTAAGTCCATCTTGTGATACTTCAGTAAATCTCACAAGACTTCACGAAATCTAGTGAGACCAGTATTTTACAAGACTTCTGTACATTTGTCAGGATTTCCGTATCTCATAAGACTTCAGTCAATCTCACGAGATTTCAGTCCATTTTGCGACACTTCAGCACAGCACACGAGACTTTGGTCCAACTCGTGCGATTTCAGTATATCTCCAACTCGTTTCATTTCGACCATGAAACCTCAGTGAATTGCACAAGACTTCAGTATATCTTGCGAGACTTTAGTCATTCTCGTGGGACTTCAATGTCATGCGAGATTTCAGTAGATCTTAAAAAAAAAAAAAGAATCGCTCACAAGACAAGTAAATATTGTAAGACTTCAGTAAATCTCATCTTTGCTTGTTACTTCCTGTTCTTGCTGCCTCCCTCCCTGTCCTTTTGCTGTTGTGTGGGGCAGCAAGGACTTCTGCCCCAAGTTGTCAAGGAAACAATACAAACTTGCCTCGTGGGCACAAATGATCGTGCCCGCCAATCCTGCCTCACTGTCCGTACTAAAATTTACGTTCTGTTGTAACGTTTCTATAAACAAAATAAAATAAAAAAAATTTCCATAGACCATTTGTTAGCCGTCTAGTTTGAACTTTTTCCCGCTCGGATCTCCTGGCAAGAGGAAAGCGGAAACACGAGATGTTTCTTCCCTTGTAATTGGCGCACAAAAGGAAGAATAAAGCGCACTCCTTTGGTCCCTCTCACTTCCCTTCACCTTGTCTTGAGTGGGGCATTCCTCCGTAGCTTAAGCAGGGGGAAATCTTTCCTGCTTCATCCGGGATAATCCTGTCCTCGAACAAGGCGGCGCAGCTCTCATATTAAGAACGATTTATTCGCCGTGAATTCCGGTCAGGTCAAGTCTCCCGCTTTCATGCCCCCCCCCCGTGCGGCGGTGGGGGTGGGGGGGGGGGGGGATAACTTGTGTGTTCACTTCAAAGACATCATGCGGATTGGAAACATGAATTAAGGTCACTGATAAACGGTAGCTTGATGTTTAAGTGTGTTTTTTTTGGGGGGGGGGGGGGGAGGATGGGGTCACACAGGAGAGCGTGTGGAGCCCATATAATATGATTTAAAAGTGACTCAGAGGGCACGGTCGCATCTAAGATAACAGGAAGCTTAATTATTCTCCGGGACCAAAGTGACTTTGAGCCTATTCGTTTTCATTCATGAACAAATTAGACCTATTTTTGTCCCTTATATGTAATACAGAGCAGTCAATTAATAGCAATGTTTGTGTAATTCCAGCATCTTAGTAAGCTCACTTTTTAATTAGCCAATGGGGCAGTCACAATTGTGCCCCACGAACTCTGCTAAGATACAGGCGATGCAACCACACAAAGGTAACGGTACTGACAATAATAGCACTTACCATGGCTAATGGGAGCAATTTTGTAAACCAATTTTTCAATTAGCCTGTGGGGTGGTCACGATTGTGCCCGCATACTCTGCCTGGCAACAAGTGACCATGCAAAAAAATTATCTAGCAAAACATCAATAAATCGGACGACATAACCTTTCAGGTTTTTTGGCAGCCGTTTTCTATATTTATTTGAGTGATTATGTGTATTTATTTTCACCTATGTTTTTGTTTTGGTGTACATTTTAGATATTATTTTAGCATTCATTTGATATATTTTATGTACATTTAGCCTGTATTTTATATATTTTATCGAGCAATTTTATGTAGTTATTTTGGCATATATTTATTTTTGGTGTACATTATGACACGAATTTTGGCATGAATTTTAGATAAATAGTTTGTTGCTCATTTACATATTTATTTTTGCTCAACTCAACTTGATTTATGGAGCACTTTAAAAACAACCGCAGCTGTAACCAAGTGCTGTACATGTGATCATAACAATCCAAAAGTTTTGAATCCCTCTTGTTGCACAGTCAAGTCTGTAAATTGATTGAAGTTGTTTGCCGACGGGAGAGAGGAACGCGACTCTCCGCTGGCCACTGAACGTTGACAACTCTGCGATTACGTGTCGTCCTTGTCCACGCAGCGACGTCTCCGGCGAGACTGTCATTTGTGCCACGTTGAAAGGGAACGAGAGGAGCCGCTTCGATTGGTCGGCCCGAAACATGACCAACACTGGTCTAACCGGCCACGCGGGACTTACGCCGTTTATGAAAATAGGTCCTTAAATGGTAAAAACATTTGGAAAAGTACAAATAAAGTATAAATCAAGGTGAAAGTAAGTTCTTGTAACAAGCTGCCGGCTCACCATATCCATTTTTGTTGCTGTACATGAGAGATATTTTATGTTTATTTTGGCATATATTTTATACAGTTAATTTCGAGTAAGGCGGCACGGTACACAACTGGTTAGGATGTCTGCCTCACAGTTCTGAGGACCGGGGTTCAAATCCCGGCCTCGGCTGTGTGGAGTTTGCATGTTCTCCCCGTGGCTGCGTGGGTTTTCTCCGGGTACTCCGGTTTCCTCCCAAAAACACATCCCCAAAACACGCGTGGTAGGTTAATTGAAGATTCCAAATTGCGCGTAGGTGTGAATGTGAGTGCGAATGGTTGGTTGTATGTTATATTGTATGTGCCCTGCGATTGGCCGGCGACCAGTTCGGGGTGTACCCCGCCTCTTGCCCAGAGTCGGCTGGGACAGGCTCCGTCACGCCCGCGGCCCGAGTGAGGAGAAGCTGTGTGGAAGATGGATGGATAATTTCAAGTCCATTTCAAATAATTAATGAGCATAAATGTTATGTATTTATGTAAGAGTATGTTTTATTGGAAGTAAATGTATTCATTTTTAATGTAAATGTATTTTTGGTGCACATTTTAGATCGATGAATAGAAAATAAGAAGTTACAAGCCCGTGGTGTAGCGCACTCACCACTTGTTGTCGAAGCGCTTTTTTCCCCCCCCTCTTCCCTTCCCGGGTAAATAAAGCAGTTTTCTGGTCGGAATTACACCCTGTCTTGGTGTGAGGTCCTTTTCAGCGAGGGAGGGGTGTGTGTGTGTGTGTGTGTGTGTGTACGTGGGGGGGCTGCCTGCTCGCTTTTATCTAAAATGTTTTCTATTTCTGCCGTTTGGAGAGACACTTTGGACAGAAAGAAACCAGGGTTTTCCTGCTTTTTTTTCCGAGGGCGCGCTGGGGACTTTTCTCAGCATTGTGATGAGATTTATTCGAGGAGGCTGCATTTTCCCCTGATTTGCGTCTTTGTTCTCGGTAAGTAGTTCCAGGTCCCCCCATAGCACCCAGACCCCACAAACCCCCCAACACTGACTCACACACACATTTTCTGACTCTGTGTGTGTGTGTGTGTGTGTGTGTGTGAGGCGGGACACGACGTGACACCTGCTGCTGGGATGAATAGGGTCAGTGGCAGGGCCCTACAGCAGCTGCTTGTTCTCACCACGAGACCCCCAGCGTGCAGCAGCACACGAAGCCCCCGAGCAATGCCATCTCTCATTCCGCTTATTATGATTATTCATTATTATTATGATGATGAGCCATCCCTCCCATTTTCTGTACCGCTCATCCTCAGTAGGATCACGGTATTATTATTATTATTCCATATGTTTATGTATGAATTATTATTTCTTAATAGAAATACTATTCATATTATCAACACCATTGATGTTCTGTAATTGCTCGTTTTAAAAAAATATATTTCAAATACTATTCATATTCATATTACATGGACAATAACATATTACATGTATTCTTCTTATTATTATACAGTTGTGCTTATTTCTACCCTTTACTCAATAATTTTTTTAGTCCTTATTTTTCTCAAGCAGCCGCGCCTCCGCTGAAGTACTCTTCCGACTCTCCACTTTCTCTCTTATATGTTTTCTTTATTTTTGTCAAGCTGATGGTTTTCTGGACAGAAACCCCAAAAAGTTGACCCGGGGATGAAGCATCCCAAACAATCCCGACACAGGAAAAGCGCTCCAGACGGAGATTCGCGGCTGGCGGGTGCTTCTGACCCGTCTACGCTCTCTCCTTCTCTTTCTTTCTCTCTTTCTTAGTCCAGCCGGCTTGCGCCTGACATCCGAAAACATTTACCGCCCTTGGCAGAAGACGGCGAGGTATGAAAACATCAGTCTGGGGAGCTTTTAAATCCGGACAAAATGACTGGTTTCGTGCACGTTTATAATTGAGAGATTAGGATGTGGGCATAATAAAATAAAATAAAAAAACATTTCCAGTGTCTGGAAAATACCACAAGGAGTGGTTAAAATTATTTGATGCCTCGCCGCAATGTGCCCCTCATGGGCGGCCATCTTTAGGTGCCCCCCCTCCCCCTTGGGTCACAAATAGGAGTAGTTGATTTGATCCCTTGTGCTTTACACTTAAATTGAATTTCATCCGTTGTCCCACCCCTCCGAGAACCCGCCTATAGGTTGCTTTCCCATTTTGCCTTGATGTGTCTATTTCATCAAAAACACGTGGTAAGACTGGCATTCCCAAAACAAGAATATGAATTTAATTCGTACATCTTCTGTAAATCTGCGCTCAAAATGATTTGGTCACCATCATATTACAGTACCTATCAAAATAGTCCAGCAAGTTTTTATCGGGGTGCTGATAAAGTCCAGTCACATTTTGGGTTTGGACCACGTCTTGACAATGTCGTGGATCCCCGGGGAAGACGACAAGGGTGGACCCGTCTTGGTCCTTCTGGAGAGTTTCTAATTGAAGTAGAAGGCAGGCTCCGACCGGGCGTCTCTCCTGGGCCAGCAGGTCCGTCCGTCGCCCGCGTAGGTCCGCAGACACCGGCAGGCGTAGGAACCGTCTGTGTTCACGCAACGAGCGTGGCGGCTGCACCCGTGGGACCCGGTCACGCACTCGTCCTTATCTGTGAGGAGGGGGGGGGGGGGGGGGGGGGCACACACAAAAAGAGAGAGAGAGAGAAAAAAGAAGCCAGATTTTATGAAAAGAAGAAGTCAAATGTTAATAATATTAAGAGATTGAAGTCAAAAGACAAAAATCCATAAAGGGCCAGGCATGAAGCGCCTTTTTAAGGTCATGCCACAGCATCTCAATAGGATTCAGGTCAAGACTTTGACTAGGCCACTGCAAAGTCTTCATTTAGTTTTTCTTCAGCCATTCAAACGTGGACTTGCTGGTGTGTTTCGGATCATTGTCCTGCTGCAGAACCCAAGTTCGTTTCAGATTGAGGTCACGAACGCTCGGCCGGATATTCTCCTTCAGGATTTTTTGGTCGACAGTAGAATTCATGGTTCCATTTGTCACAGCAAGTCTTCCAGGTCCTGAAGCAGCAAAACAACCCCGGAGCATCACACTACCACCACCATATTTTACTGTTGGTATGATTGTCTTTTTCTGAAATGCGGTGTTACTTTTACACCAGATGTAATGTAATGGGACGCACACCTTCCAGAACTTTGGTCTCATTAGACCACAGAGTATTTTCCCAAAAGTCTTCGGGATCATCAAGATGTCTTCTGTCAAAATTGAGAAGAGACTAAAAGTTCTTTTTGGTCAGCAAGGGTTTTCGTCGAGGAACTCTGTCACGCAGGCCATTTTTGCCCAGTCACTTTCTTCTGGTCATGACCACTAATCATATCCGAGGCAAGTGAGGCCTGCGGTTCTTTGGATGTTGTTGTGGCCTCTTTTGTGACCTCTTGGATGAGTCATCGCTGCACTCTTGGGGTAATTTTGGTCAGCCCGCCACTCCTGGGAATGTTCATCACTGTTCTATGTTTTCACCATTTGTGGATAATGGCTCTCACTGTGGTTCGCTGGAGTCCCAAATGGCTTTACAACCTTTTCCACACCGACACATCTCAATTACTTTCTTAGTCATTTGTTCCTGAATTTCTTTAGATCTCGGCATGATCCATTTAAGTGATTTCTTGATTGAGAACAGGTGGGGCAGTATCGGGCCTGGGTGTGGCTTGAGAAAATGAACTCAGGTTTGATAAACCACAGTTATGTTTTAACGGGGGGCAATCACTTTTTCACAAAGGGACATGTAGGTTCGGATTTGAATAAAAACTCATTTAACAAACTGCATTTTGCGTTTACTTGTGTTTTCTTTTTACTAATATTTAAATTTGTTTGATGAAGGGAAACATTCAAGTGTGACAAAGATGCAAAAAAATAAGAAATCAGGAGGGTGCAAACACTTTTTCACACCACTGTATATAAGAAAAAAGGTTTAATATAACAAGAATAAACTCAGGCTTTTCTGAAAAAAAAGTCGTAATAGTCTGGGAATAAGGTCAGATTTTTCCGAGAAATATTATTAATATACAAGAATAAAATCAGAATTTTCAGCATTTCACGTTTCACTTTTTTGTAAGAGAACATCTTTATTCATGTCAAGTTAATATTTTTTTTTTTTTTTACCCCCGTGATACTGACGTTATTCTCCTATTTTTTAACAATATTTTTTTCGGAGGAAATTACGACTTTTATTTCATTGATGAAATTCAACTTAAATTCTTCAAATTAGGACATTTTTATATTATTTTATAAAAGCACAACTTTATTTTCCTCAAATGAAGATTATTTATTTTTTTTGGGCTTGTAAAAATGATGACCCACACAACAATGACAACAACAACGACACCGTTGCGCTTATTACAAGCCGGTGTCGCGTCAACATGAGTGCAAGTGCAATACCCTCCAATGTTTACATATGTTGTTTTAATCTGCAACTCAAATAAAGATCCGCACCTCGACATTGCACCGCTCCGTGCAGCGTGCCCATCACGAAGCCCTCGAGGCACACGCGCACGAAGCTGCCGAAAGTATTGTTGCATGCCCGGCGCGGCGGGCAGGACACGCGGCGACACTCGTCCACATCTGCAACACACACATATTCGAGCTTTCAGCAACGACCCAAATAGCAAACACTGAATGTCGCAGGGGCTTGCCGTAAAACAACAATTAGCCGCCCAAATGACTATCTTGACCTTGAAGGCGGCGCTTTGAAGTGGGAAGCGCTTTGAACAAGCGCTGACCCAAAACACGCAAACACGTCCCCCCTCGGGTCCGCGATAAATCTTTCATGAGCCCTGCGACCCCCTCACCCTCAAAGCCAAATGCCTGAAATTGACCCACAACAGTAAATAACAATGGTAGCACTGTTTTTTTTTTTTTTTTTTTTTTTTTTAAAGGTCATCTACTTGACAAGAGGCCTTAAAAAATGGTCGACTTCATCTGGAATGCACATAAAAAAGCATTTCGTTAGCATCACTGCCGAAGTACAGTTCAGTTGTATTTAACTTTTAAGTTAGACACGTTTGCATTTAATCTTTTAGAACTATTTGTTTTTAAACATTTATGTAGGTACAATTTATGTGCAATACATTTTCATTGAATCATTATTTAAGTACAGTTTTAAAAAAAAATATATATATTTACAGGTAAGTGCAGTGTTAATGTTCAAACTATGCATAATGTTCCAAGGGCTTACAATATTAAATATACCTTTTTGGAATAAAACTCTTATTCGCCTACTACGCTACTGTATTTTAATGTTGGTCATTCTGGCGGTACTTAAAATTTAAGTATTTTTAAAAAAAAGTGATACTTGTTGTAACAAGTTTGAAAACCACTGATTTAGTGTATACAGTGAAGATCAAAACAACTTTAAAAAATGTAGAACTATTTTTTTCTTGCTGTTTGGATAAAAACAAAACAGAAAATAGTAATATTGTAATAATATTAATACTGTACATTAATTTATACATAACAAATAAAAGAATGTGTGAGCTTCCCATAAACATTTTGGGTAATAAATAAATACTCGTTATGAATAATAAAACAGACGACGAAACCAATTTAAATAAATAAATAATTGAATAAATACATTTTTGAAACCCTTAACAACAATGAACAAACAAAAAAATAAATCATGACCAAATATACATCAATGTATATATGTGGGATCATAAAGAAACAAAACAATTAATATACAATTCAATAAAAAAAATAGGTAAATGAAAACAAATTAAAGAAAAATAAAAAACAGAAAAATACAAACATATAACCTATAACCCTAAGTCCGAAACTTAACCCTAAACTCCTAATCCTACCCCCTTAAACATATACACATACATCAACACATGATTTTCTTTTCTTGGCGTGAGACTGGGGGGGGGGGGGGGGGGGGGGGGGCTTGACATCATTACAGGGCAAGAGTTGTCTGTCTCTTATGACAACAAGTCTTTAATAAGTCTTTACGTCGGCTCATTCGAGGCTTTTGAAGCGGGCCAGACCGGCCTGTACCAAGCTGGCCGTGTCTTTAGGACATGCGCCTGGTGGAGTGACAATTTGATGGCAGAAAGTCCATTCAATTTGACCCCATCTCTTACTACGTCTAAATCCTGGCGCAAGGTAGACTGCTGAGCTAATACGATTTTGGGGAATTTGATCGGGGTACAGGCAGACAGATAACGAGCTCCTCGGACATACTGTAATTTCTCGTTTATAATGCGCATCCCCCCCCGCCCCCCCAAAAAAAACAACCTCTTCAAAAGTCAATAGTGTGTATTATACATAGGTATAGTAAAAGTTTGAAATTTATTTTCCAGCGAGCTGAGGTATATGAGTAGATGTGTTTTAGAAGAGCCATAAATACGTTTTAAAGCCGCAGTGTTAAAAGTAAACACTGGGGTGTGCTACAATATTAAATACATTATTAAAGAACAAGTAAACCTCAGTATTAAGAATATTACGGATCAGAATTGATTAGAAAAACTAATTAGGAGAGGGTCACCACTAACATTTATTGCATATAAATATATCAATGGATAGAAAGTCATGCGTGCGTATTATACATAGGAAGAAGGGTTTTCAGATTTTTGGAGTAAATCTTGGGGGTGCGCATTATACTCGAGTACGTGTTATACACGAGAAATTACGGTATTATGGTCGCCAGTGGTTACCACCAGTAAAGTCAAGAGGGAAAGTTTTACCTTCACAGGTTGCGTTGTCCGCAGCCAGGCGCAGGCCGGGCCGACACAGGCAGCGCAGCGCTCCTCCTTGACCATTTGTGCGGCAGCCGAACTGGCAGCGTAATGGGGCGCATGCCACTTCTTCTGGAAGACACATATTGTATGCAATCACTACTGAACACGTTCCTGATAATACAACACAGAACACATGACTTTACTACATCCAAAAGCACGCTGGCAAGAAATTAGTAGGATTTTGTAAGAAAACACAACGCCTTGTGATTTGTAGAAATCAAACATATTTCTTGGAGACACCACATGTGATGTAATAATATTGTCACTGTCCAATTAAATGCACGTATTCTCAAATTAAAAACAAAGTTTAAAGATAGTTTGAAAAGATGAATGAAAAAAAAAAAGAAAATACTTTTGGTTCTGTTTCAGATAAAACAAGATTATTTTATTTCTTATTGACCCAAAAGAGAGAGAAATTGTATTTATTTTGTATTTATTTTATTTTAATCTTAAATGTATTTTCTTTTTAAAATGTCTATTTTACAGTATAACAAAAGAATTAAAGTATAGAGAGATTTTCTTAGCTTTGAAATAAAATATTTATGATAATGGTTATTATGTTTACACTCTTTAAATAGAAAAAGCAAATATGTTTTTGTTTTGTTTAAAATAAAAATGTATTTGATTTTGTTTTTTTTCATGTTGTTTTTTATACAAAAAGCAAAAAAAGTACATTTAGTTTCATTTAGAAAAGAAAATCTTTGTTTATCTTATTTTTTTTTTTTACATCTAATTTTCATCCAAATAAAAGCAAATAATTTTTTTAAAATAGTTTTATTTAGGATACAAGTACAAATATTTCAAAATTCTGATCTTGTTATTTTATTTTATTTATTTTTTTTATCCGAGGGGCGTCACTAGGTTTTGACATTTGGGGTGGCTTAGCCCCCACCCCCCAATTGTTTTTTTTTTTTTTTTTTTTTTTGGTGGAGGGGTGTTGAAAAGTCATTGACTTTTTTACATTCACTCCATGATCTGTCATCTTTTTTCCTGATCGCGACACATACTTTCTACTACCGACACACTACTACTTCCTTTTATACCAAACATATACATATTCTGTTGGCGTGTCATCTGCCTAAACCTTTCCGACTTCCAACGCGTTGGCATTTCTCCCCCTCATAATCGACGTAACGAGCCGAGTTTCAACACCTAATCTTTATCCTTCACTCAAAAGCTGTGCTGATCGCAAATCCAAAGTGATTCAGCGTCGCCATCTACTGGCGTCTGTTTACCAGTACAGTATTGCAGAAGCTCGAATTTCACAGACGAGCTGGGTGAGATCCTCTTCCACGCCTACCCGTCGAAAAACGTACTTGACGTATATATTCGTCTGTGGCAGAGAACGTTTGGATTCCGGTTGACAACTAATAATGTCTACTGCAGTGAATGAGTTCAAGAAGGAATCTGTACATGTGAAAGTGTAGAAGAAATGACGACTCACTGGGGCAGGTTTGTCCGTCTGTACTGAGACCGTATCCGGGTTCGCAGTAGCACCGATAGCTACCGAGTGTGTTCATGCAACGCTGGGAACACGGCCGCACAGAGAAACCGCACTCGTTCACGTCTGGATGTGAGAAATTATCATCATCTAATTAATTCGCATTAGACGATAGATTCATGTATTGATTCATTAGTTCTTAGAGGGTACCTTGGTCACAGATTGGTCCTTTGTAGCCTGCGTAGCATAAACACTTGTCTGGTCCTACACATTGTCCGTGTACACAAGTCTGCTTACACACCGCTGTGGAGAACAATTGAGCCACTGTGAACCCCATTTTTTGTCTTTTTAGTAAAGGGAATATATTTCAGATTAATTCTGGTCTAACTCAAGGGTTAGCTCCAATTGTGAGATATAGGGGGAAGAAAAAGAAAGATGAAGAAGAGGCAAGTCCCTTTTTTTGCACTGTGCAAAACACTGGGCCAACGTCTTTGCAAGTGCAAGTTTAGAGATTGATAGAAGATTCAGAAAGTAAGTAGGACTTTAGTTTGGACACTATGAGTGCGTCTAGATGTTAACATAAATGTCATTTATCATTTTTCATGCAATATTGATAGATTTGACATTTGGACTTAGACCACTATTGTTCTAGACATTTCTTTTAGAACCCCAGTTTGAAAACTGCAATTTTAAACAACACGAATTGTGAAGAAGTAATCATTAACATAGCAATCACCCAGATTTTACTGCACCCATTGCAGTTTAAATCACCCTCTTGCAAAATGACAAACATGGAGCTACCCCACTCTAGTTCTCAGTGGCTCAATTAAAGAATAACCCTTTTTTTTTTTTTTTTTTTTTTTTACTCACTTCAAGTGATTTCAGTTTTATCAATAATTCACCTCAACAGAATATCTTGAGGTACCCATCTTCTGATCCCAGGGTTTCCAAAAACACTGACAGTCATAGACAGTCACGGTGTATTATTAATTCTTTTTTTTATTAGAGCCATTTCGTTTGTATTTTAGATTTAATTCATGTTTTACATTTAGTGTTTATATATAATTCATAAAATTTGTTAATATTCAATTAAAACTATGAAACTGAAACATTTATTTTTTGGATCTGAAATATGATAAATTAATTATTTATATATATATTTGTATTTTCTTTGCATTTCATTCGAATAAATTTAGATAACCTTTTAAAAATGTATGTTTCTGATTTTGTTTTGTGATTTATTTTATTTTACAAAATGTATTGCTTCCATTTACAATTTAATTTATTTTATTGATAGACAATGTTTAATAAACACATACAATATTTACAACGGATTTATTTTTAATTAAATTGCAATAGGAATGCAGATAAAAACATCGACAGACTCTTGTGGATTGATGACAACATACAGTACACTATGTAACTGAGCCCGATGAACTCTGCCGAGCAACAAGTGACCAGGCACATGTGACCAGGAAAGCGAAATGAAGGAATTTCGGGTTAACCACATGGAATAAAAAAAAAAAATGTAGTTATGGACTTCAAAGTTGGTCAATTCCATTTCCAGTAGCTCAAAACCACTGGAGATACGGTTGATGTGAATCTGGTAACTTCTGAACTGCGAATGGACTTACGCTGACAAACGCTGCTCACATTGGTCCATCCTGGACAACAGGAAGTCGTCAGCCCGTAGCTGCACAGCCCCGACTGGGTCCGACCCAAAGGAGACCCTGTCGCCCCTATCCTCGTCTGACCTGTTGTGGGAGAGAGGGTTACTCATAAAAACAACATTTCAATATATGATTAGATGAGCACCAATAACGTGGTGAAACGATGGTGCCTCGAGAGAATCTTAATTGTATCATGGACCTAGAACACTTCCCTGTGGGGTGCCACGCAAAGTAACATGCTTCACATGCACACCAATATCGTGTCTGTTTTAGTATTCATTACAACATAAAATTCTGCTGGAACATGTTCTTTAACAACAAGTATGCTATGTATTAGTACATGAATCTCGTGAACATGATAAAATGTTATATTTTTGTAATTTTATTTCTTGGGGAAGAGCCAGATTTCCGAATTTGGGGTCTTGAGATGAGAATTCTATGTCCAAATTTGGTGAGTTTATTTTGTTTACAAAGAATATACTCCTAATTGTGTGTAGATTTGTCAGACTAATGTGTTTTGTATTCAATAAAAACATTTAATTGGGGAAAGAAATCATGCAATTTCCAATCTTTTACATTTTGAAAATTTAACGATGCACATATCAAATTTGTGATTTATTTTCTAAAAGCATGTTTCGTTAATAAATACACTAAAAAAACAAAACATTTTGAGACAAGTGTTTTATTTTTTTTGGCTAGCATAAAAGACATCTCTATGCTTAGTGTTTATTGTTATTTTGAAAAGTGTGCTTCTACATATTGCAAGCATTTTTTGTGAGACTTTTGAACCAAAATGTTTTTTTAACCGTAAAACGCATATATTACCAAATTTTGTGATTCTTTTTAAAATTTATTTTAGAACGTATGTACAGCAGCTCAGAAATGCATTCATTTTTTGTTACTGTCCAAAAACACGACCAATTTTTCTTTTACATTAAAAAAAAATAAATATCTGAGAAGTGCGAAATAAAAATTGTAATCTGCACATAACGACACATTTTGTGAGTTGAAAAAAAACCGCTTACATTTCAAGTGATTTTTTTTTTTTTTAAAAGCATGTTTTGCCAAATCGTGTTTCTTTTAACTTTGAAGACACACTTTATGTTGGACAGTCCAGCATGTATCTACAAATTTGTAATGTTTTTTAAATTTTTTTATTTTGAATCCAATATTATCTCCAAATTGTATCTTTTTTTTGTTGGACTGTCCAACAAAATACATGTACATCATGTACATATTTTCTATTTTAACTTTTGAATAAAAATTAAAAAAAAAGACATTTGGCTTCTCCCCAGTATATGTGGATGACTATACTGTGGTCATCCACATGTAAGGCATATTTCCCCCCCCCCCCCTACACATTATTTGGAAGGAATTAGTACAACTTGGGAGATATTCAGTATGCTTTTTATTGGACAGTCCAACAACAAATCCGAAAGCAACAACAAAAACTGCTGGTCCAACAAGAAACACACATATCTCTTAATAAAAACATCAAATATCAACAATATGGATTTTGTTACCTGGGCTGCTGATGAGCCAAGCAGATGGTAACAAGCTGTAGCATCACCACAAAATCTTGACGACTTAACGAACTCATTTTCTTTCAGCGTAGCTTTTAATAAAAAGCTTTACCGACATATTAGCATCCGCAATCCATCAGTGTGCTTCCCCAAAAAACACACGCCCAGACACACACACACACACACACACAAAGTTCTTCTGCAGGTGTCGGCTGTCGTCCTCTGGGTAGGGCCGGAGGCGGCCTTGGGGGAGGTCACCTGGTTTAATTGCAGGGTGCCGGAGGTGAGACGGTGCGACCCTGTGAAACGAAAGACGATTTTAGAACGGAACAAAAAACATACACCAAAAAGGATGAAGAGAAAAGAGAGAAAAAAAAAATCCGAGAAATGACAAGATAGGAAATATTGACATTTTTTCCCGTGAATCAAAAGCGCGCCAAAAAAATAACTGCAAAAAAATATAGTGCTTCTCACACATACACACACGCACGCACGCGCGCACACGCGCAGAAATGCAAAATGAACATTTGGAGGTCAATATTGGTGTTGCGCCGATGTTTTTGCACGTGCACTTGAAGTAGACATGCAGGTGCACATGAAAAGAGAAATATGAGTCCGTACAGACAAATGGAGGAAATAGCTGAGCAAAGTGCCCACCAAAGTGGTCTGGATGCTTCAAGACTCCACGTAGGATTCGGGTTAACGTTCGGGGGGGGGGGGTCCACGAGCTCCAGGGGACCACTGTGCTGGTCTGAGCTCCACGTGTCTGAATGAATGCAAAATATTTTGCTACAGATCCAATTATTATGTGTTACTTTTGGCTTAAATTCAGACACATTTTTGCTGTATTATATTTGCTTGAAATCCCACTATTTTTTTGCGATGCATTTTTTTGGTTGAAATTCTACAAATATTTTTGTGCATTACGCCAGCAATTTGTTTTAAATCCGTCTGACTTTAGTGAATTATTTTTTTGCTTGAAAACATGATATCCTGCATTTCTTTTGCGAGAAATTTGACACTATTTAAGAACTTCTTTTTTTTGAATTCTACAAATATTTAGTGCATATTTTTGTTTGAAATCCTCATTGATTTGTGCTTTTTTAAAATTTGTTGAGTTGGGAGTGACTTTTTAAAGTTAGTTATTTTGCTTTAAATATTTTTTGTGCAGTATTTATTTGTATGTTTTTTTTTGGGTACAATTCTTACTTTTTTGGTCTTATTTTTGTTGAAAAATCATACTGTTTTTTAGTGCATTACCTTTAAATATTTTTTTCGTAGATTATCTTATTTGTTTGAAATCTTACAAAATGTTTTAGTGCATTTTAATTGTTGCGAAAAATGTTTTTAAATGGATTACTGATTGAGTTCTTACTCTTTTTAGTGCCTATTTTTTGAGGAGAATTTCTTTCTTTGCTTGAAAACAATTGTTCTAATCTTTTTTGCTAAAAGAAAATGGCATTACGTTTTTTTGCTTGAAATTCTAGAAAATGTTTGAACATTTTTATTTTTGCATGAAAACAAATGTTTGACTGCGTTACTTTTTGTTGTTGTTGGAGTTCCAACAATCAGTAAGGCACTTTTTGGGGGGTTAGAAATCCTACACGTATTTTAGTGTGTTAATTATTTGGCTTGAAAGCCAGATGTTTTTTTTTTTTTTTTTTTTTTTTTTACAGTGCATTCATTACCTTTGGCAACTAAATGTTCTTGTTCCTGATTTTCTGCTTGAAACCATCCATCAATTTTCAATACCGCTTATCCTATTCCGGATGCTGGAGCCTATCCGAGCTGACTTTTGGGCGAAAGGCAGACTTTTTAGTGCTTTATCTTTTGCTTGAAATCTCCCATTTTGTTTTTGTTTTTTTGGTGGATTATTTTGGTGTGAAATCCTACTAAATTTGTTGTGCTTGCAGCTCTGCTGCGTCAATTTTGCAGGATCTCTGCTAATCCATTATAAACATTTGTATTGTAATGATTATTGACACGGGTGCCAACGTACAAGTACACGAGCTTAGATTTGCCGCCTCCTTGCTTTCCTTCGGTGCTTTTGGGTCAGCGTGTTCTCCGTGGCGCCAGCTCGCCACGGCAGCAGCCATTGGACACGGAGCTTTGCACGGATTAGAACGCGACGCAGGCGGCCCCGCGTACCAAAACAAGGATTAGCGCTTTGGCGAAGGCGGTGCGAAGAAAAGAGAAAGCGCCAAGCAAGAAGTGAATAGGCAATATTTTTCCTCCCCGTGTTGATGTTGTTTACTCGTCTCCATTTTAGGAGCGGATTTATTTAGCATTCATTTTTGGAGCCTGATTGGATGCCTTTCAATCATTGCGTGTGGGTTGAGAATTTTGTTATTATTATAGTTTGTTGAAGTAGTCTTAAAACCAGGGAGCAGGAAGCGAGTTTTGTTAGCTTAGCATGTTGACCTCAATCTATTACAGCAGCACCTTTAGAGTTTTTGTCTTGAGGTCACCTTAGAAACAGTAAGCAAGTGATGTTAGCTTAACATGCTAGCGTGTTCGCCAGTATCTATTCCAGTAGAACCCTTTTGTACGTTTGTGCGCATCGGCCGCTGGCTGGCTATCAGAAGTGGTCACTTAACGGGCAAAATTGGAGTAGCGATTGCAACGGCTGTTTTCTGTGTTCCGCAGCGTTTACGTGAATCACCTAACCACTATACACCACTAATTTTGACGAATGAAAACACTGATGTAGAACAGGTGTCCTACTTTTAATAGAAACAAGTGCCCACGTTATAATATTCGGACGTACATTTCCTGAATCTGTAGTTGATAAACACACCTCAAAAACGTCTAGCTGAGTAAGGACATTTTTCAAATCCGTAAGCGAATCTTGATTGTATATTTTCTATGCTTCTGCCAAATGTGATGTAAACTGGTCGGCCTGCACACACATTTCTGGGACCCACCGCTGACCAGGTCCCTTAAGATGTTACTCTGACTCTCTCATTTGGAATTTGATACCTGCACCACATTTTCAAAGGGAGACAACTCTGGACTGCTGGTGGGCCAGTCTCGTACCTTTACTACAAACCCACGCTGTTGTAACACATGCAAAATGTGGCTTGGCATCGTCTTGTTGACATAATCAGGGACGTCCTGGAAAAAGATGTTGCTTGGATGGCAGCATATGTTGTTCCAAAACCTATATGTACCTTTCAGCATTAATGGTGCCTTCACAAATGTGCAAGTTACCCATGCCATGGGCACTAACACACCCCATACCATCACACGACGTCCATCCATTTTCTGTACCGCTTTTCCTCACTAAGGTCGCGGGCGTGCTGCAGCCTATCCCAGCTATCTTTGGGCAACAGGCGGGGTACACGCTGAACTGATCGCCAGCCAATCGCAGGGCACATAGAGACAAACAACCATTCACACCTACGGGCAATTCAGAGTCATCAATTAACCTACCACGCATGTTTTTGGGATGTGGGAGGAAACCGGAGTGCCCGGAGAAAACCCACGGAGGCACGGGGAGAACATGCAGCACACACAGGCGAGGGCGGGATTTGAACCCCGGTCCTCAGAACTGTGAGGCAGATGTGCTAACCAGTCGCTCTCACCGTGCCGCCGACACGACGTCCATGCTTTCCAAAAAAACAATTGGAAATGTGGACTCGTCAGACCACAGCGCACTTTTCCACTTTGCATCAGTCCATCTCAGATGAGCTCGTGCCCTGAGACGCAAGCAGCGTTTCTGAGCACACGTGGCAACATCCTTTACACAATGACGCAGATTTTGAACGCAGTGACACCTGAGAGATTGAAGCTCGCAGAGAGTCAATGTCGGTTTTTAGCCTTGGCGATTATGTGCGGCTATTTCTCCAGATTATCTGAGTCTTTTGGTGATATTATGGACCGTAGATGATGAAATCCCTAAATTACTTGCAATTGTACGTTGAGACACATTATTCTTAAACTGTTGGACTACTTGCTCAAGCAGTTGTTCACAAAGTGGTGAACCTGGCCCCGTTCTTGCTTGTGAACAACTGAGCCTTTCGGGGATGCTCCTTTTATACCCAGCCATGACATTGTCTGTTTCAATTTAACCTGTTCACCTGTGGAATGTTCCAAACAGGTGTTGTTGTTGTTGTTGTTTTTTTTTAATCATTCTTCAACTTTCCCAGTCTTATGTGGCCCCCGTCCCAGCTTTTTTTGGGTACATATTGCAGGTTGCAGGGTTCAAATTCAAAATTGAAAATTATTTATTTGCAACAAAAAAAAAACCCTAGAAACATGAATCAGTTTGAACATTAAATATATTGTCTTTGTAGTGTATTCAATTTTTTGCAAATTGCAAAAAATTTGCAGATTTGCAAATCAATGTATTCTATTTTTATCCATGTTTTAAACAACTTCATTGGAATTGGGGTTTGTAAATATTGTCGCTGTCTAGCAAAATGTTGCTTTTTATTTTCATCTGAAAGAAAAAAAAATCCACAAATTTGGAGGTACACATTTCCCCCCCCCCCCCATTAGAATTCTATAAGATTTCGTACAAAATACATTGTAATTAGTAGAAATTGAACATACTTTTAAGTTATTTATTTATTATATAAAAAAAGATGAGGATACCATTAAACAAACCCCTAACCGCTAAAATTGTAGTGATTATGATCTATGATTTATTTGGTTACTTTGCATTCATTTTCAGCCCCCATCAGTCTTACCTGTGGTCCAGATCTCGGCGACGGGGGTCTTCTCATGACAGATTGAGTCTCAGTGGGACGCTTTTTTGCATCACTCCATGGGACAAGAGCCAGTAAACAAGCTCGGAATCTGCCGTGTGACGACAGAAAGGTAAAGCCAGCATAATAAATAAAATAGGAAATATCATCTGATAACAAATCGGTTCTGGAGAAAACACACAAGGTGCCGCTCAATCAAATGTTGCAAGATTTCATACAAAAATGCCATCTAATTGTAAGAAAATGAACATATTTTCGAGTTAGTAAAGGCAGCATACTAAAAGTACAGTAAATGCAAAAAACTTCTAATCAAATCCAATTAGAATTTTGTAAGACTGAATACAAAAATACAATGTCATTAGTAAGAAAATCAACATATATTGGAGTTCGTAAAAGTAACAAACCAAAGTTAAAAAAAAAGTTATGAAATCAAAATGCTCAAACACCAACCCCGTATTGCAAAGATTTTAATAAAATATAGTAAGTTTTTGGGTAAATGTAAAACATTTTGTACAATCTCCTAGTCATTTTTGTGCACCAGATCCAGAGGTTTTATTTTGCTCACATCTGTTGCTTGGTTTATGATGCTAAACAGTGAACACCTTTTGCAATATACTTAGCTTTATATCATTGGAATTTAGTAGGATTTTATGCAAAAATGCACTGTAATAAATACAAAATGAATATTTTGTGTGTGTTAGTAATAGTAAAAAACCTAAAAAGAAGTAAAAAATAAGATTATGAAAGGAATATGCTTGCAGACCAACACATCATTGCTAACATTTTAGTAAAATATAGTCATTGTACTAAATGTTTCCTAATTTCCAACTAATTTCTCTGAACAAATGAAAATGTATTGCTTTGATCACACTGCAAATGAAACATCATAAGCCAAAAATGGAATTTTGTAAGATTTTCTACTAAAAAAAAACACTACAACACTGCAGTGGTGAAGTCCAGAATAGGGAAAAGGCATATGTGTCAGATGATACTGGTCTAAATGAAGGTTTAGTTCCAAGTCTGACGTCTGGGGGGGGGGGGGGGGGGGGGGGGGGGGGGGCTGTCCTTGATTGCATTCAGCACTTTTCCTGATTCATCACTGCAACACTGGAACGACCCCCATGTCCAAGATGGAGACGCCCATCAAACCAGGATTCACATCCTACAAAAACATTCAAGAAAGTGAAGTTCCGAGAGTGATAGAACATTAAATTTGAAGTAGGGCTGTCACTGTTGAATTTTTTTTAGAATCAATTTTCCTTCAGATATTCCATCGAGTACTCGAGTAATTCCCCCCCCCCCCCCCCAATAAATGTTTGTGGTCGATTTAGCTGATTTCATTTTCACAGTGCTATTTAGAAGGTAAGTAGTGCTTTAGCTTGGGTACCAGTGCATCTGCATGCTAGTTATCATTTTTCACTGAATTCTATCAATTGATAGATTTGACTGATGTTTGGACGTAGACCACTATTGCACTAAACGTCTTTGTTTTAATCCCAGTTGGTTTGTTTTCTTACAAGTAACCTAGATGGTACTGACCGGGATCCAACCTACGAAACAGAAGAAGACGACAGTACCTCAGACGGCTTAAAAGCCGGGACACAGAGCAGTTAACTGCAGTTGAGATGGGGAGACTTTGAAGACTGGGATTTGGGGCAAAGTCATGCAATGCTCTGTAATCCACAAGTAGCAGGCAAAGATTGTTGTCTGAATCCGCAATTCACAAAGAGCAGGACGAGGAAACTCACGCTTCGTTGTCTTAGTAGCAGAATCTGTGATAGCCACGGGGACAGGCAACCAAACATGCTAATAAGGCAGAACTCGTAGTCGGAGGTAAAAGGCGGAGGGGATTCACCGAGAAGTGTTTCGCGTCTTGCATGTACGAGTGTCGAACAATCTGACAATGAGTGAGTTGTCAACAAAGCCTTAAACGGGTGGGTGTGGCTGACTGGCAGAGGTGGGTGTGGCTTACCGTGGTTGACAGACTGTGACAGCGCCAGCGCCAGCAGTATGATCCAATGTAAATATCCAATATGCCTCCCAAAAAAAACACAATTTCTGTTAAGACAAGAATGCAGAAGTCAGCATTGCCATATAAATCACCGAGATAAAAATCCCTCAGATTTTATTGCAGCCATAAAACTCGAAATCACTCTCCTGCAGAATGACAAAAATGGAGTTAGCCCACTCTCGTTCAGTCTCTCGATATTGCATTTTTTTTTTTTGCACCTATTGCGGGTGTCTCCGGAACGTATCTCCCGCAATAAACGACGCTTCACTTTAATGATTTTTACTGCATCGAAACGACAAAAAGCTCATTAAAACACCAATGGAGGACATTCACATTGGTGTGTACAACATCAGAACCGTCTCAAGTGTTTGGTATACAGTCCACCTCTTCCTTCTCCTTCGTGTTTATTCCCAGTCCTGTTTGGGAAGAGATAGACCACCGGACCATGAAGGGTCCTCTGGGAGGAAAGATTATTCCAAAAATGAAAGGTCATGATTCATGCAGCTGATATATGATGTATAAACTCACATAGATTGGACAGTTTGGACTGGATGCCAATAGACAAGGCTAGGATTGCATTACCACTCACAATATTGCAACGTGTGTGTGCGCGCGAGTGTGAGGCAGTGAGGTGGGTGGTCTGCGCTCGCTATCATTAAACAAGACAAAACCTCATTGGTATTTTCATAAGGAAATTAATATCTTCACCGTGTGTGTGTGTGTGTGTGTACTTCCGAAAAAAAGTGAAGTGAAAAAAGATCACCCACGTTTTCCTGTGTTTATTAGCATCATTGCTCTTTCTTTCTATTTTCAAAAAATATATAGAAATAGGGACCAGAAATAACCGTTTTACCGACCACATTGTCTCAGTGGCCTTCAAAGTCAAAGAGGGCGTAGATATAGAAATATTAAATGAAAAACGCCTCCTTTCTTGCCTCTCAGCGTGAAAAAAAAAAAAAAAAACACTAGGGGGAGTTTACTGCGTGTTGCAGCTACATATTTAATCATTAAAATGCATACGCATAGAAATATTGGATAATTTTACTGATATACTATTTATTTGAGGTTTTATTGGTGTAAGAAAATTGAGAATTTTATGATAGATGTTTTTAACAGTTAAAAACAAATTTATAACAAAAATACATGATTACTGTGATTCATTTTAGCAACAAATATTGAAAAAATGTAATTTAATTTTCACATGCATTGTACAAAACATTTTGATTTATGTTATTTTCTTATGATTGTTAAAAAAGCTAATATTTTTGACATTATAGAATATAATTGGTACTTTTTAATATAAAAATGCATTTGTACATTTCTAATGCAGCATCTTGTTATAATGATAAATAGAATTAGTGGATAAATATATCATTTTTATAAATCTAAAGATTATTTGTATTATTTGTGGAGAAATATATAATTTTTAAATCTAAAGATTATTTGTACTAAGTGTAGTATAGGAGTATAAAATTCATAATAAATGTTTATTTATCATTAATACATTTTAAGATTTTAGATAAGTATAAGCAATTTATTTTATGGAAAACATAAAAGTCAGTTTTTAACAGAATGTTTTCTTATAAAATATAATTGTTTATTACAATGTACCGTATCTATGAAAAATTATATTAAACACAAAAATGTGGGATTGAATAACTTTAGGTATTATGATTTATTCAATATAGTTCTAAAAGATAAATAAAAAGTATTTTTTTATTTTTTACAAAAATAAATAAATGTCTCCTAAAAAAAAAACAAAAAAACACCAACCCTCTCAATAGACACCTGGTACTCTCAGCAGTTTAGAAAATAGACACCCTTGGAGGAAAATACAAAATACTCACCTTTCGGTTATCTCTGCCATTTGGCATCTTTTAAAAATCAAGTGTTCTTGCTTTGTCCTGTTGGAAGTAGACACCGAACACCCACATTTGAGACATGCTATAGATTTTAATAGACATATTGATATTTCTGAAGAGAGAAAGTTATCCCTAAAGTTGTATTTACAATACATGAATGATACAAAACAAATATAAAAAGAAAAATACACACATACAGTACAATGACATACTTAAATAATTATCTCATTTTGTGTAACTACTACTTAAATAATGAAAATGGTTATTCTATTCACACCATGCCGTCTCAGCAGCTACAATGCAACAACGTTCACATTAAGTGCTAACAAAAAAAACAAAACAAAGAGAAAAAAAAAAAATCTCCCCCCCCCCCCATTTTACAGCATAAAAATTCCACTGTGGATTTGTTTTCGACCAGGTAGACTTATTGATTTATGTCAACAAACACACCAGCGAGGTGAACCAATACAGGTTGAAACCAAAAATAATACTAACAACAACAGCGTGTTGGGGCTTGAACACAAATAAACGCTAACATCGTGGATCTATAGTGAAGCTTTGTGTTGCGGATTATTGGGGGACGGGCGTTTAAAATGCAAGCTGCAAGTACACTAAAGGGACACAAGGCTTAGTGTAAAATGTATTTTTATAAACACCACTCTCTCCCATATATTATTACACTTAGAAAAATAAACCCCCTCTATCATAATAATGCTATGTTTTTTTTTTCATCATTTTTATTTTTAAATGTTTTTATTTTTTTTTGGAAAGCTAAGTAGTAGTGGGTAAGCTCTATAGAAGAATATACATTACCATTCGCTACCTCTTCTTCTTCTTCCCTTTATGTTTTGGATGTCCACTAGCCCCTTTTATACCGCCCAGGAAAAGACGGCATTTTTAAATAAAACGTTTTTTTTGTTTTGTTTTTTACAGTGTCGATGTTTTGTGTTAAAGGCACCGACACGACATGGAAGGTGTGCGGGGGATGGAATCAGCCTGGCATTTTTGCGCCTTTGGAGGTAGTATCTCATCTACAATGCCGGGGTATACATTTTAAAACCTTGTTGTGTCAAAAGCAATTGTTACTGTCTGGAGTCGACCCGGCAATTTTGAACCTTCGGGGGTAGAATCTGAGCCGTAACAGAGGCGGGACATCATCTGTGTGTAAGGTTATTCTGCAATTGCAAGGACAGGGGTGTGAAGTGTAACACCTGACACTCACGTCTCCGGCCTTGATGTGTCAAAAGCAATTGTAACACCAGACGCTGATGTCACGACATTTTCTGATTGCGGGATGCTGTTTCACTGTGTGGGGTGCCTTCGCTGGATTCTGTGTAAATGTTGGTGAGTAAAGTCTAACACCTGAAACTCATTTTTCCAGCCTTGTTTCATTGAAAGCAATTTTCTCACATCAGACACAGAGGTCGTCAAATTATCTGATTGCGGGATGCTGAGTGGCTGTGTGAAAGCAAGGGTTCTGCGCAAAAGACGGATAAATGCTTGCTCTTGTGTCATGAAGGTGCCAATTTTACAGAACACGAACAGGGGAAAAAAGGCGTAATGCACGAATGGAGACCCGTAACAGAGGGTGGGGCGCCACAGGAACTGAAACTCACTACTCCCGCCATGTTGTATTGAAAGTAAATAGTACTGTTTGACAAGTATTTTTTTAATTTTTTTTTTAACGTAACACCAGATGGTGACGTCATGTAATGATCTGATTGTTGGAGTGCTGTGTTCCTGCCTGAAAGTTCAGACAGTTGCAGCAATATCCCACCTTTGCTGGATTCTGTGTGAAAAGAGAAGGCAGAAAAGAGCTTTCCTGCAGGGGAGGAAGTATCAGAGCTGTAACAGAGGCGGGACGTCGTCACGCATGTTTGTGAGGGGGAACTAATTTCTTCCGCCCTGATGCGCTGAAACCACTTGTCGCAGCCCGACAAGTATCTTTTACGTCACACTAGGCACTGACGTCATCTAATTATCAGTCTCTGTGTGAAAGACGTACAGTACAGTTGCAGCAGTATCTCGCTCCGTTACAACTCTGATGCTGCCATTTTGCGAGGTCTCTGTGTGAAAGAGGCCAGTGTTAGGAACCTGCGCAAAGGTGTTTGTGTTTGTTTTTGAAACGTTTTGTCAAGAATGCAGAGCGGGGACATGGGGGCGGGTTTGCAATCAGGCGTCTCTTCTTCATCCTGCGTTGAAAATGTCCAACAGTTGTGGATGTGTCCTAAAGACATCACAGCAAATCGCCAAAATAATCGGTTACTCCGTTGCCGTGTTTTTTATATTTGTCCCGGAGAGGCGCAGAAATGTCTTGGCGGGCCGTTTTCTGTGACTTGGATGCCAGGCCAGGTGCTCAGGGGAGCAAGTAGCTTATCGTCCGGTGAGGAACCGTAACGTCCGGTGGTGTTGACAAAAGGCAGCTGTGACGGAGATCCTTCTTTCTTTTGTGTCAGCGTGGGCCCCCCAAAAATTAAGGCTACCTCGTTGGAGTCAGCCGGTGGCGCTAGGCAGATTCGTGTAGGTGGCGCAGTCTCTCTATACGATGTAGCTGGTCAGGTCGAGGAGGTACGATGTCATGTCGATGATATGGTCCAGGAGGCCGTCCTTCTCCTGATCGTTAGGCATGCCCTGCTCGCTCTGCTCGCACTGGCCGCCCGAGTAGCCGCTCTTGCACAGGCACTTGTTGGGCTCCATGCACACGCCTCCGTTGCGGCAGCC
Organism: Phycodurus eques; assembly: GCF_024500275.1. Lineage (NCBI taxonomy): Eukaryota > Metazoa > Chordata > Actinopteri > Syngnathiformes > Syngnathidae > Phycodurus > Phycodurus eques. The sequence goes on from NC_084530.1 coordinate 22,925,012, forward strand.
TGGATCGCACTTGGCTGGAATGGGAGGGTGGGTAGAGAAAAGACAGGAAGTGGTTACGGTGGGTCGGATGAAGTCATAATGAAGGTTTTTGAAAGGTGAAGTTTGAAGAGCGGTGGAAAATTGTGACCAGTAACGCCAAACGGCTCCTGTATAGTATTGAGCCTTTTTGAACACTTAGGACCACCATACTTACAGTATGTAGAAGTGGGCTAAAACTACTAAATAAAACATTTACTATAGCAATGTGACAAGAATTCCCCAAAATGACAGTGTGTCAAAATGCTGAGGCTGGTTGAAATGGCCACTTCAACTTGAGTATACAGAGGATTTTGAAGTTTTTTTTATATCGCCTCCAGAAAATCTGGTCAAAAAATATCGTCAAATTAAAGTAAAACAGTATAACTTGATTATTTCTCAACAAATCTCCTTGACTCTTTTGTTTCGTCCTCAACTCTATGCTTGGCTGACAAGTTTTAGTTAAAGATATACCACCATCAATATGCTGCTACGGACCAAAATTCTGAGGGTGCTCCAAGTCAACGTGTCAAAATGACTGTGAAGTTACAAACGGAGTCACTTGCCCTAAAAGTGCCACTTAAAAAGCGCAAAAGTTACATTATTAGCAGTGTGTACAGTAGAATAGGTCATGTACTTCAGTAATCAATAGTTGTTTTTCCCCGAATTTATTTATGGAGGATTTTAGAGCTGTTTGAAGTGCTCATTCCATGTTTCCCCCCCCCCCCACAAATGTCACTATTTACTGGTCACCACCTAACCCAGGAACCTGTAGTGCTCTACAGGTCCACCAATAAAGTTTGGAGACTTTTTGACCCTACTATACTGGTGCAAACGTAGGTCAAAACTAGTCAAAACTGTGTTTCTACAAGCCAAATGACTACAAAAACAGAAACGTTTTCTGTTTTGCACCAAACGAGGCAGCAAGGCACCTGGCTTACATTTGGCTGGAGGTAGGGACAAGACAAGGGGTTACGGCGTCATGGGTTCACTAATACAAGCCTTTTTGGGCCACTGTATTTCTTTTGGAAGAGGCCAAAACTAGTGCGAGATGGTGTTTTCAACAAGTCATATGACGTTTTAGCTCACATTTTTCAACTGTGTGTCCATTTGCATACATGCCAAATGCAAACGTCAGTCAGGAAATCATTTCTGGCGGTCTGCACCAAATGACAACACATTGCAGCCCGGCTCAAGACAGGAAGTGGTTAGGGCGGTTTGAGTCTTTTTGATCCCTTTAGGGCCACCGTACTTCATGCACAAGTGGGCCAAAACTAGTCCGAGATGGCTTTATGATCGCAACAGGTAACTCCTAATCCGGGCACCTGTGGCACTCCCTGGTTGCACCAATATTTGCACATTTAAGGTTACCTCTACATCATGTGGAATTTAAAGGTGGTGTTCCTAAGTTATACCCAGTTTGTCTGCCCATTGCAACACTGAAATTATGTTTAAATTATGACTGCTACTACTTCTATTACAACAACTATTAACTTTCTCCCCAAAAAACCTAGGGTGGTCAATCACCCTCAAACCAATCCCTGGGTCAAACCAGTACAACATTGACCCTTTCCAGCCACTGTACTTGTTCTTGTTCATGTTGGGCAATACCAAAGTGAGCCAAAACAAGTCCTTATTTGGGGTGTTTAACAAACCACGTCATGTTTGTTTGTCCCGGGGCACAAATGTTTGTGCATTCACATACACACATTGTAAAGGTCAGTGTGAGAAGGGGGTGGGGGGGGGGAATGGAGGGAACAAGTTTTTTTTTCCTTTTAAAATTATAACCACTGATACCTCTAAATTTCATGCAGAGGGTGATCGCCCCCTTCCCAGTCCACTACTGAATCCTTTTGACTTCCAAAGGAGCACCGTACTTCTTGCTCATGTTCAGCAATGCGGGAGGAAGTAGGCCAAAACAAGACCTTGTCAGCAAACTTCAAAGAATTTATTCAGCAATGCTGACCCTGTTCACGTCATTACTGTCTTCCGTCATGCCAAACAGGGATGGGTTGAAGGCTGTAGCGTGCGTTCTATAATGGTACACAGGCGCACCGAGTTCCCACACTGAACGCATGAGGTCAGGGATAGGAGGTGTAACTGCCTCACACTCCAGCCACTCCATAAACGATGCCCACAGTGCATTTCAGCGTCTGGCTAGCGCAAATCATGGCTAGCGATAGGCTTTTGGCAGGACGTCAGACTGCTAGCTTTCTAGGACTACCAAAGACCTTTGATAGTTTTAGCATGATCACAACTTAAGTCATGGCACATTTGAAAAAATGTGAACAAAACAAGCCTCACCGATACGGCACAAGAGCCCCTCCCAACCAGGGCTGCAGCAGCACTTGCCAGTGGGCGTGCAGTGTCCGTTCTTGCAGTGTCTGGAACAAGCTGTCATCAACAGCTCGGGAGGCTCCACCTGACGCTGGCACTCCTTGGGGACTAGGGGCCTGAAACAGTTGGAAGAAGGGGGGGAAGGAAAAGTCAGTTTGTCTGTGTGGGGTGAGGGACATGTTCAGCGACACCGTTCGCGAATTAAAACATTTGCGAACTGAAGCAATGGATTCCACTGAAATGATTGGAAACAGAATTAATCTGTTCCAACCCCAGAACGAAGTTATGTTTACCCTGTTTTAAATCGGTGCGTATGTAAAATAAATACAGTACAATATAAAAATAAGTGAAAAAACACTTTTTTTTTAATGAATAACAGTGCTTGCAAGCAAATTACTGAGGGATTTCTGAGCCTTTTTAAAATAAAGAGGCTATAGCGATAGCTAGTGATGCTAACACTATAAACAGTAAGCTCTTTTTCATTTTCCCTCACCAACAATCATTTTTCTACTGCTCATGAACCAAAGCATAGAGCTTGAACTGAGGCAATGTTTCATCGAAAATGTAGTTTGTCAACCCCATTGTTCATTAACTGTGGCATTTGTGAGCTGAGGTTCCACTGTACTAGGGAATTTGGCCAAATGAGGCCCAATCGGACGCAGGTATCCTAGAGAGAAGGGTGACGCTAAATTTTACAGCTTCTTTGCCCCTACGTCATCTAATGAATTAAATCGCCCCTGAGACCAGTATCACATATCAACACACAATTCGGTGTATAGGTCAGTCATAATAGGATGCATTAAAAAGTCTCAAGGACCCATGCTCAAAATGGAAGAGGAAGGCAACCATTTCGGTTTGAAGGAGCCATTTTGGGTGAATTCCAAGGCTTTTACGAACTCCTACATGGGAATTCACCGAAATGCTCGCCAATCAAAACCAAGTATCCTAGACCAGTGGGTCCCAAACTTTATTGAGCCAAGGCACATATTTTACTTGAGGAAATCCCCCAACACACCGCCAAATAAAAGTGTCACATACTGTCCACTGAAATAATGATAATCCACAGCACAGTGGTTGGGAATCACTGTCCGAGACAGATGGCCAACGATAAACTGGAATAAGATAAACTGAAAGTTGTGGGCAGAAGGTGCGTGAGGGCCCCTTCATTACCACTCGCAGATTAAGTATTTGCTTGAATCTGCAGCTGAAAAAAAGGCAAAAAAAAATCCCATTTTTCCAACCATATGACTATGACAAAAGTAGGGAACGCAAACTTATGATGTTTGACAGGCGGAGTAATGGATGGTCTCCTCCTTACCCCGAAACAGGTTCTGTTTGTCTGTAAAAGCTTTTGTGCAAATAATTTTTTAGGGGTAAGAAAATACGACTCCCACCCCCAGAAAACATAGAACAAGCAAGGAGCGGAGCAAAAACAAAACTTGTTTGTTGGCCCCGGTTTATGTCATAATTCAACACATTTGGTTGGAGGGGTGCCGTAGGAAACATGCAGCATTGTGAACCAAAAATTCCTGGGCCAAACATGTACTGTAGGGGTCATCATTTACGAAACAGTGACTGTCTTGAACTGTTTGCTATGTTTTGCTGAGGGACTGGCACACTTTCTAAAAATTGTCACTTGTATCCTGCATTATGAAATCCTAACTGAGGAATAAAAGTGCAGCTTCAGATAAAAACCAGACCCACCGCATATTCAACATCATAGCAAGCACATGGCTAAAAAGGGGGTTTGGAGGGGGGAACGGGACATGCTGTGATCATTCCGTATTAAGACAAACACCCAGACACGCACATCGGCGAATGGGCTGTAAAATAATTATTCCATATCACGCGCTACAAATCTGGAAGTAATACGCCAAGTGCATAATCAAGTTCAAATGTGCTCGCCACACACACACAGACAGACACACACGCACGCGCACGCACGCACGCACACACACTGTGACAGAAGAAACACTAACGAAAAGCCCAACACAATGCGAGTGACCAGGAATGGTGACTGGACTCCCGATGCTGGTCATCAAGAACTCGGAGGCCTGGATACTGACGTCAGTACGTGTAAGTCAAGTCCACAAGAACAGGCGTCATCAATCACGGTCACAAGCAAAGCAAATGGTCACTCGGCAGTCGGAAGGGAAAGTGGAGATAGGATTTAAGACCGACTACTGGCGAGATCACACTGCAGATTAAAAAACAGGCGCCAGTGTTTAGTTTGATTTACCTAACGCACTTTAAAATCACTAGGGGAATTAAATCAGTTGCCTTTCTGATGTTAATTTGGTGCGCTAATGTTCCTATGGCTGCAGAGGTTCTGACTGATACACTACAGGGGGAAGGGACATAGCGTGAATCCCCCTTTATCACGGGGGATGCATTCCAGAACCAGCCACAAATCTGCAATATGATGAGACCATATTTATTGTTCTGCAAGCGTTTATTAAACGGATGAAAAGCGCATGGACAACTTTTTAGTACAGGGGTCTTCCATTTACGACAAGTGCCATTGATACATTTGCGATGTAAGCGAGATTTGTATGCAAGTTGGAGTGCCAAATAACCTATGCTAGTGCTATGCACGCCATGCATGTAGTAAAGTCAGAATTGCAGTAAATATTTGTATGGAAAAGACTTCTAGGCCATAAATATAAAACAGTCAAATGGAAAACAGTAGTGTGGTACCGTAGCGATTCTGTAAAATCTCTAATGTTCCATGTCATGTTCACTTTTGATAGAAAAGAAAATATTCAAATCGCAAATAACCTTATAGTATCTTCAAATCTCATTTAAGGGTAGCAAGTAAAATTTAAGATTTAAAAAAAAAAAGGCAATTTGTTTTGTGTCGTAAAATATATCGCTATCGACTGATATGAAAAATAATATCGCAATAGGCTTTTTACCCCCCATATCACTCAGCCCTAATGTCTTTACAAGAACTGCACCAAATCAGCTGATCGTGCTGTGAGTCATTAAGTTCATCCAGTGAGGTTGGAAGGTCGGGTAAAAAATTAGTACCTCCTTTAAGAACCTTGTCATGTGGACTCTTGGTTATAGTGATTAGAGACTAATTAAACGTGTCCAATTTTTTTTCTTTAAAGTGCGTCAAAATATTTCAAAATGTTTCTGAGGATCTGAGGCCAGCCTGTTTTTGTACAGTGTCCTTGAGCGCCCAGCAAGGTGCCTGTATGTAAAAACCAATCGATCACTCAATCAGTCAGTCAAAACTTTATTTTTAAGCGCTTTTCATACAACAAAGAATGCAACCCAAAGCACTTTACAAGTAATGTATTATGATGTGGAAGAAGACATTTCCACATCTTTAACCTTCCTTAGTTTTATTGATATCATAAGGTATTGCAGGTGATTTTCTTATAATTTAACGCAATATTGCGATATTACCATCATTGTCAGCAAGATATTGCATAATACAGTACAGTAGTACCTTTAGTTATGAGTGACCCAAATTTCGAGTTTTTCAAGCTGTTACTTTGTCGCGTTTTGCCTTCTGTTGCTAGCTAAAAACAGACATGCCGCTGCTCAAGTGAAGTGAAAAAAAAAACAATAGCGCAATTAAGGTACTGCAATGCCCCTGCACGTAGGCAAGGAAGGGGCTAACAGTCAAACACACAAATTCAAAATGAGAAGACTTGCAAGGAGCTGCGGTGGGCTTGAGCTTCACGCTCAGACGCTCACACGCAGACTAACCGGCCAATTTGACTCCAGTTCCTGATGTCACTCAATAGGCCACACCCCTTAAAGGCACAGACAATACAGTGCTATTTGTCTTTATTACAAACGTAACCAAAACATTTGTGGTGTTCTTTGGGGGCTGGAATGGATTAATGAGATTTAAAATAATTTCAATGGAGAATACTGATTTGAGTTACATTGAGTTATGAGCTTTGTCACGGAAGGAATCAAACACATAAATCAAGGTAACACTGGAACTGCATGAGTCCAAGACGATGCTGCGTTCTTAAAATTTGCCTCCAATTTCGGAGGATGACGATGGTGGCGGAGAAGGGGCGGGATTCCCATGCTCCCATCAGCACCCAGCACTCTAGACTTCATCCCTGTTGGCCCTTAGTAGTGGCAGGGAAAAAGGGAGTGAACGAGGGAAAAAAATAGAGGGAAAAAAACCCTTGGGGATTGTAGAGGGAAGGGGCGTGTGAGTGTGTGTGTGTGTGTGTGTGTGGGTGGGGGAGGGAGGGAGTTCCACGGCGAACACTGTTAATAGCACGCATGGGGTCAGCGGCGCAACTAAACAGTCTACGACTGCCAGGGTGGCTGTGAAAACAGCACCTGCTGGTAGCGCCACTTGACAAAGGCAGCTGGGTCAACAGCCACTGTGGGAATTTAGCAACTTTGGGAGGGGTGCGACCCACAGAGGGCTCACACATGAGCTAGTTACACCAACACTGAGCATGAAGTCAGATACATAAAATGCTAATAGAAATATGATATGAAATATGATAACTGATTTGTCCATGTGATCTCTTTTGCCAATCATTGTTGGGCTGGCTGACTTTTATAGCTCCTCTTTTTAATTGTGCGAGAAACTGACTGTATTGTGAAAGTTGCGGCTACTCCAGCATGAATAACCAGAACAGAGATAAAGTTGGACTTTTTAATATGATGCAAATCTCATTATTCTCATTGTTCTTGTCCATGTGTAATCAACAGTGCTTATCTAAACGACCAAAGCATAAGGCTGTTAAGTTCAATTAAAAGCTATGGAAAGTGAGTGATCCAACCATGATGGTGGAGTGCTGTGACACATTTCATTTCTGTTCACTTCGATTTTTTTTTTTACCATGTGCAAAGAAACCAAACCTATCAATTAATTGGAACCAGCCAAAAGCCAGCTATCAGTTCAATTAAGCCTGTTTCACGTACGAGTCAGAGTCATTTTCTATATCAAGTGTGGTCGGATGTAGTTGGGCACGTCATGTACAGGGGCAACAGAAATGAGGATGTTAAGAAGAATCAAGAGAGAGACATTGAAGGATCAGGAGAGAAGTCACATTAGGACAGAGGAGCTTTTTTTTATTATGGACCGTAGATGATGAAATCCCTAAATTCCTTGCAATTGTACGTTGAGGAACATTGTCCTACTGTTCAACTATTTTCTCACGCACTTGTTCACAAAGAGGTGAATCTCGCCCCATCTTTGCTTGTGAATGCCTGAGCAATTCAGGGAAGCTCCTTTTATACCCAATCATGGCACCCACCTGTTCCCAATTAGCCTGTTCACCTGTGGGATGTTCCAAACAGGTGTTTGATGAGCATTCCTCAACTTTCTCAGTCTTTTTTGCCACCGGTCCCAGCTTTTTTGGAACGTGTTGCAGCCATAAAATTCTAAGTTAATGATTATTTGCTAAAAACAATAAATCATTGTATTCTGTTTTTATTTATGTTTAACAAAACGTCCCAACTTCATTGGAATTGCGGTTGTACAATGTTAAATTATCTTTTGTTTTAAGTGTCAGTTTTTCAGTAAATTTCAACTGGGAATGACAATAACTGCTTCAAACAAGCACACTCTGCCTCTTATTTGGCAAACTGTGTGAATGAGAGCGTGAGAATTAAGGAATACTTTTAAAAGTGTATTGATACATTTTAATCTAAAAAGTGTACGGTACAACTATAAATAAAATGTTTTTGTTTTATCTTTGTACTGTATATCACATGTATTTTTGCAGGTAGGTCTGGATTGTATCAACGAGGTTCACTGTATACTGCATGTATATTCTTGCAGTAAGAGGTGGTGCTGAAGAAGGGAGCGTGTAAAGTATACAGAAAGAATTTTCCTGTTTGACAGCCAACGTCAGACAAGTCACATATCGGCGAATGTCTCCAGCTTCTTGTTTATACGTATGTATTTATCTGAGCGTGCGTGTGTATGTGTGTTTGCTGTGTACAGATATAAACTGTGTGGGTGGCGGGTACATGCGAACATGCACATCTGTGGGCCTGTGTGAGCGTGTGATATGCTCACTCCCAGCATGGTGTCGCACAAAAAAAAAAAAAAAAGCCCTTTCTTTTCCTGTCCCTCTTAAATCTTTCACTATCTCCGCTGTGGTCCTTGCCTCAACAAAGCAGTCTGAATAGCGGCTGCTACAATACACAGTAAATATTCTTGCACAAATAAAATGAGTGGAGATACAAAAGATGGCCAATCCCTAACAGTGGATAGCAACTTTTTTTTTAATTTGGCAAGAGTTGTAACAGAAGAAAAAAAGTTGTAATTTTACGAGAAAGTCATAATGTAGAACTGTACATAAAGTTGCGTGAAAAACATAGTACTTTTATGACCATAAAATCGTATTACATGAAAAAACAATTTTACAACAATAAAGTCATTCTAACATGAGAACAAAGTAATAATATTACCAGAAAAAGGTTGCAATTTACGAGAATAAAGTCATAATGTATTGGTGCACTTTTGTGAGAACAAAGTTGTAATGTTACGAGAATTTTTTTTAAAAGTACGAATTTTCTGAGAATAAAGTCGTAATGTAAAGATTTACTTTCATAACAACGTTGTAATATCAATTGAAAAAATACATTATATTGTGAGAATAAAGCAATTATATTACAAAAATAAAGTTGGAATGTTACAAGAATTTTTTATTTTTGCGAATAAAAGGCATAATCCGAAAAAAAAGAGATAATTTATGAAGGCATTATATGACAAGAATTGAGTCAGAATGTTATGAGAAATATATGAATATAACCAAAAGAGAGGAAAAAAAACCCCATTGTGACACGAGAACAAAGTAATATTAGGGAAAAATAAAAAACAGATATTGGCACAATTCAACGTTTAAAGCCGGATTTCTGGCCTGAGTCAGAATCTGCAAAATTAGCAGGATTGGATTACTTCAATCACACCGCAAAACCATCAACCACCACAAGCTTTGCTGTTTTCTCTCTTTGATTTACAACCCCCACATTCAGCAGTTTTCAATGCATGGTGGCCTATTTATTATCGGAGGCACACTTCCACTGACAAACAAATACCTCCAAATGAAGTCATCGGACCAAGTCATGTTTACACAAAAACTGCTGAGGGGTTTTATGGCTAACGTTTCCTTGAAGGGCCTTTAGCGCCCGACCTAACAGCTCCTCCATGTTCCCAAACACACACGAGGAGAATTAAGTCACAATGACATGACAAAGCAGACATATTTATATGACAATAAAGGCGGAAGATTACCAGGACAAAATGACATAGTTACGTTATTACAAAAAAGTCAGAATTTTATGAGGCAAAAAAGTTGACAAGCTACAAGAACAAAGTAAGAATTTTGCAAAAATAAAGTCGTAGTGTCATGCGTAAGCGTTATACTTTGATGACAGTCATTATATTACCAGAAATAAGATATCACTTCTTGACAATAACATTAAGGAAAAAAGTCAAATAATTTTGATAAAGTCGCAATGTTAGGGGAAAATTGTTTTTTATGAAAGAAAATGTAGTTGTAATATTACGTGAATAAAGTCATTAGGAGAAAAAATAACATCTGAATTTTCCGAAAATAAAGTCGTAATGTTACCAGAAAAAAGGGACTTTTAAAAAAAAGTTGTAACGTTACAGGAAAACGATCATTTTACAGCAATAATAGAGTCGTAATATGAGGAAAAAAGTTGAAAATACAACCCCAATTCCAATGAAGTTGGGACGTTGTGTTAAACATAAATAAAAACAGAATACAATGATTTGCAAATCATGTTCAACCTATATTTAATTGAATACACTACAAAGGCAAGATATTTAATATTCAAAGTGACAAACTTTCTTGTTTTTAGCAAATAATCATTAACTTTGAATTTTATGGTTGCAACACATTCCAAAAAAGCTGGGACAGTTGGCAAAAAAGACTGAGTGAGAAAGTTGAGGAATGCTCATCAAACACCTGTTTGGAACATCCCACAGGTGAACAGGCTAATTGGGAACAGGTGGGTGCCATGAGCTTCCCTGAATTGCTCAGTCATTCACAAGCAAAGATGGGGCGAGGTTCACCTCTTTGTGAACAAGTGCGTGAGAAAATAGTCGAATAGTTTAAGGACAATGTTCCTCAAGGAATTTAGGGATTTCATTATCTATGGTCCATAATATCATCAAAAGGTTCAGAGAATCTGGAGAAATCACTGCATGTTAGCGACAAGGCTGAAAACCAACATTGAATGCCCGTGACCGTCGATCCCTCAGGCGGCACTGCATCAAAAAACGACATCAATGCGTGAAGGATATCACCACTTGGGCTCAGGAACACTTCAGAAAACCAATGTCAGTAAATACAGTTCGGCGCTACATCCATAAGTGCAACTTGAAACTCTACTATGCAAAGCCATTTATCAACAACATCCAGAAACGCCGCCGGCTTCTCTGGGCCCGAGCTCATCTAAGATGGACTGATGCAAAGTGGAAAAGCGTTCTGTGGTCCGACGAGTCCACATTTCAAATTGTTTTTGGAAATTGTGGATGTCGTGACCTCCGGCCAAAGAGGAAAATAACCATCCGGACTGTTATGGATGCAATATTCAAAAGCCAGCACCTGTGATGGTATGGGGCTGTGTTAGTGCCAATGGCATGGGCAACTTCTGTGAAGGCACCATTAATGCTGAAAGGTACATACAGGTTTTGGAGAAACATATGCTGCCATCCAAGCAACGTCTTTTTCATGGACGCCTCTGCTTATTTCAGCAAGACAATACCAAACCACATTCTGCTCATGTTACAACAGCGTGGCTTGGTATGTGGTGCATTATGAAGCGTAAAATACAACAACGGAGACCGTGGACTGTTGAACAGCTGAAGCTGTACATCATGAGGGCAAGAATGGGAAATAATTCCACCTACAAAGCTTCAGCAATTAGTGTCCTCAGTTCCCAAACGTTTATTGAATGTTGTTAAAAGAAAAGGTGATGTAACACAGCGGTAAACATGACCCTGTCCCAGCTTTTTTGGAACATGTTACAGCCATAAAATTCCAAGTTAATGATTATTTGCTAAAAACAATAAAGTTTATCAGTTTGAACATGAAATATCTTGTCTTTGTAGTGTATTCAATTAAATATAGGTCTAAGATGATTTGCAAATGATTGTATTCTGTTTTTATTTATGTTCAACACAACGTCCCAACTTCATTGGAATTGGGGTTGTAAAACGCAAAAACATTTTGTTGGTGATTTTCGTGGGGCTGGAATGGATTAATGGCATTTCTATTGATTTTAATGGGGAAAGAGGATATGAGATACAAGTGCTTTGAATTTCAATTGTGGTCAAAGAACAAATTAAAGTCTTATGTCGAAGCACCACTGTATTACGAGAATAAATTCATTTATCGTTATGTCTCAGAGTGATGGTTAGTGACCAGGCACTTCCACAGTGTGGAAGACCTGCCCGACTTTATCCTGCTCTGAGGTCAGAAACTTTAGCCCTCCCCCGTCCTCTCCATAAGAAGATCCGTATAACGTTTAGTCTGTAGACTAAACAAGTCCAGTCCACGGTGGAAAGAATTGTTGTGACGGGGGGGCGAAACGCATCGAGCGCTGGAGCCAGAAAGCATAAATACGGAGCAAGTCATCGGGGCCCCTTCTTGAAACATCTGCGGCGTAATTAATTGCGCAGACGCCTGGGTGGCACTGTCGTCACCCGCGACTGATCAGCTGCATAACATATTTCAAGTGTGATTCCCAGTCTGCTTTTTCTATGTAATCTATCTCTCTTCATTTAAAAGGAGATACTTCATTGCCAGGCTTTTCATTTGGCTCTTCCCAGTTAAATGCCACCCATTTACTGACATGGAAAAAATATATGCACGCGCTGCATACAGTGTAACCTCCAAAGTCAAACATGCTTCGCTACTATAAGAAATAATGTAATGCCGGCTTTTACGGGCTGTGTAACAGAGGGCTTCTAATACTATTTCAGAAGGCAGAAAATTGTCAAGGTCGACTTCATACCTCCAATTCAATGTCGGTGCCATTTATACAGTACAGTGAACCCTTTCAAATTCGCAGTTCAGCATTTACGAATTCGCATCTTAGCAGATTTTCTTTTTTGAACCTGTCATCCGTTATTCAATGAAAATCTTGTCCATTTGCTGTTTTTTTGTGCTCAGGCAAAAGCAGTAAGTATTACTTTGGCTTCATGGGCTGGAATCTTGGCATTGTTGTTTGGTTTAATTCATCGATAGTTTTAATTTTCTGCATTTCAGATTTCCTGTTTTGTTGGCGGGAATTAAATGCACCTTGTGCTTTCAAAAAGGGAAACTCAAAATATGTTTCTGCTTCTCTCCCATGCTGCTAATAATAACCTGTGTAGTCTACAATTTATTATTGTGTGTAAATGGAAAAAGGTGAGAACAGTGACAGTACTATTTGCGTAAAGTGCAGTGCACACATTTGCTTGCCCGTTTGTGTCACATCAGTTTGTTCTAGTGTGTTATTTAAACTAAGTTGCTAGCTAATACTATTGATCCAAATACTGTTGATCGGCCTCAAGTGAAGGTGGTTTGTTTGTGCTGAATAATATAACTATTGAATACAGTCCTTTATGTAACATGGGTTCATGATTGTTTACATGTTAGATGCATGGTGTTGGTACTTTATGATCCTTTCCGTTTTAAGTGCTTTGCCACCATCTTTTGGTATTTATACGCAATTACAGACCCCATTTACACAAAAGATATTTTGTTTCATTTTGCTCCTTCACTGTACTGATTGTGAATTGAACCTTAAAACCAAGGTACATACACAACCGTGATCTTTGGCATACTGCTACACCCCTAGCAATTAAACACATAATGTGTATAGCTTCACTGTTATAACTGCCCTCCTGAGGGAATCCATAACGACAACATGACCCACGATGAAAAGTTTAACACCGCTCCTGCTGAAATCTCTCGAGATTTACTGGAAGCCTTGAAATCTTTTCATGGGACAACACTGAAGTAAGGACACTTAGCTACAGTGTAAAGTAGTCAGTGCACAGCTTTAAACAGTGTAAATTCTGAGGAGTGTACTCACTTTTGTGAGATACTGTACGCATACATGGGCATGTTTGCTTTCCCCTTAGTGGTACGTGAAAGAATCACTGAATTAAATGTTCAAACTGTGCATAATGTTAAGGTGGCTTAAACATTTTTAAAATCCAGTACAGTACATTTGTTTAGCAAATTCAGTTGTATTTAACTTGCATTTAAGCGCAGTGTTAAGGTTCAAACTTCTAACTGTGCAATAATATTAAATATATGTTTGAGGAATAAACCCTTTGCCTCGTTTTTGATGAAAACACAATGTATTTTACTGTTGGTCAATATAATGGTACTTGGAGAGCTAAGTATTGTTTGTGGTAGTATTTGGTTATAAAAGGTTAGCGAAGCACTATGTTAGCGCATGTGCTGAAATAAATGGCGTGTCAAAGTCGCCGGGCGGAACGAAACAGGTGCCCTGGTGTTTTTCCGCCACTCTCAGCAAAATAAAACCTGCAGTCCGAGTGCTCTGAAAATAACCGGCGCGCGGTTACGTTGCCAATTACAGCGTGCATCCATCCAGCTAAGCTGTTAGCAATACCTGACACTAACGTAGCGAAATGCAACGCTCGCTCTCCGGTTACAGTTCCATGCTGGTGGGGGCCGAGGCAGGGCGGACCATCATGTGATGACCCATTGGCATTGATGAGGATTTGCAAGACTGGTGATTAACGGTGGCCTTGTGGGTCGCATCAGCGCCGGATCGTGTCACACCGGCCATTTTATTGGGTACACTTCCACTATGGCTCCTCTGCGTCTAATTCTGCCTCCTCGAAGATATTTAAGTCCACAACCTACTGCACACATCGTTAAGTGACATTAAAAAAAATTGATAGCTGACACCATACGTTTGCAGCAGAAAGATCCAATTCTGAATTTGTGGTACGTGCACCCCGGGGCCTGAGCGAGATTTAAAAGTGTAATGGCGATCTGGTATATTAATTACAGATTAACATTATGTTTTTCCAATGTGTGCATGATTAAACACGATGCCTTTAAATGTTTTTTTTCTATTAAGGCAAGAGAGGGGGTGCACCATCTCTGTTGAAATGGTTTGAACAGCATTTTTGCTTCTTTACATTTTTGAAATGTTCTGCATATAGGCAACAGTGTCATTAAAATGCAGCCATGTCGCACACTGAAACACAAAATTGCCTGAAGGCAACGGAATTTGCATATCGTGACTGTATTGCAGGCGCACCAAAATACCTCGCCAAATATTTTAGTCGTTGACAAATTTCAGTTAAGGGACGAGCAACATTATCTTGATTAATTAATCTTGTTTAATGAGGGTTTCATACTTTGAGACCCGTTTGTGTACGACTTTTTACTTGAGTCTGTGTGTGGGGATGAGCACCGTGCAAGCAAAGATGAAATGTTGAAAGGGGTGTACCTGGCTTAAAAAAGTTGCGTCTGACATACTCGCGCATGGACATCCCATCCGTTTTACAAAACATCTTTCCGCCAGCATTCTAAAATAAAGATAAACTTTTAGAGCTTTTTATTTCTGACAATTTTTTGAGGGTGTGCAGGGGAGAGTGGGTGGGCCATCTCTGTTGAAATGCTACAATGGCTGTACATTGCTTAAAAATGACCACATGGGGACCACAACGTTTTTAAAACTCACACAGAATTTCAAAATTGGCGGCTCACGTTTGCAACTTTTTTTAGGGTGTAAGCAGGTAAAAACGGGCACACCATCTCTATTGAAACGTTGAAAGTTTTTTTTTGTTTCTTTGTGTTAATTTTTTAAATCCAACTGATTAGCCTCTCTGTATTTATTAACATTTTGATTTGTGAATTTGAGCTATGGGAGGAGAAGCGTTATGAAGCTCATTATAACAACAGCAAGGATGTGTTCAACCACTGACGGATGAGTGCACAAAGTTTAAGAAGAAGTGCTGAAGTGTACCTTTTGGGGTCCACCAACTTGTAGAGTTTCCCACTGTGCGACTGCGCCATGCTTTTACTGTTCGCCAGTATGTAGCCTTCACCTAAAACAAAATGGAAAAAGCTCACATGAAAGACGTTTGAAACACTCATGGCAAGGAAGCATGCGGGGATCATTTAATGAAGAACAGCAAAATTCCATAAGGGGACAATGTGTAAACATGTCTGCGGGGTCCCGCGTCTTTCGGGACGCACGCCCGCGAGCGGGAATCTAAATACCTCCTTAAAAAGTGTGACAGCTGGCGTGGGCGAGGTGATCAAACATTTATGATGGCTGTTGTTGAGTGAGTGTTTGATTTAATCAGAAACACTGCAGCTGACAGTTTATAATCCCGCCAGTGACTGGTGGTCTGCAGCTGATATAATGTTCTGTATCACATTAGGCCGCTCACCTCACTTCACCCGAGCGCTCCCAAGTTGACAGCAACACAGTACACCCGTGCAAAACATTGCACCGTAGGTGGCCCAGTATGCAAAATGTGAGGTCTTTGGATTATATGTGTGCTGTTTTATGGAAAGGACATTTAATCCAGCAGGAAGTACAAATTTAATATCCTGCTGACTGAAAGACAAAACCGTATTTCCTCAAATAGTGGCCGTCCCTCGCAGGGTGGGTCATCCACTGACAAAACAAACGCCTCCCTCAAATAGTAACGTTGCTTATCTCGAATTGCTCATACACGGAAATTCAAGAGTTAACTGCATCCTGTTGCTCACCAAAACAGCAGGACCTACCAAAGCATGTAAACAGTCGCTAACAATGATTAGCAGATGTAGTCAATAGCTACAGTCTGCTTCTGTCCTCTTTATTGTTGTAAACTCTTGTTTTGTTTAGCATACATTATAAAATGGTAACATTGGTTAGTATTAGTCTAAAAAAAATAAAAGCCCTCCCACCACTAAATGCTACCGACCACCAGTATTGGCAGAAATACAGTAAGGTTAAAGGTCACTTTGAAAATTGCAGTTTCCCCCCCCCCCCCAATCTTGTTGCCAGAGTCATGACAATTGATAAATTATAGATATATATATTAACAGTTTTCTCTGGGCTTCCTTCTACATTCTAAAACCATGCATGTTAGGTTAAATGAAAACTCGTAAGTTTTACATAGTGTGAATGTGAGTGTGAATGGCTGTTTGTCTACATGTGCCCTGCGATTGGCTGGCGACCACTGCAGTGTGAACCCCGCCTCTCGCCCAACGTCAGCTCGGAGAGGCTCCCACACACCCACGATCCTAATACAGTTACAGAAAATGGATGGCTGTACTAATATTTAATATTACCCAAATAAAGGCCTTGCGCCAATAAATATTACCAGCAACTATTTGCAGGAATACGGCAAACTTACAAGTCCCTTTGAAAATGTTAGTTCATTTTACTCCCCTCAATCTTGTTGCCAGAATCATGAAAATTTTAAAATGATAAACCAGAATAACATTCATCCATCAATCCATTTTCCATACCGCTTGTCGCGGGTGAGTTGGAACCTGCACTGCAAAAATTAAAATCAAACCAAGATTAAATGTCTCAAATCAGGGAAACTATGGTTTTTATTTTTTTGTCTGCCAAGATATTTCTTCTGACCAGGCAGTTGTGTTTTATTGTAAGAGCATTTCAATTGCTTTAAGCATTTTTAGATTAAATGATTCCTCTATTCATTACAGGTCATTTGTAGGGCAAATAAATAATGAAAACATTAGTAGTACTGTACATCTTCGATCATCATTGCCACACTGACCCAGTTCATCTTCTCCGAATCCCAGGATATTTCCCACTAGCATGGAGCCGCAGGATCCGGCTGAGCCCAGACAAAGCGGTTTCTCCTGCCACTGGTCGCTTGCTGCTGACGGCGTTATCGATGACTTCTGGAGAATCCGCAGGTTTCTGTGACAAACACATAGATGGGACATAACAACAACAACAAATTATTCTTGCTTGCTATTGGTTGTTTAGAGAATGTCATGGAGCACATAACCTCGAAGAGTGGCCTCCACTCCAATTGACGCCTCAATTAAACACTGGGTGTGGCTTCCAATTGAATGAATAAATGCTGAAACTCAAATGCAAGCATGGACGTGCCATCTGTAAAGCTGATGGTCGAGTTCAAAGAGAAAGTGCTGCTATATGCAGCGTGGAACATTCCAGAGTTTGTTTGTCGGCTGTGTCACGTTTTTGCTATAAAACACAAAGTTGCCTAAAGAGTCTGACATGGTATGTGTAATGCTGACAGTCGAGGTCAAAGACAAAGAAACGAAACAGAACATGGTTATGGAGCATTTCAGCGAATAGCTGATAGGTTCCACTGAAAAAAATGTGACTAGCTAAATTTGTGAATATCGAACCGTGAATAGGTTCACGGTATGTCAAATATGGATGCGCACAACATTGTCGAATGACCACCTCTCTACTGGAACGTTACATTACATGTTTCAGTAGGTCCTGCTGTTTTGGTTCACGACTGAGCACAAACAGGTTAGCTTTTTTTTGTGTGAACACCGTAGTTTATTCGTGGAAATAAGCGATATAATGCCTTAGTCATTGTTAAATGCTCTTTACTCTCAACAGTATAGTAAATAAACAACCCCGTGGCTGCTATATGAGAAAATGTGGTGATAAGGGGTATTTATTTAATTTTGTATAGCGATAAAGCATGTGAACTGTTTACTTTGTGCAATATGGTACTCTGACCACTTTCCTATGAAGCCACTTGAGACATTGTTGCATCACCAATACATTTTTCAGCCACAACAAAACACCCGCAAATTGGCACGTAATTAAGGCCACCGCACATTGTTTCAAACCCAATCCCAAACATCCTACGAGGAGGGGAATTTTCTCGCCGTTATTTACTTCCTTTTTGCCTCTTCAAGCGTCAGTGTTTGACATCAACAATCAAGGATGAATTACAAACCAAAGAAAAGTGTGAACAGCGCAGGGCAGGATGTCTCATCTCCATTTACACCGAACTGGCCGGGCCACTGTGGCGAGAGTAACACAATATCTGCTTCCCCCAAATCCCACCCCCACGCAGTTGGAACTTTGTATTTACCCTGGCACGACCTGATGCAAGGGACAGACTGAATAGGGTGAGAACGAGAGAAGACAGTCGTGATCATGTTTAAGTAAGAGCAAAAATGGTGAGCCAGTCTCGTAGATCTGAGAAACAACAACACTTTCTGAGGCTAAGAAATACAAGATTTCACAGGTTATTCTCAGGGCATTGAATCAATCGTAACTGGACTGTTCTGTTTGTTTTTCTAAGACAAACAGAACAGTCCAGTTGCGATCGATTCAATGCCCTGAGAATGAAATGATCTGGATGAATGAGAATATTCACAGGCACATCACAGGTTATTGTGGCAAGAGTTGACTGCGAAGCCCGTTTGAAAGTTCCCAAGTCTGTCTGATGGATACAAGTGTGTGTCGCACCTTTAACTGTAAAACATGCACATGCCGCAAGGGCGCGATGTGACATCTGTAAAGGTGACGTTAGTTTGAGAAGAGAAAGTACTGACATAGGGCTGCAGCTAGCTATCGAATATTTTTAGAATCGATTATTCCATCGATTCTTCCTTTCTTCGAAAATTATTTTGCAGCAGTTTACTTCAACATCATTTTACCAAATGACTGCTTATTGTTGTTTATTTGGTATTGTTTAATGATTAAACAATACCAAATAAACAACAAATAAATAACAATTAAGCCAATATCACATGAGAGGGAGGGACATTGTACTCACCAACCTTTTTGAAACAGAGCTACATCTTTGGTACTGATTAATGAGAAGGTCTACTAGTTCTATATACACTTCTGAGGCTGCTTCAGGTTGAACTACTACATCAGTTGCAGGCTATTCACACTATGGCTGCAAAGAATGATTATTTTCATAATAGATTAAGGCCGACTTTTTTTGGCCATAAACTGATTAGAATTCAATTTCTGGTTTGGTCCATAATGTCAGAAAATAGGCAAAAATGTTGATCATTGTTTTCCAAGGTAAAAGCAGACGTTTGCAAATTACTTATTTGGATAAAACATAAAGATAATCAGTCGGCTTCCAAGGAAGACTACAGAAATCAGAGAATATTTACAGTTGAGAGGCTGAAAACAGAGGATTTGGAAAATATTAAATGAAACACTGACTTATTTATTACCAAAATAGTTGTTTATGTGATAATCAATTAGTTGTTGCTTAATCGATTAATTGTTGCACCTCTATGACACATGGAGCACAGAAAATTCCTAAGTCTGTCTGAATCATACAACCAGGTGTCGCATCTTTACCATAAAACACGCACATGCCTGCGTAGCCTGACGTGGGATCTGTCAAGCTGACAGTCTACTTCAATGAACAAGTGCTGCCGTATGCAGCGTGGAACATTCCAGTCTGTCTGACAGATAAAATACTAAATACATACCATATTTCCTCAAATAGATGCGGTCTCAAAAGATGCCATGCCCCAATTAGTAATCAGGTACAACCACTGGTGTGATCCGTTTTAGAAAAAAATAAAGACCTCCCTACAAAAGATGCCTCCTACCCACCCACAATCAGGTAAACAAATGTAGGTGATACAGTTCACACAAAAACTAAGCTTTGACGGGGGAGCTCATTTGAACTCTGTAGCTAACCAAACCAGCAGCACCTGAACTATGTGAACAGTCGCTCAGGTATTGTAAAGACTTACCACAAAATGTGCACTATTAAGAATGATCGGATGTTATGTGGAGATGGTGTTCCAGTCAACTGACAGGTGGTCGTTCCACAATGATGTGCGCCCATGTTAATGTTTATTAGTGTCACCCAGTCTGCAGTTCTTCAGCATTCCTTCATAGAAAATAGTCCCTTTTTCGATTTTTTTAATGCATTACTGCAAAAAAGGCTTCGCTCCAATACTGTAGATGCCACCCATCTGTAGTTGTGTAAGTAAGCCACGCTTTGCAGAAATCCTGTTTGAGTATAATGGCCTTACCCAAGCCTATCTCCAAACACGTAACTGCCATACAATCTTCGAGACTGGCAACCCCTGTAGATGAAGCCCCCCACTGGTGGTGCTCCTCGAATGGACTGCAGGTCGTAGACGGAAGGTTCGTTCTCTGCACAGTGTGAAGAAGAGGAAATTTGGGGATTTAGTCAGTTGTTAGTGTTACGATGGTCTCTGTGTACCGAAAAAATATCAGAATCAATCCCCTGCTTCAAAATAGGTATACTAAAAGCAGCAGAAACCATGCAGCATTTATCGTATCAGTCAGAATGAGACTACCTGGTTTTGCCCCAAAAAGTGTCAATAGTGCGCAGAGCCATACAGGGTCGAGTAGGTACGAGGCCATTTTATGGCAATATTTTCCCAGCGATAATGATAATATTGCGGTAGAGTGATCGTGGGAAAATTGATTGTAAACGGGGTCAGCAGTATTTTGTAAAAACACAACACAAACGACTTGGCATTTGGTGGAGTTAGTGCACGCAAAAAAATCCGTACTTGTTTATATTTGGACAGGGACAGTATTGATACTGCATTACAAGAGATAATGATGTGACATATCGCAAACACAATCATTAGACTGTGCAGGTAGATACAATTTTGTGAGTGTATATCTTATTAAACAACACAGATTGTAAAATTTGTATTATTATTAAAATAAAGTCATATTTCTTGGTGGAAAAAAAGCTGGGGGGTTTCAAGAGAAAAAGTATTTTTACACAAATGAAGTCGTACATTTTGAGAAAAAGCATTACAATATTACATGAATAAAGTTTTTTTTTTTTTGGAGAAAATTAGCCATAAGAATAAAAACATTTCCAGAAAAAAAGTAGCATTTTTTTATGAACGAAAATTTTATTTTTCGAGAAAAAAGTTGTATTACAAAAATCGTCATAGTATTAAAATAATACATGAATATTTTCCAGAAAAGGGTAATAATGTTATAAAAATCTATTTTTAATTTTATTTTTGTGTGTACAAAAAGTGGTATTTACTATATAACTGACAAACTAAGTAAAGCATCACTCAGTATCTGGAAAAGGGAGGTTAGAAACTAGTGTCTTGTCATAATTACAGTATAGTTTGTGAGAAAGATTAGGCCAAACAACAATAGAGCCATGGCCATTAAATGTGACAGTGGAGCAGTTTCTGAGGTTTTCGTGGAACAACTCTCTGGGTCGGCATTTTGTCCGTACCGCATGGACTTTGGCAGACGTCCGCACTGTCCCCCTGCCCGGTTCATAAGTTTGACGCTGATGTAATAAGACTTATTTTTGGAGTGCAGTGGTCTTGGCAATGGGAAATGTGAATGGCGGCTGGCGCGCTGATTTCCCAACGGTAATGACTTTCCAGTTGAGATAATTGGCCCCTGTCGTGGACCATCCCTCTTGGGGGGGCAAGTATACAATCTGGTTGCCAAAGTCGTCGTTATTAAGACAAACACCCGTAATTTATTTGTGGAAGGAAAGTGGGTTAAAAATGATCAATACCACCATTTTTCCCCTCTCATTGTGAGCGAAACCCCGCTGAGATTTGCGTTTTCAACAATGTTTAGCCGTTACCCCTGCGGTTATAGTTGTCGACAGCTCTAAATCTAAAGTGTGAATGTAATTTTGCACTCTGTTGGCATATTTATGCTGCACAAGAGGGGTGAGGATGGAAGTGTGAATGTGTGTGTGTGCATGTGCATAGGGGGCGTTATTTCTCTGGCACTCACAACATTTTTACATTTAACCTTCTCTACCTCGGCAGTTGACCTGAATTGTTTCTCAACATGTAGCCAAAGCTGTGTTCTTACAAAATGCCATTTGTAAAAGAAGAGGTGGGGAAAACTTTTGAAAAAACTTTGTTCTCGATTTAAAGCCAAAATCTCAAGCAGGCACTCTGTTTCAAACAGTACTTACATCATGAACAATGCTACAGAATAAAGGAATTCTGAATACCACATTTCTTAAAATACTTCTTTGAATTAGACCTCATACCTCAATTAGAAAAAATAAATAAATAAACAACCTCTATTGTATGCATGCCTCCATTTTACTACCCATTTTTGTCGTCATAGTAATTACTATATCAGTTCACACAAACATTAAGCTCACCCCATTTGAACTTCATTACTAACCAACAGAGCAACATCCACCGAGGCCCATAAGCAGTTACGTAGATGAATTCATGTGTGGAGATGAGTTCCCTCAAATAGATGTCTCCTTTCCCCCCATTGGTAAAGAACATGTTGTTCCCATTAAAGAATTTATTGCTAAGCCCAGTTGAACACTGTTGCTAATCAATTCAGGAGCAAGCTTAGATCTCGTTCAGATGAAGGGTGGAATCTTTCTATGTGTTGTCAACAAGGTCCCTCAAATGGACACCTCACTTTTCTCCACCGGGAAGAAAATGTAGACTGTATGGTTTCCAAACAGATATGACAAGAGATGACTGCTGAGCGCAATTGAACTCTGTTGCTAACCAAAACAGCAACAAATCTCTCTCAGATTAAGTGAGGAGTCTTACCCTGGGTGTGGCGCTCCCTGAAATAGACACCCCCTTTTTCACAATGGAAGAAGATTCATCCATTTTCTTTTATCGCTTAGCCTCACTAGGGTGCTGGGCCCCTGAAGCCTATCCCAGCCATCTTCGGGCGGGAGGCAGGGTACACCCTGAACCGGTCGCCAGCCAATCGCAGGGCACATAAAAACAAACAACCATTCACACTCACATTCACACCTACGAGCAATTTAGAGTCTTCAATCAACCTACCACACATGTTTTTGGGATGTGGGAGGAAACCGGAGTGCCCGGAGAAAACACACACAGGCACGGGGAGAACATGCAAACACCACACAGGTGGGGCCGGGATTTGAACCCCAGTCCCCAGAACTGTGAGGCAGATGTGCTAACCAGTCGTCCACCGTGCCGGCATGGAAGAAGATGTCACCAAAAAATTTTGCTAACCAAAATAGCAGCACCATACCACATACACAGTCTCTCGGGTAGTTCGGAGATTTACCGCCTGCACAATATTAAAGATGATCTTACATTTTTACCTTTTTGTAGTATGATAAACTCCACTTTCACATGCTATAAATTGTAAAATAATTCTAAAATAAATGGCTCTCCCCCATCTGCAGTTGAGTCATTTGCACCTATACAGTAAGAAACTTGAACTCACCGTAGTCTTTCCCCTTGGACATCTCCAATATTCTTCCCGTGGTGGAGTTTTTGCCACTAGCATCCGTGCAGAGCATGAGGAGGCTCCCGTTCTCCGTCTGGAGCCGATCCACACTGCACCTACGCCACATAGAACGGCAAAAAATTAACACAGAACAACACAATAAGTGTGATGTCTGTGTGTTCCACCCCTTTCTTTTTTGTGATTGACTAACCTGCCCGGGTCATGTAAGCCTTGTGCAAAAATTTCCGGGGGCTGGTTGGTGCTGTTGAAGTACGGGTTGTCCCGAGGTATGGAATAGGGGGACGTGCAGCCGTCCGTGTCCACGTCTACCCTGAGCATGGACCCTGTGAAATCACTGCGTACAAATGCACCCTTTAGGCTTTGGACCACCTTCTTGCCTTAATACCGTTAGAACCTTCCTCACCTGAGTCCATCCATCTCCTCCATGTCGTCCAGGGTGATCATCCCGTCCCCCAAGACGATGTACAGCAGACCCTCGGGGCTGAAAAGGAGCTGCCCCCCCAGATGTTTCCGGTGCAGCTCGGCCACTTCCATCAGTACCCGAATGGTCCGGGTGTCCACCTGGTTTGGGTTCTTTCTGAGGGAAAAAAGAAAAAACAGACTCTTTCACACACAGATCCTGTGTCACAGACCTGGCATGGGGTTGTCTATGTCTTTTATACCGAACCCAGTGAAGAGAGCTATCGCCATGACAGTGTTCACTTTCAGCAAAGTGACACAGAGCTAGTACAAAATAGTTGTCGTTAAAGGTCGGACTCACCATCTAAATCCCCAATCACTATTCGCATTGACAGTAAAAAATGACAAGCAAATCAAAACGGAATCTTTACTCTTTATACTATTCCCAAATAAAGACACCTGCATTTCATTGACCAACAGATAAAAAAATCCAATTTGATTATTTGAAAACTATTTATGGCCTCCTGGTTACATCCTGGGAGGTTTGTGTGTGTGTGTGTGTGTGTGTGTGGGGGGGGGGGGGGGGGGGGGGGTTGTTTTTCGCAACACCAAGGAGGCTGACGCATTTTGGTAACTGCCAAAAAGAGGTTTCCAAAACGCTTCTTTTTAGTTTACAATGGGTTACCATAACCAGGATCCCTTGCCGTACTGTGGCCGTATCGGTGCAGTAAAATGCGTAAATGCCTCCAGATCTCAATCAATCAAGAGTTCATACCTCTCTCCATTTACAGTTTTTTTTTTTTTTTTTTTTAGGCCTTGTCATCATCTGTGGAGGTTTAAAAATGGAACAAGCCTATTTTAACAAAGTAATGAGTGTGAAGTACAGATACTGTATGTTTTCAAATGGAGGTAGTAAAAATACAGTTGTCAGAAAAATAAATAAAATATAGACACTTGAAATATCTACTTAAGTGCAGTAATAAAGTACAGTGAAAACCTGCATGTTTGCAGTTCGGCATTTGCAAATTTACCTATTCGCGGATTATACATTTTTTAAACCTATCCTCTGTTATTCACCTAAAAATTTTAATTATTCACTGCTTTTGTACTAAGGTCAAAGTAATAGAAGTATTACTTTTGCCATCTTGGGGTCAAGGAACTACGTTGAAGTGAGTTGATTTGTTTCATGTACACTAAAGTAGTGCTTTGCCATCATCATGCTGGATTCTCTCATCAATGGACTATGTTAAAGTGAGTTGAGGAGTTTCGTTTTGACCCCAAAAATTGTGCTTTGCCACCATGTTGTGGCATCTTGGTGTCAAGAAACTACGTTGAAGTGAGTTGAGGAGTTTCATTGAGAAAAAAATAGTGCTTTGCTGCTATGCTATAGTATCTATAGGCAATCATAAAATCATCAGTGGGGGGACCTCAATTAGTCGTAGATTTTTGCTGTTAGAGGCAAGGCTTCATCCCCATGTCCCACGAATAGCACAGTGGTACGTTGCGATGCAAACTTTTTTGCTTTGACTTGCAAGTAAACATTTGAGATAGGATCGCTGTATGGTGGCAGTGAACTCAACTCAACTCACAACAAGCAGCAGTTTGGTAGATACTGAACAATTCTTCAAAAGAGGCTTCAAGCTGTTTATTGCCACTCCTAGTTGAAGTTTCCCTTCAAACTAAAAATTTTTTAAATACACGTATATTTAAGACACGCACATAACTTAGTCTGCTAGCTTAATGCTAACACAAAATGGGAAACGCCACAGAATGGCTAACGAATAGCATCTATATGGAAGTGTTCTATTAATAACATTTAAAGCAACCTTATTTGAACACAAATGGTGAAAAAAAAACATGTAGACAGAACATAAGAGTACTCACAGGCATACATTCTTTATCCTCTGCGAAAATCGACTAATATTACTGCAGCCTTATGGCACTTAGTTGTGAAACTTTTTGTGTATATATTTATGCACGTACTTTACTCTCTCCTGGTGGCAAAGTTGCACACAATAGAAGGAGCTGCAAGGAATTAATCATGATAGAAAAACTAATTCTTTGCATTCCATTTAATAATGTCATTACTATACGTTTTTAATGAAGTACAAAACTATAGAACGCTACGTTCCTTATTAAAAAACACATAGCAAACATAGTTCTTGGGAGGTGGGGGCGTGGTGGTCCTGGAACAGATTAATTGCATTTCCATTCATTTCAATGGGGAAAGATGATTTGAGATACGATTGTTTTGAGTTCTGAGCGTACTCATGGAACAAATTAAGTTTGTAGCTGAAGGCACTACTGTTTTTGTAGTTTTACGCTATTTCCCGCCACTGATAAACGAAAGGTAAAAATACTGACTGAGACCAAGTGAAACCGATCAGTGGCATTAAAAAACCTAGAAATGTCAAATTGAGACACGAGGCAGACAGTGGGCGGGCGATGACATTACACAGTCTATTGGAAAGTGAGGCTTTGGCTTCGCTCGTACGAGCAACAATTAATCATCGCTTTCAGTGACTAAAGGTCCTGCAATTTGCCAAAATAAATAAATAAATAAACGAATAAATAAAAAGCAGCTTTATAAAGAAAATAACGACGCTGTAAAAGTGCCATCGAATACTCTAATTGAGTTACGGCCCCGTGCAGCGCAGTCAGTCAGCAAGACGGCGTGCCAAAACTGTAATTACGATTAGATCATTATGGCAAATGGACTGGTGTGATTGAAAAGAGGTTTGTGAGAGAAGATTGTTTTCACCAACAGCCCTTTATCGTAGGAGATTCAAATAAATGCCATAATGTTAATTTAGCAGAACGCTGAGGTGTCCCTGCTCTTAACACCTTTTTTTGTAGTGTTGAGGTTTTAGAGTCAATTATATGATAGCTCGAAATGTCCCGCCCCCCCCCCCCCAATATTTTATAACTATTATTTCAGTGACAGAGGCTTAAAAATGTATCATTAAATTGTCAGAAATAATAAGTTTGTCACCTTATCATTATATACAGTCCCATCCAAAAGTTTCAGAACGGCGAGGTCAATTCCTTGTTTTTGTTGCACATTGAAGACATTTGAGTTTCAGATCAAAAGATTATTAGACAGAAGTTCAGAATTTCAGTTTTTATTTCATGGTATTTACATCTAGATGTGTTGAACAACTCGGGACAGAGCACCTTTTGTTTGGAGCCACACACTTTTCAAGTCAGCAGAAGTATTGGGACATGTGAGTGATGGGTGTTTGTAGTTGCTCTTAGATTGATTGCTTAAACATTCGATAGTGCTTGTTTTTGCCTTTGGGTTTCACCTGTGAATACTGCATTTGCTGTTAAGCAAACATGAAGACCAGAGAGCTGTCCATGGGAGAAAAGCAAACCATTTTGAAGCTGAGAGAAGAGGGAAAATTGAAGAGAGAAAATTGCAAACATTGGGCGTAATACAACAATTTCGAATGTCTTGAAAAAGAAAGAAACTACTGGTGTACTGAGCGACAGACATCGAACATGTCGGCCAAGGGTATCAACAGAAGTTGATGATAGAAACACTGTGAGAGCTGTGAAGAAACACTCAAAGACAACAGTCAGTGACATCACTGCCAACCTCCACAGGACAGGGGTGGAGGTATCACAATCCACTGTTCGAAGACTTTGAGAGAATAAATATACAGCCCATACCACAAAATACAAACCACTCATCAGCAAAAAGAATCGAATGGCCAGATTGGACTTTGCAAAGTAGTACACAGATGAAATACAAAAGTTTTGTAACAAAGTTTAATGGCCCGATGAGACCAAGATTAACCTCTACCAAAGTGATGGGAAGGTCAAAGTATGGAGAAAGAAAGGATCTGCTAATGATCCAAAATACACCAGCTCATCTGTGAAGCATTGTGGAGGTAATGTCATGGCTTGGGCTTGCATGGCTGCTTCTGGAACGGGCTCACTCGTCTTTATTGATGTACAGTTAATGTACTGGCCAGTTATACTACTTCTGCTTGTTAGTTTTACTGGCAAGGTAGCTTAAAACCCCAAATTAACTTCATGCGCATAATGACAGTTTGGACGTTTCCATACACTTTGAATTATTGGCTGGCGCCAATTCGTATTTTCTCTAATGCTTAATGTATACACAGAGTATAAAGGGCTCTAACACCAGTAAAAGTACAAAAGGTTGTTTTTTATATTGACTATAATATGATTAAATATTTCATTAAAAAACACTTCTGCTTTATAATCCTTCATTACCCTTTACCAGAGTAATTGTTTTTGTAAAAATTACAACTTCATTCTTGTATTTTGATTTTTGTGCTCATAATAGTGCAACTCCATTTTTGTATCATTGAGTCTTTTTCTAATAATATTACAACTTTATTATTTTTTGTTCTAGTAATATATATATATATATATATATATATATATATATATATATAGGAGTAATATATTAATACTTTTTGTCTCATAAAATGTAATTTTTTTCTCGTAATATTACTAGTTTAATCTAGCAATCATTTTCTCGTATTCTTTTCTCATATTATAATGACTTTATTCTTGTAAAATAAAATAATAATTCTCGTAATTTTATAACTTTTGTCAATTTTTTGTCATAATAGTGCGAATTAAATCTCAAATTATTTTGGGTTTTAATAATATTACAGTGTAGTTACACATTTTATTTCTTGAGATTTTACGACTGTATCCTTAGAATATAATTGTTTTCCCCTGTAATATTACAACAAAATGTTGTGTTTTTTTTCTCGTAATATGACTGTAATCTCGAATCTCAAAATATTACAAAATTTGCCTCCCGTCACAATGTCTTCTCGTAATATTACAACAACCCTATTCTTGTAAAATAATCTTTTTTTCATTTTCCATAAAAATATTTGAGTTTATGTTGGACTAAAATCATTTTTGTTTAACTAAATATGCAGTTGCATAGAACTAACTTGTGCACTTGTCATATTTGTAAGATTTGTCTACTGTTTTTATTAAAAATGCAATGACAAAATTTTGCTTAATGGAAACCATCCGCGAATATACCTTTTCATAATATTTGTAAACAACATGCGCCAGGCTACTTCTGGCCGTCAGAAAGTGATATTCTACTGCTGACTTGAACTGAAAACGATAACACAGAACACAACATTAGATACTTTCTGCTTAAATACAGTAATCCCTCATGCATAGTGGTATTATACACTATGTATATTTTATTCGTTGTAAAATGTTTTAACAAGTTTTTTTTTTTTTTTTTAAACAGTTTTAATGTTTTAGGCTAGGAAGCGTTTATTTTACCACAAAAAATTACAGCACACTCTAAATCCCGCAATATGGTGAATTGTGCGGAATATGAAGGTGAACTGCGATATAGCGAGGGGAACACTGGAATTGTATATGTTCATACGGACAATAAAACATTACCACACCCATATTCTATCACTAACCGGGATTGTTTATTAGCAGGATTGATAACCTATCTTTAATGTAAACGCAACCTTTGGAAGAATATACGTATAAAGAATATAACTTTATATCCCTGGATGTAAGACGAGGCACACATTAAAGGCTTTCTCTAATTTGCTGCTTTGTGCTTTGGAGGAGGACTTAAAAAGGCAATGTAGGTTTGTGATAGTTAATTAGTTTGGGCAAGTCCTGTGAACACGCCATGTAGAATAAGGCAATTTTTCAAAACCGGGAAAAAACAAACACGGTAGATGACGTGCAATGAGCCCATTAGCTTTCTTTGTGATAACAGAATGTGATCAACGTGCACTTGTGCTTGACTGGTCTTACGTTACCTGGACACGGTGTACTCCACAACGCGGAGAATGTGGTCGTGCGGCCCGATGGCCCAGCGCTCCTGGTTGGTGGTGTAGGACACGTAGAGCTTGCCATTCTTTTTATAATTGGGATGGAATGCCAGGCTTAGCAGGCCCCTTTCATCTCCGCCCTGCAGTCAGATGGCAAAGCACAAAAGATCCAGGAGTTAATTATGTCCCGCCTCGGCCTCTCCTTGGTCGTGTGAGTTCGGAATCGCCCCCCCCAACACACCCTCTAATCCCCCTTTTTATTTATCCATCACATTCTCTTTGACAGCCATCGCATTCTCTCATTCTTCCCTTTCAAACCATCGCCTGTTTCACTTCACACCTCCACCAACCTCCTTGAATATACCATTACCCGCCATTATAAAGCATTTGACTCTGAGCGCAGCGGTTCGCGCCTCCTCTTACAACCCCGCCCACTCCTCTTTGGTTATGTGCGCTTGTCCTCAGGGATCAGGGTCCCCGCAGCCGCCCACCCCACCCCTCCCATGATGCCCCGGGGCCCTCCGAGGTGGCCCCCCATTGTGCGGTGATTTGTGTGTGTAATCTTTGGGGGATATCCGTGAATGCGGAGCTGAGTGGCTCAAAGAATTTATTAGCTCGCTCACAGTTCATAGAGAGCACAAAAGTGCAGAGTGCTTCAACTCCGTGCCCCCCCACCACCCCAGTCGTCCGCGCTCCTTCCTGGTTTCCACAAAATGCATGCAAAATTCACACTTTAAGGGGCAAATGAAGGGGGGAGGGGCGGGGGGGTTAAAAAAAAAAACTTCGAAGGAGGCTGCCAACTCCCACTGTCTTGGCAACATGTTTAGAAAACATCTAAATTGCTTGTGTAATATGTAAACCTTTGTCCCAGCCCCAGAGACAGCTCTGCCGCTTGTCACTACCCTGGTGGTCCTGCCGTCATAGCTCGCTCACTTGCTGTAATAATCAGCAATAGCACCAAGCCAAACTAGGCTGGGCCAGGGAGATTGACCATTTATGTGGCACTCTTCTTCACAAAAGAACGAGCACAGGCTTTTTAGGTGTGAAGAATGTTTATGAAAGTGCTTCTGGATGGTGGATGATACAGTCGTTAACATATTTTACACTAAAATAATTCCATCCATCCATCCATCCATTTTCTGTACCGCTTATCTTCATCCTTTAAGAAAAAGCACAATGCATGAAGTCGAATCGCCTCTCCATCTACATGACCTCAATACCACACATTACCAAAGGATGAGTAGTTTTATTTTAGCTTTATTATACTGTTAAATAGTTAACAGTACTTATACACTTGTACGACAGTTAAGAACGTTAAGGGTGATGCATGAAGTCAACTCACATCTCCAGGTCCCGCAACGCGTCTTTAAAAGAGTATTTTTTTTAACTTTACTTTTATTACACTGCAGTTAACCTATTTTTCCACTTGACTGACAGTTAAGAAAGTGGAAAAGTGTGACACATAAAGTTGGTTCGCCTAGTTCCCTCAATGTTAAGTTTTGTTTTATATTCCATTTATTATACAGAGGTCTGCGATCGGGCGAGAGGCAGGGTACACCCTGGACTGGTCGCCAGCTAATGTCAGCTGGGATAAGCTCCAGCTCAACAAAACTGGACCAAAGTTTGTACATCACGTAGTGATTTACAGCACCACTCGAAGTCGTGTTTGGATGGCGTAAGGTGTATGCAGACAGTGACATGGGCCAGTTGTGGAACCAAAATGGATGACATGGCGCACTGGAATGTACTAGAAGTGCCGAGGAGCAAGAACAGAGACCCACACCAGGAACCTTGGGGGTTCCATTGATGATGTGAAATTTGTTGAGATGCATGACAATCTGACGAGCTCGCTCAAGTCAAATAAAAATGGGGGGGGGGGGGGTGGGCAAACATTTCAGGATGTTTTATGGAGATGTCTATATGTTGGATCTGGAGATGCAGCGACCCACATCCCTAAAATAAACCAAAGGTAACTGCAATTCCAAAGACGCCGTGACCCGAGGCGCCCAGGGGGTGACACCCTTAATAAACAGTGTTGCAACCGAATGAACTATTTCCTCCCTTGGTAATAACTCCTTGGATTGCTTCATTGTACAATAGCCATCCCTCTATGGGAGTCCTAAACACAGCATCTGTCAGCAGACTTCCAGTCAGGCAGGGGGGGTCCGAATGAATCTTTCAAGGTATTATCATTTCATTTGTCATAAACACCTGCTGCTACATTCCTTCCTTCCCTCCACTTGTGTTAACTGGGGTATCTGGCTTTGGCATTGCAAAAAAATCTGTAAAAGCAGGGATGAGGAGGGGTTGTATAATAACATCTCAAGATACAAGCAATGGTAAGCCCGTCCTAGTTTTGGGTACAAATACATGACAAAGGTTTGGTAAAAATTGGAATGTACAGATCGATGCCCGTTCGCATGGACCTCCAAAAACGTCCTCAAAGAGACCCATTTTTGAAGGCCGTGCTTACATTTTGATAAAAAAAAACTAACATCAATTGGTTTTCCATAGTATACATACTGTATGTACACATTTAGACATATTTCCCACAATAGTCAAAAGGAAAACACTTTATATTCATATTCAGTCAAAACCGGTTTAAACTGTCACTTTGGCTGCTTTTACTCTACACGACAAAGGCCCTGTAAAATCGTGAACATACAGATGACTACGTTGACGCAATGATAAGCAGTTCACATTGACCTTCAAAAACAACAAAATATTGTTTAATGCCCAGTAATCGGCGATGTCACGATATGTATTGTGCACCGACTGCTTGTCCTTCCCTCTGAAATATCCATCTGTCTATCTCTGCTGTGAAAGTGCGTTTAGAATTTGACGTATTAAGCAATATTGTACACTACATTCGAAATGCGAATTCTACAACTGCCCTCTGTTTTGCCATTGTTGTTTACATATTTATGCATGCCTAGGCTGAATGCATATCCTCCATTTTCACCGGTGGGAACGGTGACACTGCTGCTCTTCAATTACCTCCTCTTTGTAATCCGTTTCCAAGTACTGTACTTGGGTTATTTATGATTTTTTGGGGGAAGGCATTTTCCTTGGACAGCATATGTACAACATTTCCAGTCTCTCTAAAACATGCCATTCTTCGGTGCGAAACACCGTTGTTATGTAAATGTGCAGGGGAAAAACAAACACAGTTTATATATGCATTTAGTGACAACAGGTTTAAATGGTCCCTTGGGCAACACAATTATGGTGTTTTGTGACACAATTTGGACACGGATAATGGCAGTGTAAAGACGAAAACAAAATACAGGGAATCGGATCCCTTAAGATCAGAATCAGGCCTCTTAGAAATCAAAATATCTGCCAACGTGACTGCGCCGTAAACATACAGATTAGATCTACCCTGTCGTCATCTGAAAATAGCAATCATAATGTATATACACGAAGAAGATATACTTGGAGGTTGTTTCAGTGGTTTAGTAAATGCAAAAGCAGTGATATTGGAATTTACATCACTTGTACATACACATATACATACACAATACATTTAATAATAGGCCCTATATTGGAAGTGGAGTCTTTGACCTGCAGTGTAAATCCAGCCTTAAGGAATTAAAAGCATGTGGACTGTCTTTATCTGCTCCATAAAAATAAGAGAAAAACAATCCTTTTGGCCAGCCTTGTACGTATCAAAATTTCATTTATTCCAAGTTTGTCTGCATCCAAGATAGATTGATAGATAAAGAGGACGAGGCGCTGGAACTTATTTATTCAAACTATGATGTGATATTTCACTGCTGCCGTTTTCAAGGGCTGATACGTGTCAGTGGTCTGTCGGCTTTCTGTTGTGGCGCACAGATGTCTTCATTGGGAACATTTTAGAATAGTTACGCAGCTCGTCTTTTCTAAGGTCGCACAGAATCTTTTAGAAGAAGCTACAGTGGTACCGCGAGAATATACGATAAATGTCACAGAAATTTTTTAGATTGGACCGTCTTTAACGCGATAAGTCATCAGGGCACATCACTAAAACTAATTTCAGCAAGCCATACCAAGTTGGCCTAACATTGATGTGGTTCTTTTTATTTTTTAAGTTTTCTACATCCTGTTTTTTTATGTCCCATTCTGGTTTGCTTGATAGAATAGCCACTAAGTTTATTTACCTTTATTTGGATTGCCTGTGACATTTGAGACATTCCATCTGTTTCCATTGTTTGACAAAAAGGAGCACAGAGTGAAGAAGATGTAGACCATAGACGATGCTAAATTAGTATCGTGGCTAAGTACCATAGGCTT
The DNA here is from genome assembly GCF_024500275.1 of Phycodurus eques. Classification (NCBI taxonomy): domain Eukaryota; kingdom Metazoa; phylum Chordata; class Actinopteri; order Syngnathiformes; family Syngnathidae; genus Phycodurus; species Phycodurus eques. The sequence goes on from NC_084530.1 coordinate 22,959,031, forward strand.
GTCACTTTTGATCAAAAGATAGAGTAATACTGGTAGTTTTTACATTACATTTGGGAATTGGGCAGGAAGCTTTTGTATTTTAGGGGTCTTGAACTGACCAATAAAACTCGCCCAGTAGCGCATGCGGTCAAAAATAAATAAATAAATAAATAAAAATTGCCCCTGACGCCAATTTCACAGGTCAACATGAAATTCAGTTGATATGTCATAACAGGAGGCATGAAACAGTCTCAAGGACCCATGCCCCTTTTTGCTACAAAGTAGCCATTTCGGGCGAATCACAGGGCCCGTACTTTGACGAACGCCTACTAGTGATTTCGCCCAAATGAGCCCCAATTGGAAGCAGGTATCCTAGACAGATGGGCAATGCTAAATTGTGAAGCTTTTTGGCGACGCTGGCCAATGTGGGTGGAGCATGGCATCAAAGTTTGACGATCATTTCAAACATTCACCGTGAAAAAGTGGGCCTGTAAACATGGGGAAAAAAACTAAAACTTTCCTTTACACTTCACCAGTTTCAAGGTTTGAAACAAAGTTTGGTGGACATTTCTTAACAGGATGAACGAAAAAAAGTCTCAAGGAACAATGCCCAAAACTGAACAAAAAGTGAGCCAATTTGGTTTGAAGCAGCCATTATAGGCGAATTCGGGGCTTGTACTTCGACGAACTCCAACTAGGAAATTTGCCCAAATGAGCACCGATCGGAAACAAGTTTCCAAGACCGATGAATTGCTGAGCATTTTTCCCTAAACCACCTAATGCGGACAGAGCATGTCGTCAAAGAAAATGGGGGTGCGAGGTCTTCTTTGCTGCTGGTTTGAGGTTTATTTCCCTCCTAATTTGTCATTAAAGAGAGTATTCGTCATGCCAAGGGAAGAAGTTTTCATACAAAAATGAGCCTCAAAATTGGCAGTGACATGTCTCTCCCCCTTAAAAAAAGCTGCAGCTGCAAGTAAATACATTCAAGCTGAGTCTTGTCCAATCACATTAGAGGTGAGGGAGGAAAATATCAAGCAGTTGCAGAGAGACCGCGGTGAGGATGACTGAGGATGGTGCACATTTGCGGCGGGGACAAGCGTACAGAGATCGAATTACAGGCAGAACACCCACAGCGCAGGATCGAGCCCACACCAAAGCAGCACGCCATTGTTTCGCTGCAGCTTAATTGGCACATGAAGAGGACGAGGAGGGTGGGCGTCCATAGAAGGACTGGAGTGTGCGTGTGTGTGTGTGTGTATGGGGGGGGTAGGAGAAGGAAACACAGGACATTACAATCAAAGCATGGCCATGAGACTGATGATAAACCAGTTATTTGGTCCCTCTCTAGGGGGGGCCTCTGTATTGAAGGCAGCTCCATCCTGTTGATGCTGCCGGTAAACACCTTGTCCACTCTGTGTGGCTGGAAAGGGGCCGCGGGGAGGAGGGATCACAGAACAAGACTCGCGGGATCGAATCATCATAACGATGGCTTCATCCACATCCAGCGATGATGCCAACGATAAGAGGGAGCATGCCGAGTGTCCCGCAAGAGGCCACTTATATATTCAAATGCTCTGCTTGCTTTGACTCCCGGTAAACAAACTGTGAATGGAGGCATGCATGAGGGGACAAACTTCCTGTCCGGGAGCGTGTGGACCCCTTCCTCCTCCTCCCCAAAATATCCCGGCAATGCCATCTCCTCATGCAATCTGAAGAATTCAAGACACTTCCGATCACTCCTTGCCTGCACAGCTGAAACTTAAAGGTTGAACATCTCTGGGATGAGAGTCTAAACGTCCGGTTTGTCCATATTTTTAAACCAATTCTTCAAAAATTATTTGTTCCAGGGTTTAACTGTCACCGTGTAACTGTACAGGCAATGTATGCTGTACGTCGCTAGCACAAAAAGATAAGCAAAGACACATTATTCATCTTAATTTGCCACTAAACTCTTCCACACAAAAATCCTGCAAGATTCAATCAGAGCAAAAAGAGTCGTTTTGGACACAACAGTTTGGAACAAGTGTGAAATTTAACACTACCTATTCTTGCATTCCATTCCCACTGTTCTCTTACATATCTCGTTTGCCTAAAAGCATAATTGTCTAAGCCATTTTTAACTTACTGTCACAATATCAATAAAAATAACAATGTTCATGCGAAACGTGTTTTTTTTCTTTATGTCAGTATAGATTCTCAGTCATCCAGGTCATGGTAATCCGCAAAGACTGAATCGAGGCAACTGGAGTCTTTTTGTTTGTTGTGTTGTTTTCGTAAAACTGTCAAAAATGACACCTGTAAAGACAATTATGCTCTTATGCCAAAATCTGAGTTACGAGTGAGCTTCAGGGTGTGTTGCCGCTTGAGTGGAAAAAAAAGAGTGAGTGAGTGAGTGAGAGTGAGAGTGAGAGAGAGAGAGAGAGAGAGAGAGAGAGAGACTTTTATTGAACGGGACAAACAGTCAAACAAAAAAATACAACGTGAGAACAATCGCAAGGATTTGCTGTTGGCCAGAACTCAAGCAACCAGACTCCAGCTCCTGATGTCACTCACTCGGCCACGCCCCTTAAAGGCACACACCCAACACACTAATACTATAATACATACAGTAACTACACTTAATAAACCTAGTTTATTTCTATACATTCTCTTTTATTGTTTTGTTTTATACAATACAATGTTATTTTTCTTTATCAAAAACGATAAAAGGTTGTGATTTTGTTGGAACGGATTAATGGCATTTCATTGCATTTTAATGGGGAAAATTTATGTGACTGAGTAAATTGATTTGCAAGCTTGTTCACGGAAAAAAATGTAACTCGAAAGTCAAGGTACAGTACCACTGTATTTCCGGTTCTTTGCTTACCATCACACATCAAAGAAAAAAAAAACTTCCAAAGAAAAATCACTTTTTGTTCGACTTTTAAGGTCTATTTTTCCAGAACATGTTGCCCGAACTGCCAAATTATACCACTTTTGGGGGGCTTTCAACTGTAATTCAGCGTGACTCCTTAGAGGAACAATGTGGGATAGATTAGGCGGGCCATTAAGCCATCTTGTGAGAGCGAGCGCCGCAGCACAATGCGAGCTGTATGTACAGTTAATCAGCAGAAAATAGCGCAATGATTGGCTGCCATCACGTTTGATGAATGGTCTCTTGTTTGGCATAACAATATAATTGGAACGCTAATAGCGAGCAGGCACTGCCGAGATGTTCCTCAAGGTTCCTTGCGGGTCCTCCTTACCTTCAGGCCGCTCTGCACCAGCTTGTGGATGTCCAGAAAGGGCTCCTTGAGCAGCTGCAGGTCGTGGGTGAGTATCCGGACAAATCCCCCCCGCTCCAGTACAAAGAGGCGTTGGGATCCGTCGCCGCAGTGCACCACGGCCACCGGCTGCCGCAGAGCACTCAACACCTCCTGGGCACAGTAGCAGTTGTGTTTGTGTTTCCTGGGCAATGGCGGAGATACAAGAAAGTCAGAGAGAGGTGTGAATCATCCAGTTGGAAGGTGAAAAAAAAAAAAGGGGTGTGGGAAAATCTAAAGCAAGGGTTATAAGTGGATGTTTGATATGAAATTATATTATTCAGTGAACCCCTGTTTATTGTGGGGAATACGTTCCAGACCCACCCGAGATTTTAAAACATTTTTTAAACTGTTACCCCTCTCACACCATTTAAAGACACTTATTAAAACACACTCAAAATTATTAAAACACACCTTTTCTAAGTATTTCCTAGCACCTGTATATTAGATTTTATATTTAATTTGTCATATTTTTTACAAATACACAATTTCAAGTAGGAAACATGTTTTATAAATATACTAGCTTTAGTAGATCCATTTGTTACTCTGCTGCAGAGAACAATGGGCATCTGGTAGGGGGTGAGGGGTTACTAGGGTATATAAATTTTAAAATAAATAATTTTTTAATTATTATTTAATATTTAGTTAATTAATTATATTTGGTTAAACATCTTTTTAAGTGGGGAGAACCTGCACATTTGGTGGCTGACTAAATACTTTTTTGCCCCACTGTATTTCATATTGCTACTATTTATTTTAATTTATTTTTTTTACATTCAAAATATTCCTGACTCTGCTGTTACTTCTACATCTAACATTATTTCACTGTGCCTTGCTGCTAGTTGCTTTGCATAGTTTATGCTGGTCTTACTATAGTTTTTAGATTTTTTTTGTATTTTTCATTTTCAAAAACACAAACTTGGAGTTTCGACCCAATTTTGTTGTATCTGCACTAATGACAATAAAGGCTTTCTATTCTTTTCTCCAAGGGGGCCTACATAGTTAAATTCGCCCCTGAGTTCTGTCAGTGTCTATAAGAACAGGATGCAAAAAAGCCTCAAGGACCCCTGGCTGAGATTAAACAGGAAGTCAGCCATTTTGGTATGAAGCAGCCATTTTGGGTTAGTACTTTGACAAACTCCTACTAGGGTATTCGCACAAATGAGCCCCAATCGGAAGCAGGTATACTCCACAGATTGCATATTATAGATATTTTGCAAGGCTGTAGAGACAGATTTACATGAAAAATATCGAAACATTCTAGACCAACACCTCTGAGTCACACATCCAGGTCAAGGCTGACAATCAACTCATCACATTGACTCCATGTGTGCATGTTTCCGCTCAGTGTTAGTCACTTGAACTGTCCTTGGATTTGAAAAATGGGGCAAATGTAGCCTAGTCGGGTGGCAGATACAGTCTGGTCTTTTGGCCAGCAGGAAGTGGTGATAAAAGGCCTCGTCTCAGACAGGGGACGTTTGCATTGTGTAAGCGAAAGCCCCCCTGAACAAACTTCAGCACACGACTCCACTTGTTGCTACTACACAATCAAGATTTAATGCCTGAATCTGATCCCGAAAAAGAAAAAAAACAACACGCTAACTAAAACGTGACCACAAACCTGCTGATATCTTCCATCTTCTCGTCTCCCAAGTAGTTGGAATCTTGGCCCTGTGCTTGCTTTCGTTGAAAATCTGGAAAGCACAGGCCAGCATCTCGTCTGCCGTAGTATTGACAGAACTCATCCACGTCAGCCTGGAACAATTCTGCGCAACAAACAATAAAAATAAATAAAATATGGGCGGGTAAATTTTAGAAACGAGCCAGAGCAGAAAATATAACGGCATATGAGTTTGTCGGTCATTGGAGAAGAAAGAGGAGACGAGTGATGGACAAGAAGGGAAAAAAGATATGATGTGTGTGTTGGGTCAAACCGAACCACAACGAGCAAAAGACAGCGGGCCAAACCAAATGTGGACAGGTTTTTTCAGGCTAAAACTGCAAGGAGGAGAGAGACTATAATTTACACTGACATGATTTTGGCTTAGGAGGCGTGTTTGTGCATATCGAATAATAAATACTCGACTTTGTAAAAAACATTTATTGACAATGTACACCAACTGTCAGTCTGATATGATTGCAATGCGGCGTCTCCCGGTGGGTGAGCGAGAAACGACGCATTTGGAGATTGGAAAGCCTCAGGAACTCAGGGAAATGTTTGGCCTTCGGTATATAATAAACAGAACAGAGTGGGTTTAGGATATTAATATTCTCTTTCGAAACAAAACTATCATGTATCAGTCTGGGAGGTCGATCCGAGAGGTGCACCGTCAATGTGTACTTGTCTTTTATGACCAACCAAAGAGAAAGTCAAACACTGGCCTTTCAATGATGCTGCTCGACTATAAAGAGAATTTATCCAGTGGGGAATAAAGCTAAAATGAAGTAAAACGACTCCTCACAGACATGGAAGAGAGAGGCAATATTTTCTCAATATTTTTTTTGTGTATGTAATTGAATACTAATAATACTACATTGTATTTACATAGCGCTTTTCACAGTACTCAAAGTTGCTTTACATAACATAAAAACAACAATAACTAAGGATAATGTGAGGAATAATGCAAAATTCTCAGTAGTGGAATTGTAAGGAGATAAATGTGAAAAGTGCAAAATGCAAGCAAATGGTAAATATCGGTAGTACAGAGGACAGATGTAATTAAATAATTTCATTCATTCCAAAAATATTGAAATGAAAACTTTATTCATTGCATTATTTTTCATTTATTTTTAAATTAATTTGATATTTATTTGAGGCTGATATTTAAATGTATTTGTATTTTTTTGACATTTAAGATTTTTAGTCAATTTAAATAATTAGTACTTCTTTATTATTAAATAAAAAATACAATTAATAATAAAAATATATTAATGTAAAGTCCACTTCTGTATAAATGTTGTTTATTTGAGAATCTTTCATTTATTGAAGAAAATACTGGTAGGTGTTGCCTTAAAGGTTTGCTTTAATGTCATTAAATGTGTTGGTGTTCACACACAATCTATTTATTTTGCATTTGGTTCCCTTACTGTACCAAATGTTAACCCAAACGTGACCTTAAAACCAAGGTATGTAGCGAACCGTGATTTTTGGCACACCCCAAGTATTTATGCATGTACAGTATGAATCCTTATTTCTCTTTGACCGCCCTAAGAGTAAAAGTGATATTTTAGCCACACACATACAAAAACAGCTCCGGCACAACATTATTCCCAGAGTGTCCTACCTCCGGAGCCCCCTCCTTTTGACCTAAAAACAGTCTTACCAATACTGTTTCCTTTGGTCAAAGCCAGAGGACAGACGGGGGGAGCAAACCCACAGCAAACCCACCCGTTATAAAAACACAAATAGGGTCCCACCCCGACCCCCTCCTTGCATCTGCCACACTGCAAGGGCTGACCGCAGCAAATAGTGGAGGTGATAGGATATCCCCCTTGAACATCTAAACACAACAGAGATCAAAGTAGCACAGGAACCCAAGCACGCCGACCTACCACCCACCCGCTTTTGTGTCCGCAGTTATCTTAAACACACTGGTGTGGGAGCTCGGGTTGGGGAAGGGAGTGCAAGGGTAAGAGGGAATGGTGGTGGTGGTGGGAATGTGGGAGTGAGACCTAATGGAGGGTTTCATAAGTGCAGCTACCAAATACAAGGGGTTGAACCGAACAGTCAACGCTACTACTCCGCATCAACGTTTAAAGCTTGAAGTTGACTAATCGCTAATCGTGTTTTTGACACCTTGTTTTCCAATCGACCAATTTACAGACGATCCTTCGACTTGTCCGTCTCCTGACATTGCCAGACTCTAGCAGCAGCGAAATGTCCGGTCAACAAGACGACATAGTCTTAACTGACGTCAGTATAATATATGGCCATTTGGATTCTTCAAGCGTTTAGAAATATTATAGGAAAATGTGGCCCGTAGCAAGTTTATCCTCAAATATAATAAAAGCACAAGTGAAACAGAAACACTGAAACAGAGAAATGCTTAAGTTTCGAAGTCTTGCTAAGATGTCCCGTCTTATAATATGCTAAGCTATGGAACACAAGATGCAACCTCCTGGTTTGTTTCAAGAGAAACATGCACAGGACTCCTACTAATTAAAACTATAATTAGCATAATGGCAAGTTGCATTTTTAATCATTTGCTTTTATTTGTTTCAGTGCCTTTCCGTCAAAATGTCTTACGTGGAAACCAGTCTTTGGCAAAAAAAAAAAAAAAGTTTGATACTACCTCTGAAGGCGGAAAAATTGCAGTTGACGTTTCCACCCCTGTTATTCATTAGTGCCATTCATACAGAAAGGAGACATGAAAAAAGGCAAACAAGTCTGAATGTTTCTTCTCATTTTACAGATCACTGTTCTGTACAAATAGAAGTGACACAGAAAGGGGGATGAAGTTGACTGAGATTTTCCACTTTCGGAGAGTTGTAACAAAGGTGGAACGAGACCTGTGTGTAAGGGTATTCTGCAACACTGGGACTGGCGAGGGAAGTTCAACACATGACACTCAGTGTTCTCTCGCCTGGGCATTTTGAATTCTATACATCACGCCTCAAATTATCCGACCGCAGGATGCTGTACCTGTGTGTGAAAGCACACACCGTAGTGGCATTAGTTCTTGTTCATTGGGTTCTGTGCACAAGGCACAAGAGAACAAACAGCACATCGTCAGTTGCAGAATCTCTGTATGAAATAGCTTTAGTGGTCTGTTTTCTGGATTTTGTCCTGGAGAGATCTTTCAGTTATAGCTTTTATGGGGCAATTTTGCGGGATATCTGTTTGAAAAAGGTTGTAGACTCCAGGTCGTCTGCCTTAAAACGTGGCTTTAGGATTCGAGAGCCACAATACCAGCGACTTTTTTACTATTGCAGTTCTGAAGAAATATGCAGACTCTGTGCAGAGGCAGTTTCACTTTGGTGGTACGTATGGTCACTGTCCAATAAAAAGCATCTCCATTTTGGCAGTTAGGGTAACGGGTGAGGTGGAGTCGGCACCAGGTAACCCCCAAAGGCCTCATAAAGAGGCTGCGGGCATGTCCTAAAAAGAGCTATCCACTGATGGGAGACTGTGATTTCCTAGGAGTGCTGTAGAAATGATCATTTGAAAATGTAACCACTTGCAGATATAGAAATAAAGTCTTGCAAATGAATATTTAGATATGTCCCAACTTGTTTAACTCAGTGAAAACTACAGTATTTCTCATAATAATCAATAAATGAATATAATTAATTATTAATAATAACATACAATTTGTATATTAATAATAACATACACATTTGTTCTCTCAGAAGTTTGTATCTCACTGGTAGCCCTTCGCATTAATCAGTACCCATGATGTAGCTCTCAGTTTAAAAAACATTGGTGACACCTGACAGTTTCAAAAATGTTGGTGACACCTGATTTACAGTCTTCATTGAACCAAACACACGTTTTGGGAATTTGGGAGGAAGCCAGAGTAAATAAAAAAAAAAATTAAAAAAGTAAATAAGTAAATAAAAATGAATAAATGAACAAAATAAAAAAATAAAAAAATAAATGGAAAAAATGTAAAAAGCTGAGCGTCAAACCCTGAACCTCAGACCTGTGAGGTAGACATGCTAACCATTGACCCAAAGCGCAGAAATGCTTTTTTCGTATAAAAATCAAACTTTTGCCAAATTGGGAGAAGTTTATCGGACTGCGACGAAATACCGTGTCAATAACAAGGACACCTGCTACGCCCATCCATTACTAATGTGCTAAAGTCAATGTCCGCTGTTCAGTAAGCGTGTGACTTGAAAAATCTTGTCCATTTTAAATTTGAAAAGAAGGCAAAGTTGAATACACCAAAAGAGTGAGCGAGCATGCTGGCAAGAGGCAGCGAGCGAGTGAGAGAGACACAGAGAGAGAGAGAGAGAGAGAGAGAGAGAGAGAGAGAGAGAGAGAGAGAGAGAGAGAGAGAGAGAGAGAGAGAGAGAGAGAGACAGAGAGAGAGAGCTGTGTCCATATTTGCGGCTCCCCGGCGCTGAAGCTTCCATCTGGTTATCTTCCAAAGGCAACCTGGGTGGCCCGGCGCAAGTACTTGACATCTTGATGCACTTCAGCAGTTTTACATACACACTGGCTTTGTAGAAAAATAAATGTGTCATTCGTCACCACATATGCTGATCTGTGGCGGCGGGGGCCCGTGGAGAAGGAGCACAACACAGGGCGGGAGAAAAGGGGGGTGGTAAGTAAAAGGGGAGGGGGGGGCTCGTCTTTTCATTTTTTTTTTTTTTTTTTTTTGCTTTGACTCCCCGAGCCCACATGTTGTGTCAGCTCCTGGGCAGTAACTGCCAACCAACCGCACCTCCTCTACACGCTGTGAGCTAATGTCGCAGTATGTGCCCGCCAGCGCAGACAAGGACGAGTTATGTTGCAATGTTTGATATTCTGTAGTGTTGCATATGCAGGCAGGGTTATTGATCATGTTTTGGAATGCACTACTATGATCTTGCATCCTTTCAAACGGAATTCTGCTGTGGCTCAACGAAGGATGGTAGCAGTGGTGTTGAATGGATTCCACCATCCATTGGAAGTGGCTTCAATCCAAAATGACAGACCTCCTGTTCAATTTCAGGCATTGATCCTTGAGACTTTTTTGTGTGTTCTGTTATGACAGACGTGTTGACTAAATGTCATGTGGATCGGTGAAACTGGTGTCAGGGGTTAATGTTTTTTGTTGTTTTTTTTTAACTTTCCAGTGGATAAAACTGAGCTGTGGGTCATGTTTCGGACTCTGTGAAGGAATTAAGATTAAGATTTTCTGTTCTTGTTGTGGATTGCCCACCCATAACGCAAAGAGGCTTTTCTTCCATGTAAAACAGTTACGCTTTTGGATTCATATTGGATTATTTGATCATTACAATCGGTATAATCAAGATAATATACAGCGACTTCAGATGGACACAGATGGAGTAAATTTACTTATGGGATAAAAAAAAAGAAGAAATAAAATTAAAAAAAATAAAAAACAATGTTGAAAATGTATTTTAAAGAAATACAAGCATGCATGACAAAATGAAATGAAATTCAGTTTCTTTTAATTTTAAATATTCCGTTCATTTTCAATGTCTGAAAATACTCAGGAAAGCTTGATCTTTTTTATTTTTGTATTATTTTTTTGTGTGAAAAAAAAACAAATGTGATAGCACAGCTGACAACAGTTCAACACATGACACTGTGTTCTCTCGCCTGGTCATTTTGAATTCTATACATCACGCCTCAAATTATCCGACCGCAGGATGCTGTACCTGTGTGTGAAAGCACACACCGTAGTGACATTAGTTCTTGTTCATTGGGTTCTGTGCACAAGGCACAAGAGAACAAACAGCACATCGTCAGTTGCTGAATCTCTGTATGAAATAGCTTTAGTGGTCTGTTTTCTGGATTTCCTTGATCAATTTGGGGGAGAAATGACATACAAAAAAAATCTACAAAAAATGAATCCTTTTTAAACATTCTATTAATTTTCAATATCAGAACATATTAAGGAAAGTTTATTTATTTGTTATTATTTTAAGATTTTGAATTTTTTTATTATAGAAATATGCTGTGATTGCTTGGCCCATGATTGATGGCACACTTCACCTGGATTTGACAAAATTTCCTGGATCTGACTCTGGGGCGGGGAAAAAAAAAATTACAAAAAAAAACTACAAATTTCCAAAAATGTGTAATAAGTCAGACAATTTCAAAAAGGTGGAAAATACTGAACATTTTTCAAAAATGGTACAAAACAGGAAATGGAAGAAACTAAATTTCCTCGATTGACTATGGTGGGAATAATGATGAAAAATGTAAACAAAAAAAATGTTTAAATAAAAAAATATTCTTTATACATATTAATTATATATATCCATCCATCCATTCATTTTCTGTACTGCTTATCCTCACTATGGTATTTTTCCATTTTAACACATCTTTATTTAATTTTTAAATGTTTTTTTTTTTTTTTATTACAAAATTCTTTGCTTCTCTTGTTGACTGCTTTGCTTGCTCGTTTGGGCTGGATTTGACAAAATTTCCTTTTTGGGAAAAAGGACATTAAAAAATGTTGAAACATTTAGAAAAATTTTACTTCATTTTTGAAAATGTTACAAAAAACTAAGATATTGATATTTAATTACTATTATCAGAAAATACGAAGAAAAGATCATTTTCCACATCTTTATTTTAAGAATTTCTTCTACAAAAATCTTGCTGTTGTTTCTTAGTCCATAACTGGCTGCTTGCTTGGGCTGGCTTGTTTTTGCACCATATTATTTTCCACGCATATGTCAGAAGGTAACACAAATCTGGGCGTGTGTGTGGTTGCGACAATCAAGGTCAGGAAAACATGTCCGTGTTTGTTATGCTAATTAAAATAAGCTTGCAAAAAAAAAAAAAAAAGATACAAGGGAGTGAGAGGATGAGTTGAAAAGAAAAAAAGGGAGGACAAGCTAGCAAACAAACGAGGGGTGGTCGGCAACAAATGAAGGAGAGGTCAGATGAGGTAAGGCAATGGATAAATAAATACACTCGTAACATCTGACTGACCGCGAGTGAATCTTACAAGGTAACCAAACAAAGCCTTGTGATTTGGAGACGTTCTGTCGGGATTATTTACCCGGTACGTGTCCCCGGCAGGTGTAGTAGAACTCGCGGCAGAAGTCCTGGCAGAGCTGGGGCAGGTCGGGCTCCCTGTGTGGCATCCTGCCTGGGTCCGACGCGTGGAATAACACCTGCGCGTTGGGGGAGCAGCGTGCACACTTGATCTCCTCCAGCAGACGGCCGCATTCCGTGTTGTTGGTGGTGAAGATCTGGGGAGACCACACACACATACACACATTCAACAAGGATCTACGCCTGATTATTTTTTAGTATTGATTAATCGTGTTAGGTTTGAAAAAAATGGAGTGAACTACTTGGCCTGTTTGCTGTTTGCCTGTACGAAATGATTATACACATAGGATTTAGGCTAAATAAACGTTTTGTTCATCTGAGAGGATTTTGCATACGTTGTTTCTCCTGTCCATTCTATTTAATTGATCAAAGACAGGTTTGATAATTACTTTCCCCACCCATATGAGCCTGATTAAAGGGAAATTAGGTTGTTCCACATAATTATGCAAGTTACAGTTGTTATGCATAACGCGGGGGGAAGACAGATCTTCGACATTTCAAGAAAAACATCACACTGTTAATTCATGTTCACAAAAAAACTAGTTTGTTCCATTAAAGGCGTATTAAGGCAAATGCATGGTGAAAAATGCAAATAAGCCTACGATTAAGTACAATTATGTGGAGGAAAGTTTCTGTGAGGCACTATGTTGTATATAGCTGTTAAAATAATGCAGTTATTACTGGCCACTCATGTGCTTGAGAAGTATCTGCACCATTTGCACAATTGACATTGTTCCAGATTATCGCATTACTAGTAATTTTAAACTGCATAATTTCTTGAAGCCTCTGAGCCATGTGCACAATGGTCACTGCACCAGACTACTGTATTGTTCTAGTAGTCATTTCAAACTACTCTAAATTGTTAGAGGACTCGGCATCATTTTCACAATTGTCAAAAATAAAAATAAAAATGTATCGGCATTACCACGTTAGTGGTAACCTCTTATTGCTCAGTGATTGTCTTTTTATGTCTTGATGTCTTAAAAGTATTCACTGTCAATTGACTGTCTGTTGTCGTAATAGAGCGGCTCCAACTACCGGAGACAAAATCCTTGTGTGTTTTTGACATACCTGGCAAATAAAGATGATTCTGATTAAATAGGTGCAGGTGTATAATTAGTTTATAACAACGCAATTAAAACAAAACCCTAACGAAAGAACTGTGACTTGTAAAGCAGATTCCCAGGTGAGCCTAATTAAAAGGAAATTCCTTAACGAGGTTGTTCTGCAATATAAAGTCACAGTGTTTATGCATGGTAAGGTAAATGACTCTTTCTGCTGATGACAAGCACATAATATTTCAATGCCTTGCCAAAGGACAGAAAACACTGGATATCAAGAAAATCATTGTACTGTTAAGGCGTGTTAGGGAACGCTTCTGTGGCACACATTATTCACTGATGAATGCCGCGCTACTGGATTGTCTAGATGGATGGAGTTCTGGATGGTCGGTGGACAGTCAGCATGTCCCGATACGGCTGCAAAGTCAGTAACGAGGCTGTAGAGTGATGTTTTGGGCTGCAAAAATATGGAGTGAGATGGTAGGGCCCTTTCAGATGCCTGAAGGTGTCAAAAATGAGCTTCTAACTAGCCATTTCCCCAACATAGTATATATAAAAAGAAGAACTGTGCCTTCCGCATTCTGCAAAAGGTACCATTTTAAGATGTGGCTTGTGGAAGCTCTATGAGGGTGGATGCCTGAACAGTAATTCTGGGAGGCAATTCTTGCATCCCCAAATGAGACAGAGATTTTGAGAAATGTTGATGCGTCAATGAAAACAGTTTAAATGGACAAAAATCATCCAGACAGACAGTCAAGAAACAACACATTCAGCCATAACTTACGACTATCACGGGCTCTACACTAACTTATTCATTGGTGGCACTGACTTTGTCAGTCGGTCACACTCTTTTTTGGGGGGTAAAGCATGACCATGCATGCTGATGAACAGTTGTCGGCTCAGCTCCTGCTTCATCAAGACAGATCGATAGAGGGACCGCAACACTGCAGCCGCTGCACCGGTCTGCCTGTCGATCTCCCGCTCCATTCTTCCCTCACTCCTGGACAACACCCTCCACTCATCCCCTTTGGGCAAGATCTAATTCCCGACCTGGAGAGGGCACTTCACCCTTTTCCAATTGAGTAACATGGTCTCAGATTAAGAGATGGTCAGAATGCGGTGCGTGGACCAATGCACATGCGTGGAATGTGTACCGACTTAAACCCTGAAATGTAGTCTGCATGGAACCATGTGCCAGTCCAAAGCAGTCTGTTTACACACAATGTGAAAACTAGCCAAGCGGGAAAAAGAGGGTGACTTTAAACCACAATGTCCAATACAGTGTTTTTGTTAGAGGGAGCACTAAAACATATGCACTTCCACAAACGTGACTAGATGAAATTGTTAGTCGCACATGCTGAAAAAAAGGTCGCAATCTCAAGCCCTTTATTATAAACTAAACTAAATTATAAACTAGATAGGACACCAAGCACAATAGTGACCTATGACCGAATTAACACCACGTCCCAATTAATCACAGGGTGTGTACTTCAAACTTAAAACTAAAGACTTCACCTCAAATACATGTCTGGTACACTTTGCAGAATATAGTACAGGTCGAGAGTAAAAATGGGTGGTTTAATTTTAAATGACCAACAATAAGCCGCCCCAGACAGACAGTCAAGATAAAACGCATTCAGACATCACTTCCAACTATTATTAACTATAATACAGCACCATGTGCAATAGTGGTCATAGCAAGTATACCACCAACTAATCACTGGATATGACATCTACTTCAAACTTAAAACTATATGCTTCACCCCAAATACATACCCAGTACGCTTTGCAGAAAACGGTGTGACGAGTAAAATGATTGATTTAATTCAGATTTGGAGACCACGCCATCAATAAAAACTGCACAAGACAGTTTAAATGACCAACAATAAGCCACCCCAGACAGATAATCAAGGTACAACACATTCAGACATCGCTTCCAACTATTGTAAACTATATAGCAGCAATTGCAATATGGCCAACGCTCAAAATGACGTCATGCAGACCTTTCCATTAATACACACCTGGTAGGCTACTCTCTGCAAAATAAAAAAAAAATTAAAAACTAAATGCTTCACTCTAATTACACGCCTGGTACTCTCTCTTTAGTACGTGTAGTGAATAAAATGGGTGGTTAAGTGTAAATTTTGTGACCACGCCATCAATAAAAACAGCAAGTAATGCATAAAATGGGTGGTTTAACTTCAATTTTGACTGTTGCGTCAATAAAAACTGCACAAACCAGTTTAAGTGGGCACAAATCAGCCAAAGCAGAAAGACCGTTAAGGTACAACACGATGATACAGTAATAAACTGCAACTGCACCAAGCAGCAACTGCATTGTTTATTTTTTCCTAGGTCCAATGCCAACATCGTCGGGTTGTGCTACCAAAAAAAAGAAAAAAATAATAATAATCAGCCTCACTCCACTAATTGTCACTGGTAGCCTTACCCCATTTTCCCCACATAAAGTTAGACAGTAAATTAGCCTGTCTGGAGCACCAAATTATCCCTTTTGGTTGGCAAGTCTTCTTTTTTTTTTTTTTTTTTTTTTGACAACTCCCAGCCACGGGACACGTGAAACGAAGGAAGCACAAAAATAAGAGCTCGACTTCGGGGGATCGTTAGTAGCCCGAGAGTTAATCCAAAAAGCAAAGAGCAGGATTATTTATGTAGCAAATTAGCTGCAATAAAACACAATGTAATCTGGTTTGGGTCAAGAGCAGTTGCCGCTTGGGCAAGCAGAGGCAGGCTGGCAGTACTTTACTCTGTGTGAGGTCCATGTGTCAACACAAATGTAGAGATAGACAGGCACATCGTTCCCTCTCTCTGGTATCAACAAATTAGCAGTCCGTCCAAGTCAATTAGCTGCGAGGACCCAAGGACAGCATAAGGACGCCTTTTCCCTGATTGCGGAACAAACTGCCACTGAGGGGGAAAGACGCTCTTGTTTGGAAGCTGTGTTTACCCGAAAAAGGTAGCTAGAACCACCAGCGCCAAGCTGATTATGCTAACGTATACGGAAAATTTTGGACAGTCCAACACGATACAACGGAACCTCAAAGTTTGAATGCCTAAAAGATTGTATAATCTGAAAGGTAGCAGAACCTCCGTTTGATCTGATGATGCTTATGTACAGTCCATAACCATACAATTTCACGACAAAAAATGGAACTCAAGGCTCAAACACTTAAAAAGTCGTACAATTTGTAACGAGTATGCCTCAAAGGTCGCACAATAACTCGATGACATCACGCATATTGGCAAATCTCGCAAGTACGATGTCTCGCTAGGTATGCGCGACTCAACTCATTTCATCTAGCAAAGTTTATTGTGCGTTTTGCTTTTTCTTAAGTTTTTCCCCATTTATTCAAAGAAAGAAACGAGAAAATTATAAATTATGGGGACTCTTGTTCAAAGCGCTACAGTTTCACCGTACACATTGTCAGTTGTTGGCTATTTTTAAACGTAGAGTAAATGAAGACTATCGTATTGTTTTTTGTTTTACATTTTACATTACACAAAATATGTCGCACAAGAACTGTGTGTAACAAAACGCAAGCGTAAGTGTCACAAGATGTCAGCAAATTTTACAATCAGCGCACACTGCCAGTTCATTTCAGCTACCATTTAACTTTTTTGGGGCTTTTTTGCTCCACCCATGCCGCAAAAGGATCAGCATAAGAGAAGAAGAAGAAGCATATGCAATGTCCAGCGTCAATGTACACATCATAACTTAATCATCAATCAAAGTTAACATTGTTTACTGTACAATAGCATCAGTCAAGTCCAGGCAGTGGAGTTGACTACTTTAGCCGCCGAGTGAAAAGCGGCTTTACGTGTCGTCAGTTGTTATCAAAGATGAGACTGTTTTTTTCTGAATTGTTTTTACATTTAAGCGCCACCACTTATTGACGTTAACTACGGTTACGTTAGAAAAGTAGCTGAAGTCCAAGAAGTGAAGTTGTCAGCTCTTACAAAGATAAGTCTGTTTTGTGAAAAGTTGCAACATTTTGAGCCGTCACTTGTAATCAAGGTTAGTACATTGTTTTGTGTTTTTTCCAGTGCTTATTTTAAGCTTGTATGGCCATTAAGAAAGTAAATATTGCCTGTGCAGTCAATAAACAGAAAAAAAACATTTTTAAATCAGAACATTTGTCTCCATTACCTAAAAAGGAAAGCTCAAGCCCCACACGTGTTCCTCCAGACTGCCCTGCAGTGTGGTGGGCATGCCTGCCCTGCTACTCTAAATTGCCTAGTGACTCCGAGTGGCGTGAGCTGGCAAAGGTTCCTTGGTGAGTAGCATTCGTGTGCTCTCAGCCGTGCCCCGCGTCCATATGTTGCCGGGACGGACTCCAAAATTTCGCCGTCCAATAAGCGGAACAAGCAAGGCTTTGTGTTTGTGTCCTCTTTTTTTCTGGCAGTGGTCGAGCAGAAGTGTAAAAACAAAAAGTCAATGACAGCCTAGCGTTTAGGTAGGTTGAATGCCTAAAAATCGGAAAAAGGGGGGCACTGGGGCACAACATTTTTGGAAAATATGCCTTTAAAAATAAACCTTTTTGACACTGAACAGTTACAATGCATGATGTCAGCATATCATGCACACCTCACTATACCTCCTTACAGCCAGCATTACAGAATTCATGTGGATGCAGAAGTGACTCTTGCCACGCATTTGAGTCTATCTGTTGGAGCATCAAGTAACGACATAGACTGCTACGTTAGCTTGTTGTGTTTACCTCTAGCAGGCTACCTGTCCAGTGGTTAGCTGGAAAGACTTTCTGTCGGACCCGGTATCAATCTCTTGTGATCGTCCATCTGCTTGGGCAGCAGGTAAAGACGTAGACTGCTACGTTAGGTCCTCGTGCTTGATTTTAGCTATCCAGCTGCCAATTGGTTAGCTGACAAGATTCTCATCTGGTGGTGGCACTGAGTACTTTGATTTCTGTTACCGGTGTCATGACAGTGAAAGGCCTTGATCATCCAATTGAGTCCAAATGTTTTAGTATCAAGTAAAGATGTAGACTGCTAAATTAGCTTCTCACACTTGCCTCTTGCTAGTAACTTACTGGTTAGCTTACAAGCCTCTGAGTCGGAGCTGGTATTGAATAATTGAATTTGGATATTCTGCGCCGAATGCGGTATTTGTGTCCAACTATTTTAGCATTGAAGAAAGACGTACACTGCTACATTAGCTTTTCATGCTTGATTCTCAGTTGTTAACAGCCGACTGCTTAGCTTGTAATAGTCTGATCGGGAGCTGGTGACAAGGACTTTGATTTTGGTAAATGATTTCACGTATTTCAGTCCACATTTGAGCACTGAGTCAAGATACAGACCACGACATTAGTTTCTCGTGCTTAATACCCGCCCATTAACTGCTAAACTGATAAAACTCTCAGTCGGAGACAGACTTTTCTTGCTTGATTCTAGCTAGCTGGCCACTGACTGGGTAGCTTATAAGATTCTCAAGCGAAGCTGGTGATGAGGACTGGGATTTCTGTGACTGGTGCAATGCGTTTGAGTCCATATGTTGGGGAACTTGAGTAAAGAGTGACAGCTAAGTTAGCTTCTAATGCAACTGACGTCATTTTATACTTCTGTGACAGTTTTTACCCCTCCTTAAGAGTATTTGTAACAGAACTGTTGACCTAACCATTGTCTGTACAATTAATAACGGTTTTACAGTCTACAGTTCAGCATTTGACCTTTTTTTTTTTTTTTTTAAACAAATATAATCCCCTTTACAGCAATTTTAGGATATGGAAACCAATCACCAGACATCTGAAAGGAGCACTTGTCATTCAGTGGCAAAAGCGATGTGGGCAACACTAAGCTCCAACAAAACACTTGTCCTCGGGGGAATAGGTGTATCTGGGTTGGCAAAAGAGGAGGGGAACACTCCCAAAGGCATTAACACTTGGACGGGGTTGATGACTGGAAGGAGAGGGGAGGGGGTGATGTTCTCCAGCTTCTCCCATTAG
The DNA here is from genome assembly GCF_024500275.1 of Phycodurus eques. Taxonomy (NCBI): domain Eukaryota; kingdom Metazoa; phylum Chordata; class Actinopteri; order Syngnathiformes; family Syngnathidae; genus Phycodurus; species Phycodurus eques. Next base: position 22,978,097 of record NC_084530.1, read on the forward strand.
CGAAACCAACAAACACAATGGCCTTGTTATTCTTTGGCCATAATCAGAATGGACTCCGTGTGTGGGCAGTGTAGCTGGGAGGAGAAGTCGACTTTATTCAAACCCAACACCCCCCCGTCCCCACCCCACCCTCAACTCCCTCCTTGCTTATTTGCATGACTTGAGGAAATTAAATGATGCAATAATATGGCTCCCCACCCAGCAGCCCCCTGAATAATTCCAGGAATGGTTTTACATGAAAATAGTAGTCAGGCAAGGAGGGTGAGGGGGCATTCAAGAATGATACGTTTCCCGAACATGTTATAGCTCTTTTGGCCTCGCCTAAGTAACTTTGCTTCACTTAATAGTCTTGAAGTTTTTCCACTAAAAATGTAAAACAACAAGATGCAGTCAATGGTGTTCAACTGACAAAAATGAAGTTGTTTAGCTAGAAGCCAGGTTACGTTCTTACCTTTTAGGTAAGCTAACCATAACCCGAGGATGGTGGGGGGCATGTTATACTGACTCACTCATGTTATTTCGCTTGGTAGAATAGTATGGCAACACTTTGAAAAACACGTAATCTAATTGCTATGATACTGCTCAGACAGAAAGAAAAAAAAACTTTATTGAAACTTACCTTTTACATGAAAATGGTTATGACGGTGGGGGGCATTCAAGAACGACACATTTGTTATTGCTTTTGACGCCAAATTATTTTGTTTCACAGAATAGTCTGGAAAAGTTAATTAAACAAGATAACACATAAGATACAGCAAGGGTTGGTAAACTAGCTGAAATGAGCCAGGTCACGTTCCATAACGTTTACGTGAAAGTAGTGGTGGGGCGTTCTAGAAAGGCACATTAGCCGCACATGTTTTGTTGTTGTTGTCAATGTCTTTATGTCTCCAAAGTGTTCTCTGTCAATTGACTGTCTTTTGTCGTACTAGAACGGCTCCAATTACCGGAGACCAATTCCTTGTGTTTTTTGGACATACCTGGTAAATAAAGAGGATTCTGACATGTTTTTTTTTTTTAAACTCATCTCACTTGTTTCGCTTCATAGTATAGCCTGGAAAACGCCGTTTGGCCCACAAAACAACAGCTAAGACACAACCAGAGTTGTTACACTTAAATTAAGTAATTAAGTAAAAACTATTGGTCGCGTGCCTCACCTTTTTTACTGTACGTGAACAGAATGTACGTGTGTGTGTGTGTGTGGGGGGGGGCATTTAAGAACGTCACATTTTTTATTAGAGCTTGTTTTTGGATCACCAAACTCATTTCACGTCTCAAAACAGTCTGCAAAACGCCACTAAACGGACAAAATAACAGTTAAGACCTTGTTTAGCTAGCAGCCAGGTCACGTTCCTTCCTTAACCGTCAAAATTGCAGCGATGGTGGGGCATTCAAGAACGACATATTTAACGAGCATTTGTAGCTCATTTCGCTTAACACAATGGTCTGTAAAACCTCAGTAAAAACGTAATAGAAAAGACAACATGCATGCGAAGTTATTAAACAGGCAGAAATATTAATTATTGATGAAGTTATTACGCGAATTATCTTTTATCTTTTCCTTATCTTTTATGTGGAAAATTAGTGGCGGGAGGCATTCAAGAACGACACAGTGGTTACAGACAGCCTGGGAAAACTTCGCAAAGTAACAGACAATGTGCGGACAGGGTTTTAAACAGACGTCGTTTACTTCGTAGCCCCCGTCGCGTTTTGCTTACCTTTCGCCGGTAAGCCCCCGAGTGGCCACACCGAGAGGTGGGCCGTCACCAATGGCAACGACCTGGCCGACGCACCGAGCGGCACGTAACGTAAAACGGTGCCAAAATGACGTAAACAAAACAATTTTAACCACCCACCCCCTAAACGAAAGAGTCGCTTTACGGTACAACCTGAGATTACGTCTGTAAAGCCTTCGAAGCACCAACCTCTAAAAAGCAAAATAAAACAGCGTAACGACGGTCGTAAAAAGCCCCCAGTGTCGCTATTGTAAGCCTCACCCGGGCATCCCTGCGGTGCGCGATCTGGTACGCCGCTCTCCTGGTGGGACAGCAAGACACTCGCGGGTAGAGCCGGTGACACACTTCGCCTCCGCCGCCGGCGGTGGCGGTCGTGGTGGTCGTGGAGCCGCCGCCGTCCAAGAGGACTTTCCTCTCCCGCTTCTTGAGGCGCTTGGGCAGGCTGCCGTCGTAGCAGCGTCGCCGCCTGGCGCTCAGTTCGCCACCGCGCTCGGGTCCGAATTTGGCGTCGCCGCACTCCCAAACGTTGACAGCGATGGCCAGCACCAGCACGAATTGCAAGTGCTTCATTGTTTTATAATTAGTATTCTTTTTTTTTTGTAAATGCACAAATAATTCAAAACAAAACAAACAAACAAAAATAACTGAAAAATCCAAACAAATAAATCCACAATATTTCCAAAACAGGCGGATGCACAAAAATAATTAAGCAATCTGTTATATTAAAACTCTATGTATGTGTGAGTTCATTACATTTACATTTAGTACAAGCATGCTGCAGGTGTCTGTCTCCTAGTAAAACAATAAATACACGTGGTTTCCCAGAAAACGGCAAAAAAAAAAAAAAAAAAAGGTGACAATTTATCCACAAAAGCAGAGCCCGGGCGTCCCTTGCGGTTGACAATAATAATAATGATAATCCCTCTTTGTGCAGATGCATTGAGCCAAAAAAAAAAAAAAAAAAAAAAAAAAAAAAAAAAAAAAAAAAAAAAAAAAAACCCAGGTAAAAAGACAGTAAAAGTTCCTTCTTCTTTTCTGAAAGTCCTCGTGAGGGCTCACATGTTTTGCCCGTGCGCTTTCCTCCTTCTTTTTAACCAGCGCGCGAGAAGAGCGCCGTGACGTATATGTGCGGCGGGGGCGCGCGCAGCACACACACGCACGCACATATACACGCACGCACATATACACACGCGCACATCCACACACGCACGCACATCCACACACACACACACATACACACACGACTAAGTCGACGGTCACCTGGCTGCAAGGAAGAGTGAGTGCGTGCATGAGGATTCAAACACACCACAATAATCCACATTTACGATGATATTGGCATTCATGTCAAATAAAACCTGTAATTTGTCCAATATATGGCAATGTTCACTGGCAATGATGCAATTAGAACACCCGTTTAAAAAAATGTGCAAGGATATTGACATTAATATGTGCTATTATAGTGCTTTAAATGCATTATTTATGACTAGTTATTTACCCCCCCCCCCCCCCCACCCCCAAGAAAAAATGGACATGGAAATAATAATTTCAATGGTCAAATTGTGGACATCTTAAAAGCTTTGTCAGTACAGGCATTCTTCACTGTCATACAAGTGCAAAAATAAGCCCACCTCACACTCAGGGCTTAACTAAATTGACAATTAGTGGTGTATGATTCACGTCATAAACACTTGCAGCATTCTCCATGGTCACGAAAGAGTAAAAAGTCAAGTCAAGTCGATTTGTATAGCCCAAAACAACAAAAGAGTCTTGTTAAATAAGCAAGAAAAAACAGTCGGGGCTGTATTTTCATGACCGGCATATATCTGGCGCGGCGGCCGTAGGCAGGTTAGACCGGTGTGGGAAATTTCGTAGCCCACCAAACCCCGGCCAACTTCCTTCGCCGGCAATCAAAGCGGCTCCTCATGTATTCATCCCCACCCCCCAGAGCTGCGTGCCAGCCAGTGGGATGATTTAAAAATATAATAGTGATGATGATAATGATAATAATAATAATAATAATTATAACGCATTCAATTAATTCTGAACGCCCAGCTGGCATAGACTGGTTTGCCAAATGAATGTGAAGAAATGCGCCTCAAACCTTTTTTTCTTCTTCTGAATTGTCATATGTCACAAATGTAAAAAGAAGTCAGTTAATATTTAAAAGAGTTTAAAAAAAACTTTGCCTTACTTTAAAGATGAACAGCAATGGTTTAATACGAAGAAAGGCACGTCAAGCATTATATACGTACAAAGATCAAGGGCGGACAGGCAATGGCCTCCCAAACGTCTCATAAAAACTGATTCATAACGTTTTCTTTAATGATCAATTATTATTATTTGTCTTAATTCGCACGCTTAAAAACATCCAAATGTATAATCATGATCGTTTCGACCGACCCCCTTACCTTCTAATGCAACTGACTATTCTATCTTCTTACTCCATATGTACGGACTTGATTCAGGAAGAAGGTACCAAAACAAAGTTACAAACTTGTGGGCGTGTCGTGAGGAAAAGAAAGCGGAGTTATCCCAGTGGAGTAGAGAAGGCAAGAGGAAGGCAATTTTTTTAACAATCAAAACAAACAAAGGTTTTAACATTTTTCACGGTGACACTGAATGCGCGTGACCGACAACAGCAACAGCCAGGTTTTGCCAGTAGCAGTAGCACTGCTGTCAGTGTCAGTCAAAGAGGACGAAGTAGAGATGAAGTGGAGAGTGGCACGAGTGACACTTTGATTGGCGGCGAATGAAGTTGGCTTTCGCGCCTGCCCGCGTCTGCAAAATGACCAAAACCCGGTTCTGCCACCACGCAGATTCACGCTGCCCGCGGCGTCGGATCGACGCTGGTCTGAATCTTGAAAGACAGTTGACAGTCATAATTTTAATACCCTACGCCAGTGGTTCTGACTTTCTACACCAAGTACCACATCAAAAATATACTTTGCTCTCCAACAACCATCAACTGAGACAGAACATCTCTTTTGCAATGGTGACCTGGCCAAGAAGGCAGCAAGTTAAACGTCAAGCCCAAATCAATCATATACAAGATTATATTATTATTATTATTTTCAACACCCCTCTCAAAAAAACCCCAAAAACCCTGGCATTTGAATAGGGGTGTGTAGACTTTTTCTATCCACTGCAGCCTTATTCCTGTTATTGTAATCTCTGCTTGCTTAGCCTATACTGTTCTGTTTAACAAGTGGAAACCAAATATTAGAAGACAATTTCTTGGAGCTGAATTTTCCTTAATTTGTGATTTTATTCATCATTTGTTATTTTAAAAATATTTTATTTATTATGTTTCAGACTAAGTGATATTGTTCAACAATATCTGAATTTGCACATTCATATTTGATTTAGTTATTTTAATTTAATTTGACAGGCATGCTTTAAAAAAACAAACAAACCAGAAGTTACTCAACCAGTTAGTACTTTTTTCACCGAGTTTTGAATTTTGAATTTTCGCGAAACCGGTGGCCGACCAGCAGCCCCTCATGAAAACTAGTTGCCGGACAACGCAGTCCAGTCGGGTTTGGCGGCATCGCTCGGTCTGCGGCGGGCTTTACAGAGATAAGTTCAGAGATGCACGGCTTCACCTCGGTAAGTGCCACTCTCAAATCAAACAGAAACAGTATGCAAGAAAAAGTTGAAGTTGACCGATCGCTTTGAAAAAGTGACTCCACTGTCTGGCATTTGGCATCCCTTGTATAAGGTGTCTTTGTTTATCTTGATACCACCCTCAATGTGGGACAAATCCCCTTTCAGTCCCCCTAAGAGTCACGCTATAGCCATTCAAGAGCTGATGACCGTGGCGATTACGGGAAACAACGCCCCCCATTTTTTTTGTTTTTTTTTGTTTTTAGTCAGAGAATTGGCACCTGTTCTTACTTGGGGGTCTCCACTTCCAGGATGGGGGTCCGGTTTGATTGTGGGCAATTATGGAAATGACCGGCTATGAGGAAGATGCACCCCCATGGTCCCCCCACCTTCTGCATTCTTTACATTAGCTGGCTCATTTCAGTGCAACACAGCTTTTCCCGTTTTGTTTTTTCTTTCTTTAATATCCCAACGTAGCTGGCGCACCCCTTCTCTTTTCCACAGACCTTCAAAAAGAAAAGAAATACCAAGAAAAGTACAGGAAAAACATCCCTACCTTCTGCATTCATTACATTAGCCAGCTTGTTTTCGTACAATTCAACTTTTCCTGTACCTTTGTCAAGCCGTGCACCGCCTACAACATGCTGAAGCAGTTGGCGCACCACCTAAAAAAGTTAACAAAAAACAAAACTGGGGAAAAACATCCCATCTTGTAAATTATTTCCATGCTCGTTTTTTGCAAGGCAGACGGCGATGCTTTTTTAAAATCCTTACATCCCCTTTAACAGCCCATCAAAACTGCCACACACCCCCGCCTTTATGCATATATCCCTTAAAAAAAATGGAAACTACAGGTAAAAAAAAAATCTTGCAAATATGTATCATTATTAAACCAGATCAGGCCGATGCACTTTTCACGTGGGTCACTTCCGGGGGCGCCCACACTACCATTCGGATAAACCCTGTTGTAGCCCGCGCAGAAGGTCTGTAGCTTCAGTTTGGGAGTCCACGACGAAAAAACATGTGGGATGCAGCTGTGGAGCAGAGCGCAGCCCATCTACTGAGAGACAGATCATTGCGCACACACACACACACACACACACACACACACACGCACACACGTGTGCGCACACACACTCACACCGAGCATGTCTGTTCTCTTGCAAGAGTCTCAATTTCCAAAGCCGTCTCATTCCTCGTTGTCTTGTCCTTTTATTGCAATTGCTACATCGGCTTCACGTGAAAGAATTCCGAAGCTCCCTTTCCGCATTCCCTTTCCAGCCAATACCAAACACGGTTAGTTCCGCCAAGTGCCGACATGTGAGGGGCACGAGGTCCTTGTATTTGTTTTGATGTTGTCGGTCTGTTAGTTTGCACGATTACGCAAATATGACACACATCCAATTTTGATGAAACCAAAAAAGGTTGATTGTACCCATGGGAATGTTGATGTTTCAACAGCCACACTTTTCCCTGCAAAAAGATTCACCAACCCCTGTTTTCCCCTTTTCTTCACACCTGCAGTCAATGTGGGTGTTTCAACATTTTTCACCAACACTTTTCCCAGTGAAAAGGTTCAACAACCCCACTTATTTGCGATTAATTCATGACAAACAAATGAATTAGTTTTAAAAAATGAACGCATTTTAATCGCATTTTGTGTTCCAAACAACATGAAACCCGTGTCAGTGGCGCAAGTTCCTGGTAAATCGATGACACTGACACACACGTCAGAGCTTGGCTACCAAAATGGAGGAATTGGATGAAACAGCGTTGCTAGGACTGATGGGAGGCAAATTTCATTTAAAAAATAACTAACTACTTGACGGAAGCCTCGATAAGCGTGTTTTTTTGCAAATTGTGCCAAAAGAGTTCCGGCGTTAACAATATCCCCTTAAAAAGTGAAATTGATCACATTAAACATTCAAACGTTCCCTGTTCCAGTTAATAAAGGTTTCATAACTGCGACAGTCTGATCCATTATTGCAAATATGGAATGCAGAGAACAACTCTGAAGTCAACCAGTGTAGGACTGTTATAAAGGTACAACATTTGAACGTATTCCAAAGAAAACAGTGAACTCTTTCTCAACGACTAAAAATATAACAGAAAACAATAATTCTGACTTATTGTTATTGCCACAAAGCAAAGTTTATTTGCCTGTCTTAGTCCTGCTGAGTCAGTGAGGAAATTCTCCCATGAAGACATGCCAGAGGACGCTGGTCAGCTCGTAGACACACAAGGATCAACAACACAAGGTTGGAGCTCCGCCAGATGGAGGAAATACCCACATTGTGATCCTTGTCTTGTTCTTTTGTTTGCCTAATGACAGCGCAACCATTTGTGCTTTCTCAAAAAAGCGCCACCGGAAACCGCCAAACCTCGGCGGAGTCGGCTCGTCCTTTTGTTCTCATTTGTTTTCCCCTCCGCCAAGCACACGACGTAAAAGATGACAACAACAGCATGTTTATTTCCTTATATTTCCTTAGATGCTCCTTCTTGGAGGGACTCAAGAGATTCCAAGAGACAGCATACCCGCACTTTTATTTCGCATTCACGCTTTATATGGGTGTTTCAACACCAGCACTTTTCCCGTTGAACGGGTTCAATGCAAATATTTGTTCCAGTAACAGGGTTCAAAACCCACACTTTTTCCCAGTTAAAGGTTTTAAAACCCACACTCTTCAAGGCACCCGGAGGAGATGTGGGTGTTACAACACCCACGCATTTCCCTGTGAAAAGGTTCAACATCCACACTTTTTGTCAAACTGGTGGGCAATGTGGGTGTTTCAGCACCCACACTTTCCCCAGTAAATAAATTCAACATTCACACTTTTCTGTGTGAAAGATATCAACACCCAAACGTTTTGACACAGGGATATGGATGTGGGTGATTCAAGACCCACACTTTTCCCAGTGAAATGTTCAACACCCACACTTTTCCTGACAAACGTTATTAACACCCAAATGTTTCCAGTGTGGGTGCACACATCATCAGGTCCATGGGAGTGTTTCAAAACCCACACTTGTGCCAATAAAAATATGCACAACCCCATTTTTTCCTGGTGAAAGTGTTCAGCACACACACTTTAGCTGATGAAAGATTTGAAGACCCACACTTTTCCAGATAAAATGTTTTCTACAGCCACACTCTTCATTTCATCCTCTCTCACACTGCAGAGGATGTTGCTGTTTCAACACTCACATTTTTCCAAGTGAAAGGTTTTCATATTTTTCGTCACACCAGTGATGTTATGGGTGTCTCAACACCAACACTTTTACTGTTGAAAGTGTTTACAACCCCACTTTTCCCAGTGACAGGGTTCAACAATCCCACTGTTCATCCCACCTGCAGTGGATGTGTGTTTCAACACTCACACTTTCCTTTGTAAAGGGTTTCAACATCAACATTTTCTCAAACTGGTGGAGGATGTCGATGTTTCAACACCCACACTTTTCCCAGTGAAAGGGTTGAATACCAAGATCATTCTTTAAACCCACGGGGAAAGTGTTTCAACAAGTTAAACATTTCAACACCCAAACATTGTTGTTGCACCCGTTGCACTCCCGGTAAAAGGGTTGAACACAGGTTCACCATCAATACTTTTTTCGGGTCTAACTGGTGGGGGATGTGGGTTTCTCAACACCCACATATTTTCTGGTGAAAGCGTCCCAAAAAAGAAGGGTACAGCACCCACACATTTTGCAGTGAAAGGTTTTAACACCCTTGCTTTTCCCATGCAATGGTTTCAACCCACCTTCTTCATTGCTCCACACGGGATGTGGGTGTTTCAACACCCGCACATTTCCCTGTGATTTTTTTTCAACACCCACATTTTGACCGCTGTTACAGCACAATGAGCAACCAGTGGTATGTTACACCATCATTAATTCCACATTGGACATCTTTTCTGGTGTTGAGCTTTCATGGTGTCGCCCTGATTTCGATACTTATCACATTCCTCGGTTTTCCATGAGGCCGTCGGCGTGACATCAGCGACCAATCATCCCACAGTTCTGCTCTCAACACACAGCAGCCTTGTGTTATGCTTGCAACTTTGTTTTAACGGCCCGCCGTTTGGCAATTGTCTCCGCTTCCAGGCATCCAGCGCCATTAATACCCTTTAATGAGCCTCGTCCATCTGTTTACGAAAGCTTCGGGGGGTTCCATGACGCAAAATGGGATGCAGTAGCCCCATTTTTCCCCAGCTGTGTGAACAGTCGGAAACACACCGGGACATTTAAACGCAGCATCACGCGTGGTGACTCAGCCCGGGCCGCCTGCCCGATGTCAACAGTCACTAAATCAGCGACTTCAACCGCCGGACCACACCGGTTTCACCTTCAGATCTGTCCTCCCTACCACCCTGGAGTGTCCTCAGGCCTTGTTTGACTCAAGTGTACACATGGCGTGACTAAGCCGAGCCACCCAAAGACTCTCTAGCGCGGTGGCATGAGATGTTTGGGCCATAAGTACGGCGCAAACATGGCAAATGGAGCTTCAGGGGTGTGGCGAAGGGTCCAAAACTCACAGTTTGTCTGGTGAGAGGGTTCAACACCCACACTTTTTCTGGTGAAAGGGTTCAACACCCACAACTTTTAATCACAACCATGGGGAATGTGAGGGATTCAACTTTCTCTGGTGAAAGGGTTCGAAACCCACACTTTTCCCAGTGAAAGGGTTCAACAGACACTTTTTGTCACAGCCACAGGGAACGTCTGTGATTTAACATTTCCCGGTGCAAGGGTTCTACACCCATATTTTTCCCAGTGAAAGGTTTCATCACCCACACTATTCCCCGTGGAAGGATTTAACACAGACACAGGCTGTTTCAACATTTCCTACTTAAAGTGTACAACATCCATACTTATCCCAGTGAAAGGATTCAACATCCAAACTTTTCCTGTTTAAGGTTTAACAGAACGAAGGGTTCGTTCATTCCTTCATTTATCTTGTTCTTCTGATGCTAGTCGATCCTATTCGAGTCTACTAATCGTTATGGTGGCCTTGATCATTTCTCCCCTCCTTTTCCGATTGCTGGTTTTGCTCCTGTCGTGCATGTCTTTCCTCAGCCAGAAGCAAGAAGACATTAAGCACCGCCCCTGACCAGTTGGGCCTTGTGGCTAATTGCCTTTATAGTGGGCTTAAAAAAAAAAAAAAAAAAAAGTGTGTGCGTGTGTGTGTGCGCAGGGGGCTTCCTCCCCAGCCGCAGCCTTATAATAGAAAACCAGGACCAAATCCCCCAAAGGCACGTGAGAAGTTAATGTTCAGTCAGCCCAGCGATGACTCTGTGGCCACTCGCTGGTAAACGTTTCCATCGGGTTACGCTAGTCCCAAAGTCGTACCACCTTGGCCACTGCGCTCCAATTGCGAAACCATTATGGTTGCTGAAAATGATTTTTCTTAGGGGGATGGTCCACATCGGTGGTGTGGGCAGCAGCGATGGTGGTCCCTGACTGTTGAAGTTAAGCTTCCTCCCCACCGCCCCAGCACCCCGCTGTCGTCTGTTCCACCTTGGCCTCTCCGGGGTGGGGGCTCCATCAGGTATCCCGAGAGAGGAGGCAGAGGAGGAGGAGGCACGAAGTAGGCCAGATCAAATTCCGTGACATCTCGAATGGGTTACGCTGCTTCCGAGGGGGTGCGCCAACTCTAGTTCTGACGAATACGAAAAGCATCGGGCTGATAAGACTTCATCCTCGTCATATCAGAGGGAGACCTTGAGTGTTTAGCTCGGAGATTCCCAAACTATGGTGGGTAAGAGGGCTCAAGGGGTGCCCAACATTCATTTCGTGACCACACTCGCATTTTAAATCAACTTTTCCAATATAAATGAATGGAAATGCCATTAATCCGTTCCAGCCTCCGCCCCCCCGCCCCCCCCCCAAAAAAAATAAATAAAAATTGTAATATGTACTTTATAAAAACATACAACCCCAATTCCAATGAAGTTGGGACGTTGTGTTAAACATAAATAAAAACAGAATACAATGATTTGCAAATCATGTTCAACCTATATTTAATTGAATACAATCCAAAGACAAGATATTTAATGTTCAAACTGATAAACTTTATTGTTTAATAATCATTTAGATTATAGAATTATAGAATTTTATGGCTGCAACACGTTCCAAAGCCACGCTGCTGTAACACGTGCAGAATGTGGTTTGGCATTGTCTTGCTGAAATAAGCAGGGGCTTCCATGAAAAAGATGTTGCTTGGATGGCAGCATCTGTTTCTCCAAAACCTGTATGTACCTTTCAGCATTAATGGTGCCTTCACCCAGAGAAGCCGGTGGCTTTTGCTTTGCATAGTCGAGTTTCAAGTTGCACTTATGGATGTAGCGCCGAACTGTATTTACTGAGATTGGTTTTCTGAAGTGTTCCTGAGCCCATGTGGTGATATCCTTTACACATTGATGTCGGTTTTTGAGGCAGTGCCGCCGGAGGGATTGAAGGTCACCGGAATTCAATGTTGGTTTTCGGCCTTGCCGCTTACATGCAGTGATTTCTCCAGATTCTCTGAACCTTTTGATGATATTATGGACCGTAGATGATGAAATCCCTCAATTCCTTGCAATTGTACGTTGAGCAACAGTGTCCTTAAACTGTTTGAATATTTTATCACACACTTGTTCACAAAGAGGTGAACCTCGCCCCATCTTTGCTTGTGAATGACTGAGCAATTCAGGGAAGCTCCTTTTATACCCAATCATGGCACCCACCTGTTCCCAATGAGCCTGTTCACCTGTGGGATGTTCCAAACAGGTGTTTGATGAGCATTCCTCAACTTTCTCAGTCTTTTTTGCCACCTGTCCCAGCTTTTTTGGAATGTGTTGCATCCATAAAATTGTAAGTTAATGATTATTTGCTGAAAACAATAACGTTTATCAGTTTGAACATTCAATATCTTGTCTTTGTAGTGTATTCAATAAAATATAGGTTGAACATGATTTGCAAATCATTGTATTCTGTTTTTATTTATGTTTATTGGCTTCATTGGAATTGGGGTTGTACATTAATGTCATAATTAAATAGAATTCAACAGTTTTTGTCAAAGTGCACCAATTAATTGCTGTTTCTTATGATGTGCCCATCTTGGCCAGACCAATTGATGTACTGTCGATTGAGGTGTTAATATGAATCCCACTTGCGTCGTAGGCAGTCCTTGGCTTTTTGCAGCAGCCAATCATACTGCAGCGGAGCGTGTCTTGCCCCAGAAAGCAAGTGGGATTCATTATGTCTAACTCCCTTCTGAGCTCATCAGTGCAGCACTAATATTAGTCATTCTACACAGAGTATAAAGAATATATGAACGTGAGTTGACCCATTTGTGTTAGCATTAAGCTAGCGGATCCTTTCTTTTAGCAGTTATTTGTTTTAAATACAGAAGGTGTTACTCTCTTTATGTGAGTATTGACAGTAAATTAGAACTGGGAATGGCATGAAACAGCTTGAAGCCTCTTTTTTTTTTGTTGGGATAAATTGCTTACTATCTGCCAAACTGCTGCTTGTTGAGTTGAGTTCACTGCCTCCATACAGCGCTCCTATCTCAAAATTTTCCTCGCAAGTAAAAGCAAAAATCAGCCGAATGATGGCTCATATCTCAAAAAACACACAAATGGGGTCACGCTTATCTCAAGGCACCAATGTATTAAGGGCAGGGCGTGCAAGAGAGGTTTGGTTCGTGTTGTTTTGGTGAAAACAAGAAATCTTATCATATGAGGCCAGCAGTGTTATTTCAGCTTCGGGACTCCAAAACGTGGGGTGCGCGGCTTAAACATTTCAGGAAAAGGATGCTCTCAGATGAATCAATCCCCTTGTATTTCTATTAAGCGATTTTCCTTCCCCAACTTGTAGACTCCAAGGTGGTCCCGGAATCGTGTTTGTCGGGATGATTGGTCTGAAGGCTCAGCTCTGCATGATTCCTTTTCCTCTTCGGACCTTCTATGATTTTCGCCGGGACTTTGTGGTCGCACGTCAAAGCCCAGGTGACGCCGCCTCCGCACTGAGATCGTCTTACGCCCAGAATGTTTCATACTGCGGGTTTGGGGTCACCACGGAAAAGAATTTGATGGAAGCTTTGACGTGACATCCGAACAACGTGTCAGATTTGCTACCGGTGGGCTTCCACCCTGCACCACATCTCGCTTCCTCTCTAGTCTGACGTCAACACCTTTCATGATTTATGGTCACCCCTCACAGTTATTGTTACGATTATTCACCGTGTATCCACTGACGCTTGACAGGCTTATGCATAATGCGCCTTAATGCCTCCTCCAGGAGGTAAGGTTCTCATTAGGACCGGAGGGCAGGGGGAGGGATTCTGAAGGTGGTCTCCTCGTTGAGGTCAGAGTCAGTTTTTGAGCATGTGCGCAGGTTACTGAGAGGTTATCAGTTCAAATTTGAGTTCAATTACACCACAACCTACCACAGTCACAATCGTTCCTCCTTTTAAACCGCACATGTTGCAGCCAAACGTAAGAAAATACGTTTACTACTTTCCTGGTTGGAGGTTGTTGTTTTCAGAGGGAATTACACATCTTTTTGGGGGAAAATTCTGTAGTCAAGTGGCACATTTTATTTTATTTTTTAAATTTTTTATTTAATTACTTGTTTTGTATTGTTAGTAAATTATATTAAAAAGAACAATAATAAATTATTTATTATATTATATTTTAATAAATACATTATTATAAGAGGAATCACATTTTTTTGTTGCAAAGTTCTGTACGAGTCTCAAAAAATTCAACTAATTTTTGGGAAAAAAATTAGTTGAAAAAATGTATGAGATGAATTTCAATTCTATCAATCATTCCATCACATTGTTCATCCATGTAAAATTTTAATCTTTTTTTTTAACTAACACTGACTCAGGTGTCTGACATGATTTTTGAATGACTTGTTTTGTATTTTTAATTAATTTTAAGAAATGAAATACAAAATGAAAAACTGAAGATAAAAAATTAAGTTAAAGGTTAAGTTTTGTGATTGCCCGTCCACATTATTCATCCATGTGAAACGATTCAATGTTTCTCTCTCTAGCTGATATGAAAAGCATTTTTCTTCATCAACTGGGGTCTTGGGGACAAAACAGTCCCTTCAATTGGGGTCACTGCACGATATGACACTGTACGACAGGAAGTGTCGTTGTCCTTGCTGCAATAACACAAAACAGCCGCGCAAGCTGCAAAGTCAGTGACCATAAACACGGGCTCTCGTGGGAAAAGATCATGTCGTCAAACGAATAGGATACATCGGGACAAGGGTGCAAAAGTCTCGTTTATCGGCGGCTAATTGCCAGCTCGCAGAACAGGACCTTCCTGTGGACGCGCTGCACTACATTCCAGAGGCTGATAGCAGCGCAGGACCACCAAGGATTGGAAGTAGACGTCTCTGCTGGATCTACAAAGGCTCCGATAAAATGTTTGCCACTGAGGATAGTCCGTCCTATGTCAGCAAGGCCTTGACGTCACTTATCTGCCTTCGCCTTTCACACAGAACCCAACGAAGGAAGGATATTGCTGCAAGTGGGACTTTCACTCAGAGACATCCCACAATCAAATATTTAGAGGACATCTGCATCAGCATCTGGCAACAATTGGTTTCAATCAGTGGGGGCTGGTCAATAGAGGGTGTTCGGGAGCCGCCCTGAATAAGCCAAAAATTAAATAATGAAAATCCATCCATCCATTCTCTACACCATTTATCCTCACTAGGGTCGCGGGTACGCCGTTGCCTATCCCAGCCTGTGGGCGAGAGGCAGGATACACCCTTAACTGGTCGCCGGCCAATTGTAGGACACATATAAACAAACCATTTGCACTCACATTCACACCTGCGGGCAATTTAGAGTCTTCAATCACCCTACTATGCATGTTTTTGAGATGTGGGAGGAAACCGGAGTACCCGGAGAAAACCCACGCATGGACGGGGAGAACATGCAAACTCCACACAGCCGAGGCCGGATTTGAACCCGGGTCCTCAGAACTGTGAGGCAGACGTTTTTGAAAAGTGTCCAAATGGTTCGGTTCGGATTTGTCCCGTTCGGCTCGGCTCCAGCAAATCATTTTCTTATTTACTATTGAGGCAAAGTCTACATTAGCGCTAATAATAGCCAATATGGCGGCGCGCATGTCTGCGGCATCGCCTTGTCTCCCAATCGAGTAGTTGACTAGGAAGGACACATCGGGTGTGTTCAGAAATTCAATCTGACACTGTAACTCTACTCTGAGAGTGTACGCGTTTCACACATTCCAACAATGTTTTGAGTTTCCAAATGGTCCAGTGTAGCAGAGCAGCGGCAGTTTATTTCCGAACACACCCATCATTTGTGTTACGCTTTTCCAGCAATGCAGCAGCCAATCATCTTGCAGAGGGGCTGCAGCGGCATACGGCGTTCCTCTGCGGTGCACTTTTTGTACTATTTCCTTACTATTTCCTTGCGGTTCTGCGAACATTCACTGCGCCCGCCAGGACCTTAAAGAGACTGGAGACCGGCACAAGATACCCGTTTCAAGTTGACTCGCAGAACATCCTAGACCATCTAGTTGTTCTGTCTGTAACTAAACACCACTGGCATAGATAGACAAACAAAGATACATTTCCGATGAATAAAAAATTATT
This sequence comes from Phycodurus eques, assembly GCF_024500275.1. Taxonomy (NCBI): domain Eukaryota; kingdom Metazoa; phylum Chordata; class Actinopteri; order Syngnathiformes; family Syngnathidae; genus Phycodurus; species Phycodurus eques. Next base: position 22,994,056 of record NC_084530.1, read on the forward strand.
TGAATAATAATAATACAAAATATAGAAGACACAATTGATTTTCATGAGTCAACGTATAGCGACCTGAACACCATCACCATAAAATCGAGATACAAACCGAACCATGGATTTTGTGAATGTATATATATAAAATGTTGCTGTATATCATACAAATGTAACCAATGTTTTTTTTTGTAATTTCATGAAAAATGCCTTTTTTCATGATAATCATTCTAATTTCAACATTTTTATTTGACCTCATCTTCGAAGGGCCTGGCCCATATGTCAGTTTTTAAAACCAAATGTGGTCTTCGAGCGCAAATATTCGCCTGTTGTTGAGGATACAGTATGTGTGCTCATTTAAGATGATAAGATTAGGAGAGCCAGTAGCAAATCAGCACTCCTGAATGTGCTTGTGAGCTTCAGCGGTGGTCTTCTGTGAACAGGCGTGACGCAGCTTGGACGTACGCTCCGCTAATACGTTGTAAAACGGCGCATGCTTGACTCAGACTTTTGGCAGGCCAAGTACGAAAGAAGGAAGCGGAGTGGAATCAATCAGTGTTCCTCGGATGCCGTGTCTTTGAATAACACGGCTTGTCAGGTTGGAGGCTGAGGCGGCGTGTTTGTTATTAAGATGCAAGAAGGTCCCGATCAACAGCAGAGTAACCAGGGAATGATTGGCAGGTCACATTATACAACTCGACAAGTGGGTTTTGCTTTTTCTTTGGCTTTTTTTTAAAAAAAATGTGTCATGCCACCAGTGTTGTCCAAGACTTGAATGATAGTTAAAAATGTTACTTTTCACAGGAAAGTGGATTTTGTTTTTCAGTCTTTCTCAACCTTGCCTAGTTTGTTCAAGCAGGATGACAGCACCAAGAAGTATTTCTCTCCAAATATTTGCTCGGTCGTGCGGAAAGCGAGCGATGTTAAGGTTGGATCCGTCGGGCCTTTTGAGGCCGAGGCTGCTGCGGTTTAGCGCTCGGTCACGCCGCGAGCTTGATTGTGCCAGCGCTCCCCGTGTTCCCGTCGCAGGACATTAACAACAACACAGAACGCGAAGAATACGTTACACCTGCCGGTTCGCGTAAGGCTGCCGAAATGTTTCTGCAGTAACAGTTCCAGTGTGAAAAAAACATTTATTTGACAGATTTTACATCTTAAAAATCTGACACTTTCTGACACTTTTGCACCAGAATGTCCTGATCATTTCGGGATTTCATTGTAACCTGCACAGATTCGCAACACCCTGCGCTGGATGCAGCAAAAACCTCCCCAGGACATGACTTGAGCTTCTTTCATATTTCGCAGTAGGCTCCAGAACATTTGACTTCAGAATGACATGATAGTCTTGAGATTTCATTCTACCAGGCACAGATTCACGACACCCAGTGTCATATGCGACAAAAAGGAGCCCCAGAACATACTGTACAGTAACTGAAGCTCATCCATCTTTCATAGTAGGCTCCAGACCATTTCCATCCAGTATTCCTTGATAGTCTTGGGATTTCATTGAACCCTGAACACATTCAAGACACCATGGAGCAAAAAGTACCCCCAGAAACATAACCAGAGCTCCTCCATGTTTCACAGAAGGCTCCACAACATTTTGCTCCACAATTCCATGATAGTCTCTGATTATATCCGTCACATATATCCGTCACCCTGTGCCGGATGCGGTAAAGATGCCCGAGAGGAGAGTGTAACTCAGCCCTTTTTTTTTTTTTTTTTTTTGGTTATTGTTTTTTTGTTTTTTTGTTAAACAAGGATTCAATTCATATCATTGTCCATATTTCCAAATCGATATAAGAAAGATGTTTGGATTTTATAGAAAGATACGATTCATACGATTATTATGAAAGAAACCCATGTGATGGTGTGAAATCAATTTCTGGCTATCCTGAACAGATGATCAGGAATAAATGACTTTATATATTACAAATAAAATAATTTAAGTATGTGTATTACCCAAGTACCACACAAATACATTAAATGATGTCAAACACATTCAATTTTATTAAAGAGCAAATTTCGAACCTGCTTTCGCTTTGTGTTTCAAGGCCAACGTTCTACCTTGACACACAGCCATTAAATAATGTATACAGATTATGCCCAAGTTTAGCAGGTTGTTTGGACTGGCTGGTAAATATTTATTGGGGGTTGTGGTGTTAGGAGGCATGCTCATGTCTCTGGTTTAGGACCAATGAGGGGGTGGGTAAGGTGGTGAAGTCATTGCCACCGTCTTGAGCCAGCCAGTGATGCTCACTTGTGACCTTTTTACCATTTAGGGGGCCCTGGGCTGATACCAGTGTTATTGACCCAGAGGCCATGTGTGGCATGTTTGGGGTCTGCGGAATATATCTCCAGCTTTAACCTATACAAGCCAGGCAATTATAGCCGCCAAAGGCCAAACAATACAATCCATCAGTGGGCTTTCTCGGGTAAACAGGAATGGGCGGCCCATGTCGGGGTGTAAACTCGCCATCCCGGAGAAGCTAGGGGTCAGTGAAACTGTTTGATTGTCTAATTGGGGAGATAGCAAGAAAAGCAGACATGTGCCTGAGTGTGTTTGTGTATATGTGTGTGCATCGCAGCCTAGCGGAGAAACCTAATGAATGTGTGTTTGCGCTAGGGACCCCACACACCTCTGTTTATTTGAACACGGGCTAGTGTTCCTGAGCTGTTTTATCCCCCCCACTTCCCCTCCACCAACACTTTCTTGTGTTTGCCACTTAACACATGCACCACATGATTGGCATACGCAGCATATTTTCTCGGCGGGGGAATGGGCGGTGGGGGTTTGGGTGCGTGACACACACGCAATAATGACGGGTAAACAAACGGCATGTTTTAGTTTCATCGCGGCCACAATCCAAACAGGCGGTTCCAAATAAAGCGACGGGTCTGGCGGAAGATTGGTGGCGGGTTTAGCATCGTCTAGCGGCGCTGCGACACGGTCCGGGTCATTGCACAGTGGCTAAGAGCCCAGCCGGACCACCGGGAAAGAGGCCCTCACCCCACCACACCCCCACACCAGCCCATCAATCACTCACATACACATAAGCAAAGACGGATACAAGTAAACACAGCCTCATCCCTCCAACTTAACATTACTGTAGCTACACTCGCTCGGATTGCCTCAAATAAAGCATCCAGGGTTTTTTCAGTCTTGATTTATTTTGATCCATACTGGAACAAGAGTGATTTGCAAAATTCATTCAATATTTTAGGACACTCAACAATGTTATCACTGAACTATTTCCCAAACAGTACTGCTTAGTGGAAATGAGGTTAAGGGACTAAAGCTCTAAAAGCCACCCAACTTCAAAATCAACCGTTGGCTAGAATCTGTTAACCCAAGAAACTCTTTGGACTAAAAAAACTCATTGAGACACAGGATACACCAATGTAAGGTACACCTACACAATTCAAATAATATCCACCACAAGAGGTTACATAGAAAACAAGAATTGGGCTTAGACACTATTTAGACTGCAGGCAAATTGGGTTTTTTCACAGAAAAAAACCCCAACCCTTCTTCTTTTATCTGTGTTTCTAAAATGAAACAGGTAGTTCTGATTTGTGATCCTGATCCATTTCTTGAGATCAATCACTGTTACACATAATATCCAGATCCAGATTCTTGATCCGGATCCAGATCATGGAAGAAAGTTAATTAGTTACTCGTCGGGTCATACTGAAGAAACAGCACAAAATTGTATCCATCCAGTTACGGATTAGAAACCAGATCGTGACTAATCAATTGATCCCTAATACCAAATGTCATCAAAACCTCCATGTTTGGTCATCAAAACCTCCATCTTGATCTGGAACTAGGTCTAGGAACTAAAATACTGCCTCTTTGAGAGTGTCAATCAGAAATGATAAAGCATCATTATTATCTTACGGAATATCTTGGATGATGATATCATAGTAATATCACAGCGCATATCGCGGCACTGTTTTATGGTGAGAATAAACCTTTAGGGTAGTATCCATACACACACACACACACACACACACACACACACACACACACAGTGGCAGCAGCCTCTTTAATTCCCCCCAACACTTGCCAATTCTTCGCTGGTGGTGGTGTGATAATGTTTGCTGAGAATCGTTCCTCCTGAGTCTTTCACTTGTCTCAAACGCTTCAATGTGAGGCCTTATTGCCCACCCAACGAGGTTATAGGGATTCTCTCTCTCTCTTGCGCTCTCTCCCCCTAAGTGGGTGGTCCTGCGGGGTATGGCTGAGGCACAGGTGGAGCATTGTAGGGGTGCTCACAAAAATACCCCCCCCCCCCCCTTCATCACCACCACACACTTTGTAACAAGCTCCCTCATCCTCGGGCGGCCAGGAAAGGTGGACTCCATTTTGCAGAACGGTTCCGCCTCTAAAACATGTTGATGTACACAAAAGCAGCGTCATGTTTCCCTCCATCATTTAATATTTACAGTTGCGCCTCCACCCCCTATTAAAAACACTCCCGTGCTCCACTATGGTAAATAATTACAGTTCCACTGCATGTGTGTTTTGTAAAGTTTACATGGAAGGTTCAGTGCACCCTATCAGTTGTTTGGAGCCCTGCGAAACCACCGCTACGATGTGGACATATGTGCAGCACCAGACAAGGCTAACTGGGGGATAGTGGGGGGGGGGGGGGGGGGGTCATAATAAACATCAGCATAAAGACGGATCTGTTTTTTTTTTTTTTTTTTTTTTTTAATGGAGGGTGACCCTACTCCCCCACCCACACTGTCCTAATATCTTCTGGCCTACGGGTGGAGATGCTGAGCTCTGGTGCGAGGGTCTCCACCTGTTTAACAAAATGATTTATTGTGGCAAGTCCCGATAACAACACAATGACGGGGCTGTGTTCTGCATACACCTGCAGCAGAGATGCCCCAACATCTGATTCTGAACAAGTGGCATTCATCCATCCATCCATCCATTTTCTGAGCCGCTTCTCCTCACTAGGGTCGCGGGCGTGCTGGAGCCTATCCCAGCTGTCATCGGGCAGGAGGCGGGGTACACCCTGAACTGGTTGCCAGCCAATCGCAGAGCACATACAAACAAACAACCATTCGCACTCACAGTCACACCTACGGGCAATTTAGAGTCTTCAAACGACCTACCATGCTTGTTTTTGGGATGTGGGAGGAAACCGGAGTGCCCGGAGAAAACCCACCCAGGCACGGGGAGAACATGCAAACTCCACACAGGCGGGGCCGGGGATTGAACCCGGGTCCTCAGAACTGTGAGGCTGACGCTCTAACCAGTCGACCACCGTGCCGCCCAAGTGGCATTCAGTCAGAGATATTTTAAAGCGTACAGTGGTACTCTTGTTTTTCTACTGTATTGGAAGTGAACCATATATGGCAACTGAAGCGGCCCCGATCCCTTAGTGCGAGAATTCATGCTAGTGGTTCAACGTGGTTACGGAACTAATTAAATTCATATCTCATGGCACCATTATATTTTGAAAAGTCATCTTGTCTCATCTATTCAGGTCTGTATTTTGTAAGGTCATCTATGTGTTTTATTTAGCTTACACTTGTTCCTTCTTTCACTCTTATCCATAAACCACAGTTCCAGACCGATGTAGCGACGATAAAAGTATGTTTCTCTTTTTGTCGTAGTCTTCCTTCTCTAGCAATCAATTTTTTGGGGTCAGACGCTCATTTCTATAGACTTTTGTTCCTTTCAATATTTCCGCCTGTCTTAAAAAAATATTTTCATGATTTCTGCAAGTGAATCGTACTTTAATAGTGTAATGATTGTTTTTACCATATTTGTGTGGTACTGTATGACAACCAGATATATTGTTTGTGTGAATGTTAATACTTTTTACGCAGATTTAAGAATCTGACTTGCTGTTCCAGAGTTTGGAGTTCTTCTGTAAACGAACGATCGTTGGAGGTTCGTGTACATATTTAAGTTAGAAGCTCATTCTGTATTTAATAAGGTTACCTGCTAACATTCAGTGCTCCAGTCTAGCACGGATCGCTGCGTCCTCTTCCGCATATAGATGTCTCCATGCCGGACTATTACATCTCATTTAAAGGGAATGAGAGATTGGACATGAATGAAGACGCCCACACCAGCGCAAAGTCTCACTTTCAAATGCTTTCGGAGTACACCGGTCCAGGAAATTACCACAAAGGAAATTTATGACGAAAATAGAGGCCATCATCTTTTCTGGAATATTTGTTCAAGATCATCCACGTTGTTCAAGCTTCTTAATGATTTCGTCTTTCTCCCTTACAAGGTTTTTGAGCTCTTTGATCACCTTTTTTTAGGCTCCACCTTTCTCCTGAGATGCGTTTGACTGGCATTGTTATCTCCTCAACGGCTTTCATAAGTTTGTCCATTTTCTTTGGTGGTGCCATCTTGACTATTGTGTTTAAACTACAATAATCATATACTGGCCATCAGCCTTGGGTGTAGCCACCGCGCGCCGCTCCGGTGTTCACCTCAGGTCTTGCGGCTGTTAGCCTTTATGGTGTTTACCGAGAGTGGCCTCAGCAGGCCTTCTTCTGGGCATAGCGGAGAAGCATCCCGGGCAAGCCCACGGGGCACAGTGTCCGGAGCAGGAACTTGTCGGGTGATGGGAAAAGGAATAGTACATAAACAGTGGTCAGAGGTGGGTGGAGTAGCCCAAAATTGTACTTAAATAAGAACACTGTTACTTTCCAATAATATGATTTAAGTAAGTATTCAGTGAAAAAAGAATACTTAACTGGTGAGTAACTTCTGATTTATTTACATAAATAGCGCATGAACGTCAAATAGACAAAAAATATTAAATTCATTATATATTCACAATTCATCCCGAAAAGTTACTTAAGTAAATGTAAAGGAGGAAATGTACTCGTTACTACCCACCTGTCGTTAGTGCAGTGTACTGTTGTGCAGTTTGAGCTTACCTCTTCACGTTGGAGAATTGAGGACACAGCAGTGTCCCTTTAGTATGTGGAAATCAACTTTCTTTTGTTTCAACAAGTATGCCCAAGGAAAACGCAATGCTGCACAGTAAACTTCATGATGATTATCATCAAGTGTCGGTACTCGGCGAGTACTCAATTATACGTACTCGCACCCTGTCTCTTCTGTTTAGTAGAAGATGAGGTTTAGAGAAGTGTCCGGTAGCGCATGATTTCGTTGCATGTTCGCTCGCCCAATTTGCCCAAATGAACCCCAACCGGAAGCAAGTGATTGCTTCATCTTTTGTCGCAGCAATTTTGCAAGATCTCTATGTAAAAGGCAACGGCAAATTATTGCTTGAACTCCTGTCACAGAAGCTTTACAGGATCACTGTGTAAAAGTCACAGGCGAAATATTGCTGGATAAACGGTCATGCCAATTTTGCGGGATCTTTGTGTGAAAGGTGCAGAGAATTATTGCTAGATCTACGGTCACGGCAATTTTGCAGGGTCCCTGTGTAAAAGGGAAATAATTCCTTCATATTCTGTTGCTGCAATTTTGCAGGACCTATGTGTAATAGGTATAGGCAAATGATTGCAAATCTATGGTCACAGCAATTTTGCCGGATCTGTGTGTGAAAGAGGCTAATATTTCGCTTTCCTGGTGTGTTCTCTGGACTTCCTCCGTCACCTAACCAAGTGTCGGGGGGTGGTGAAACCTGATAGTTTTGCCGTTAACAGAGGCGGCGGCGTCTATCGACCCCCCTGGGCGGCCACACATTTGCGTGTGAACTTTGCTCCCCCCGGCCCGCTGCCCCTGTGACCACACCGGTGGTGCTGGAGGCTGCCATTACCTGGAGATTGTATCAGTCGTTGGGTAGGGGGGGGATTCTGAGGCCCCTGAGCTCTCTGTGAAATGTTAATGTGGAACAAAGGCTGATTGAATCACCTCTTGAAAAAAATGCCTTGAAGGTTCCAGAATGTCCTAAAAGCGGTGTTCATTAGTAGTGCTGGTGAAGCTTTGATGACAGTGAATTGGCCAAGGAATAGCGTTTAGCGCTTATCTAAGAAAGGCCCTTGCCTTTGTTGAGCATTTGGATTTATCTACGCCATCATTGCAGATTGTAAAACTGTCGCTCTGGGGATGCGTGCCATTTTCCAGTGGCCAATGGAGGCATCTGGCCCTCGCTAAGATCTGAGCAGGAAGTTATGCAAGATATCAGAGGATGATGATGACAATGGACATCAAGTTGGCGGGTTGCTGGACGTTCCTTTTGGTGTGACGCGGCCAACGTTTACTGAGGTTTAACGGCATATTTCCGCTATGAGATGGGAACATTTTGATATGTATCTCAGTGTACCTAATACCTGGATTAGACAACAAGACAAATTTGGTCTCTTGCAAAAATGTTGGTCTCTTGCAATGACACTAAAGTCAGACTACCACCATAAAATCCTGCCGTGTCTCGGTAAGAACACAACATATAATACAATATCACTGTATCCCGTCTTTTACGATCATTAGGCTAATCTTGTCATATCAAGCTGTTGAGGGAGGAGGGACAAGAAAATGTGTCAATGCTACCGTTACCATAGCAGCAACAACATCCATCATGGAGGAAGAGGCGCTAGTTTGTATTGCGGAAATGTTTTGTGTTAAAAAAAAAGAACAAAAAACTGACAAAAGTGTATGGTGTTATCCCTGGATGCTCCAGAGAGGACGGTTTGAGCTGTTTATTCTTCAAGGAGAGTGTGAGTTAATGATGACGTACTTTTAATACCGCTAGCAAGCAGGCTAGTTGCAAGACGCAATCGTATTGGTCGAAGTCAAGCTGCAATGTCGCAGGGTTCTCGTTGATATGTCGCACTACACGGAAGGTATCCCCAACAAAATCAAACATGCTCCACTTTTAATTTTTGGCATCGCCAAATTGTTGATCGTGGATAATGTCGCACTACAAGGAGCTTTGTCATTTCCAATAAAATATATCGGGCCCGATCTGGAAAATCGGCCACGATGGCAAATCGGGGCCAATAACAGGGCAAATTTTGTAGACTGGTCCAGGCATGTAGCTGAACACCCGTGGGATCTTGCAATTCGGACTCCGACCCAAAACATCAGGAAAATGTATTGTTAAAGGCACACGTCTGAACTGAGTTCACGCATACATCACAAGACCTCAGATCCATGAAGCTATTGCATTTTTTTCTTTTTTACTTTTTGCAGCACTTTTGCTAATGATATACTACGAAGTTTGTATTCTACTTGAATGTTAAATACTGAAATCGCTAAAGTCGAATACAGTGATCCCTCATTTATTGCGGGGGTTTGGGTTTTGGTAAGTAAATCTGCTAAGTGGTGGCCATGCTTTTATTTTTACTTACATTTTAAAGCTGTATGAATCTACCCATTAAACGCTTACCTACTCATGAACATTTCCTATACTCAAACACTTTTCAGACTCTTAAACACACACACATGCATATATATATATATATATATATATATATATATATATATATATATGCATATGCACACACACAAAGTATACATTTGTTTCACGCTGGTTAATTGTGTATGTTGTTTACCTACGCCTTGACCGTGAGTCTGTAAATAAAGGTGACTGACTTAAGAGGACACAAAAAATTCATTCTGATTTAGCAATTGAATGATGCATACACCTTAGAAAATATCGGTATCCGTAAGACAAATACTGGCCCAGTATTTAACTGGTATCGGATCGATAGGTCTTCAGTGTGTTTTTAGTATGTCTTTTGTTTGTACTTTGTGTCGAGCAATCAAGTAATTAATTCATTAACAAGTTCCTGATATGTACTTCGAGGCTGCTCCCTTATATTTTCTCAAGATAATCCTCGCTTCACAAGGCTACTACTCGTCGCCAAAAGTGGTCATCATCTAAGGTAAAGTTGTCTATGAATAGTATTGTTTTTAAGAGCTATTACTCACAACAGCCATTTGTTTAACTTTTTTTTAAACTTATACGACGACTTACAATATCTGAAACTACCTACGTGGTGTTTAAAATGTCTTATTGTATTTGGATGTTTGAACGTTCTACCGCTGTTGGGCAGATCGAAACAAATATTGAAAACAATGATACCAATATTGATATTGAAACAAAAATAAAGCTCTCACAAAAATTGTACAAAAATGTGTTGCAATTTGATGATGCACTTAACTTAATCATTAAAACGTGTTGATACTGGCCCTGTACATATTTAATCGGTATCAATACCACAACACTGTACCCTGTCTGGAAATAAGTCCATTTTTGTAACTTTTGGGGGTGTACACGGTATCCTTAATGCTTGTGTACACTCGACTCTTCAGACCCAAGAACACGCTGTACCTTTTTTTGGCCGAAGAATGTACAGTTAGCTCTAGGAATCCCGTGACGAGCCCTTTGAGTGCAGATAATGGAGCTTGAGGGACACAAATGTAGCTGACAGTGTGGCTAATTTGGAATCCAGGCGCAGCACAGCACAAATGTAAACTGAGCATTATTATTGTACATTAAAGTTTGTAAACTGAGGGTCAGGGGCAAAAAAATAGGGGGATTTTTTTTTTACGGTAGCAAGTGAACTGTCGTGTTTTAGTGATCATCTGGCAGAAATTGAAGGGCTTTTTCTTAATGTTGTTGAAATACACGAGCACTTGTATGGTGGCAGATGACTCAACTCACTTCACAATAAGTGGCAGTTTGGAAGATAAAGGTCTTTGAAAAAGAGGCTTCATGTAGTTTATTGTAACTCCCACATGCGAAACACAAAACAAAGAAAATTGCACAACGTGTATTTAAAACAAATACAACCCCAATTCCAATGAAGTTGGGACGTTGTGTTAAACATAAATAAAAACAGAATACAATGATTTGCAAATCATGTTCAACCTATATTTAATTGAATACACTACAAAGACAAGATGACAAGCTGTTCAAACTGATAAACTTTTTTTAGAATTTTATGGCTGCAACACGTTCCAAAAAAGCTGGGACAGTTGGCAAAAAAGACTGAGAAAGTTGAGGAATGCTCATCAAACACTTGTTTGGAACATCCCACAGGTCTTCTTCTTTTCCTTTCAGCTTGTCACAGCGCGTCATCCTTTTCCATGTAAGCGTATCTCCTGCATCCTCTCGAACACCAACTGCCCTCATGTCTTCCCTCACGACATACATCAACCTTCTCTTTGGTCTTCTTCTAGCTCTCTTGCCTGGCACCTCCATCCTCATCGTCCTTCTACCAATATACTCACAATTTCTCTTTTGGACGTGTCCAAACCATCGAAGTCTGCTCTCTCTAACTTTGTCTCCAAAACATCAAACCTTGGCTCTCCCTCTGATGAGCTCATTTCTAATTTTATCCAACCTGGTCACACGAGAGCGAACCTCAACATCTTCATTTCCGCCACCTTCAGCTCTGCTTCCTGTTGTCTCTTCAGTGCCACTATCTCTAATCCGTACATCATGGCTGCCCTCACCACTGTTTTATAAACGTTGCCCTTCATCCTAGCAGAGACTCTTCTGTCACATAACACACCTGACACCTTCCTCCACCCGTTCCAACCTGCTTGGACCCGTTTCTTCACTTCCTGACCACACTCACCATTGCTCTGGACGGTTGACCCCAAGTATTTCAAGTCCTCCACCCTTGCTATCTCTTCTCCCTGTAGCCTCACTGTCCCCCCCACCCCTCTCATTCATGCACATATATTCTGTCTTCCTTCAGCTAATCTTCATACCTCTGCTTTCCAGGGCACGCCTCCATCTTTCTAACTGTTCCTCCACCTGCTCCCTGCTTTCACTGCAGATCACAATGTCATCTGCAAACATTATGGTCCAGGGGGATTCCAGTCTAAGATCATCTGTCAGCCTATCCATCATCACTGCAAACAGGAAGGGGCTCAGGTCTGATCCCTGATGCAGTCCCACCTCCAGCTTAAGTTCGCCTGTCACACCTACAGCACACCTCACCACTGTTCTGCTGCCCTCCTGTATTATTCTAACATCTCTTCCACTACAGATGTCCGCAAGCAGTACCACAGTTCCTCTCTGGGTACTCTGTCATAGGCTTCATCTAGATCTACAAAGACACAATGTAGCTCCTTCTGACCTTCTCTGTACTGTTCCATCAACATCCTCAAGGCAAATAATGCATCTGTGGTACTCTTTCTAGGCATGAAAGCATATTGTTGCTCGCAAATACTCACTTCTGTCCTGAGTCTAGCCTCCACTACTCTTTCCCATAACTTCATTGTGTGGCTCATCAACTTTATTCCTCTATAGTTTCCATAGCTGCCCTGCAACTGACTGGCGACCAGTTCAGGGTGTAGTCAGCCTTTCGCCCGAAGTCAGCTGGGATAGCCTCAGCACCCCGCGACCCTAACCAGGATCAGCGGTGTTGAAAATGGATGGATGGATTGTTCCCACAGCTCTGCACATCACCCTTGTTCTTAAAAATGGGCACCAGCACACTTTTCCTCCATTCCTCAGGAAACTTCTCACGCGCTAGAATTCTATTGAACAAGCTGGTCAAAAACTCCACAGCCACCTCTCCTAGATGCTTCCATACTTCCACCGGAATGTCATCAGGACCAACTGCCTTTCCATTTTTCATCCTCTTTAATGCCTTTCTAACTTCCCCCTTACTAATCATTGCCACTTCCTGGTCCACCACACTTGCCTCTTCTACTATCCCTTCTCTCTCATTTTCCTCATTCATCAACTCCTCAAAGTATTCTTTCCATCTATCTAGCACACTACTGGCACCAGTCAATATATTTCCATTTCTAGCCATTACAATCTGCACCAATCACGACTCTCTCTCTGTCTGGGATACTGAGAACTACTTCGTCGCGCTCCTTCCTGAATTTCTCTTTCACCTCTAGGTCACATCCTACCTGTGGGGCATAGCCGCTAATCACTTTATGCAGAACACCCTCAATTTCAGGTTTCAGCCTCATAATTCGATCTGATATTCTTTTCACCTCCCAAACATTCTCAGCCAACTCTTCTTTTAAAATAACCCCGAGTCCATTTCTCTTCCCAGCTACACCATGGTAAAATAATTTAAACCCTGCCCCTAAACTTCTAGCCTTACTGCCTTTCCACCTGGTCTCTTGGACACACAATATATCAACCTTTCTCCTAATCATCATGTCAACCAACTCCCGAGATTTTCCTGTCATAGTCCCAACATTCAAAGTCCCCACATTGAGTTCTAGGCTCTGTGCTTTCCTCTTCTCTTTCTGCCGAAGAACCCGCTTTCCACCTCTTGTTCTTCTTCGACTTCGACCCACAGTAACTGAATTTCCACCGGCGCCTTGCAGGTTGACGGCGCCAGTGGCGGACGTTGTTAACCCGGGCCACGACCGATCCGGTATGGAATTCTTTGGATGAACGCTCATATTTGTTTGGAAAAGTTGCAAGGAATTTAGAGATTTCATCATCTACGGTCCATAATATCATCAAAAGGGTCAGAGAATCTGAAGAAATCACTGCATGTAAGCGGCAAGGACGAAATCCAACATTGAATGCCCGTGCCCTCCACTGCATCAAAAACCGACATCAATGTGTAAAGGATATCACCACATGGGCTCAGGAACACTTCAGAAAACCAATGTCAGTAAATACAGTTCGGCCCTACATCCGTAAGTGCAACTTCAAACTGTACAATGCAAAGCAAACGCCATTTATCAACAACACCCAGAAACGCCGCCGGCTTCTCTGGGCCCGAGCTCATCTAAGATGGACTGATGCAAAGTGGAAAAGTGTTCTGTGGTCCCACAAGTCCACATTTCAAATTGTTTTTGGAAATTGTGGACGTTGTGTCCGGGTGTGCGGGTACCAGACTGGCATGCCTGCAGTCCAGACCTGTCTCCCATTGAAAATGTGTGGTGCATTATGAAGCGTAAAATACGACAACGGGGACCCCGGACTGTTGAACAGCTGAGCGTGGTTATGGAACGAGCGTGGTTATGGAACAAATTAAATTGGTATCTCAAGGCACCACTGTATATTCTGTTTAAAAATCTATGACTTGAATTTGCACGCTGTACATTTTGGTCAGCCACTTTTGCACTCAGAGATCCACTTTTATCCGACAGGAGACTGCGAATGCAGAAGAAAGAGAGCGCTGCCGGAAAGTAGAGATTGCGGAGTGTAATACTGCAGCAACAAGGTCAGGTCCAAACTACAAAAAAAACACGTTGTGTTTACTCCTCTTTTGGCTGCCGCAAAGAAGACTTTTTTTTTTTTTTTTAATTTTTAATCCGATCCGCCCTGCAGTAAAGTGGAGACTGCAGAGTGTTTTTCCGCAGCACTCGAGCAGGTGTGCCTAATGTTATGTCCGATGTGTGTCTAAACATTTACTCCGTTATTGCTCTCCAACGCCCACAAACTGTTTTAAAAACATGACTGACGTTTTTACTGTCGATCTGCTCGAGCCATTTATTTCATTAATTGGTGCAGCCTATACACACACACACACACACACACACACACACACACATATAGACGCAGACACACATTCTCAGCCGGTCCTGGTTAAATGTTCCCCAGACAGTGTGCAATCCTCAGACGGCAGCGCACTTCCTCCCTGGCGTAAGTTGTCGCTCGTCTGAGGGATCAGTCTGGCAAGATCGGTCCAGACGAAGCGGGAAGCGCTCCCCGACGATGCTCAGGAAACTGATGTTACTCGCAAATGTTTGCTTTATTTTACATCACCTGCTTGGCTTTGGTTTTTTTTGTTTGTTTTACCTCCCCACAAACATTGCCTCCTGACCGTCTCCACCTGTACAGTTCTTTCAAATATGTCACATTTCAGAGACGGTGGAGTACCAAATAACACTAAGGCTGAAAACACCCCAAGGACGAAGAATTACTATTATCATACTATATAGTGGGCAGCGGTTAGCTTGCGTGCTTCGCAGTCCTTAAGTTCTGAGTCTGAATCTTACTGTTACTCTGGCTTCCTCCCACGTCCCAAAAACAGATATAAGGTACATTGAACACTCTGTCCACAGGTTTGAATGTGATTGTGATTGGTTGTCGGTCTATTAGTGCCCTGCGATTGGCTGGCTGCGGTTCTCTCTCATCAAATATCCAAGACTTTCACTTGTCCATTGACCATATATTGCTTCTGCCTCTCACTGCTTTTTGGGAGCCGCCGCGTAACATATAATCAAGTTTGCCTTCGCTTCTGTTTCCTCTTTCACTGGTAAAATGCATGCCCTACGGGGTTGAAGTCTGGTGACTGACTTAGCCTCAGTCTACGGATAATACTGTTCCAATACCTTTGGAGGAGAGTTGAAATATTTAAAACGGAGAGATCTGCTGCCCCACATTACAGAGAAAGGACAAGGAGAGGCGATGGGGACACCGGGTCAATTCAGAGTCCACATTAAATGGAAACTATGCTAAAAGTTCTACAAAAGTATTTAAACAGAATGTCAGAAGTGTTTCACGTTTTATTTTTTCTTTGGCTCTTTGCCTCGACACATGTTCATGGTGATTGGCTTATTTTTAAACATACATGACAATTGAGAATGTAAAAAAATTATATGTTGTCAAACACTTTGACATTGCACCGTTAAGGAAGATAAAATGCATGCTCCATGGTGTTTAAGTCTGGTGATTGACTTGGCAAAAAAAAAAAAAAAAATAATATATATATATATATATATATATATATATATATATATATATATACACATATAATTTCCCTGGGACAGTTCCCAATACCTTTGGAGATCAGTGGTTCTTGGAGAGCTGTTACTGAAGAGATTATCTAAATTTTGCAAGGTATTTTTCTTGTTCACATCTCCTGGCTCTGGTGGGAAACTCCCCCAAATTGGCCTCTTTTCACATTTAATAATCCCTGTGACACAATCTCCCATAGATTCTCTCTTCTTCTGCTTTTCACGGCATTTTCAGGAACCGTAGTATAACCTACATATAACAAAGATTCCCTTCCTCTCAGTCTCCTCTTTAGCAGGTAAAATGTCAATCTTCAGTCTGGAGATTGACTTGGACTCAATCTATGGGAAAAATAAAGGAGTTAGATTCACTGTTACAATACCTTTGAGAGAAGTATATTGTATTTTTAAAAGACAAGTATATTGACAAGTCACCTTCATTTTGCATGCTGTTTTTCTGTCACTTCTATCTGTTGGATCTGGTGGGGCACTGCCCCTAATCCTACAAAATTGTCATTATATTTCATAACCCCCTCGGTCACGATCTCCCATATCTACATATCCCTTCTGCTTCATGCTGCTTTTTTGGAAGTCGTACAATATAACAATGGCTCCCTTCAGTCTCCACTTTTGCAGGTAAAATGTATGCTCAATAGGGTTTAAGTCTGGCGATTGACTGACTCAGCCAACAGCAAAATTAAAGGAATTTGCCTCACTGTTCCAATACCTTCGGAGGGGAGTATATTTCTGAGAGATACATTATTGATGAGTTAAACATCATTTCACAATATAATTTCCGTTAGCATCATTTGCTGGATCTGGCGGGGTACTTCCCCTAATATTCACTGTCAATCCCCATGACACGATGTCTCATATACTCTCCCTTCTTCTGCCTCTCGCTTCTTTTT
The DNA here is from genome assembly GCF_024500275.1 of Phycodurus eques. Lineage (NCBI taxonomy): Eukaryota > Metazoa > Chordata > Actinopteri > Syngnathiformes > Syngnathidae > Phycodurus > Phycodurus eques. The sequence continues at coordinate 23,010,577 of NC_084530.1, forward strand.
TTGGGAAACCATCGGGCAACATATAGCAAGGGTCCGGGGTGGGGGCAGAGCGTGTGTGAGCGCCCTGCCTTCATCTTCTTCTTCTTGTGTGGTCCGCCGGGCGAACTTTATGATTTATTCAGCTAAAGGCAGAGGAGCACGACCCCCAGTGACCACAGAGGGAGAGCTGCACGTGGGTTTAATGATTTCACCACAAAAATGTATGCTATTGCTGTGAACCCCCCCCCCATATCCACCCCTCTACCAATGCTGGGAGGAGAGGGAGCGCACAACTACTACTTGGAAGCATTTTTCTTGTCCCCCCCCCCCCACCCTTCCAGAAATTTCACGTCCTTTGTCACGCATTCTTGCGTCCGCCCTGTCTTGCTCCATCCCCGCAGCCGCTCAGAGATTTTAGAGGCATTATTGAAACATAGAGGATGACGTAACTAAGCTTTTAGGGACAGGCAGAGGGGTTAGGAATAATAGAGGAGGGTGGGTGCACGGGGTGCGTGAAATAGTAGGGGTGAGGGGGGGGGGGGGGGGGATCTGGCATATTTGTCTCCCACTTGTGTCCAGTTTTTTTGGCTTGAGAAGAGCGACTGCCGCTGAGGTCTTGGATCGACCCACGGTGATGTCATTCACGGGGATTTGCAAGCATTCTTGACGAGGAGTCAAGATCGCAGCGTGGGCCTAATCATGTTGCGCAAGAGCACGACACCCCAAATCCACCACCCCCCGCTCCCTCGTTACAACTCGCTTAGTGCTTTTTAGCGTGCCGCTTGGACCTTTCGGTACAGTGAATTAACATTACACACACATACAGAGATCAAGTCCTGACGCCAATAGAAAAAACAAGCAAGTAACTGACATCCTCCCCATATTTAGTTATCTAATTACCTATATTAAGAGTTTAAACTAGGCGTTATCAAACATTTTTGTTCCAGGGACCCTTTACCGGAGAGAAACCTTTCCAAGGACGCCAATTAAACATAACTATATTGTGTACCCCTAAATGCCATAGGGATTCAAAAGTTGTCTATAAAAGTTCTGTTGCACTTATCCTCATTAAGGTACAAACCAGTCACATTTATGGACAATTTAAAGTCTTCGAGGAACCCATCATGCATGTTTTGGGGATGTGAGAGGAAACTGGAGCACCCTGAGAAAACCCTCACAAGAAATGTTTCAGCACAGATTCGAACCTGGATTTCCTGAGTCTAAGGCAGAGATGTGCTTACCACTCTCTACACTGCGCTTCATGGTCTGAAGTGTTCCACTCGACCCATGTTTGGTCCAACCAAATTGTACAGCTTTCGGGCCACCACTAATCATCGGGCTTTCCCTTCATTGTAATTTCCAGTGGATATCCCTCCTCTCTTCCCGCTCTTCTCTTATCTTTTCTTTTTTTGACGATAGTAGACATAAAATGGAGAATAGGAAACTTTGTTGCAAAAATGACATGAGATTGACACTTGCCAAGGTGAAGCTGTGCATTTCTGAACTTGTCCCACCAAGGCAACGGCAACTGGCACATTGATTGCAAGCAAATATCCATTGAGTTATGAAGTTGTGATTTTGAGTGCAACTAAAAAAAATTATAACAACATATATATATTTTTTTAATTTACGAAGGGTTTGGTGAATGCACGTATAAAACTGTGGGGTTCAGTACTTCCAGCATCTTCACCAGAATTTTGCTCCAACCAAATGTTACTAACTTTTGAGGTTGTTGGAACAAGGTACCATTTCTTCATGTGTCAACCTGGTAGAATCACCAACTCAGAGGCCTAAAGGAAGACATCTGTCTGGTATGAACCCCTCCGCCCCACCCGCTTAGTACGGCTGACTCAAACTCATATCTTCTATTTGATCCTAGACAATCCCATCCACCCCTGCCCCCGAACCCACCACCGCCCACCCCTGCTATAAGATACATGTTGTTTGTCAGCCTTACCCACCACGTCTTTCCGGTAGCATCCCACACATAAATCACAATGCAAGTAAAACACACGGCTCGGTGGATTACTCAACGCTCAAGGCAGTGGGTTTGGAGTAGGGGTGGTGGTCCAAGAGGGCCTGTTACGGCTGCCGTCGAGCTCCCGGTTTGGCCTCTGCCCAGATGACGTGGGATAGAGGTAGAGGCAGGAGAAGCAGTTGAATCCAAAAATTCTTTTTCCAGGAATAATTGGAAAATTGTGAACGACAGCTCTTCAAGTTCCGATGTGCTCGTCTCCACCCCAGACCCGCCACCCACCCGAGAATACGTCATGGGATTGGGTCATTCCCGTGAGATCCAAGTGTGACCTATCCTGGCCCGGTTTTGTTTTGCGTCGACTTTCAGCCGCCGTGGTGGCGAAAGCGTCTCTCGTTAATTACCCGTGAGTCACCGCCACCGCTGCGGAGAGACACGGGCGTTCTCTGATATTTTTACCCCCCCTTCAGGGACGTCACCCTCTGATCCACGGACCTCCTCTCGAGATGAAACAGGCACTTTTTCTTTACCTCCTTGGATACTCGCATTATTTGAGGGCCTCTCAGCAGGTCCCCTTGGTGAGTTATGACAAACGCTACTACGCTCACTTTGGCGTTGTTTTAGCGCTGGCCGCCAAAGTAGATCGAGTATTTTCCTACAAACGGTGTTTGAACAGCTGTAATGAGAAGAACTTTGGTAATGACTCCGCTGTGCACGCGGCCAGATTGGCCTGGAATGGAGAAATTATTTAGAGGGTAACCTGAGCGCAGTCAATGCTGAAGTCCATTCACTGCGGTTAGCGTGATGTTTCGCCATCCTATTGAAAGCGTGGCAACCTGTTTTCTTTTGTCACGTCAATCGTTTCAAAAGAAAACTGGGAGCTATTTAAACTCTAAATTGTCCATAGGTGTGCCCTGCAATTAAATGGCGACTAGTCCACCCTGTACCCTGCTTGTCTCGCCAAGAGGAATGGATGGATGGACTACAACACCTGTACCAAGGCTTAAACCCTTGACCCATGCAAAATTAATTGGTCAAGATCGTAGTGCGGAGGATTGAAAAAAAAAAAAAATATATATATATATATATATATATATATATATATATATATATATATATATATATATATATAATTTAATAAACAAACACAATTTCGGGGAATATACTTTTTCTGTTATTTTTACATATTTATCTTGTAAGGTTGAATAATAAATACTAATTAAATAAATTTATGAATATCTTTGGGCAAATACGAACCCATCATATATCGTCACTGTTGGGCTGAAATCTCAGATCTCCAAATTTGGTCAATTTCATATTTTATAAAGATCCAATGTTTAATCATGCAAAAAATATGCTGGTTTTTTTTTTTTCATTTCCTGAAAAATAATTAATTTTGCCCAACAGAGATGAAAAATGGTGGAAATGTTGTACACACAACAAAACAACAAAAATAAATGAATAAGCCCCTTGGCAGAGGTAACACATTTCCATTTATCACATGCCTTTAGTTTTCAGATGTGATGAAGGAAAAATATAAATAATTAAAATACATAAAAAAATATTTGATATATAACTGAAGATTCTTTTCAAATCTTTCTCAGACAGAGGTAACACATTTGTTTTTAGTCTTTCATACATGAGACAGGGAAAAAAATCAAAATAATTGTAATATCACTAGTGAATTTCTCTTTTAATTTTTGATTTAAAAAAGAATAATTAAATAAATAAATGACTAAAAATAATGGGAATATTATAGCATGATCAAATAGAAATAGAATTAGTACAACTATTGGAGATATTATTGGGTATTTTCTGTTCATTTAAAAATATAAAAATGAATTACATTATTTCATGAAAATAATGGGAATATTGTAATATTTGTCCCATTCATATTATATGAACATAACTTGATGAAATCATTTTTTAAATGTGAATAGCTTTAGAATAAATACCTACCCATCATGTAAAAAAAAAAATGGTGCACAGGCGGTTGAACACAAACCACCAAACAAAGAACACATAATCTCCTTGGCAGAGGTAACAAATGTCTATTTATTCACACGTGAGGAAGGAAAAAAACTCGACTCAAATCCCGCTTTACACGCCGCGATATAATGACTGGCTTGTACGTCCCCAATTTCACCCTTGATTTAAACACAGCCATCGCCTGTGGAATTAGCCGAGTAGGTGGCGAAGCAGCATGAGGACCCACTGGCCGGATGTTTTCATTCAAACTATAATTACAAGAGATGACATTTTTTTGTGGGTTTGGTCAAATGAGTGCTTCCTTTTTTGGTGATAATCACAAGGGAGCGAAGTATGGTGTTTAAATGCAACTAGCACCTAGTTACAGTTGCACCTTAAATTTACAAATGCCGCAAGTTTTTTGAGTTAGTTGCTTGGTCGATTTTCTTGCTTTGCTATGAGCGAGCTGGTCGAGTGAAGTGGGGGGGGGAAGGAGAGTGACAGTTGCCAATTCACTTTCAGCAGTTTATGGAACCGGACAAACGGTTAAACTCATACAAAATGAAAAAACAAAATGAAAAAACTCGCAAGGAGCGTGTAGCAGATGTTAACATGGGATTAACCGTGTGGTGAACATCCAATCTGATCTGGACTCAGCACTCATGATGCCACACCCCTTAAAGGCCCACAAACTAGTGTGTGTGACGTTTGGCTTAGTTACACTATACAAATCCTATTTATTTCTTTACACTTTCTTTTCATGTTTTATATTTCTATTTTGTAATTGTTTTATTTTGCTGTATTAGAAACACGTAATAAAAAATGGTGGTGTTTTTTGGGGGGCGGAACGGAACATTTTTCAATTCCAGGCGCGGCGTCATGACAGCAAACGCCCATGTCATTCCAGCCAATGAATGGGTTTGTTGACGGTTCGCTGCGCTCTGCTAAGTACAGTGTGAAAAGGCCTTAAGAAGCCAGGTTGTTTGTGGATTTTCTCTAGATTAACAGCAAACAAACAATAAAATAATGAATAACACTCCCTTGATGTGCTATCCGTATCTACAGAATACCGAAAATATCAAATTTTAGCTGAATCCAGCTCGGTACAAAACAGGAAATAACCCGCAAACAAACATAAACATAAATGAACCCACGTGTCAACATAACCATCTTCCATAGTCAACTGTGTGTGCTATTAAAAGAGCGTCATTAAACAACCATTAAAAACACATTTTATAACACCGTGTTTTTTAACAAGTATCTCCATTGGTCGCCACCAACGTGCCGCATGCGCCCACAAAAAGAGCTCCTGTACATCACGCTGGCTATGACAACACACCCAAAAAAGACCGCACGATGCGTGTAGCGGCTAGCATTTACACCAGGGTGGCTCACAATATTTTTACACTCTTTAATAATAATTTTAAAAAAAAGAAAGTAATTAGCAAGCTGATCATCAAACTGTATTTATTCCCGTGTGGTCAACCGCATGTGAAGTGTTTGCAGAGCCAAAACAAAAACGCTAAATGCTTCCAGATATTTTCAGGGTGCTTTTAAAAAAAGAAAAATAAGTACAAATTATGTAAGGCTGAAATGAAGACATACAGTGTGTACATACAGTATTTGAGCTATAAATAGGGTGTACAGTTATTTTCTGGACTGTTATGCGCGCGCGCACGCACACACACACGCACACACACACACACACACACACACACACATACACACACGCACACACACGCGTACACGATAAATCATCGGACATTATGAGTAATAATATTTTTTTTACTTTGGCAGAGAATGCACATTGGCTGTTTAAATGAATAAAATTAAATAAAATCACATTTTGAAAAATGTATCAAATTTGGAAAAAAATATTGTAATTTGATATCAGCACCAAATGAAACACATTTTATCGATGCACAGAATAAAATCTAATGGAAGAACTATAATCCCAATTCCAGATCATCACCAAATTTGACATATTTTCACAAAAATGAAGTTGAACTAAAGTAAATTACTCATTCAAACCCTAATAATCGTAATTTGGATCAACACCACATTATACATTTTATACAGTACAATAACAATTTCAGAATGAAATCTAAAAAAACAAAGTACTCCTCATAATCTAATAATACAAATTCAGGATAAGCAACATACTGTACGTAATTTATATCTGGATAAAATAAAATACTTTAAATTACTAATTATAAACCTAATTCCCATTTAGCACCAATGTGCACAGCTCCAGTGGATATTAAAGGTTTACACACCCCTGTTCAAATGCCAGGTTTTTGTGTTATATATAAAAAAAAAGACCCCACGAGAAATAATTTCAAAACAAAATTCACTATTAATGAAACTTATAACCTCTAAAACTCAATTGGAAGAAAAATATTTTTTTCAAGAGAGTAAAAAGATAAAGTCGTTGCACAAGTATGCACACCCTCTTATAACTGGGGATGTGACTGGGTTCAGAATTAACCAAATGTCATTCAAAACCATGCTAAATGGGAGTCAGCAAACACCTGCCACCATTCATAGTGCCTCCGATAGGTCACAATAACGGTGGAAAAAGTTTTGAAAAGATTTAGGGTGGTCTCATCACTTTATATCTCATATACCTGGCATTTGAACAGGGGTGACGTTTTATATCTACTGGAATTAAATGCCTAATTCTAATAGTAATGCACCTAATAATCCTTCTTTAGGAACAGCAAAATTGTAAATTTAATACATTAAACTAAATTACTACTCATAATAAAATAATACAATAATAATATTATTCCCATGAATGCAATTGAATTACTCATTGAAATCCTTTTGTAAAGAGTAAATGAAATCTAATAACTCATGCTCATCATCAAAATGTGGGATCGTTACCAAATCGTCCACCTGTTCGAAGGTGTTCCGAATGTTTTGGCCTGGCCAGTGTGCACATCCTCGTTTCCTTCCGTAAAGGGCAAAACACATCAAAGTTGATCTTTTGGTGAGCGTCAAACACTCCATTGTTGTGCTGAAGTGTGACGAGGCCTGGCCAGTCGCGTGGAACACGAGACATTGGAGAAGCGTTGCCACCACACCTCCTCACTTCCACTCGCAGACACGAGTGCGTGTCTGTGTGTGTCGTGTGTGTGCACGTGTGCGTGTGGGTCACTCAGTTCTGGTGTGCAAACCCAGGTGGTCCCAAGCAGGTAACCTAACCTTCAAAAAACCTTTCGCCTGCAGGTGTGTACCCTCAGAAACATGAGCCCGTTTGATGTACACTGTGCTGTGCTCTTCACCATGCAGGCCATTAGCATTGTGATGATCAATAATCAATGATGTAAAACGCAGTGATTCTCAAAGTGAGCTACGAGTACCATTCGTGGTACGCGGGCTCTCTTTAGTAGTATGTGAAAGAATCACTGCCTAATTAAAATTCCGTTGTATGTAATGTTTTGGTACAATACATTTGCATTTAAGCTTTAGGCTGTTTTTTAAAAATCTTTTATTTAGGTATCATTTTGATGTAATTTTAATGCGCAGTACATTTAATTTAATCAGCACTTAAGTACAGTTTTTTTTTTGCCCTATATTTAAGCGCAGTTAAAATTTTAAATAATAAAAGCCAGCCACACTCACAATGCTGTTCACTTGACAACTTGGGACAAAAGACTCCACTGCCCCACATAGCAGATAATGGGCACAGAGGGTCAGCAAAGGAAGAATTTGCTCGGGAGAATTCATGGGGTGCAAAAATAATATCAACAATAATCATCTGTGCCCCAACCCCATTAAAGAAAAGCCACACTAATGGTGAAGTTTCCTTGTACTATATGGATTTTAAAAGCTTTTTGGTTCAATTTAACAGATCTGGTGGTGGGGCACTATCTCATTTGCCCCTAATGCAAAATAACCACTGACCAATTTGGACTGTGGACATCTCAGTTGTATGTGGCAAATGTGTTTGTGGGTGTGTGTGTTTTTTTTTTTTTTGCTGTAGACTATAGAAAAATATTTAGCAAGTAGTATCAGGAGTGTGGTGGTGGGGGGGTCTTGGTAGTCACCATGTGGAATAATGGCTTGTCATTTTACATCAACGTTCCCGACCATGCATTAGCCAGAGCCTACCGCACCCAAACACATCACGTGGGGTTCGCAGGAGCTGATGACAGTCAAAACGCATGAGCTGAAGACCCGGCAGGAGAGGACGGTGGACCCTCATGTGGGAGCCCACCCTCAAAACCTCGACCCGCACCCCCCCCCCTCTCCCTAAGGGCCCACTTAAATGAGATCTAATCACTGGCAGCTTGGCATCGTGGGTGGAAAGTAGCCACAAACCTCATCTTCAAATGGCTTGGGCTGCTTGTGAGGGATGCCCACCCTTGTCGCGCTGACCATGGGCCAGTAGTAGGCGGTCCCCGTGGAACATGCGACTGGGACCACACAACAATCAATGCTTTCCAACATAGCCACTGACCCAAGGTTTTGGCGACCATGGGTTTATTTACGTATGTGTTTGATTGTGGCTAACGTCTTGGATTCGGCTAAAAAAAAACCAACAACGATATTTTGGTATACAGTAATCCCTTGTTTATTGCAGGGGTTAGATTCCAGACCACTGCTGTGAAGTAATGACCAAAAATTTCATTTATTACTTAATAACTATAACTATATATTTGTAAGCTTCATGTACATAATACCAAAATATATGCAAGGGAGAGGCACGTATCATTTTTGTCCACTGGGGGTCGCCATCCTCACATTCTAAATTAGTATCTTTGACATTGAATGTCCAGTTCAGGGTGTACCCTGCCTCTCGCCCAGAGTCACCTGGGATAGGCTCCAGCACGCCCGCGACCCTAGTGAGGATAAGCGGTTCTGATAATGGATGTATGGATGGACGTTGAATGTTTGTGTCTGTGTGTGTGTGTGTGTGTGGGCCTGACGTGGAAATCAGCGAATGAGAATGTAGAGTTGGCTGGCTTTTAACTGGCTAAAGCATTAGCAACTGTTTGTGTGGCGTGACGGCATCAGTGGAGGTTCAAAAAAGCGATTGAAATTTTCTCTGTCTTTCACACTCTCTTTCTCTCTTTTAATTTGATGTACCTTAATTTTGTGCATGCAGGATTCAGCTATAAAACGATATTTTGGTATAAATTCCAGTAGAGCATTAGCAGAGGTTGTTTAAATCATGCCAGTATGCTCTTTAAAATTATTGCTGGGAGTTAAATGTTCCAGTAACGTACAGTCAAGTAACTACAATACGAAGGCAACTGATCAACCTTTAGTACTAATACACCTGTTCTAATCTCATTAACACACTTTTCCATCCATCCACCCCTTTCCTGTACCGCTTTATCCTCTCCGTGCCGAAATTCAATATTTGCACGCACTTGGTCAAGTGATGATTGTGTCCAAACTATTCAAGTTTTTGAATACATTTTTAAAATTAATTGCGCTATTAAATTTGATTATCCAATGCTGATTATTTAAGTCAATGTCATTCATTTTAATTCAATTCATTTCATTTGATAACGCTTAGTATTTTATTTTATAATCTAAATGAATCCAGTCTGACACTGATTTTCACTTTAATTTGAGCCAAACTATTGCGAAACTGAAGTTCAGAAGTGATGAAATAAAATGATTAAATAAAACATTTAAAACATTTTCAAAAACTTAATATTTCATTCATGTAAATAAAAAATAGTTAATAAATAATTAATATCCTATTATTTAATTCTATTAACTAGTTTTGTCACACTTTTTTAGTTTATGTGTAATATTATCTTTTTATTTTCATTAATTTTAAATTGAACTTAATATTTTGATTTCGTCACTTCTGATGTAATATGCAATTTTATTTTATTATTTATGATCTAATGACATTTTATTTGATGAAAAAAATTCATTTTTTAAATTCTGATCCATACTTTTAGTTTCTTCTTCTTTAGGTACAGATGTCAACTTACTGTCACTTCTGTGGTATTGCCTGGACAGAGGTTGTCTACAGTCCATCGTCACACTTTTCCTCCTTGCCATCAACGGTAACATCTGAAATGCCAAAGAAAAAGCAAACCACAGTTCAGTTCATTGTTAAGCTGCTCACTGGGCTTAAATTTAACGGGCCTGAGCTCAACCCCGATCCACCGCGCTGCGTCACGTAGCGTAAACAGGCTGCGGTTTATCGCAAAGTGCTTGGCGTGTGTGTGGCATGCTGCTCTGCGTGTGTGTGCCCGTGTATGTGTGACTCAGCTGAGCCGACATCTTAGATCAAGTCTGTCAAACACACCGAGTGTGATCGCCGGCAGACTGCTTTCATTTGTTAGCCGGCTGGAAAATCTTAGACAGCATCAGCGACAACATGAGATAGAGCTGACGACGACATGAAAAATCCACTTTCCACTTGTGTCTTCTAAACATGGGAACCAGATGGGTGAAAGCGGTTGAAGTTGACAGGAAAAAAGGCGAAGTTTATCGGCACAAAATGGATGTCAAAAGCATCGATTACGTGTCACTGAGATACTGTAGTGCAGGGGTGTCAAACTCATTTTTGTCTCGGGCCGCATTGTAGCTCTGATTTCCCTCAGAGGGCCATTAGAACAGTGAAATGTTTAATCACCAAATCATATTATTACCATTACGCAACAAACTTGAGGGATAACTAGTTTTCAAATCAGAAGACAAGGATAATAGCTTGTTCAAGTATTGTTTAAATTACTGTAGAAGAAGGGTTTTGTCACAGAAAAATGCAAGATCTCAACATTATTGTTTATTATGATGACAATTTGGAATTTGGGTACAGATTTGAGCAAAAATCACGGAAGTTGACGAGCATGATTTGCTTTCACGGGCCACATAAAATGATCTGGCCCCGGGGCCTTGAGTTTGACACCTCGGCTGTAGAGAGACAGACAGACAAGCAGACAGACAGATTAACATAATCTTGAATGCATTGGCATCTCAAACTATTAGTACCTGCTACAGCTTTGAAACAGTTACCTTGGAGCCTTGACTGAGGAACATACCTGTGTCTTTTTGTAAAGCTACCTTGAGAGGCTGGTAATTAGTTGTAAGTAGACTGTTTCTTGAAGGGCAGAAATGAACTCCCACTCTACCCCTACTTCTGACAATGTACCTACCCACCCACCAACCAAAAAGCTTCTCACTGAGGTGGTTTCGTCAAAGTTTATGCACTTGTCCCCTTGAAAGTGGACATCTACAGCTTGTGAACGTACTGTACCTGTCCCCTTTTGGCACGAGCGATCGGAGCCTATCAGCATGGCATCTTGGCAATGTTTGCCAAATTTGAAAAATCCTTTTCAAATCTGTCGGACTGCTCTCGTGTACAGTACAAAATCTTAACTCCATACACTGGTCTGGGCTCGGCTAAGCCGATCTAAAAACTTTGATTTGAAATTCCTCCTCAGCTTTAACTTTCTAGCAGATGTCTGAAGGTCTTGGACCAAAAAGAACCCAAAAGCTCAGTTCTAGCTGAAGAAAAACAAGCCCAAAGCTTAATGCTTCCATTGCCACCATCTGCATTGTGAGAAACTGGGTAACAGTATAAGGTTAAATTCTACTAATGTTCCCCAATAGTTTTTGGATAAGAACCATTTTTTAACTCTGAGATTGGCGTTTCCAGTTATGTTCCTGAAAGAGCGAGAAGAAGGGGAAGCGAGGCTAGCTCGTAGTTCATCTTTTAACTCTGTTGCGGTGGCGAACGAGTTAGTGTTCCATTTCGAAGTGGCTTTGTTCCACATGACAAGAATTAATTCTGTGCCCCAGGATTGGCCGGCCACCAATTCCAATCCAGAGTGGGCCTCCGCTTCTCTTCCCAAAGTCAGCTTTGATAGGCTCCAGTTTACATGAGACCCAAATGAGGATAAGCGTTATAGAAAATGGATTGATTGATGGATAGATGGATGGATGGATCGTTGGTTGGTTTGTTTGTTGGATGGATGGACGGATGGATGAGAGGATTTAGGATTGTCATCATCACAGATTGTCAGAATCTGACCGTTCCTGACCAGCGATAATCGGGTTCAGAATCGTCCAGATTATTTTCACGTTATGAAGTTTTGTGTGCAAAGATTGACGAGTAAAATCTGCTCCGAATTGTTGCCAGCAAGTTGGATGCTCGCAAAGCAACAAACACACATTGTAAATGGTCTCACTTCCTGACAACAGCATGCCCCTTTTCTCACCTTGTAAAACTTGTTTATCTCATTTCTAGCCCCCCCTCACGCACACACAGTAATAATCATTTTTTATGGAAAGAATCTCAACCCTTTTGATCCCCTTTTCACGAAACAAGTGCCACGCCAAGGGCGAAGTGTCAGACGTTACAGTAAATCACCACCACAAATCGAAAGAGAGGGAGTGAATCGGCGGCGGGAATGTGGGATGACAGAAAATGGGGGTGTCCAGCGATGCGTCACTGATCCCGGAGCGCTTTCATCTCTCTCCGATAAGTGCCATACCTAATCAGGTTAAAGCAGCGCATGCCGTGGAAAGGGGGGAGGAAATTCCGGCCAAAACGGTAACGTATCTGTTCCGCTCTCATGCGTCGCATTCCTCCGGCTAATTAGGAGTAAATATCTGACCCCGGAGAGAGAAAATGTCCACATTAGTCCAAAGTGAGGCAGTCGGTGTGGTCCATCTGTGCTCCCCCCCCTCGGCCCCACCACCGTCGCCACCCCTCCCTCCTCCTCCTCCTCCTCACGCTAATTTGGTGTACAGATGACAAAAACACTGCAAAGCTATCATTGGGTTGTTCTCATTTTTTCCACCTCCACCATTAGGCCTCGCTGACAGTCTGTTCTCATGCCGGATTATCCGCCGCCACCGAAGATTGACGGGTCATGCCGCCACTTTTACCACCATCAGGGGGCTTTTTCGACCTCTGCTGACCCTCAATCAATGATACGATGGAAGGCATTTAACATACTTCTATGCTACAACAATAATTATTTGTGTGGTGGTAACCCCCAATAGTTAAGAGACATTTACCAAGGGTCTGTGACTTGAAAGGGGGCCATAATGTTCCGGATTAAGCGTACAGCCTTCCGGTTCCAGGTTAACTCATTCACTGCCAGCCCTCCCAGTTAACGTGTATATTTGACTTCTAAAGCCGTCAATGGCAGTGAATGTGTTAAGAGGAGTTACTCTTGCTGCCAGTTTATGTAGCGCAACAGATAAACCGAACAAACCGTCAATAGTAGTTTTTCTGAAGTGGAGAGAGTAAACACTTCAGCTTGTCTTCGACTCCAGTCTCATCAGTCACAACATCTCCACATCATACTCACCAGAGATGCTGATTATGAAATGTGTGTGAATCGCTGCAGACATTTGTTGTGCCAGTTGAACTTGGCTGCAACAAGATTTGCACAGACCAATCAGAGGACAGAAAAATGCTGACGTCAGGAACGGTCCCATTGCTAATATATCTTAGGTTACATCGGCCAGCGCTATTATTGAAAATTATAGGAAAACTGAGAAACCTTTCTGGCTTCACCACAACGTTCAAGATATGTTACCTAAGTGTAAAAGTCAAGTGTCAATGGTACAAGAGTAGAACATTTTATGGGGTGACAAGACAAGACACATTTCGCAAGAGTGTTCAAGCATCTGCTGCTTGAAAGACCTTCCAGACACATTGGCCATTGGCTATTCAATTTAGAGCAGACATTCACGGTTGACTTTTACTCAGCCTCCAGCTTCAGTTGACATTAATGGTCCTCACTTCATTGTCCTGACAATATTTGTGTTCCTTGTCTCTACATGTGCCTGGCGCTTTTAATTTTATCGCCTAGTTGTTTTTTGTTGTTGTAGGTTTTTTTTATCTCACAGTTTTATGAGAATGTCTGAAACCACCATTATTGTATTTGGATAACAGTAGGATCGAGTTGAATCAGAAGACGCTGCTGTCAGTTTGTGAACAAAAACTAGTGTAGAGCGCAGCTATCCGACGAGGTTGAACGAAAAGCAAAAGCGATGTATTTGTGAGTACCGTACTGTATTTGTTTGTTTGTCATTTGTTAGTTAGCAGACTACTTTTCTGGTTCATAGAGAATAACCTAAGATGAAGCACGGAATCTACCATTTTGAGTCTGGGTGGGAGGGAGACGTTTCCATAGTGATTCAAATGGCGTGCTGCATTTTGCATATCATCCCATACAATAGCTACCAGGCTATGTCCTTTTTCATGGAGGATGAAGTAGGACATTCGGAAAAAACAAACTGGACTGTCCCATTTCTGAACCTGGGATGGGGGGAAACAGTTACATACATCATAACTCAAATAGTGAAAAAAGACCGGAGGAAAAACGTAGCTGTATTTCCATTTGTCCATTGTTTTAAGAATACAGGCTTAATCCTGGTTCATGGAGAATGATGTAAGATATTTGGTTTAGACAGACAGGACTACAATTTTGTATTCTTGGATGGGGGGGAACAGTTCCATTGCAATTCAAATGGTGAAAAAAGACAATTGCACAGTGCCTAGTTTGTCCTATTTCATTACGGATGAGCAAATATGATTGGAAGAGGAAAACCGGTCTCCACCACATGCATTCTGAGGTTGGGGGTATCCGCTCCATGATGAAGTAAATGGCAAGAGCTAGCGAGATACTTGCCCAGTAAGTTGACTATTTTTCTGCTGTTTTTTAACAAGGTTAAACAGATTAGATATGTTACCTTGCTGGGCTCTCTGCTGGACTCTTTACATATGACTTCTTATTGAAAGATGATGAACGATTGAATCAAAGCATGTCCAGAAAATTGATGTTGATCCCTTTTTTGAGGCACTAGCTCCTCACCATCATTTCCAATGTTTGCTGTACTGTACTTTCTTCTCTCGTTCACTAAATGACTGACTTCTGAGGAACCTGCTGCAGGATGTGCTGTGCTTGCGAAGCCTTAACCATGTGTTCGCCCCCTGGTGGTCGGCTGACTACTTGTTGAGAAAGAGTCTCATTTACAGCATTTTAAATGTAAAAAAAAAAAATGTACGATCAGGCTAATTTGATCTTGGCGATTAAACAATTAAAGTTCAATTAATTGGGCAGCCCTACTTAGTAGTAATGGGAAATGGTGTTAGGAATAAACAGTGATCAGTTCCATTATGACTGTAACATCAAAAGGCAAAGATAAATTCCTCCCACAGCATTTTTATCATTCCCCCCCCCCCCCCCATCTCAACATAGTTTTGCAGAAATCGGCCCAGATTAATAGAAGTAGTGCTTTAGCTTGGGTGTCAGTGCATCTGAATGCAATCTCTTCTCTTTCATGAAATACTAATAGATTTGATGGATATTTGGAATGAGACCACTGTAGAACTAAACTATTTTTTTAATCACAATTTGTTTCTTTTCTTTCAAGCAACCTAGATGATACTGACCAGATCTAAAGTATGAAACTGAAGATGACGACAGTACCTCAGATGTGGATAAAAGTTGCTCTATATGTAATCAAAACCAGAGGAAAACCCCACTTTCTGTAAAAACAACTATCCAGAAGAAGAATCAGTGCTATATACCTGTAAATCACCAACCTATAAATCCCCCACATTTTATTGCAGCTGTAAAACCTTATATCACTCTCCTGCAAAATGACAAAAATGAAGGTTGCCCACTCTAGTTCTCAGTGGTTCAACTCAGATTACATATGTTCATCACGTTGCTGTCCATTAAAGAAACATACGGAAAGACCGACAAGATGACCTCTGCTGCTGATGGAGGAACATGCTATCCGGTTACAACGCTTGGTATTCAATGACTAAACTATGCATGCGCAGGGAGGTCTAAAAAGGTGTAAGGGAAGGTGGTCTTCCCATTGATCGGCTTCCGAATTCTTTCATGCAACGCAAACAAAATTAATCACGCGCTGTCACGCCCGACCCTAATGATTATCAATATCCATATCATCATGAATATTCCGATATACAATCTGCATTCCCCTTAGGATAATGTCAGATTCCACTGGTGGTGCCTTGTGCCATATGAGAGCTATAACTCTGCTTGTTGCACATCTGTGCACCTTCTGTGCTTTTTCTATGGTGTGTGTGTGTGTGTGGATGCACATGACACACACAGACACACATTTCTGTCGGGCCAATTATACATTGCTCGTGCACTCACTGTAGTAGTCTCGCTATGCTGCACGAGTCGCATATCTGTTGTTGACCAATACTGGCCATTTATGTGCCTGCGTAGCATCTGCAACATTTGCACAATCGACATTGTCCCAGATTAAATTAAAACAATTTTTAAATTACCGGCATTGCCGCATTACTGGCAACCCTTTATTGCTCAGTGACTGTATTTTATTTATGTATTTATTTATTTTTATGTCTTGATGTCTCAAAAGTATTCTCTGTCAATTGACCGTCTGTTGTCGTGCTAAAGCAGCTCCAACTACCGGTTACAAATTCCTTGTGTGTTTTTGACGTACTTGGCAAAAAAAAAAAGATTATTCTGATTCTGAAAAAAGCGTGGAACAGTACAAATTAAGGAGAAAATTAGGAAAACTCACCACCACTTTTATTCACTGGATGATATTCACAATACAATCATTTCAACGCCACCAAGGGGGGCGGTCCCCCAAGAGCACCAAATTTAAGAGGGCCCAACATTTTAAGAGACGGGAAAAATATATAGGAATAGTAGTGGTAGAAGGGAGGGAGAGGGGGATAAGTGGGGACAAAACCGCACTTGGGGCACCAAAATTTGGTGGCGCGAACTGTAATGAGAGAAAACAAAAATTGTACAGTAGCAGCAGGAGTAGTAGATCTAGGGATCACAATCTTAAAAATTCCAGGGGCACCAAATATTGTGGGGTCTCATCCTGGCATTTTTTTCCAGCCATAATGTCCCCACAAAAAAGGCGAGGTATGAAGTGTTGTTTCCAAGAAGCTCGAAAGACAAGAACACACACACAAAAACGCACGCATGCATTTTTGGAAAGGTCTGTATTTGCTCACCAGTTACAGAAACCGGTCTGCAGGTTTTTTTTTTTCTTTTTTAAGTGCACTGATGAGGACCAAAGACTCCAATCACTGAGTAGACGTGTGCGTGTGTGTGTGAGTGTGTGCGCATGTGTGCGTGCGTGTTAGCAGCTGCGTTGGCGACCACACACATGCACTTTTGACATCTCTCTGTCATTTGCACATTAGACTCTTGAAAGAAGTCCAGATATGATCAAGAGCAAAAAAATCAAGTCTCGACCTTCACTTCACCTTCAAGCAAGCCCCTCCCCCCCGGCCAGCCGCGCTTTCAACCCCACATGAGAAGACCCACATCAATAGTGTGTACGTGTGTGTGTGTGGTGTCCATTTTGACTTACCAAATATGGTCCCTTGCCCCGTAAAGCGACAAACACTCACACGACACTTCAGGGCGAGAGCTCACTGAAATGGAAAGAGTCCGCATTAAAGCACTTCATGACGCTGGATGGTCTTGCCTCGTTTTTATAACAGGTTCTTTAATACATTTGTTAAGCACTGTATACAGTCAAGCGGTTCACCTTTTGCTGCTTCGCTGCATTGCAGATTTTATCGTATTTATATTTCGGATTATTCGCTATATCGCGGGATTTTGCGGAGATTATTTTTCCACACGGACTGTTACTAAAGAGTCACGTAGCAATAATCGCGAGCCAGGAGGAAAGAGTGCATTGCAGACAGAGAATGTCCAAAGTTTGGCATCATTTCACACTTAATAAAAGAAGCTAAAGTGCAATGTGCCAATTGCGAAATAAAACTGGCTGAACACAACTGTACGTCAACGGTAAAGTAGACACCGTTAGTTAAGTTAATATAGCCTACAAGCACTAGTGACAACAAATTGTGATCTCTCCACAGGTGGTTAGGATAGAAGGAGGATAGAAACAATTCTGCATTCTGAAATGCTGAATTAAACAAATTCGGACCGCTACAACTTCTACTACTACTAACTACTGCTATATACTTTTCCCCCTCTGTTAAAATTTTGCTCCCCCAAAATTTGCGACGGGTTTTTCGAGACACGAGCTGTCATTCGGCCAATTTATTTGCTCTGACTTGTGAGCGCAAAGTTAAAAAACGAGCAATGCTATGGTGGCAGTGAACTCAACTCAACTCACTTCACATGAAGCAGCAGTTTGGAAAATAGTGAACAATTCAGCAGAAAAACAGTCTTCAAGTTATTTAATGCCACTCCCGGTTGACGTTTACTGTTAAAGTACACATAAAACGAGGAGAATTATGTTTAGTCCGCTAGCTTAAGGCTAATGCTAACACATAATGGGAAACGCATATATAACCCTTTAAGCGACCGATATTTGAACACAAATGATGCAGCAACACATTTAGACATTCAATATAACAGTAGTCAGAGTCATATTCTTTATCCTCTGCAAGGAGCTCAGAAGAGTTGCGAGGAGCAGAGATGTCTGTACTGTACAGACATCCATGTACAGTATACTGTATCCATCTGTCTGTATCTTATACTGTCCCCAAGGTAGGCAGTAGCTCAATTGGCCATTCAATTGATACAAAGTGTGAAAAAAACGGTTTCATTATTTGTAATAGTCGCTTGTTCTCATGAATTTTTGCGCCACACAAAATTTGGTGGATACCCTCATTGGTCTACGCAGATCTTCTCGCTTCTATGGTGATGGTTACACGTTTAAAAGCGCGAGGAAGAAATGTTAGTACTGGAAGTACAACCCCAATTCCAATGAAGTTGGGACGTTGTGTTAAACATAAATAAAAACAAAATACAAAGATTTGCAAATCATGTTCAACCTATATTTCATTGAATACTCTACAAAGACAATATAGTTCATGTTCAAACTGATAAACTTGATTGTTTTTAGCAAATAATCATTAACTTGGAATTTTATGGCTGTAACACGTTTCAAAAAAGCTGGGACACGTGGCAAAAATGTTGAGGAATGCTCATCAAACACCTGTTTGGAACATCCCACAGGTGAACAGGCTTCTGTGGTCCGACGAGTCCACATTTCAAATTGTTTTGGGAAATTGTAGACGTCGTGTCCTCCGGGCCAAAGAGGAAAAGAACCATCCGGACCGTTATGGACACAAAGTTCAAACGCCAGCATCTGTGATGGTATGGGGCTGTGTTAGTGCCAATGGCATGGGTAACTTACACATCTGTGAAGGCACCATTAAGACTGAAAGGTACATACAGGTTTTGGAGAAACATATGCTGCCATCCAAGCAACGTCTTTTTCATGGACACCCTGCTTATTTCAACAAGACAATGCCAAACCATATTCTGCACATGTTACAACAGCGTGGCTTCGTAGTAAATGAGTGCGGGTACTAGGCTGGCCTGCCCGCAGTCCAGACCTGTCTCTTATTGAAAATGTATGCCGCATTATGAAGCGTAAAATAAGAGAATGCAGACCCCGGATTGTTGAACAGCTGAACCTGTACATCAAGCAAGAATGGGAAAGAATTCCTCCTACAATGCTTAACAATTGGTGTCCTCAGTTGCCAAACGTTTATTTATTGAATGTTGTTAAAAGAAAAGGTGTCCCAGCTTTTTTGGAACGTGTTGCAGCCATAAAATTCTAAGTTAATGATTATTTGCTAAAAACAATAAAGTTTATCAGTTTGAACATTAACTATCTTGCCTTTGTAGTGTATTCAATTAAATATAGGTCGGAAATGATTTGCAAATCATTGTATTGTGTTTTTATTTATGTTTAACACAACGTCCCAACTTCATTGGTATTGAGGTTGTACAAATGTTGTTGTTTTTTTTTCAATATGATGTCATGTGTTGTTTTGTGTGCTTCTCTTTTATCTCATCTGCTGTTTAGTACAATAAGTAGATTGCACTAATGAACACTGACATGTTGTTTTGTCCAACCGGAATTTGCATTCATGTAATGCAATGGCAGAGAAACAAAGCACAGTTGTTTAATACTCAACACAACAACTAGGGTCATGTTAGCATGGCATCATACTGAAAGCTGCTTCAAATATTTTGACGTTATTCTGTGGTTAAATAAGGTGGACGCAAATACGATTACAAACAAAACTTTTTTTTTAAAACTGAAAACCTCTCATTCACTAAACATGACCATAAGAAGCAGGCAATATTGACTCAGTATTATATAATCTTTTTTTGACATTTTTAAAAGCAACCTGCCATCTTTTTTATTGACCACAAATACAATATTTACAACTTAACATTACAACTTTTTTTTTCTCAAACCATTTTGACTTTATCGTGCATAACATTCCGACCCGCAAATGTTGAATGAAGGCAACTGGACTGTTAATGTTCTTTAAAGACCCTTCACTTTCAACCCAAAAGGCTTCTTGAGTTCTAAAATTTTAGGTGTGGAGTTTCCCTGTTTATGCCTCAGCGGGTGTGTTCCTTGGGAGTGGTTAACAATAGGTTTGTTGTTGTTTTTGTTATTGCTACAACAACAACAACCTATCGAACACACGCTCAATACCAGCAGCCACATCTTCCGTTAAGCGCAACGGTGATAAATCCCGCCGACAGTGAATGCGTGGGTGGTACATATACTGCCTTTCCTTGGGTGGTCAATTTTGGAGAAGTTCCAAAAGTGTGTAATTTAAAAGGGGCATTTTCATCCAGCCTATAAAATATATACGTGGAGGGAAAAGTTCCAGATATTATATTTACAACATTTTATACTGTAACCACCTGGTAAGCGAGTCAAAAAGTTGGGAATTATACGCTAATAAAAAAAAACATTTCGATTTGGCAGCATAGGGCTTATTGTATTGCCTCTTGTGGATCAGAGGGATAACAGGCAAGTGTAATGTTACTTGGTAAAGTCATAATATTATGAGATAAAAAGGTGGCAATAGGGGGAAAAAAGTTAGAATAGAATAGAAAAGTTGTAGACATTATTTTTTTTACAAGAAAACAATAGTAGTGTTAAGAGAGTAAAGTCATAATGTAACAACCTGTTCGAGGAAGTGGTTGTGTTATGTGAGTTACAGACAGGAAGAAAGTCATAATGTACAAGAAAGAAAATAATGTGATGAGAATTTATAACAAAAAACAGAATACAGTAATATTTTTTTCTTTTTAAACAAATGTAATGGTGTGAGAATAAAGTTATGTTATAAGTATAAAGTCATAAAGTCATTTTTAAAAAAAATATTACAATTCTGGGGGGAAAAAAAATCTATGTTATGAGAATAAAGTCATAATGTTATTTTATGTGAATACAATCATAACGTTATGGGAATCAACTCAATGTTTTGAGAACAAAAAGTAACAATTTACAAGAGAAAAAAGTCATTCCTGAGAATAAAGTCAAACTGTTACGAGAATATTCATAACGTTTCGAGGAAAATGTTCCATGACTATAGTCGTAATTTTACAACAATAAAGTTGTAACGTAATGGTTTTTTAAATTGTTTTATAATAGTTGAATTCTATTTCTTCTGGAATAAAATGTATGTTATGAGAATGCAGTCAGAATGGCATAAGAATAATGTAAAAATGTTTTGAAAAAAAAAATAAAGGACAGGACAAGATAGAACAGGACAAGGACAGGAGAAAAAACAGGGTGGGCGGGGGGGTTTGATTAGCACAAGAAAAAATGTTAACATTATGAAAATATAGTCCAAATATAGTCAAAATGTTTCGAGAAAAGTCCAAATCGACAAGGTAAAGTTGTAATTTGCACACACACAAAAGGTCAAAACTGTCATAATGTTACACAGCTGCAGTCATAATATTATGGGAATAAAATTGTAATGTTGCTAGAAAATGTTTAAATATTGCAATAATTAAGTCCTACTTTTATTGAAATAAAAAACAACGGTATGATAATAAAGTTAATATGTTTCAAGCAAAAAATCCTTACGTTACATAAAGTTTAATTAAATTAAGTTTCAATATTGTGTGATAAAAAAAACGTTAATGTTATAGGGATAAAGTATTGTTACGAGAAAGAAAGCTGTAATATTACAAGAAAAAAATCTAAATATTGCAAGAATCAAGTTGAATATTTATGAGAAAAAGAAAATAATGTTCCGAAAATAAATAAATCCAAGAAAAAAAAGGTAATGCTGCCAGAATAAAGTGGTAACGTCACCCAATAACAAATGGCTGTTCCTAAAAAAAGTTTTCCGAGAGGGAAAAACCTGAGTTAAAAGAGGGCAAAGGCAAGGCGTCCATGAAAGACGTGACTCTTGACCCGCTGCCATCGCACGTCTTCTCGAGTTCAAACGGCAGCGATTACAAGCTCAGTTGGTATTTAAAGTGTCCCCCAAAGCCTTGACCTTTTCCCCGCAGGCTCACGCCGACACTATGTGTTCTTGAAAACTAATAACAATGGCTTTGTTCACTTCAATATATGACCAAATATGAGCCACTTTCAACTATAGTGGGCTAACTCCATTTCGTCATTTTTAGTTCAGAAAGGAATGGAGAAAGGGCATATCTTTCAGATGAATACTGGGCTAAATCAAGCTTCGGTTCCAATTTTGACATATAGGGGGCAGTCCATTATTGCACTCAGGCATTTTCCCAATTCATCAGTGCAACACTGGGCCGACATCCCAGAAGGCGAGGTTCAGAGATTGAAGAAGTACGTAATGCTTTAGCTTGTGTGCCAGTGCATTTGGATTGTTAGTATAAATCAATGTTATTTATCATCTTTCATGAAATACTGCACTGATAGATTTGACGGATGTTTGGACTTCAGAGCACTATTGCAATTTTTTTTTTTTTTTTGTAATCTCAGTTTGTTTCTTTTCTTTCTCTGACAGTATCTCAGTTGTAGATAAAAGGGTCATTGTAGCTCATAAAATCATTTTACACCGGTGCCTTGAGATACGAGTTTAATTCATTCTCGTAACTCGAAACACTCACACCTCAAATCATCTTTCCCAATTGCAATGAATCGAAATGCATTTAATCTGTTCCAGCCGCCGCCCAAAAGTGCAATGTTTTTATAGTGACAAAAACAGCACCCTACCATATTATACTTATTAATTATACTTTACAAAGAACATACAATGATGACAAACGGTAATTAAATGGAATTAAAAAGAATAAAGCAGTTTTTGTCACACTTTCTCCTACAATGCACATTGTGCTGCATCATTCTGGTGTGTGCGCCTTGGCCACCTGGGGGCACCATAAGACAGTATTGCATCGCTAGGTGCAAAAGTTCATCCAAGAGGAGCAAACAAAAAAACAAACAAAAAAGCATGACAGGTGACAAAGTGGAGACTGTGAAGTATAATAGTACAGCAAATGAATTAGGAAAAAAAAGTGGTATCGGTATCGTAATATTCCACAGAGATGGTGAAGCAGCATGTTGCTCACTGCCCAGGGTTATTTTTATTATAAGGCAGCTCAATATTTAGCGTAACAGCCGCTGCCAGAAGACCCTTTATCCTGCTCTAAGCTAGTTCTTCTTTTTTGCAAGGAATGAAACTTGGTGTTTTCCAGTGTTTGATACAGGTTGGATATAAGTGAAGGTATGAAAATACCAAGGTATGCAATGAATGTAAAAATGTGTGTAGGTGGGCAAGGGGTCAGGGGTGGCCTGGTGGGGTTCTGGAGCCAGTGGTTCCTCACCATTGTTCAGGACTGGAGGGAGCCCAAGGGGGCTGTGAGTATTGATGCCTAAGGTATTGCCTTCTTTATAGTAGGGTTAGCAATGTGTGCGTGTGGAGACCCCACAATGGGGCGGGTAAGGAAAAGTAATTACAGATGATATAGGGCCAAAAGGGAGGAAATTGATTAAAGAGAAAGAGTGACCAGGAAGTATGTCAAGGATCTTTGTTTCCTCTTCAATTAAAGTGAAATGTCTCAGTGGTCTCGTTGCATATGGTGTGTGTGTGGGGGGGGGGGGGGGGGGGGGGGGACTCAGTGTAGTGATGGATGGACTCAGTGTAGTGGTTCGCAGGGAGGGACACATCCGTCTATTTCATAGCTTAGCTGACATGATGTCATGGCCGAATGCCGAAGGTGTGTTTAAAAAACAAAACAAAACAAAACAAAAAACGCTTAACCCTTACATATTGTACCAGTCATATTTGATCTGTTTTGACATTTGACAGCAATAGAAATACTTAATACTTACGTAACATTCTTTCACCCTGAAATTTTAGGACTTTTCCTTAAAATGACCCAAAATATAGAAACATTTCAATATATAAAAATGTCATTGTTTCATACAGGTGCGACAAAAATGTGTGGACAGTGAGGCTATTCCGTGTCAAATTTGACCCATGTCTATTAAAATGGATATTAGTTTTACCCGTGTGTCTTGAATTAATGGTGGGAATGATTTAAACCTTAAAACTGTGGAACTGGACATGCCGTAAATGTGCGCATTTTCGAAATGGGACTGTAGTAACAGTGGTCAAGAGTGAGCTTGAAACAACACAGAGAACTGTCCGTGTTTTCAACTCATTTGCACAGTTTGCAAACAGAAACATGCACCTGTTGGTCTAAGGAGGGTTATGGGGGAATCTGGAAACTGTGAAAAGGTAAAACAGCATAAACATGATCATACATTCCCAATACTAAAAACTACTGACACTATGGGCTGTATTTTCATTTCCGGCGTGAATCCGGCGCCGTCGGCGGCATAAATCTGAGCGGTTTTTCGTAATTTCACAGATGCGTGCAAATTTGAAAAAGGGCAGTCTACACCGTTGGGGGAGTGGACACAGCGGAGTTAATTCCCTGCCAATCAAAGCGGCCCCTCTCCTTTCCTTTAATAAATGTGAAGCAATGAGTCTTGCATGGAGATGTGCATGACTGGAGCATTGTCACTGCTGTGGCACCAGACAACGTGAGCAGGTACCCTTATTAAATAAGAATGATTGGCTACTTCCTGTAAATATGTCTGACATGTACCTATCCCCTCCTATGATCGTACGTGTACCCCCGGACACCCCCACACCGTTGACAAATGATTTCTGGAAGGAAATTGTGAAATTTTAAAGTATTTTGAAAATGCTCACTGAGCATTAATGAGACTCCTATAATATTTGTTTCATCATTTAATAAAATTAAAATTGGTTAAAAAAATGTTTTTATCTATATATAAAATATGTTCATTAATTTATTGTAAATCATACACATATTAGTAAAATGAAAAATGTGTATTGTTTTAAATAATTGGTTAATTAATTATAATGTAATTAATTAGAAATAACATTTTAAAGTGAGTGTAAAGTATCATTTTATTATCAAATTAAACTATTTTACATAAAATACAAAACAGGTACAGTAAGTCATTTCACATTTTTTAATTTTATAAGTAACTCGAAGATAAATTTAACACAAATGTAAAACAAAATAAGCAATTACTATTTTACAACTTTTTCTTTCTTTTTAAATC
Source organism: Phycodurus eques (assembly GCF_024500275.1). NCBI lineage: Eukaryota > Metazoa > Chordata > Actinopteri > Syngnathiformes > Syngnathidae > Phycodurus > Phycodurus eques. Next base: position 23,035,853 of record NC_084530.1, read on the forward strand.
TCCTTGACGAATGACCTGGCCCATCTGTCCGTTTATGAAATCACTTGTGGCCCGTATCGTGATGTGTTGTTGCTGGTCGGCTATTGCTGTATCGTATTACCACTGCTAAAATATATAATAATATAATATCAGGGCTTACTCTCACAAGATGGGGCCAAAGCAATACAGTGGTGCCTTGAGACACCAGTTAAATTTGTTCCGTGACCACGTGCGTAACTCATAACACCTGTATCTGAAATCATCTTTCCCCATTAAAATGAATAGAAATGCCATTAATTATTCCAGCCTCTTCTTTTTAATAAAACTAGCACTCTACCGTACCGCACATTATAAAAAACATAGAATAATAATGTAATTAGATAGAATGTAAAGAAATCAACAGTTTGTGCATCATGATTTAATGCTGCAATTCAAATCATTGTGCTGCTCCTTCTGGCGTGCTCACCTTGGGAGGCAGTGAATAGACTTCTTCTCCTACTACACAGTAAAGGTGCTATTTGTAATTTTTCGTAGAGCATAAATAATATAAAGTATGGCTGTTAGTATTGTTGCATCATCTACGTGTTGTTTCACCATTCTTGTTCAAATACACGCTGCTTAAAGGGTTGTCAAGCCGCAACTATCTATGCTAACCATTAGCAAGCCAAAAGGGATCTCCCATTATATGTTAACATTAAAATAGCGGGCCGTGCTTAAGGCAATGTAGTTTGGCTGTTTTAAATATACAATGTGTAATTCTCTTTATTTTATGTTTAGTTTGACAGAAAACTAAATTTGTTCCGTGACCACGTGCGTAACTCATAACACCTGTATCTGAAATCATCTTTCCCCATTAAAATGCATAGAAATGCCATTAATTATTCCAGCCTCTTCTTTTTAATAAAACTAGCACTGGCATTAAATAGCTTGAAGCCTCTTTTTTCCATGTAAAAAAAAAAAATACGAAATGCACTATTTGGCAAACTGATGCTTATTGTAAAGTATGCTGAGAAATTTGCGCTCGCAAGTCAAAATACAAATATCAGCCTGATGACGGTTCGTGTGGCGTTGTATCATACTGGCTGGCGCCTGTATCACTTGGCATCAGTATCGGTATCGATATTAACCACTATCTTGAAGTTGTCCAATTCTGAATTGGACCAACATTTTTTTGCCACAAAAAAACTTCAGAGTTTGGAGCATACTTCAGTCTGCACTTTATCTTTGGCTTTTTTTCTCGTCGCCAAAAGAAGAAGCACCATCAACAAGGGTGGTGGAGAAAGAGAAAACAGGTTGTCAGTGCAGCTGAACGGCAAACCAGGATTTCTCTCCACAGATGTTTCATTCAGGCCGCCATGGCAGGCAGGCAGGCGGGCAGGAGGGCAGGAGGGCAGGAGGGCAGGAGGGCCACTCCACAAGTGCTCCACTACAGACACAATTCAGATGCCTTTTGTGTGCCCGAAGGGGAGAAACGCAGCCCACTGTTCAGCGCTCCTCCTCCTCCCGCTCGGAAACAATCGGGGAGGGTCTCGCCCGGAGCCGGGTCAACAGAATGGGCTGTGAATCCTGTGCCTCTGAATCTGCCGGGTGGGTGGTCCGGCTCACTCGCTCACACACATAGAAACACTCTTCTCCTCCTCCTCCTCCTCCTCTTCTCTCCACAATTAGCTCATCCACTGGGCTCCAGCTCAGCCTGCGAGCTGCTGGTGCCTGAGGCTGGCCATGGATGAGGGTCTTTCTCCAAGGCGCGGACCCTCACTTGCATAAAGCGTACCACATGAGGATGCGTCATTGCACCCACTTTCGTGAGCACGCTTCCCCCAAAAAATTACACAAGGGAACCCTATTTGGTAACTTGAATATAAAAAGGGAAACTGGATTTCTTTCTCCCAACAAAAAGAGAAAAATTGTGTGTGTATATATATATATATATATATATATATATATATATATATGAAAAATACAAACATTTTCTGACTTGGTTGGTCAATCACTTATTTTTTTCTCACTTGACTTGACACTAAAAACTAAATCAATTTAACAGTTAAATGAATATTTTAAAATTAAAACAAATACAAATCTAAGAATATAACTAAAACCACAGATAAAATGAACTGTTCTAATTATTTTTAAATGTTACCTGCTTATTTAAATGTTTTTAATAACATAATAATAATTAATATAGAAGAATAAGAACACAATTGAAATAAATAAAAATGAAATTAAAAAAAATTATGTGTTAGTTTAAAATAAATGTACCTAAAATCTATTGATATGTATTAGCATAATACATGAATAAAATTTTGCTTAAATAAATAAATAAATAATCATGAAAAGAATAGAATAGAATGTTTAAATGAATAAAACAAAGACAACCAATTGTATAAAAAAATGTAAATAAATTCATATATGATATATAATTTATTTTATTGTATCATTTTTCAATTGAAAAACATGAATGCCTATTATGTATAAATATTACACAGAGATGTACCTGGTTTTATATATATGAAAATATACAAATAACTTGAAAAAATGCTATCATAATTTCATTTAAATATTGTGGTAAACATTCAAACAAAAGACCTGGTAAATAATGGTAACATTAAAAAAATAAAATAATAAACTATATGATGCTGACATGTCATTATGAATATAATAACAATATAAACTAAATATAAATAAACTAAAAGTTAAGTATATACTAAGGTTATTTTTCTTCTCCATAAAATCTTTTCTTATGCTCTTTTGGGTAAACCTTCAATGAGCTGTCCTTACCCTAAACTACAGCGACATCTAGTGAGTAAAAAACAGTACTAATGGATTGAAAAAAGTAGAATTAAAAAACATTCCGAAAAGGTTATTAGTGCTGAAATTATGTCCTATTATCCATTCGTGTGATCAAATGAAAATGGAGTCCCGGATTGACCCTTTTAGCCTGTTTCGGTCTGTCAAATGAAGTCATATGAGATGGGCGAGTCGCATTGAAAGTTTGTAAATGTCACTCACGTCTCATCAGAATGTGAGGAAACGCACAGTAAGTGTTTCCTCGAGCTTGCACCAGTTTAAGCAAGACAGAGTGCATCCTGCTGCGGTCTGTGCCTGCCTTCATCCTCTTTTTCACTTCCATCTGTTCCACAACTTCAGCTCGAGACTCAACAATACACATTATTCATATTTGTATTCTTGAATTCTTTTCACGCGCACCATGCTAGCATTTACTCCGTCCTTCATTACACTGGGTAAGTTTGTGTGCATTATAAAGCAACTTGACTCTGACAGGTTAGGAATGTTCGACAGAAAAGAAAAATGGTTATTGATGTAAATAATACTTTTCTTCTCTCGTTTTCTATTTTTATGCAGAGTATTTATATTCACATTTCCCCAATTGTATTTGATTCATTTATTTTAAAAGAACAGTGTAAGATTAAACATTGGTCAGTTAGACTATTAAGAGAACCCATAGTTTACATTAATGAATGGTTATTGATGTATATGGAATGCATTTCCTATTGAGATTTGTGTATTTTTTTTTTCTTGGGCATTTGTATTGACTTAATTTATTTCATTTACTGTGTTTTAAAGGGGCATGTGATCAGAGTAAACATACATTAGGTAAATTTAATGAGTATTCATAGCCTAAATACATTAAGTTACTGATGTAAAGACTATTTATTTTCCTCATTTATATTTTTAAGATTTTTTTATTTGATTAAAAAATATATTTTGCAATTTTGCTTTATTTTATTTATTTTATTTGGTTGTTTTTAAATTACTTTTTTGATCATTTCGTTGACTTTTATTGATCTAAATGCAATTTATATTCTTAATTATTATTATTTTTAAAACGATTTATGTCAATAGATTTTTTAAATATATTTTTCATTTTAAATTAATTTTCTCAATTATTTTAAAGTCCAGTCAAGACCATGCACAGTACACATCCCTTACCACTGAATGATTAAAATGCATTTTTTCTCATTCCTTAATTATTATGTCACCTTATTTTTTATATTATGATTTATTTCTCTCTTTATCTATATATATTTATATATTTTTCATTTCATTTATTTTATTAGATTGTTCTTATTATTTCAAAATATTTTGTCTCATTTACTTTGACGTGACAGACATTGGTAAATAAAACTAGTAATATCACCCATAGTTTGCATCCATGAACTTTTATGGCTGCATTGCCATTTTTTCCTATATATTAATCATTCTCTTATTTTTTTATTTGCATTTTTTTATTTATTTTAATATGATTAACATCATTAAATTAAACTACAGTAATACCGAACATCATTTACATCTGTTGATCAAAATGCTATTTTTTTCTTTTTTACCCCTTAGTTATTAACATTTTACATTTATATGATTGTACGTTTAATGATTTAAAAAAACGTATTTTCTCAAGTTATGTTGGGTTTTTTTCTCATTTACTTTAAAGTGACAAACATCCATTAATTTCCATCCATTGCACATGAATGAATGTGGTTGGATGTTTGCTGGCGGTCGGAGGGGCTGTAGGTGCAGAATGGCAGCCATGCTTTTGTGAGACTGCCCCCTGCAGGGCAGTTGTGGCTACACAAGTAGCTTACCATCACCAGGGTGCAACTGGAATGAACGACTGATTGTGCAATTATAGTGTCTTTGAGTGCCTTGAAAATCCCTATTATTATTATTATTATTAACATTTACTGATGCAAATGCAATTTTTTTTATTGATGTTTTAAATTGTTGCATTTTTTTTGTAGTGAGACAATACATTGCATTTCTGAAAACGGTGTGAAAAGGCCACGTTAATCTCGACTGTTTGCCTTCCCCCAGGCGTGGTTTTGGTCTCGTCTGTGGCGTCGCAAACGTCTCCAAGCTCTACGACAGACTCGGACCGACTAAACTTCACCAATGGTTTCTACTCTGAAACTATCGAAAACAGCAACAACACCATCATGAGTAGCACCATGAGCTACGCTAACACCAATGGTACCGCCACGCCCTGGACGGCTCAGGAAGGTACAGTATGCAAAACATCTAAAGCAGTGACTCTCGAACCTTTTGCACAAAGTACCGCCTAAAAAAAGACTCATCATCCTGAAAAACATTTTTAAAGGACAGTAGCATAGTAGGCCTAAGCGTTCTTCAAAACCGACTCCATGTTTTTCTCCCCTAAAGAGTCATTTCATATTATTGTAAGCCAGTAACAATATGCACACGAATATTACACTGTGCTTAAATATAGGACAATAAAACAGTACTTAAAAGAAGATTTCAATCAAATGTATCGTACACGAGTTCAAAAATATATACCTAAATAAGTTCTAAAACAGTTCTTCAAGATAGGCGACAATATAAATATTTGATCTTAGTGTATCAGTATTGTATTGTAAGAGATGATGCTGCAATATTGCCTCGCGTCGTGTACAAACTGCGATTTTTCATACAACGTTTTAATTATTTCCAAAATATCGTGTGGAATTCCAGTTATTAGGGTTTTAAGATGACAGTCAAGATATCAATATTTGATGCCTGCATATCGATACAGGATTGTACAGGATAACAATGGGATGAATCGCGATGTCAATATTTTTTCCCACCCCTGACATCGTGCGCGATACCGATTCAAACATATTTGTACAACTTTAGAGACATATTTTTTAAACGAAAATATGCAGTGTATTGAAAACAAACAAACAAAAGCTGCGTCATCAAAGGTGTATTTGCTAGTTGTTTGGCGAAAATATCGATAGCTGACGCCACTGTTTTGATACTGCATTGCAAGTGATAAAGATACGATATATTGCAAGATCAATATTTATTTTTGTGCATGACGGTCAGGTCATTTGAACCAAATTTGTTTGCGTCACTTTAGAGGCTTTTTAAAAATGTTTTCCCCGAAAATGTGGGTTGAACTCCAAATGACAGCAACTTTATACTTTTGACTTTATTGACGCAACTAATGGGATCTTCTTTATTCAGGTAACAAATCTGAAGGCACATCTTATGAGACCACACCTGCACCCATGACCACTTCCTACATCTACTCCACCAAAATGAAGGAAAATCAGAAGGACAAAAGTAAGGCATTTTCCACGTATATTAGTCACTCGGAACTAAAGTGGGCTAACTCCGTTTTGTCATTTTGAGGGAAATTGATTTAAAAATGTTCCGGCCGCTACCGAATGACTTTAGTGTAATAGTGGTCCAAGTCCAAACAACTGTCAAATCTATCAATATTTCATAAAATATCCATCCATATTCCATCCCGCTTATCCTCACCAGGGAGCCCATCCCAGCTAACTCTGCGCAAGAGGCGAGGTACACCCCGAACTGGTCGCCAGCCAATTGCAGATTTCATGATATATGATTTTTTTCTTTTTTTTGAACATTCACTTATACTAACATGCAGATGCACTGGATTGTGCCCATACTGTGTGTCTAAATTGGAACTAAACCTTATTTTAAACCAGTATTCATATTTTATATTTATTATGTATATTTATTTTATTCATAATTTTTGTTTCTCAAGAATAAATAAGGACTTTTCCGAGACCGACACGGAATTCCTCATAAGTAAAAAGCCAGACTGTTCAGAGTAGTCTTAAAAAAAAAAAGACAATCTTAAAAGGATAATATTGTATTTTTTGAGACAATAATAATTTTTTATTTTTTATTTTTTAGATAACAGGTAGAAACTGACGAGACTAACGTAATTTTTTTCTGAAAAAAAAAAGGGCTTTTTTCTAGAAGCAAAGTGGAATTTGTAGGCCAATAGTCTTCTTACAAAATTAAAATTAAAATCTTACAAGAAGCTCAATTGTATTTAAGGTTTAAATTGTATTTGAGATTAAAATATTAATTACAGTATCAGAATCGAGTTGTAATTTCTCAAGAAAAAATGAGGAATTTTATGAGACCGACACTGTAACTGTTATAGATTTTAAAAAAGTGGACTGTTTCGAATAAGATAAACAATAATGATAAAGGTTTTTTTTTTTCCCTTTAAAGACGATTTTACAAGGATAGTATCGTATGTTTGGAGAAAAATAAGTTGTAATCGTACAAGAAACAAGTCATTATTTTCTTTAGATAAAGGGCAGAAACTTAAGAGACTAATGTCATATTTTCTGAGGAAAAAAAGTTGGATCTTTACTAGGAAAGAAAATAATTGTTGTTTTTTTGCCAAAAGTCTGAATCTCACAAGAATAAAATCATATTCTGCATTCAAGAAAAACACTTTATTACTAAGTTTTGATTACAAGAATAAAAATGAATTTTTCCTCCTATAACAGTCCTAATTTTACGACAGACATAATTTTCAAGAAAAAAAAAGTTGGAATCTTACAAGGATAAAGTTGTACTTATTTTTAGAAAGAAAATGTAGTTTTAGGAGAATAAAGGAGTGTTTCTTTTCAAGAAAAAAAGTTGTAATATGAGGAAGATTAATTCATATCTTTGAAAGGAAAAAAAGTCCGAACTTTAAAAGAAAAATGTTGCAGTTTTTCAAGTAAAAAAGTTGAAGGTGATGAAGTCGTATTTTTTGTTCTTCAAGACTTACATCATATTTTTTTAAGAAAAAGAAAATTCAGAATCATACAAGAATAAAGTCAACTTTTTTTTAGATGGAGATACTCTTCAACTTTTGTGAGAAAAACATACTTTTACATCATTTTACAATAATTATGTAAAAAAAAGTTGTAATCGTACAAGAAAAAGTTATATTATATACATTTCCGGTATCTTTTTGGAACAGATACCACCACAGCAAAGCCTTACACTACGAAGCGCTACGAGAGCACTGGTGAGCGGCCTTTAGTTTTCTCTTGCATATTTTTTTTTTTATTTAATATGACGTCATTTATGAGTCTTGCCCTAAATGTTATTTATTTAAAAAACCTTATCTGTCCCTCCAAGCCATCATCATCCTCGTTTTGATCATCGTGGTAGCCATCGGATTTGGTATCGCTTGCTACATCTCGAAGAGGCGAGGAAGGGTTAGTAGCTACAAGAGGCGACAGTGGATATAAAAAGTCGACACAAATGCCAGGTTTTTGTGATATTAAAAAAAATGAGACCAAGATAAATCATACCAAAAAAACTAAGTGGAGAAAAATGTTGGAAAAAAACACATTATAAAAATTAAGCTTTTTTTTAATGTATTTATGCTTGTATTTATTTATTGAAAGTCAATCTTATGAGAACAAAGTTGTTGTTGTTGTTTTTAGAACAGGTTGTAATTTTATGACAACAGTTATTTATTTAGAAAAAACGTCAGAATTTTGCACTTTGAGCTCCTTGAAAAAGCGCTGTATTCTGTAAGTGTAATGCAGTTAATTGTATTTAATTTTCAAATGTTATGACAATAAAGTATTTTCTTTGCGAAAAAAAATTAATAATATTACAAGTATAACTCATAGAAAAGATGTAATATTACCAGAACAATGTTGTATTTTTTTAAGAAAAAAATATAATTCGACAACAAGAATTTAATATTTTTTGAGGAGGGAAAGGTTGCATCACATTAATAAAGCCTTATTTTTGGAGAAAATAAATCAGGATAATATGAGATTAAGTTGTATTTTCTTTTTTGGAAAGCCTTGTAATCTAATTACATTCAAGTCATTTTTTTTTCTAGTAAATAAATCCTAGTAATACAAGTATAAAGTTGTATTTTTAAGGATAAAATAACTGTAAAAGAAAGAGTACATTTTTCTTCAGAAAATAAATCATAATCTTACAGGAATAAAGTCCCTTTAAAAAAAAAAAAAAAAAAAAAAGTCACTTCAATAAAGAAAATCTAATTTTCACACAATTGTACATAACATAATCTTCCAAGACTTTTGCTGTGTTCTAGCGCTACGCTGTCGACTTCTCCACGAGGGCTGATGAAGCCAACATCCCTCTGAGCACCGGGGAACCCGTGTTAGCCAATGATGGCGCGCCACACAACGGTGGGTGTACACGCTCACTACATACTGTGGATATAAAAAGTCTACACACCCCTGCTTAAATGCAAGGTTTTGGTGATGACAAAAAAAAAAAATTAGACCAAGATAAACCATTTCCAAAAGTTTTCCACCATTAATGTGACCCACAGCCTGTACAACTCATTCTAAGAAAAAGTCAAATCAAACAAACTGAGATAATGTGATCACACAAGTGTGCACACCTTTTACAACTAGGCATGCAGCTGTGTTCTGAATTAACCAATCACATTCAAACGCATGTTAAATGCGAGTAAGCATACACCTGCTGACATTTAAAGTGTGACTAACCCAAAATAAAGTTCAGCTGTTCTATCCTACCTGTTACCCTTTCTAAAATATATATGTATATATGTATATATATATATATACATATATATTTATTCCCCAAATTGGAGTTGGTCACATTAGTAGTGGAGGACGTTTTAAAATCTCTCTTTTTTTTTATACCACAAAAACTTGGCATTTGAACAGGGGTGTGTAGACTTTTAATATCTACTATATATAAACGATATATTTACAAATTGCTATCACAATAATACGTTAACCATCCAGGTTTGCAGACGTTTGAAAGTGGAGAGAAGCGATCAAAAGAAGAAGAAAAAGAAGAAGCAGCAGCAAAATCTGTGGAGGAAGATGAGCCAAAAGGTAAGAGAACGACTTTTGTGATGAATTAACATCCTCTTTCTTAAGACTGACACCCAATAAAAAAACGGAAGTGCACTTTACTGTAAAAACAGCTCTATAAATAATAAAGTTGAAAGAGAAAGAGAAGGAACAGTCCCTCCTCTCACGGGAAACAAGTCATGAAACCATGAGGCGGACCGAGTGAACAAAATATTGATTGAGGATGAATAAAAATTGCTTTCTCAAACTAAAAAGCTTTACTGTAAATCAATTTGTTCCGTTACCTTCATCATGAAGTGAACTTTTAACGAAACAAAACTTTGATGAAAAAACATATTGGAAAAAACTGTGATCGACAAAACGTTGGCAAACGTAAAAACAAAGGTTTGATATTGTGCTTTTGATAAAGTGAAATTTTATATATATAAAGTTAGGAAGTGGCATTTTTGGCATTTTGACTTTAGTTGCATAATATTACTAATTATGAATTTGTATTTCAACTTTATTCTCACAATTAGCCGTAATATCATAAGCATTACCGTAAACCACATACTTTGACAAACAATAAATGTACTTTGACTACAAAAATATAACATCAGCCTCACAATATCAAGCTTGCATATCACCTTCCTCCACAAAATTGTTCAGAAACTCTGAAATGTAATAATTTATTGGAATAATCCGTTACCTCGAAATGACAGTGGCCCTAATCTCGGCTTTCCCTGCATTTAACGCCCCCACTCCCAGCCCCCCGGTCTCATAATGACATGTCCGCTTTACTTACCCACACATCCAACAGCTGCAGCATGTCTGAGCTGTTCAGTAATTAGACCACCCATTAGCGGCATACAGCCTTGGAATGTAACGGAGTACAAATACTTCATGACTGTACTCATGAAGAATTTTCACACACTACACGCATCTGTACTTGACTGCGTTATTTATATTTCTGGCAACTTTCACGATTACCCGACTACGTTTCCTAAATAAAATGCATTCTTTTACACCAGTACGTTTCCCCTCACAAGCTCCGTGACTACATAATAAAATCCGAAATTGTTTTTTGACATGACCTATACACATCAAGACACGCAATTTTGAAGTAAACTAAATTAATTGGAAAAAAATACAAATAAATAAAACTACTAATAAACTACTACTAATAATATTTTGACTTCCAATACCTACAGTTGATACAAAAAGTCTACACACCCCTGTTCAAATCATAGTTTTTTTATGATAAATCATTTCTAAATGTTTTTCAACATTAATTGACCTATGACATGTACTACTTCATTGAGAAAAATGAAATATTTTTGAGGTGTGAAGTAAACATAAACAACGGAGATGATATGGTTGCACAAGTGTGCACACCCTCTTATAAGTGGAATGTCACTGTCTTCAGAATTAACCAATCACATTCCAACTCATATTAATGGCAATCAGCACACAACTGCCACGATTTAAACTGCCTCTGATTAAACCCAAATAAAGTTCAAATGTTCTAGTAAGCTTTTCCTGATTTTTGATAATGAAGTACAGCAAATGTAAGATACTTTTTGACACTTTTAACCAGGTGACATTGTAAAAGACAATTTTAAACACTATTTTTTTTTTTTTTAGATATTTGTACTTTTGCTGAAGTAATGCTTTCAGGTACTTTATTCAAGAATGGCAGCACAAAAATGCAGAAGTTAGATTTTCTTTCCTGCTCAACCCTCCATTCTCCAGGTGCACGGGAAGCAATGAGAGAGCAATTTGTGTTTATTGTCCCCTCACAGCTGAAGCTGAGTCTGCATCTCCACCTGCAGACGATCTGCAGAACAAAGCCGAAGACGCCGAGCCAGTGAAATCCGACGAACCAGACCAACAAATCTCCCACGGGAGTCCGAAGAACGAGAACAATAGCAACAATGCCGACGTGGTGGAGAGGAAAGGTCGCATGTCTGATACTAATGGAACTGTCAAATCAAATGGTGAGAAACTGTCAAATCGCTTCAATCGCAAATCAACTTTCACCACCGAAATGAATTGAAAGGCCATTAATTTGTTCCACCCCCTCCTTGAGCCGTCACCTTATCGTGGTGGAGTGCTTTGTGTGTCCCAATGATCCTACGAGCTAAGTTGTCTGGGGCTTTATGCCCCTGGCAGGATCACCCATGCCAAGCAGGTCCAAGGTGGGGGACCAGACAAAGCACGGCTCCAAAGACCCCGATGATGAGAAAAATAATTATTATTGGATCGCGTTTTCCCTTGTCCAGACGTGGGTCACTGGGGCCCCCCTCTGGAGCCAGGCGTGGAGGTGGGGCTCGAAGGCGAGCGCCTGGTGGCCGGACCTGCACCCATGGAGCCCGGCCGGGCACATCCCGAAAGGGTAACGTGGGTCCCCCTTCCCATGGGCCCACCACCTGCGGGAGGGGCCTTAGGGGTCGGGTGCATTGTGAGCTGGGCAGTGACCGAAGGCAGGGACCTTGGCGATCCGATCCCCGGCTACAGAAGCTGGCTCTAGGCACGTGGAACGTCACCTCTCTGGCAGGGAAGGAGGTCGAGAGGTTCCGACTAGATATAGTCGGGCTCGCCTCCACACACAGCTTGGGCTCTGGTACCAGTCCTCTCGAGAGGGGTTGGACTCTCTTCCACTCTGAAGTTGCCAAATATTGCCCGCTGGCTCGGCGCCCGTACGTTGGGGTTCACCCCAGTGGACGAGAGGGTAGCCTCCCTCCGCCTTCGGGTGGTGGGACGGGTCCTGGCTGTTGTTTGTGCCTATGCACCAAACAGCAGTTCAGAGTACACACCCTTTTTGGAGTACTTGGAGCGGGTGCTGGAGAGCGCTCCCGCTGGGGACTCCATCGTTCTGCTGGGGGACTTCAATGCTCACGTGGGCAATGACAGTGAGACCTGGAGGTGTGTAATTGGGAGGAACGGCCCCCCTGATCAGAACCCAAGTGGTGTTCTCTTATTGGACTTCTGTGCTCACCACGGATTGGTCATATCGAACACCATGTTTAAGCATAAGGGTGTCCACACGGGCACTTGGCACCAGGACACCCTCGGTCGCAGTTCGATGATTGACTTTGCGGTCGTGTCATCGGACTTGCGGCCGCATGTCTTGGACACTCGGGTGAAGAGAGGCGCGGAGCTGTCAACTGATCATCACCTGGTGGTGAGTTGGCTGCAATGGTGGGGGAAGATGTCGGTCCAATCTGGCAGGCCCAAACGTATTTCCCCTGTCAATTAGATATGGTACCCTTTTTTTCGATAGCTTGGCACAACGAGAAAAAACAAACAAACTTGCACACAAAATAATTTCGTAGTGCTCGTGATTTGAATAAAAAAAGTTTTCATGCCATGAAAACAACATGTTCCCATGGCTTTGCTAACGTTGTGAACTGACTGAAAAAAAAAGATGAATTAGCTAATGATGACAACTGAAAACAATGACAGTATGACCTAAAAAAATCTACTTAAGTACAGTAGCAAAGTATTTGTACTTGTTACTGTACTTGTACTATACTTATTTGTTGTTACTGTAACAAAGTATTTGTAATTTGTTACTTTCCAGCACTGCAATTGGTCACCATGCAGCAACATGACGTTATAATGTTATTCACCATAGTTCCTCTTTAGCAACTTATCAAGTTTCATCACTCATTTTTGGGTCAATGTTGCAATATTTTCCACATAAGACAATGTTGTTGAGTAAACTTGAAGGCATTTTTCAAGTTCATGAAATACAGTACATAGCACTGTTTAGCAGCTTTATTTTAAAATTATGTAAGGTTCCCTCGCATATTAATGATTCGCTACTCACAGATTCACCAAGTCACAGATTTATTTTTTTAACCTGTTGTTTTTAATCTGTTGTTTTTTTGCTCATATAAAAGTATTGCTTTGGTGCCATCTTGAGGCATCTTGGTGCCAAGAAACTATGTTGAAGTTAGTTGAGGAGCTTAATGTATTGCTTTGCCACCACCTGTAGGCAATTATAAACCTTTTGGAGGGGCGTCAATTACTTACGCATTTTCACTGTAGGGAGGGAACACTGTATTACATATTGTAATAGTATGTAACATTACGACTTAATTATTAGAAGAATAATGATGAACTATTATGACAATGAGGTCAGTTTATAAGATGGGAAGGAGCGTAATTTTCCAAAATCAGAGTACCTTTTCTGAAGGGCCCCACCTAAAAAAAGGTTACATTAAGAGAAAATCTATGTCATGAGAATCAAGAAAAGAAATACAAGAAAAAAAAAGTCTGAATAGTAAGAGAAATAAAATTACATGAATAAAGTTGTTTTGAGGTGTCCAAATTCCTACACAAACGCAATTTACATGTGTTAACGTGTTGTAATGACAATTATGAAAAAAAGTCAAAGAAATATCATAATAGAATAGCAAAATGGACAGTAATTCACGACAACGTTGTTGTGTATGACTTATTTGGAATATTTCTCTTTATTTCAAATCGCTTATGACCCAAAATTCACAATAATTCCACGATTACTGGCGAACCCTGCTGGCTAGCTTTACCTCACATTACAATATATTGTCTTACTTTAGACATTATATATTTTAGAGTTGGTTCATGGTAAGTGAGGTATTGATGGGATGAGCAAGCAACTTTGTTTGTTAGTTGTTTTTTATTAGTTCGTTTGTTAAGTTTTTTTTGTGAACTCGCCCCTTTGTTAGTCAGTCCGTCAGTCAGTTACTTTCGTCGCTGGCCAATTGAACTGTCGGTAGGATGTACTGTAAGCACCCCAATTGTCACACTGGTTAACCTTGTGTTTGTTTGTCATTGAAGCAGATTTCAAATCGCCTGCCATCTTTTGGGAGATTTCACTCGACGGCCAGGTGTGAGAAATTACCCCACCCACCCCCAGTCGCTGTGCTGATCTTCATAAAACACGGTATGCCACACCGCAGCTGACGTCTGGCCAGCTCAGCAAGTAGTAACAGGAGATTGGTGTGCAGAAATCCAGAGTCAACTTAAAACCACTGGACCCGAGTGTGGCCCCAAACGTCCACAAATGACATATCAGATGCAGAAATAAACCAAACCAATCAATCTTTCAGCAATACCTTTATATTGGCTTTTTATTGGCTATACGCAAAGTTTGAATGCATTTACAGGCTGTCAAAGCAACAGGTGGTGCTATAAATCATAACTGTATTCCTGTTTTAAGTCAATTAGAAGCCTGATGTTGGCGAACCCAAATTCTCCAACAAGAGCCAACCCTACCCTAACCATAAACTCTTAACCCTAATCCTAATTCTACTTTTCACCATCACTATCTGGATAGCTGCTTACTTGCTAACACACCATAACAACCGGTAATTGTAATGGTGAGGTGACTTGCTTTTTTTTTTTTTTTTTTTCTATGCATATTTGAGTGCCAAATTAAACCACACCTCAAAAGACTGCCATCTGCAAACTCTGTTTGGTTCTTGACTATTATGTTGTAAATTGTATGTTAATATGGGCCCTTGGCTTTCTCTAACGACTTCAGTTCATCATTAATGAATGCTGTCTGTTTCTGTGTTTAGCAAGCTTTCCAATGATACCAAACTTTTTAAAAAAACGTTTGGTATTTTTACTTACATAACTTTCTACCAAACTTATGTAAGTTTGAAACTCGGATTTCACAAAAAAAAAAAAAAAAAAAAGGTCACACCTAAAATCTCGACCCCCATTGTCTTTGTAGTATGACGCTGGCCAGAAATGAGTACATTTTCAAAGATTTTAAAGAGTCATCTTTCTTATTATTTGTCACAGGAAAATTATATTTTGGGAATATCCTTTAAAAGATCTCTCTGATAATGCTGGTTTCATGTAAATTATCGATACATCCATTTTATGTACCGCTTATCCTCACTAGGGTCGCAACTGTGCTGGAGCCTGTCCCAGCTGACTCTGGACGAGCGGCGGGGTACACCCTCAACTGGTCGCCATCCAATCACGGGGCACATATAAACAAACAACCATTCGCACTCACATTCACACCTACGGGCAGTTTAGAGCTTTAAATTCACGTGGGAGGATGTGGGAGGAAACCGGAGTACACAGAGAAAACCCACGCAGGCACAGGGAGAACATGCAAACTCCACACAGGCAAGGCCGGATTCTAACCCAGGTCCTCAAAACTGTGAGGCGTGGCGCTAAATTATCTAATGTGACTGGCATAGGCGTAACTTCCCCTCTCGCAAACGTCGCCAACTTTGAATACCGCTGTTGAAAAAGGAGTTGACAGGACATAGAACCTGCTACTGCAGCACCCAAAAAGTCACAGGTGTGACGTGAATAGCTACCTTCTCTTTTAACGATTGCCCAGTTTTGTTTAATGTGTTTTTGTGTTTTTTTTCCCTACAATTTAACAGTTTGCGGTGGGAAAGGGGAGAGAACGACCAGCTGTTCCCTCTCGAGGGGAGGGCGCTTCCCAACTGTCCTTCCCAGCTGTGCTACATCATTAGTCGCTAGTCTGTTACTGTTTTATACGCTACAATAACATTTGTTTGCTATCGAGTGAGCAGTAAAAACAGAGATCCTTGTCCTGTCTGCACACCAACAAAAAAGAACCACCCTCTCCAAGTAAAGCCCATCCACAAAAGAAACCATTTTGTCTGTGGGAGTCCAGCCTTGGACGAGCCGTCAAACATGAAAGCCTGGCGATGCTGACGGGAAAATAACATGCTGCGCTTCCCTGCTTGCCTAATTATGCTGCTGTAGTTTATGACTTGTCAGCGAACAAGCATTACTCGACAGCGCCCCGATGACGTATGGCCTTTCAACTTTGCCTCTCTTTTCTTTTTTTTTTGTCCGGCTTCCAAAACCAGGTGGGAAAAAGTGAGGAGGTCACTTTTTTTGCTTATTCCACAAATGATTCGACATGTTCCCTCACGGACTCATAATGACGATTTCGGAATGTATTATGTAATTTCTCCGAAGACAAATCGCTAGATTGTTGACTTAGCATTTGCTAAAATGCTAAAATATGCGATTCTACTGTAGTCTCAAACGTGACATATTTTACATATATATTTGTGTAAAGCACAAATATGTGGTTATCTCCTAAATAAGGATCTATGGTTTTCATCGACTTTTTTAAAGAACTCATCTGGGGGTTATGTTCATTCAAAATTAACAAAAGTAATCAAAATGGATTACTTTCGCAAAGTAATCGAAATAGTTCCACTACTATTAGATTTTCAACAGGGTAACTTGTAATTGTAACTGTATTTCCAAAGTAATCTTCTCATCACTGGTACATTCTCCTGACTTCGATTCAGGCAGCGTAGGTTCCGTTCCCACGGTGACGGTGTGCATGTGAGAGTGAATGGTTGTCTGTCCCTCTGTGTGCCCTGCGACTGACTGGCGACCAGTCCGCAATGTATTCCGCCGTTCGCCCGAAGTCAACTGGGATAGGCTCCAGCTCCTCGTGACCCTGAACAGGATAAACAGCATAGAAAATAGATGGGTGGATGAAGTGATGTGTACTGTTAGCAAGTTGCCGTAGCTATGCTAGGTAGACATGCTGGTGTCTAGTCTTATGGTGTGTTCACACTGGATGCAATATTAACTATTATTGCGATGTGATTACATACAAAGTCAATGCAAATGCACAAATAGGTGCAAATTCGTGCCAGGTGACACGAAAGATGCGTTTGGCGCGGCGCGAGTGGGGCGAACCCGTGAAAATTCGCTTCTTCGCCGAAGTTGGAAAACTCCAACTTTATATTATGATCGCAAGTCACATTAGCTACTTTGGTGTGTGAAGTGTAATGCTGTGTGAGCAAATTAGCTACTCAGTCAGTGAAGGATAATGTTGTGTTAAAAAGTCATGTTAACAATATTAGCTACTTTGTGGGTGATACTTGCTCCTTGGAGTGCGAAGGCTAATGTTGACATAGACCTGATCCACACAGTTTCTCTGTTACAGACCCCACACATGTAGATAAAAAAAAAATTAAAAAAATCACATTCAGACTTATGGTCGTAAATATTGAACACGTTTAATATTTAAGAGTGTCAGCCCAACCCGTTTCGGACCCTATTATTGGAACAAATTCACTTTGACCACACTTCGGACCACAGGAAAATCACATAAGACATAACATAGTCTGGCATTTGTCATCCTTGGTCAAGAAGGGACAAAATAAAAACATCACAAAAAAGCCCCATTATCATTATGTGTGTACAGGTCCTTAGACAGTCGAGTTAGCAACTTTAGGTAATCGATGGATAAGCTAATGTTGTGTAAACAAGTTCCGTTAGCAACTTTAGCTACACAGGTAAAGTAGTTCAATGTCGTGTTAGCAAGTCACAGTAGCTACTCGGTAGGTGAAGCCTAACGTAAGTAAAAAGCCTTAAGAGTTTTTTCAAATATTTTTGAAAATACAATTTTTAAATGCAGGACTTTAGTGTTAGGACTATATATTAATTTAAACAACTGAAACATGTATGCGATTGACTTGCTCTTGTTTGAATCCCTAATAACAACATATTAATAAAGGCAACTTAAATTGGGACAAATCCTGAACCAACGCCTATCAAGGGAATCTTCCGATTTAAAGGCCCTTCTCGCTAATACACGTAAATCTCATCAGTGGCGGTGTGGTAGGATTATGTCAGATAGCCTCTTGCTCAAACAGCTGTTTCTACGTGGAGGTCAAAGTTCACGGCAGAGGCCACATAAACTTGGACAAAGCAGAAGTTCCAAGTGGGCTAAAAGCAGGTGACGGCTGTGGGACAGGATACATGGCTGCATTGCTTTCATTGTTCACTCACTCACTATTTCTTTCTTTCTTTTTCCAGATTAAGAGACAAATGACTTCAGAAACGAAGAAATGTATTTGTGGTAATAATTAATCCAAGGTAGCTAAAAAGTTAAATATTTGAAAGTGTTATTAATGACTCACTTAACATCAGTGTCCGTTTTACGCTTTTTCATAAATGTATGAAACAGTGTAGTAATAGTAACACATGACATTGTAACATGTAAAAAAAAACGATTAAAAATGCATTTTTTTTTGTATAATATTATTTTGCTGACTTTCTGTCAGATATTCCAAAAGGGAGGTTATACAATATTAATTTTGTTTGCTTATTGTCATTATTGTTATAATGTTTTGGTTTTAATTGTTTATCTGGAATTGGTTTTATTTCCTAAAGTTTGGTTCTTATCTGTGTACAGCACTTTGTTTTCATCTGTATTTGTATTTGCAGTGCTTTATAAATAAAGTTGAGTTTAGTTAAGTTATAATGCTGTACAGTATTTGTCGCTGTCCAATAAAAAACATGAAACTCAAACATTTTTGTTCTAATCCAAAAAAACAACAAAAATGCTTTTCTGGTGTTTTGGTTGGGGGGGGGGGGGGGAAAGTATTGGGTATTGGGGATACATGCTTTTGGGATTTTGCATATTGCTGTCCAATGGAAAGCGTGTATCTCAAGGGTTTTTTTTGTTTTGTTTTGTTGCTTAGCTGAAAAACAATGGAATTCAAATTTGAGCTACATTATCTTTATTGGACTTTGTTCATTTGCTGTAAGGTGTTTCCCATTGGGATGGAATACTACGTTGCTAACATTTGCTTAGCAGTATCTAGCATTTTTTTGTTAGTGTTTTTCGGTCGTAACAAAATCAGCATTTCAATTTCGATGTGCTGTTGTACCTTAACATTCACTGTAAGGTGTTTCTGAGTTGAATTAGCACATAAGATGTGTTGCTAACCTTTGATTAGCCAATGTACCAGAAAATGTATTTGTACCAAGTGGGTTTTTTTTGTGGTAAAAATCATCAAAATTTCAATTTGAATGTGTTGTACCTGTAGTATTTGTAGTAATGTGTTTCCAAGTTGGCTAGCGTGTTAGCGATGTTAACATTTGTTTAGCTCTACACAATGTACTAGCTAAGCTATTAACTGACAGCGTGGTTGTTTTTAGGAGAGTAATCAAGTCATCATATCAATGTGTTGTTGTGTCAAAACAATTGCAATATGGTGTTTCCCAGTGAGTTAGCATGTTACCTATGTTGCTAAAAAAATTTAGCCAATGTATTAGTTCAGGTATTCAGATGGTGAAAAATCCGGAGGTGCTCAGCGCACTTTTCTGCGGGATTTTGTATCATCTTTCCCGTTCACAGTGTTACGTTTCCCAGCATTTGGTTGCGGTCCAATGGTTAAAAGGAGCCTGTTTCCATGGGCCAGGGTCTATATCAATCCGCCCGCGGGATGCTTGAAGTGGCCGTCGAGCAGGTGAAAATTTGGAGGTGCGCTCGAGACGGAAGTAGTCGACCGCAGTCATGGCAGGCCCGCATTCGAAGTGGAACCCAAAACTCTTCTTCCTCCGCATTCAAACATCTCCGGTCTCAGTCGCCATCGCTATTTATACGCCATGTGTATCGACAGGACGGATGTTTAGCATGCGAGCACTCACAGTAAAGCTATCTTTTCAGTAGTTCATCGAGGGCGAACAATCTCTGCATGTTTATTTACACATAACAGTGCACTATTGCAATTTTTCTTTTTTCAAGGTGTGTCTGGGGTGAACATAACCCAGGGGGTGCTCAAACTGCCTCTAGGGCGTGTGAGATTAAAATGTTTTGTGGTGGTCTGGTATAATAATAACGTGGGGGAGAGGGGGTGTGCCAACTCTGCAGGATGTTGACAGGAGCGCGCTTTATAGTCGTAATGTATCATATCTGATTTTCAGATAATCACTGTAGTGTGACTAATTGATTGATGTGCGGAAAAACATTGTAATATTCAATATTTGCATATTTTTGCAAATGTTGTTAATATTTTGTCCTGTTTACACCGTATTTGCATGATTCAAAACTTCATTTGCTGTATACAGGCTTAGATTTCTGTATGTGGAGGAGACAACTGTCACGATGTTAACCGGGGTGCGTTTCATTTACATAATAAGTATTGTATCAGATTTTCACATTAAACACTGTATCGTGATATTGTCATTGCTAAAATATCGTCATAATATCTTAAATTATTTTGTAGTGTTTTCATTACTAAACATGATGACTTAACTGACTATATGGAGGGCTAGGTTTGTCTGTTCACCAACTCTGTCGGGATGTTGACGGGGATACGTTTCAGATATCGTGAAGTTCCTATAATGGCTAACACGTCCACTGACAGAATAACACGGCCCAAACCACTGTGATTTACAATATTCCCACGCCAACGACATATTCGCCACGCACCTTTTACCCACCACTATACACATCTGCACAGCTGGACCCGAGCGTCTCGTCCGAGATACTTGATGGAGATAAGACGAGCGGTCGTGCTCAGAATGCCGAAAATGACGGGCAAAACTTCTTTTTGGTCTTTTCATTTTATGTATTTTATATGTTTTTATATAGTGATTATTTTATATATTTTTTTATTATTGTTTATCTCATAGCTTAAAGAAAGATTTCCCAAAATCTTTCATTTCCCAATTTTTTTATTAGGCTCCTCTAGGGTCCCATACTTATAAAACACAGTGTGTCATCATATTGTCGACATTTAAGACCTAAATGTCCACATTCTTTTAATTAAAGTGAATTTTTGTCTCGACTATAACTGGACATGACACACGAAAATGGCAGAATACTTGATGTTTTGTTAAGAAATGTTTTGAATTAATAAAAAAAAAATAATAATAAAATAAACTGCGCCTAAAAAAAAATATATTCTATTTTTATCATTTAAAAAAAAGCTACAGTTGGTAAGAAGGGTTTATTCTTTTGTTGTTAAAGTGAAATTTTATTTGGAATATAGATAGCACTGACACATAAAATAAAACAAATGTAACTTATTCTAATAAATTATTTTTAGAATCTAAAATAATATAGTTAGTTGGAATGTTTTAGTTATTTTTAATTAAATTAAATTTTTATATGGAATACTTATAGCTGCAAATGACAAGAAAGTGTCAGAAGAATCAATGTTTTGTTTAGAAAAAAGTAAGATAAAGATTAGATTACAAATTGAAGAAATATGTAGAAAAACTATATTTTTATAATTTTGAAAATTATGTTTGGTAAGAACAGGCTCCAGCACGCCCGCGACCCGAGTGAGGAGAAGCGGCTCAGAAAATGGATGGATGGATGGATGGATGTTTGGTAAGAATGCTTTATTTTTTCCTTTAAAGTTATTTTTTTATCTGGACTATAGCTGCAAATTACTTTAAGAAACAAAATAAAAAGTAAAAAAAAAAACATTTCAATTAATAAAAAAATGTCTGTTTTAATTCTAGAAAAATCCCCTGAATTTTCCTATAATTTAAACAATTATAATTGGTCAGCATGCTTAAAATGCACGACATATTACATGGATCTTTTGAATGGTGCAAAATTAACTTTGATTTTCCTATAATACACCTCTGTCACCACGATGTGAATGTAAGTGAAATCTTGGAGTGAGCGAGTATAAATAAAACGCTTGGTGTGTTTGTTTCTATAGTTACACCCCCACCCTACCAGGCTTTTATTTCCATCCGGTCAAGTGAGGAGGCCGAGAGATTTATTTTAGAAAAGCGCGATACAGAATGCGTGCGGCATGTCAGCTATTTGCCCCATGATTTAGGCCTCCTTTGCAACAGCATTGCCCCAGTAGCGGGCTTATTACGCGTTTTTTTACATATTTATTTCATGTTCATAACATTTAGCTCAATTTGCACTGTAAACTTAAATGTGTCCTATAATAAACACTGCTGAACGTCAAAGAACAGCGTGAAACTCTCAAGCACATCACAACCTCAAAGTTTGTCCGTACAAGGTGACCTGGTATTTTTATCTGAACATGACCTTATGCACCATATTGAATTCACACATATGAACTCAACAGACAAGCAGAAGCTAAGGCTAATCTGTGTGTTTTGCTTGCCAATAATTTACTATGAGACTTTAGCATGTTTTTGCAACATTAGGACCATTTGTTTGGTTTTCTCGGGGTGCCTGCCCACCTGTCCTGCCAGCTCATGCCCAATTATTACCACCTTTGTAAGGCACAACCAGCAGACACTCTGGTGCCGGGATGTCCCAATGACATGACCCTACTATACTCCCCCACCAAGGGTGAGGAAAACTGTCTTCGCGGGTGGCATTAACCAATTGTGAAGGAACTGGGCAATCAGTTTAAGTTGCATGTGAGTGTTTCATTATTGAAATTTTATTTTGTTGTTCTTATTGCACTTGCATGGATAAAAATGGTGACTATTGATGCACATTTTTGTCAACGTTGTGTGCAGGGGAGAGGGGGTACACCTCCTCTATCCGGATGTTCATGGGGGTGCATTTCAGAGATATGTATCATAACCGATTGTTTTATAATTGCTGTATGTAATAGGTCAAAATAATGACATTTTTTCCCAATTTTGTGAGCACAACCCTGGACGTTAAATTTGCAATTGTTGCTATTATTTTGTCACAAATAGAGTGTACTTACATGATTAAACACTTTATTGCTTATGTATGGGCTTTATTTATTTGATTTTGATGTTGCTGCATTTCATAGAAAGGTATCGTATTTTTGTCTAATTTCTGTATGGTGACTGTTTTGAAAAACAAATATTGCAATAATATCCAAAACTGATATGCATGCCTCTGGCTGTCTAATTGAATATGAAAATAGATTATTTTTTTCATTTAAATTATTCTGTCACATTTTTAATGTAGTCACATGATTCAACATGATGACTTTGGCTCATACTGTATACAAGTTTTGTTTACTTGCTAACTCTGTTCAGATGTCGACGGAGTTAAGTTTCATAGACACTGCGATATATCACACCTGTTTTTCACTGTTAATCGCTGTATCGTGATATTTCTTTTGACCGTACCCCAGCAGATACCCCTGGGCTGTCCAAAGACCCCTTCAGTCGAGGTCCACAAAATCATCCATGTGCGTACGAAACAACTTCTAGCTATTGTCAGCACCAGACAAATAATCAGTTAGCAAACATAGCAATCCATTTAACTAAACTGCCCTCAAGCAATGGAGTTCACAAACTCTTACCCCTCACACCTCCCAAGTTTTTTGTTTTGTTTTTTTAGGATAGAAGGTTGCCTCTCTTGGTTGGAGGAGCACTTTCACACCCTCATCCAATGGTCTTTCCTAATTTAGCTGCGGGGGCAGGAGGCTCTCCCCCAAACCCCCTCCCTTCCTCTGTGCTGACAGGGGGGAGGGTCCCGCGAGGGTCCCCCTCTACAGTTTCATTATTACCTGCTCAGCCCTTGCAGCATTCACCACACTTGTGCATCTGTGCCAGGACGCGGCAACAGCAGAGAGAGGACCAGAAGAGTTTATGCCTATTTTCTCTGTTTAAATTGTTAGTGGAATTATTTTCTTCTCCGCTAAATAATAGTCAAGGCAACCAAAGTAGTGGACATGGCAGCTTGTCTGCAAAGTTCACACTGGAGGTGCCTCTTGTTTTTGCTCGGCGTGTGTCTCACTTCAGCCGAGCCTTTTAACCAACTGCACCTCTACCAGTACAAAGCCGGACTTACCGAAGACAACATCATCATCGCCAACAACGGAATCAGGGTTCCGTTAGGGAAATCCGTCTTTTTGGATCCCGTGAATGACTTGGTGACAGAGATTCAGCCCAGAGATCGCTGCCACATAACAGTTTTGGACAATGACCCGCTGGCTCAGAGACCAGGGATGCTGACCCCGAAGAAGTTCCCGTGTTTCTTCGCGCCCGACGAAGTGAAATACACCCATTTTGGGGCGCGGAGCCCCAGCAAGGACCGGGTGAAGCTGCAGCTGCGCTACGACTCCCAGACAGAAACTGTGGTTATCCCATTCATGCTGGAGGTGGAGGTGGTTTTCCAGCAGCTAGAGGTCCTCACCCGGAATATGCCCATCAACGTGGACAAGCTTAACGGCAACAGTGGCCCCATCGACAAGAGGGTACTGGAGTTTTCCTATGAGGACGGTGTCACAAAGTGCAAGATCGCCACGCTGGTCAGCGCCGGCGGGCTACCCAGGTACGGGACTCTTGTTAATAACCCCAACAATGGCCAAATGGTCGACTGCGATGAATTTGTGAAGCAGGGCATTCGTTACAAGCACATGGCTAAGACCAATTCGCCGAACAGAGACTACATTCCCATGGTGGTAGAGCTGCAGGACAACGAGGGTAACACGATAATGCAAGAGCATTTCCAAATGATGGTTCGGATCAGGGAGGGTGCGGAAAACGCAGGTCCGAAACCCAGCTTCGTGTCCATGATGATGATGGAGGTGGATCAGTTTGTGATGACCGCCATCACTGGCGACATGCTGGCTGCCGAAGATGTGGAGTCGGACCCGGATGAGTTGATCTTTAATGTCACATCGCCGCTGGGCCTCGAGCAGGGCTACATCATCAGCACAGATGACCAGAACATGCCCATCACCTCCTTTTACCAGCGGGACATAAAAGATCTAAAAATAGCCTACAAGCCGCCTTCGGACGACTCCGAAGTGGAGAGGATCTTCCAGCTCGAATTTGAAATTGTCGACACAGATGGCGCCGTGTCTGAACCCTTTGCTTTTATGATTGTGGTGAAGCCCATGAACACAATGGCCCCTGTGGTCACCAAAAACACGGGGCAGCTCTTGTTTGAAGGGCAATCAAGAGCGCTCTCCAGCTCAAAGAATTTAGAGATCAGTGATGAAGATAACCTGGAAGATGTGAGGATCACCGTAATTGACGGCCTAAAGCACGGTGAGCTTAGTGTGCTCGGGGGTCGCAGGAAATTCTTCACGCCGGCTGATTTGGACACCGGGATTGTCGTGTACCAGCACGATGGGAGTGACACCTACAGCGACAACATTGTTTTCCGCATGACAGACGGCCAGAATGAAGTTGAGTTTTTGTTTCCAATCACGATTGTCCCCACTGATGATGAGCCGCCCATCATCAACGCAAACACAGGGCTGGTGCTGTTCAAGAACGAAGTCATGCAGATTTCCCCGTTCATCCTGAGTTCCACGGATATCGACTCGGAAGACTCCACCATTAAGTTCATCCTGGAGGCCCCTTACTCCGTCGTGGGGGAGTTCCTGCTCCGGCAAGTGGAGCCCCCCTCCGACCCCTCCCTGTGGAAGTTCAGCGAGACGGATGAGATGTTTGAGCAGGTGGTGACCGAATGGTTCCAGCAGGACATCATGGATGGAATGCTATTCTATCGCCATGTCGGAAGCCACAGCACCACCACCGTCGTCGACCAGTACGTGTTCCGGGTCCAGGACGATAATGACCCACCAAATCAATCTGGCGACCAGTTGTTCACTGTCAAAATTCACTCCGTCGATGACTTGGCACCGGAGCTCTCCCCAGGCACCACCCTTCACATGACGGTCAAGGAGTATGAACTGACGTACTTCAAGAAGTTATTTTTATGTTATAGCGATCTAGACTCCGATGACCGGGACCTGAAGTATACCATCACTAAGCCTCCAACTGACACCGATGAGAACAACCCAGTGCCCCTGGGCGACATTGTACTGACTGATAACCCCGATGTTGTAATCACGGAGTTCACGCAGGCACAAGTCAACCACCACAAGGTGGCATACAAGCCCCCCGACCAGGAGCTTGGCATCACTCCCAAAGTGGCTCAGTTCACATTCATCGTGGAGGACACTTCCGGTAACACAGCAGATGGACTGTTCACCATTTTCCTGCAGCCAGTCGACAACAAACCCCCACTTATTACGAACCCGGGGTTCACTATAATGGAAAGAGGCTCGTACGTCATCACCACGAAAGATCTCCACGCCACCGACACTGATACAAATGACGAAAATATCATTTTCACTGTGAGCCAGGTTCCCAAACATGGGCGGCTGCAGTATTTAGGCATAGACATGTCGAACGGCGAAACCTTTGTGCTCCAAGATATTGCGGACGGCCGTTTAGCTTATATCCACAGTGGCGAGGAATCCCTCAACGACATCATCAAGCTGGACGTAAGCGACGGTTTCCATGAGGTGCCTATCAACATCAAGATCGCCGTGGACCCCGTGGACGACGAGACCCCCACCATCATGCTTCCGGCTGGCATAGTGGGCGTATCCATTGACGTGTTGGAGAACGGCGCCACTGAAATCACCAGCAATGTGATTCAGGGTCGCGACGAAGACACGGATGACCTCATGTTGATGTTCATCGTAGAGGAGCCCCCCAGGCTGGGTGAAATACTGGTCAACGGCGCCCCTTCTGAGAGGTTCACGCAAGCCGACATCATCAACGGAGCGGTGGTGTACGTGCACACCTCTGGAGAAATTGGACCGGTGAAAGTACACGACTCCTTCAACATCACACTGTCCGACTTGTCCGAGCAGTGGGTGCTTGGTGGCAACAAGGTCCAAGGTGTGACGGTGCATGTCACTATCCTGCCTGTCGACAGCATCCCACCGATTGTTAGCGTCGGGGGGCAGTTTGTCGTGCTGGAAGGCGAGAAGAACGTAATCACCCTGGATCAAATCCAAGCGGAGGACATCGACACAAACAGTGAAGACATCCTGTGCACCATCATCGTCCAGCCCTCGTCCGGCTATGTGGAGAATATCTCCCCGGCTCCCGGGTCAGAGAAATCCCGGGCAGGTATGGCCATCACTGCCTTTAGCATTAAAGATATCGCTGCTGGGCATATCTATTATGTCCAAAGCATCCATAAAGGAGTCGAACCCTTGGAGGATCGCTTCACCTTCCGCTGCTCAGATGGCATCAACTTCTCAGAACGACATTTCTTCCCGGTCGTCATTATTCCAGCCAACGACGAGAAGCCAGAAATCTTCATTCGCGAGTTCATAGTGATGGAGGGCATGAGTTTGGTCATCGACACGCCCATCCTGAATGCAGCCGACGCTGACATCCCCGATGACGACTTGCACTTCGAGATCGTCAAAAACCCCAAACACGGCACTATAGTCGAACAGCTCAACACTGGCTCCACCCTGGTGGACAGGTTCGACTTGGAACAGATCAAGGAGGCCTCAAACATAGTGTATGAGCATGACGACTCGGAAACCAAAGAGGACAGCTTTGTAATACGGCTCTCGGATGGGAAACATACGGTGGAGAA
The DNA here is from genome assembly GCF_024500275.1 of Phycodurus eques. Classification (NCBI taxonomy): domain Eukaryota; kingdom Metazoa; phylum Chordata; class Actinopteri; order Syngnathiformes; family Syngnathidae; genus Phycodurus; species Phycodurus eques. The sequence continues at coordinate 23,063,522 of NC_084530.1, forward strand.
GAAAGTGCTCATCATGGTCATTCCGGTCGACGACGAGACACCCAGGATGGCGATTAACGACGGACTCGAGGTCGAGATCAGTGAAACTAAAGTCATCAGCAACCGGATTCTGAAGGCCACCGATCTGGACTCTGAAGACAGCACGCTAGTGTACATCGTGCGCTACGGTCCAGGCCAAGGGTACCTTCAGCGCATCAGCAAGTTTGGTGACGTCCTCGGTAATATCACCTTCGGCATGAACTTCACACAGAACGAGGTCGACAAGCAGCTCATCCAATATGTGCACACCGGCCAGGAGGGAATCCGAGACCTGCTCAAGTTTGATGTCACAGATGGCATTAATGCCCTTATTGATCGCTACTTCTACATCAACATCGGAAGCATCGACATGGTCTTCCCGGAGGTCATCAACAAAGGCGTGACGCTCAAGGAAGGCGGCATAGTCACGCTGACCACTGACCTACTCAGCACCACTGACATCAACAGCCCCGATGAGTTCCTCAGCTTTAGCATTACGCGTGCCCCGAGCAGAGGCCACCTGGAGTGCACAGACTACCCTGGCGTGCCCATTTCCACTTTCACCCAATTGCAGCTCGCCGGCAACAAGATCTACTACATCCACACATCTGACGAAGAGATAAAGATGGACAGCTTTGAGTTTGAGGTGACGGACGGATACAACCCAGTCTTTCGCACCTTTCGGGTGTCCATCACTGACGTGGACAACAAGAAGCCCGTCTTGACCATTAGCAAGCTAGTGGTGGAAGAGAGTGAAACCAAGCTCATCACACCTTTCGAGCTGACAGTGGAGGATCGCGACACACCAGACCACCTGCTGCGCTTTGTCGTGACGCAGGTGCCTGTGCATGGCCAGCTTCTTTTCAACAATTCCCGGTCCATCACGGCATTCACCAAGCAGGACCTGAACGAGAACCTGGTCAGCTACAAGCACGATGGCACAGAGACCAGTGAGGACAGCTTCTCCTTCACAGTCACCGACGGAACCCACACCGACTTCTATGTGTTTCCTGACACCATTTACGAGACGCGCAAACCGCAGATGATGACCATTCACATTAACACGGTGGACAACGGCGTGCCGCAGATTGTGGTCAACAAGGCGGCGGCCTCGCTCAGGCTACTCCCCACTGGCCACGTGGGCTTCCTGATCACCAGCAAGGCCCTACGATCGGAGGACCGTGACAGTCAGCAGGACGTCCTGAAGTACATCGTATTCGAAGCACCACAGCACGGCTTCATCATAAACCACGCCAAGGGCAACGACAGCATCAGGACCTTCACGCAAGGTATGAGCACGACCGCCTTCCATTCGCTTGACAGACTAGACTAGTAGCAAATAGTACTTGAGAATAATTCACATGGTCTTCATACAATACAAAATGTTAGATATTTGTCTTTTGGTGAAATTTCAGGATGAACCATAAAAGCACTTTAACCTTTACCGGTGAACTTAATTTGACCTTCTCCAAACTTTGGAAGGCACATTTCCTTCCCTTTTCCCTTCTTTTTACACAACTTGCCGTTTTCTAACAAGGAGCTGAATGGCAAACAATCACAACAGTTTTTTTGTTTTGCTTTTAATTTCAAAAGATGTCAACTTCTATCCCTTTCTGTCCTTCTTCCGGTCTCTCTGTATCTCATCTCTGTTCAAGCTCCTGATACTCTGTGGCATGCTAAGCTCATTGGCCACTTCCCTCTGAGAACATCCTGTTTGAAGCCTAGCAATGGCGAGGTACTGTTGATCAATTGTTAGGTGTCTTTTGGTCTCATGATGTCAAAATGTGAACAGCAAGATAAAGAGCACTGACTTCATACCACTTCTAATTGAACCAGGAAATGTATTCATGATTCAAACACCTTTTGTCAATTTTGCCCTTCAGCTCTTGGTAGAGAACAGTAAGTTGTGCAGGAAATACTGAAACATTGAGTAGCTGGACATGTGCATTCAAAAGCTTAGACAAGGTCAAATTAAGTTCACCTGTAAAGGTTATAGTGCATTTTAGGTTCATCCTAAAATTGCATCTGAAAGCCCAATGTCCCTAACTCAAATGTTTATAAAAAATATACAGTGGGTTCATTGAAGCCTCAAAATTGTCTTTGCTGTTCAAAAAAATGCAAAGTAATTCATTGTAGACTACGTCGTTTACACACGTATATTTGGTTCGTCAAAGACACTAAATTGTATTTGTTTGCAAAAGACTGACGTTTACAAAAACGCATATGTTACGTCTGTTGAAGAATAAAATGTTTGTGAAAAAAAAGTACATTTGGTTCATTGAAGACAATTTACGAAAACACTACATTTAGTAAAATGTACATCAGGATAACAGAATACTCTAAAGTAAATGTTCAAATATGTACCTTAGGTTCTTTGACAACAAATTATCTTCATTGTTTAAAAAAAATCCATAAATTTTTTTAGTTGAAGACAGAGTTGTATTTGTTTATAAACCCCTGCACGTTATGATAACTGATGACTAAATTGTCATTTACAAAAAAAAATTATGTTAGGTTCACTGTAGACGAAAATTATCTTCAATGTTCACATAAAATATGAAAGTTTAGTTAATTGAAGACTCAAAATTGTCTTTGATGTATGTTTGGTACGTTGAAGAATAGATTTTGGTCTTTGATAATTAAGAAAGATCTACATTAGGTTAATTAAAGACTAAGTTGTCTTATAAAAACAAATACCGTACTTTAAGTTCATTGAAGACTCAATTGTGTTCAAAGTTTACGAAGAAACTTACATTAGGTTCGTTGAAGACAAACACAAGTAGGTTAGGTGTGAAGACTTTGAATTGCCTTTAACCTTTACAAAAACACATACAGTAGGTTAGCGTCATAGAAATCTTCAGTGTTTACGAAAAACTTAAAATAGTAGAAAATGTGAAATTGTTTCTTTGAAACCTTAGCATTGTCTTCAACATTTCTGAGAACACATTAGGTTCATTGAAGACTCTGAATTAAAATTTTACAAAAACACGAATGATAGGTTTATTGACCTATCATACATAAGACCAAATCGTCTTTGGTGTATTCGAAAGCACATAATGGACATTAGATTCACCAAACCAACTCCATATTGGATGAATTTCTTCAAACAAACTGGGAAAGGCATTTGCTCTGAGGCTCAAGTCGTCATAATATTAATTGTAACTCCAGGGTCTGTAACTCAAAACCTATGACTTTGGCCTACTTCTTCTACAACATTTTGTATTTATCTTTACACACTAACCTTTGTGTGCCGCCAACAGCCGACATTAACGACATGAAGATCAGCTACGTCTTGTTGGACGGAAGCAACGCCACCAGCGACATCTTCTACTTTACCATTGAGGACAACGGTAAGAACATTTCAGTCATTATCTCTAAATGGCTTTTTTTTTTTTTTTTTTAATGTAAAAATGTCAGTCTCCCCAAAGTGTTTGCATCACACACTTAAGGCAGTTGGTCGTGACTGACACGCAAAATAGAACCGCCAGATTTCTTTCATTTGTTTCATGAAAATTAACTATATATACAATTTTACATTGCTTATCTTTATTTTAGGTACCATTTTAGATACCAGGGAATATAGCCCTGGGAGGTTTTTTTAATTATACATTGTTTTTTTGTTAAATTTAAAGAATTCAAAATTAGCTGAACAAATGTTTATAATAGCTTGGGACAAAAAAATGATAGAATAAAAGAACCACAACGATCTTTTTAATGTCAGGCACCCCCCAGGGGTCATATTTTTATAAGATTTTTTTTTTCAATGCAAATAAATATCTTTCGTTTCAGACCAGACGATAATTATGTCTTATCTCGCGAATCCCCTGGAGGGTTCAATATTTTTGTATTTTTTTTTTGTAGCCAATCTTTTCAACCTTTTTATTTTGTGGAAAAAACTACATTTCAGGGAAAAATTATTATACCGGCCCACTATGACTTTAAATCTTGCTCAAGTAAAAGAAAGAAATTGTGGAGGAAATGCATATATTTAATCTTTAAAAAAACCAAATGTATAATTATTACACCAGATTACCATTACATTTTTGATCCTCATATGATTCAAATGAAAGTGGCGGGGGTAGTGGCTTTCCAAGTCACAGTGTATATATATATATATATATATATATATATATATATATATATATATATATATATATACACACACACACACACACGCGCGCGCACACACATTACATAGCACAAGGTGGGCATTAAAATGTGACAGGTGGCCCTTGCTATTTTAGCCACAGCTTGCGGGAGACAAAACAAATCAGACCAATGCTGTAGGGAAAGTTGAATTTTTCAGTATTTAGCATTAGGGGACACTTGATACGTCCAGCACTGCAGACCTCACCCCAAGTACTACCGCCCTGAGCAAGAAGACCCCCTTAAATTACTCCAAAAGTCACATTTCCATTTAAAGTTCCAGGAAGTTCTTAGTACTTGTAGTTCCTGGTCCTTAAGGGCTCAAAGGAGAGGTGTTCAGACCCCACCCAAATTGTTCCTGGACCTCTGAAAAGTACTACCACCCTTTTCAGGGTCTTCTTTTGACCATGATAAATTACCCCAAAAGGCACATTTGGACCAGAAGTTCTGGGAATGTTAACTTCTTGGTACTGTACTTGTAGTTCCTGGAACGTAAATGATCAAATCAGATATGTTAAGAAGACCCCACCCCAATGGTTCTTGGACCTCTGAAAAGTACTGCCCCCTAAGCCCATCAAGCTTGCCTTTACAACGATCAGTGTTCCAGAGACTCTAACAAGTTTGTCATTTCGCTACATTTCTCTGTAATGACCGTTTGTATTATTTTTTTTACACACTTGCACTTGACACATTGTAATGTTCGAGCAATTAATTATATATATAAATAAAGGCCTTCCCCAATGAGTAGACAAAAGCATAATACTGTGGTGCCTTGAAATACGAGCGAGTTCACTTCAATTTTTCAAGATATGAGTTGCTGTTCAGATGATTTTTATCCTTTGATTTGCGAGTACAAACTTGAGATCCGAGCGCTGTGTGGTGGCGGTGAACTCAACTCACTTCACAGTAAGCAGGACTTTGGCAAATAGGGAAGAATTAATCAAAAAAGAAGCTACAAGCTGTTTAATGCCGCTCCCAGTTGAAGTTTACTGTCAAACTAAGCATAAAACAAAGACAATTACACTTTGTGTATTTAAAACAATCACATAGCTTAGCCTTTAAGTCTGCCAGCTTAATTCTACCGCTTATTAGCATCCATGTTGCGGTGTATATCCCTTTTAGCAAAGTATTGAACAGAAACAGTGCAGCAACAGATGTAGAAAGACATTAGATAATATTACTCACAGTCATACAGTATATTCTTTATCCTCTGCAAAGAACGACTAATACTAGTGCAGCACTGATGAGCTGACACGAATTAAGACGTCTCAATGAACAGTAGGCCTAGATCCATCTGTCTTACTCTGCCCCCACATGGCCAAAGTGAGCACACCAGAAAGAGCAGCACAATGGCCATTCCAACGATGCAGTGTGACAAAATAGATTTACTCCTTTTTAATTCAATTTAATTTTGTCACTGCTATATGTTTTTATTAAGTACAATACTATATAGTGACATTTCTCCTCATTAATTTTTGGGTTTTTTTGGGGGGGGGGAAGGCTAGAATGGATTAATTGCACTTCCATTCATTTCCATTCACCAATGGGAAAAGATGACTGGAGATACAAGGGGTTTCAGTTACAAGCGTGGTCACAGAACAAATTCAACTCGTATCTCAAAGCACACGTGAAGAGTAATGGATTTTCTAGCATGTACTTACTAATTTGTTTTAGTCCTGCAGTGAAGTGCACAGGAAGGGACGGACAAGCAAGGGCTTCAATTTGCTGCTCTTATTTTTGTTTGCTGCTTTTGTTTTCTCCCTGCAGCTAAGGAAAGAGGTGGGACAGAAAAGTGGGGGAAGTAGGATGAACCAGGTGTAGCATTGCACATTTGGGGGAGGGGGGCACAAAACATACATCAAAAGAGCGAAGAGGAGAAGAAGACCTAAATAATTGGACACCTTTACACAAATAAACAGACACATCCGGAAGATAGGAGATAAAAAGCCAGCGAGGGGAGCAGTTAAAGGCATCTCGGACATGCACGGACACGCCAATGGTCAGCTAATCTCACCATCAATCTCAATGTTGAAGATGAAAAGTTGCGAGAAGCTTTTTATTCCATTGAACGCTGTTGCCGTGGCAACGCCACAAACTTGGATGTTTTGCCGTGGCAACAAAAGCTGGTTTAACTTAACCGCAAAATGTCACACATTTGATGAAGACCTCTACAAACATTTATTTATTCGTAGTCAATGTGCCACCTACTGGCAAACTTGGCACACACATCAAAGGTTCTTGCTGTTATTCCTGTATGTACAGTGCCTTGGACAAGTATTCATATACCTTGAAATATTCACATTTTAGGACCATATCATCAGAAACTTGAATGTATTTTGTTGACAATTTATGTGATACATCAACGCAAAATAGCACATAATTGTGAAGTGGAAGGAAAATGATATATGGTTTTAAAAATGTTCCCTTTCCCCAGGGGTGCGATGGCCTATTAATAGCTGCTTGCAGTTCAAGTTAAAAATTAAATGTAATTTTTGTTTTATTTTTTTGGGTTTGAAATGTAACCGTGTTGTAATCACATGAGAGCAACAAAGTATTTATTGATTGAGCTATTGATTTAAAAAATATATATCTCTTCCGCACCTTCGGATGATGTTGTTTTTTCTATTTAAATGTGGATTATATATATATATATATATATATGTATATATATATATATATATATACAGTAATTTTTTTGGGAAGGATATGCTTAACTTCAGGCTTTTTATTTTGAGGGGAAAATGGAATGGAAGAAATGTAATAATAAAGTGAAATCACTAATAATAATATCCAACAGAAAATTTAAAAATAAAAAACAAATTAAATAAACATTTCCTGATTGTCACTAGTGCCTAAAATGCACTGAAAAAAATAGAAATTAAAAAAAGGCTTGAATTAAGCGATCTCGCATCGCAGTTTCCGCATCAAAATTTGCATTTTGCGCATCAGAAAACACATTGAAAAGCAAAACTGCAACTTCGGTTTACCACGGAGACAGTCGCGAAGACTGGCTTTTTTTTTTTTTTTTTTTTAACCGTCACAAGGACACAATAATGCAACCATAACAGTACATACAGTGTGCTTTTTGCTCAGTCTAGTCACTGTGTGATTTGATGATTTGATGATCTGTAAGTGGCAAAACTTTGAGTCAAGTCGGTAAAAAAACGTGTCAAATGTGGCCAGAGAGGAATAAGAGTAAAATGGATTTTCATCATGTACCCATACAGAGGAGGGTTTAGGTGAAGGGAGATATTTTTATCTCTCTAGGTTTCTTCATTTTAGTTTCAATAAATTTAACACTTCCGTAACTTGTCATCGTACAAAGAATATTTCTTTTATTCCTAGTCAGCTGGTCTAAGGTCATAAATACACAGCCGTGAACCTAATCTATTAATATGTTACAAAATGCTAAGTGAAGATGCACAAAGGCTGTGGGAAGTTCCCAATGGGAGCGCTTATTTAAAGTGCATATAATATGTGAAACGCCATTATGAACCAAAACAAAGGTTTTGAGCAAACATAACCTCTAATTCAATTAAGATTTGTTAAATTAAACTGTAAAATTGCTTGAGACTTCACTGTTGTGTCAAGATGCCATACAGAACAGGGGAAACTCAAACTTCAACTTTTTCTCAAGTTCAGCACTTCATTTGAACACGTATAACTTTCTCTTTTTATTGACTTGCTCTTATTTATTATTATAAAAATTTGATATCATGGCAGGTCTAAACACATAATATATTGATAGAGAGCAAGAGCAATGGACACAAATATTGTGCAAATAGTATAAAAGAATAATGATAGAAGAGTAATAACTGTAATAAAAATCTACAATATAGCGGAACAGTGAAGCAAGAAACCGCGATGTAGCAGAGGATTACAGTATCTGTATTCCATGATGATAAATTGCAGGGACTCATTGTTCCAGGGCTGGGACTCATTGTTTCCATGACATGTGCAACCTGGGGCTCACATAGTCTCAAGTGTAAAATGATCTATGCATGATTATTAATTTAAAGAAATAACTGAACACACCAAAGAATCTCTGCCTTGCATAGAAAAAAGTTTTTTTTAATCCCATTATGTAGGACATATAAGGATTTACATCACATGTGTTAATTTGTTGCATCATATTTTTTAAAAATATATTGAGTTTGGCTTTATAACTTTACACTGACACTGTAAGTGGTGACCGTCAGATCCACACTCCCCTCGTGAAACTCAACGTCTGCTCCTGACCTCTGCATACTTGTTTCGCCATCAGCACACACACGACAAGTCCCATTTCAGCTGTGCCTGCAGGTCACCCCCCCCCCCCCGCCCCCCCAGCACACACACACACACACACACACACTGATTGATACACACACCTCTTCAATCATGTAGATACCTTCTAACTATTAAGGGACTATGTGGCATTTTCATTAGGGCGAAGCTGTGTGTGCGTTCATGTGTTAGTGTAATCCCCCTCCGGCAAAGTGTAACATGAAAGCTGTAAATAGTTGCGAATACAACGTAGCTCCTCAGTCCATCAGACATAAGGTGAGGAAGTCGCCACAGGCTAAAAGTCTGCCTTACTTTCTGACTCGTTGAGACGTTTCGATGTTCTTTTCATTTCAAATCTTAGAGATGGGAAGTGTGTCACGTCTTGAGGTCCTTGACCTACATGCAGAATAGTATCTGTGCTTGTTCACTACAGCAACAAATCCAGCCAGATTTACGACCCCGCCCATGGTCGATTAGTTTGATTGTAATTAATTTAATTTTTGGTTTATTTTATTTAGATGTTAATTTAGCATTCAATTGATCTTTTTTACAGTATGTGTGACTTTATGCATGCGTGATTGGTATTTACGTATATATACACGCAGTTCTGAGGACCCAGGTTCAATCCCTGGCCCCGCTTGTGTGGTGTTTGCATGTTCTCCCCGTGCCTGCGTGGGTTTTCTCCAGGCACTCCGGTTTCCTCCCACATCCCAAAACCATGCATCAATTGGAGACTCTAAATCGCCCGTAAGTGTGACTGTGAGTGCGAATGGTTGTTTGTTTCTTTGTGCCCTGCGATTGGCTGGCAACCACAATTGAAGTTGAACTTATTGTAATAATAATAACAATAATAATTATTATTATTACTGTTATTATTATAATAATACATATTATTTTATATTATTATTTAATTATTTAACTTATTGAACAAAATGAGGATTTAATTTTATATTTAACTTAAATAAATGTTATTATGTCTACTGTCTACTGACTATAACGATCCAGAAGGGTAACAAAAATATTAGAAAATTATTTTTTCTAGAAAATAGAATTTAATTAAATTAAATTTAACAATATGGGTCATTTAAAGTGTATATTTATATATATATAGTACAGTATTATTTTTGTTTATTATCGCTTAGCCTCCATTAATGTCAAATGTTTCTTGGTTCTCATTTTGCTTAATAAATGTATTTGATGCAGCTTTTTGGACAATGGATGGCCTTTTCTTGAGTCGGTGTCTAGCCCAGCTCTCGTTCTGCAGAGGGTTCAGGGTCTTTCAGAAGGGTCCGAGGTCAGGGGGTTGGGGTTGGGGGGGGGGGGGGCGGGGGGGCGTCATGTGATCACTAAAAACTAGTATAGGAATGCACTTCCTCCAAGACTCCAGACTCCATGGCCACAGACAGTGCAGGGCCTGGAAGTTGAGTGCTATCCATGGGATCCCCTTTCAAAGACGCCCCCTCCCCCCCAGCCCCCCGCATCAGCTTGTCCCCCCAAGCCAATCTCTCCTAAAATCACCTCAAGGCTGCTATTCTTCTTCCTCTTCATCATAATTTCTTCACCTTTTCCTCCCTCTTGTCACACAACTTTGATCCTTTCTTTCAGCTGGCCTGATTTATTGAGGGTACGGCGTCGTAATGTATGCCCCGCAGGTTATTCTTATCCACTCTCATGTGGCGTGTGGCCCGGCCAACTTGTCACTGAGACCCCGCTTGAATCTGCGCTATGTACATAAATCATCTTTCGTTGATAATCATACTCTGTTATTTATATTAAAATTTTATAAATATTATAGTAAGTACAGTAAGAAAACAAATCTTAAACTTTGTCTATCACAAATTGTCGATGGTCTGAGGCTCGGAGAACACAATACAAATACATACATCCATCCATACATCCGAGCCACTTATCCGCACAAGGGTCGGGGGAGTGCTGGAGCCTATCTCAGCTATCAACGGGCAGGAGGCGGGGTACACCCTGAACTGGTTGCCAGCCGATCGCAGGGCACATATAAACAAACAACCATTCAGAATCAGAATCATCTTTATTTGCCAAGTATGTCCAAAATCCACACAAGGAATTAGTACGACAGCTCTTAGCTCTAGTACGACAACAGTCAATTGACAGAGAACACTTTTGAGACATAAAGACATTGTCAAAGAACAGTCACTGAGCAATAAAGGGTTGCTTGTTATCTGGTAATGTCGGTACATTATTTTTTTTTGTGACAATTTTTCAATTCACACTCACATTCACACCTACGGCAATTTAGAGTCTTCAATGAACCTAGCGTGCATGTTTTTGGGATGTGGGAAGAAACCCGGAGTAACCGGAGAAAACCCACGCAGGCACAGGGAGAACATGCAAACTCCACACAGGCGGGGCTGGGAATCGAACACCGGTCCTCAGAACTGTGAGGTGGACGCTCTAACCAGTCGACTACCGTGCCGCGCTACAAATACATAAAACCACATAAGCCTAAAAAAATGGTGAAAATACTACTGCATGTTATAAAAAAGAAACACTGCTGTGTGGTCAGTCATTTGTTGCTAGGCAGAGTTTGTAGGGCGCAATCATGAGGGCTCCATAAGCAAATGAAAACTCCTGTATATGGACTGTGACACAATTTTATCCACATTCATTTCACAATTCCAAACCTCTGATCTTGTAAATGAGGCAATATAGATTCCTGCTACTGTCTCACATGTGCTCAGTCGCTTGTTGCTAGGCAGACTTTGTAGGGCGCTTTCATGACAGTCCCATATGCCAATGAAAAAAATTGCCCTAAGAACCCGCTCAGGGCTAACAGCGTAATGCGCCTGTACAGCATTTTTGCAGGAACAGGAACACACACATTAGGAAATTATTCCAAAATCAGCACTACATGAGGCAAATATATCCACATTGATTTCAAATTTCTGAACGTCTGATCTAGCAGATGAAGTAGTGTAGATGCCTGTTCCTGTCTTACATTTGCTCAGTTGTGTGTTGTGAGGCAGAGTTCGTACGCCAATGAAAAAACATTGCTGCTCGACAGAAAGCCAGCCAGCAGGAACAGAAATAGAAAGACGCGTATTAAGGAAAGCACTCCTAAAACAGCAACATAAGAAATATGGACTTAATCATGACTTCCTCACTAGTCAATGAAAAAAAATGGCAGAGGAAAACCACACCCACAAAGGCCTGATAACATCAGCAGGAACAGGAAAGGGAAGATGTGAAAGATGTGAATTAAGCCCAAAAGCCGCACTGTAAAGGACCATGGGACAAATGCATCTACATTAATTTAGCATTTCCAATTAAGTGATTTATCATATTAGGCAATCTCAATCCCTGTCACTGTTCCTGTCCCACCTTTTCTTAGCCGCCTGTTGCTAAGCAGAGTTCCTAGGGCACAATCAAAACAAACAAACAAACAAACAAACAAACTGAAAGTCATCAGGAACAGGACGACCCTTTCAACAGAAACCCGTCCAAAAACAGCACTACAAGGACTTCTCGGCAAATGCCTCCACATTCACATTTCAGTAGTTCTATAATATATACGTATTACTAAACACTCCAAACTAGTAAAGCATACTATGTGATTAATGGAGGAAACATTACGATATAATGGCGACGGCTGTCATTGGATCAAGTTTTCTTGGACATTGTCGCTCGTCCTTTCATCGCTGGTGTGAACGTCAGCGCTCCACATTGACCTCAATATCCTCCCACAGGCTAAAGTACACTGTGGTGTCAATATATAGTGGTGGGTGAGTTGACATCGAAGGATGCTGCTGCAGGGAAAACTGTCACATATACGAAAATGTGAGACACTTGAAATTAAAGAACCCTCAGTAGAAATCTGACCGTAACATAACAACCTCAAAATCATGTCGATGTGCCTACACTGGCTTTCGATGAGGAGAGATGGAGACCCCAGGACACACAATAATAACATGAATTTAAAATAATAGGACACCTCTCATGCTGTGTTAGCCTGAGCAGTTTGGCCTCAAACTAAAAATTAATATCATAGCACTGCTGTTAAAAACCTTGTTGTGCAAGAAAAGGATCAGATGTAGCATCCACATAGGAGGGGGGAAATGAATACTAAAGTTGAAATATGTCAAATTGAGCTGTGACCTTCTGAATTGCTGATGGGTCATTGCTTTAATTGGGTAAATAGCACATCTGTTGCCCTGGAGATACAGGATCACCCACTGTTAATTATTTTTAGAAACAATACTTACGGTGTACTGGTGGACCAGCCAGGAAACATGTTGTGTTAGAGTTAGCATCAGTACTAGCAAGACTCTTCAGAGTTGTGTGTAGTGGGTGTACAAACTATCAGACACTAAAATGTTTACAACATGACAGGTGACAATGAAATGTGCTTCTTTGAGTATTAAAGCATAATAATTTGACCTTAGATAATTATCACTCATGCTTTGGTTTGTTTGCAGTAACGAGAATGTCATTGTCATGGTATGGCGACCCCTGATTTCTCTATTTTAGAGGCCTAATATTGGTGGACCAGCCAGGACACATTTCATGTTATGTCAGCATTGGTGCTAAAGTAAGTGTTTATGTTCAAGGCAATGGCAGTTGAGCGTTAAAGCTACAATATGTAACTATTACTATAATAATAATAATTAATATACTAACTTAAATAATATATTCACAAGCACATTGATGCTACACTAGCTTGGTTTGATGGCATCTCTTGTTGCTACAGCAACCATAGATTAGCTTCTTGAGAGATTTTTTTTAATTAGTGGACCAAGCAGGACATCTCTAACATTGTTTAAGCATCAGTGCTAATGTTATCAGCTGGACTTGTGTTCTGCGCTAATGTGTGATTATTTTGATACACTTGCTGTAATACTGACAATTTATCAATTAGCATTTTAGCCCAGCGTGCTAACAAGCTAACTAATTAGCGAGTTCCACGAGTCGGGCATTATTGCTGGAAACTCGTGGGAATTCTGTCACCGGGATGGTCAGCTTCAACTCAGGGGGTCGCGTGAAATACCTCAAAAGAAGTCACAGGAAAAAGGGAGAACCTTCTTCAGGAAAACAAAAATGTGGCCCACCCACACCGTGGGGAGGGGGGGTACAGCTGTCACTCCACATTGCAGTTGCACTGGAACGGGACCAGAGTTTTGGTGATTTTACTGATTGACGGACACTTGTTGCTAGGGCAGAGTTTGGGGGCCTCAATCAAAAGTGCCCCATAAAGCAATATTGAAATGCCAGTGGAGCTACAGGGATGAAATGTGGCTTTTGAGGAAGTGGTAACCCCCCCCCCCCCCCCCCCCCCCCCCCAGTCATCCTCCCCAGTCACATAACATAATGGCTGTGGCCTCCTTCAATGCCCATTTTACTGTGGGTACACGCTTGAGATGCTTGCTCTTTGTCTATCGTGTCCACTTGACACAATGAAGACCAAGTCCATCCTATTTTTGAAGTACTGGACAAGAAAAAAGTCTTAGGCTACTACGAGCTTGGAGTTTATTATTGTAAAATGACACCTTTTTCCTGTAAATGTAAGCCTTTGTTCTTGGAAACTTTTGCTTTCTTTCTAGGGAAAAATTAAGGCCTTTTTCTCGTAAAATTATGCATTTTCTCTTTGGAGATTATGCTGTCTTTCTTGTAGAATTATGCTTCTTTTTCTGGTAAAATATTTTTTTTCTTGAAAAATTAAGCATTTTTTTCTTGTATAACTAAACTACTTTTCTTTGAAAACTACACAATTTTTATTGTCAAATGACATCTTTTCTCTTGTCAAAAATTAAAAATTCTGCCCTTTTTTTATGGATTAAAACTTGCGGCACGGTAGAAACTGGTTAGAGCGTCTGCTTCACAGTTCTGGGGACCGGGGTTCAAATCCCACCCCGCCTGTGTGGAGTTTGCATGTTCTCCCTGTGCCTGCGTGGGTTTTCTCCGGGCACTGCGGTTTCCTCCCGCATCCCAAAAACATGCATAGTAGGTTAATTGAAGACTCTAAATTGCCCGTAGGTGTCAATGTGAGTGCGAATGGTTGTTTGTTTATGTGTGCCCTGCGATTGGCTGGCAACCAGTTCAGGGTGTACCCCGCCTCCTGCCCGATGATAGTTGGGATAGGCTCCAGCACTCCCGCGACCCTTGTGAGGATATGCGGCTCAGATAATGGATGGATGGATGAATTAAAACTTTTTATTACTACTTTTTCTTGTAAAATCGCCCCTTTTTGCTTGTCAGACTGTTTATTTATTTTATTACAAATTTCTTCTTGTAAGATTACACACTTTCATGTAAAATGACACTTACATTTTCAAATGTTTCTCTAATATATCGACTTAATTCTCATATTATTATTCGTACTATTTTTTTTAATCCTGTCTATTTTCGTAATTCAATATTAATGACATGTTTGTGTTTACTTTGAATATCACAATTCATGGTAATTATTGGGGGGGGGGGGGAGTCTTTATTTGTGATATTTGTTTTATTATCACAATTTTACAATGTTACTATTGTAACGTGACAACCCTCTTTTTGTAATTCTATGACTTTATTCTCCAATTATTAGAACTTTTTTAAAATTACTTTTTTTCTAATCAGAATATTACAGTGGGATTCTTCTACAATGGAGACTTTTTTCCCCTCATATTCTTTCTACTTCATTCTGGTAAATGTATTAATTGTTTTGTAATGTTACGACTTTGCTGTCGCAACTTTTCAAAAAGTCTGTCAAAACAAAGATTATATGGGGTAGAATGGCCAAAACATATACTATCAAGTATAGTAAGTAAAAGTACTATAGTTTTCCATCTTCTTTCCGCTAAGATCTTGCAGTAACCTCAGTGTTGCTCCTCAGTCCCTCACTGGTTCAACAGGTCCGTCAGCGTGAGCAGCGATGCGCAACTAAAGCGAGACGACCCCCACCTAACCTCGCTGAGCCAAAGACGCCGCTGATCATGACCCATTTCACATCAAAAGTAGCGGGTCATCCAGCTCGTCACCTTACCTTTTTTATTTTTTTATGCCGAGGAACCAATAATCTTAAATATCTCCGAGCCTGTCAGTCAGGAGGGGTAAGGGATTACCTCCCGTAGATGTGTGTTTTCTCTCAAAAAGTTAAGCCCTGTAGCTGTAACCAAAACTACAACAATAGCTTCAGAAATTAATGAGAAAAAAAATCATAGAATTGCGAGAATTAGGTTGAACCATTACGAGAACCAAGTCTTAATATTACAATAATGAAATTGTAAAATTTGAAATTAAAATTAAAAATTCAAATTTTATGCTGATCAAGCTGAATAAGTAATGTAAATATGAGAATTGAGTTGTAATATTATGATAAAGTTGTAACATTAACAGAAAAAAATGGTAATTTTATAAGATCTGGGTAAGAATATTACTTGAGTAATAGTCAGAATTACGAGGTTGAAAACTAAATACTGTGAAAAAAGTCTAAGTTTACAACACAAAAGGCAACATTTTAGAGGAATAAAGTCTGTTATTTCGACAACGAAATTCTCATATGAGAAATAAAGTCACAGAATTATTAGAATAAAGTCACAGAAAATGTTGTAATATTAATGTGGTAAAATTACAGCAAAAAATTATCCTTTTAAAAGAATCAAGCCATAACATTTAAACATAAAAAGTTGTAAATTCTGAACATGAATGCAAAATATTACCAAAAAAAGGTATTTATTTTTCCGGGAATTCAATTGAATTAAGAGTCAAAATAAAGCTAAACTTTTTGACAACTCGTAATACTGCCAGAATGGAAGTCATACAACTATTATAATCAAGTTGAAATATATTCTTTTTAAATATTTGGATTCTAAGTCCGTCAATGGCAGTGAATGAGTTAGTGGAATTTCCATTCATTTAAATGGGGATAAATGATTTGAAATACACGTTTTGATTTCCGAGCACGGTTAAAGAACAAATTTAACTTGTGATGGCCTACCACTTTGCATGGTACCCTTTCTAAACGTAGGTTGGACTTAACCTTTATTGTGCAAAGTCGACACATTACCCGAGCTGTAGACACGGAGGATCTCAAGCGTGTACCCGCAGTAATACGGACGGTAGAAATTAATGCCACGTGACTGGTCTTAGATCGGATGTATGGGCTTGGCGGAGTGGTTCATGAGAGACGCTGCCTCAGACCAGATAAGGAAACGTTTTAAGTGATCATGTTACCATCACAAAATGCCCTTTTAGAACTCTAAGTTTGCGCCTCAGTAGCCTCGCATGCCAGCTAATAGATTGCTTGCTGTGCTTTTCATCCTCCAGGTGGAAATAAACTCAAGCCTCAGCCATTCCGGCTCAACTGGGCCTGGATCTCCCTGGAGACGGAGTACTACCTGGTGGACGAGGATGCTAAGTTCCTGGAGGTGACACTCAAACGACGAGGATACTTGGGAGAGACGTCGTTTGTCAGTGAGTTTCCCTAACCCTAACACTTTTCACAATGAAGTTGAAATAGTATGAGAACAAAAACTAAATTTTACAAGAATTAAGTTGAGGAAGGCAAAAGTCATGCAATAATGAGAATCAAGTTGACATTAGGAAGAAAACAAAACCTTTTAGAAGAAGAACAGAGTTTAAATTTTTCAACAATAACATAATATTTTCAGAAAAAAAGTCATGGCATTATGTTAAGACTGTTTAGAGAAAAAAAATATCATAAAATTACATCAATAAAGTACAAATATTAATAATGAGAAAAAAAGTTAACAAGAAGCATGCCACACTTTCACAAGAAAAAGTTGTAGAATTATGAGAATTAAGTCAAAACTGTATGACAAAAGCAGTCTTCCTTTTACAAGGAGAAAATGCATAATTTTAGAAGAATAAATTCCTAACTTTTTGACAATGCAATTGTAATATTACAAGAAATAAAGTCAAAGAATTAGGACAATAACATTAAAATATTAGGAGAAAAGTCTTGTAATTAGTTGTAATATTATGACTACAAAAGCGTAATTTTAGGAGAATCAAGCCATAATAGTCAGAAAAAACATATTTTACTTTCATAATAAATACATAATTTCAGAAAAATTAAGTCATAACGTCTCGACAATAAAATTGTAATATTACGAGAAAAGAAATTATGAGAATCAAGTCTAATAAGCGGTACAGAAAATGGATGGAAGTCTAAATATATTTTTTTACACAACAGAAACCCGGTCTTCGACCAGGATTGACCAGAGTCCAGCCAAAACCTGAATCTTGACTCATTCCGAACTCCCCAATCTATTCCCCTCTAGGCATCGCGACCAAGGACGGTACGGCCGAGAAGGACAAGGACTTCCGGGGAAAATCCCAGAAGCAGGTCCAGTTCAACCCGGGCCAGACCACGGCATCCTGGACGGTGAAGATCTTCACCGACCAGGAGTTTGAAACATCGGAAACTTTCAAGATCCAGCTCTCTGACCCGGTGATGGCCGTGCTGGAGTTCCCAGACGTCGCCACCGTAGAGATCGTGGACCCGGGAGACGGTAATATATCGGCGATAGCGTGAACCCCTGTTTATCGTGGTGGATACATGCAGACCCACTCGTGAAAATCTGCGATATAGAGTCCATATAGTTTTACCCCTGCCATATACTTTAAACATATGTCAACATAACACACACCAACTTATAAAAAACACACTTCTTAAAGAACTTCTTAGAGCCTGTTTTCATTCTTGCTGTCAAGAAATGGGAGATTTCGTGTAACATCACTGAGGAAATGAAAGGAAGAGTCTCCCTCGCAGTTTTACGAACACAAAGTGTGCTTGCTTCAAGCTTATTGGTCACCCCCCGTTGAAGTTTACAGTAAAACTGACACATAAAACAAAATCGAAAGAAACATTTTACATTTAAACACCAAAATGTTAAAGCAAACCGTATAATTTTATCTAAGAAAAGTCAGCCAGCTTAATGCCAATATATAAGGCAAAATGTCATCGACGAGCTTACAGAAATTAGCATTGATGTTACCGTGATTATAAATCTTCAAACAACTGCTATTTTAACACACGAGGAGCAGCGACACATAGAAACAGAACGTACAAGAGAGACTTAAACATTGTACATTTAATCAATAAAAATGATCAACCAAACCATATAATAACGAAAGTCCGCTAGCTTAATGCTCACACATAATACGAAATGCCATAGACGGGCTAATGGAAATTAGCATTGATGTAATGGTGATTTTAAACCTTCAAACAATTGCTACTTTAACACATAGAGCGGCAACACAAATATCAGGCACATATTCTATGCTCTGTGGAAATAATGACAATTACTGTAGCTTAGTAGGGGACCACCTCTGCCTCTTCTGCTTGCTCTTAATTACGCAGCTCAATGCTCCCCCGCATTGTCGCTGCACAAATGCAGTACTATATCGAAGACGAGCAACTCTCAATTTGGACTTGGCTGTATCCTGGAAAAGCCCATTACAAAAACAATCGCTTAAAAATCGCCGCTATAGCAGGAGCACAAACGATGAGCTGCGATACAGCGGGGGGAACGCTGTACCGTACATGTCTTTTGAGAGACACAAAACTGGTAATGATTTGTCCTTGGAAAAAACAGAGTCAACCGTGTTCATCCCACAAGCCGAGTTCCAAATCGAGGAGGACGTCGGAGAGCTACTGGTGCCGGTCCGACGGTCCGGAGATGCCAGTCGCGAACTCATGGTCGTCTGCTCCACGCAGCAAGGTAACATGAAAATTGACTTTATTCGTCCACAGTTACAACTGTAGTCGAGTAAGTTTACAATTAAATTGTTGTCTCGAAAAGATAATTGTGTTATTATTATTATTTAATTCCCCTAAAATCCCCACTTTTTTATGGTATTTAGCCATATGTTCTCATATTGGACCGACTTCATTGTTGGAAAACTCCAATTTAAACCTGCTGATTCTACGAGTATTGTATCGTAATTCTACACTTGTCTTAGTATTACAAATGTATTTTCTATATTGATATTCTATATTACCTTATTCACAAAAATTCTGATTTTTTTTTCTTGTAAAATTACAATGAAAGATATTCCTTGAAATTGGATAACTTTATTACAGTAATATTAAGACTTTTTTTCCAGTCATCCTACAACTGGATTCTCGGAATGGGATGATCTTTTTTTCCCCCATAAAATGTCTGCTCACAATTCTACTTTTTTTTTTTTTAAACAACTTAAAGCTAGTAAAATTCCACTTGCATTTTTTTTTGCCATTCTACGACTTTATTTTTCTAATATTTTGACCTAATTGTTTTTTCTAATATCACAACTATATTTTCTGTACTGACATCATTATTATTCTCATCAAATGGCAACTCTTGTATATTATTATTATACGTTAACTTGATTCAAGTAATATTAGGACTTTTTCCACAAAGTATTACGACTTGATTCTCTAAATGGAACGACTTTTGTTTGTTTCCCAAAAACACGACGCGAATTCTACAACGTTCAGACTTTTTTCTCGTAGTATTACGATTCAATTCTCTTAATGTTTTTTGCCACTTAATTTCTACGGCATTTTCCTCACAATTCAATAACTTTATTCTTCTAACATTATGACTTAATTTTCATAAAATTCCAACCTTTTTTCTAGTATTACAACTACACTTTCGATATTGACTTCATTTTCGTAATCTCATGCCTTTATTCTCATAAAATGGCAACTCAGTAATTTAATTCAATTAATACTACAACATGTTGTTATCGTATTATGACTTAATTCCCCGAATGGAACAACTTTTATTTTTTACGAAAATACAGTACGACTTCAATCATATGGCGGTCAGACTTTTTTCTTGTAGTATTACAACTCAATTCTCTTAATGTTATGACTTTATTCTAATAAAATAACTCATAATTCTGCGATATGTCCTCATAATTAGGGAAACATAATAATCTATGACTTAATTCTGCTAAATTTCCGCCATTTAACAACCGTACATTTCACAGACTTTTATAATCAAAATCCTGCGACTTGAATTGTAAATTGTAATTCTTGCCTTCTCCACCAATGGTGTCCATTCCATATGTTGATTTCTGCAACAAATTCTAATTGAAATAATACAGAATATATTTCTAATATCTAATTGTTCATCTCCCCCCCCAAGGTACGGCCACGGGCACCATCCCTAGCTCCGTGCTGTCTTACTCGGATTACATCACGCGGGCCGAGGACCACACAAGTCTGCTGCGTTTCGACAAGGACGAGCGTGAGAAGCTCTGCCGCATCATCATCATCGACGACTCGCTGTACGAGGACGAGGAGAGCTTCAACGTCACCCTTAGCATGCCCATGGGGGGCCGGGTGGGCGCCTCCTTCCCCAACGCCAAGGTCACCATCCTGGCCGACAGCGACGACGGTGAGTGTCCAGATCGGAATGATTTGCGTGTTACGCCAACTGGTACGGTTCAGCTTGGTTCTCCATGATTATGGTTGTGACAATAAACCCGAGACGCTGTTCCATTCCTGTTGTGGAATGACGATTCTCTTGTTGCCCAATCAGCAGACTGCATATTGTATAGCTCCACCTTCGAGGGATCAAAACTTCTAGAATTTTTTTTCTTTTTTTTTTCTTTTAATCAAAGATAAAAAATGTACTCACTTTTTTTTTTTAAAGACAAAACAGTGAAAAATGACTTCACACTATGTAGCTGGAGCGTGACGAGAACCTAGTATGTCGGGTGCATGTATGTGATCCTATGAAGCAACTTGAATCCCGTAATTCTAAAATGTAATGATATTTTCTCGCAGTTCGATGAGAAAATACTAAGTTACAACTTAAATCTCAGAACTCTGATAGTTTCTCATAATTCGATACATTTATCCTTGGGAAACTGCAACTTAAATCTCATAAAATTTCACACTTTTTTTCCTCATAGATTTAATTAAATTCCTGTAATAAAAGTTTTTAGTAAGTGACTTTTAAAACAAAAATTTTTTCCCCTGACTTTTCTCCTATTAGCAAAGAGAAACTTTACAAATGACTTCACACTATGCGGCTCGAGCATGACGAGAACTTTGTACAGGGAGCGCCCGTGATCCTATGAAGCTCCTGTTTTGCTATTTCGGGATCCAGACGTGATTAATGAGCCCAAAAGGTGCATGGCGACCAGAAGCTACCGCAAAACCCCAGGTTATTTCCATTCCCTAACGGCTTGACGCTATTTCACAGCTACCGCTTTCACGCGCGTTCTGCCTGTCGGAACAAGATAAGAATAGACAGGCGCTTATGTTGGATTTCAGTAACTTACAAGCGTGCTCGCGTGAACTCATCGGCACTGTGGGGAAAACAGAGGGCATCCTTCTGTCTGCAGCAGGTGCTGCAGAGAGGAGCTATTGTGCTGGGAAACCACATGACTGGCATGTTTTCAAGTCCCAGAAGGGACACACTGACAAGGAAAAGAAACAGCATATTTTGACTTCATTCTCATCATATTATGACTTCTCTTAAGATTTTTTTTTTTTTTTTTTGTCGGATTGTTTTGACCTACTTCTAAAAGAAAGCAAAAAAAATGTCAGGGAATGTGTACTAGTATACTAGAACAGCTGAACTTTACTTTCACTTTCCCTCTCAAAAATTGTTCTCAATTGGCTTGCACAGGTTATAGGTCACATTAATGGTCGAAAACGTTTTGAAATGATTTATCTTGATCGAAAAAAAATTACATCAGAAATACCTGGCATTCCAACAGTGGCAGACATTTTACATCCACCGTATGTATTTTTTTTCTTGTAAAACTATTAAGTTTTTTCCTTGTAGTTTGACATCGTTCGAGTAATTCGATTGTTTTCTTCCTTATTCTCGTAGTATTCTCCTAAAATTTTGACATTATTCTTGTAATATTGCAACTTAACTTATCTTTAAGTAAGGCGATGACTTGATTCTTGGAAAATCTTTACATTTCCCCTGTAATATGAGATGTCGTAATGTTTGTATCTAAACGTGTATTTTTTCTTGTAAAACAATTTCTTTTTCTTTGTAATTTGACTTGATTCTTGCAAATTCTAATATATTCTCCGAAACTATTCTCCAACAGTAAGACATTATCCTTGTAATATTGCAACTGAATTCTCATACATGATGATATTTTCCAAGTCACTTTGCGGCTTTAATCTCGTAACAATGATCTTTACATTTTATTTGCCGTAATATAACATTTTGTTGCAGTAATGTTTTGGCTATCTTCTTTTGAAATGATTTCTCTTTTTTTTTCTTCTTGTAAAACTACGCTCTTTTTTCCTCAGTGTTAAAACTTTTTTTCCCCTTCGTAATGTTACATTTTTGTATGTTGTTAGGGTACTACTTTTCATACAATGGTGTTTTTTTTTTTGTTTTGTTTTGTTTTTTGGTAAGATTACGACTTGATTCCCATAAATGGATGCCTATATTCTCTTAATATTTTTGTTGTATGGTCTTCATACTCTTAGCCTCTCAATATTATTTAGTGGCACGTTTTGTGCTGTAGATGGGAGACTTTCTGTTTTAAATCACCAAGCTGACTTACAGACGCACTAAACATGAAAAATTCCTCCTTTTGTGTACATGTCTTCTTCCATTCACCCTCGCTAATCTCCTGCATTCGCTAATGGGTTTTCCGCACCAGTGTCCCTCCCATGCAATTTTCCTGCGGGGGGCCACAATGGAACTTTACGTATAAATTCCCAAGAGACAAGAGAAGACCCCCGGCTATTGCGGTCGGGCCCCTTGGTGGCGTCCCTGGGCCTAACAGCCCACCATAAATAAATGAGATCGAGAGTTGTATACGTTGACTTGGACTCTCGCCAGATTCCATTGTTGCACCGTTTATGTGCTTCTTCCTCCTGTTGACTTTAAAGAGCTAGACGCTGCTAAATGACACTCGGCCAGAAATATGTCCCACGTGTCTTCTGGAGCATCACTTCACTTGGGACCAGAAGTCTAATTTATTGTGCATTTTCAGCTCAAGAATCAAGAATTTAACATAAAACGCGAGCTTATTTCAGCTAAAAATGCACGTGCGCCTGCAGCAAAGGTCATACCCTGACCCCAATTTGGTTTTCTCCTTAAATTACAAATGTATTCTTGTAATATAGCTCAATTGTGTTCTTTTAATGTTACTCCATTTTCTTCAAAATCGCTTCTCGTAAACTAAAACTTATTTTTCGCAATACATCACAATTTTATTTTCGAAATATTATGACATGACTTTGGTTAAGTTACAAATTTTATTCTCGTCAACTTCCACTTTTTTAAAATTTCTTCTTTCTCCAAAATACTCTCAAAAATTTCTCGTAGTATTATATGATCTTATTCTCATAATATTACAAATATGACAACTTAATTCCCTTTTTCCTTGTAGTTTATTCTTGCAACATTTGTTTCCCCCCCTATGCAATATGAGGATTTTATTCTTTAAAGGTAAGAAAGTTTTGGCAATATGACATTTGGACTTCTAAAATTTTCTCATCATTTCTAAAATATATATTTTTTTAAATTTGGACTTTTTTCGTGGGAAAATATATTGTTGCCACGACTTTATTCCCGCAATTCTGACTGTATGAATTTGACCTTGTAATGTTTTAACTTCTTTTCATTAAAAAAACAAAACAAAAACAAAAAAATTGCAGTTTTTCTTATAGTACAACTTTCATTTAAAAAATCTCATAGAATGACTCTCTCGTGATTTTTCTCTTGTAAACTTATAACACTTCTTCCTCATAATATTATAATTATTTCTGTAATATGACTATTTTCCAAATGTTACACCTCCATTTTCCTAAAATCGCAACTTTTTCGCAAACGCTAGTAAAATTCTAAAACTTTCTTTAATATGCCATCTTAATTCTCATTAAATTACAGACTTTAAAAACCTAACATTACAACTTCTTATATTGTAAATTACAACTTTATTCTTGTAAGTCTAACATAACTGTTATACTGTTTTGTTTCTTGTAATTTTATGACTATTTTTTAAATTTTCTGATTTTATTCTCATCATTCTGACTTTATTTTAGAACATTAATACTTTTTTCTCTTCAAATTACAACTTTAGTGGCAAACTCGTAAGCCTTTGTTGCAACTCATAACATTTCTTCTAATATGAATTCATTTGTGCAATCTTCTTTTAAATTTACAACTCAAGAAAAATTATAATTTCCTTGAAAAATCACAATTTTCCTCTACTTAATTTAAAGACTTTAAAACTCTAAAATTATAACGTTTTTATCGAAAAATTCTGATGTTATTCTTGTGACTCTATGACTTCATTCTCATAATATTACAACATAACATTTTTTTTTTTACTTTTCTGGCTTAACTTTCTTAATTCTGATGTCACTTTTATCACGTTGCTACTATTTTTTGTTTTTACTGGTAAACCTGTAAACCTTTGTTACAACTGTCGTAATATTAATTTGTTCCCATAATTTTTCCCACAAATTTACAAATGCATTCTTTCTAGTAATATTGTGATAAAGTTACATCTTTATGCTCTTAAAATGACAACTTTTTCCTTGTAAACGCATAATCGTTAAACTCTGGAAAAAAAGACTCATCCTGTTACGACTTCATTCTCCTAAAGTCAGGAGCCCGTCATGGTGAAGGGCTATCAGTGGATCTCCTGAGAACATTGATAGTGTGAAGAACATTTGCTTTATACACAAGTGAAGAGTGATGAATTGATGTTCCCGGAGTCGGAATTCTGTAGCTCCCTCCCCCTCGCTGTCGCTAATTAGCTCCTCCGTCATCGGAAAGCAGGATGAACGGCGTTCACTCATGTGTGAAGTACAGTCGCAAGCTTTCTACAGGTATATCGGAAAATGCTCTACAGGGGTATGTGAATTCTGACTTACGACTTCCTGTGCGGAATGAAAACCCCTTGTTTATCTTTACCCTCTACTATCATTATTACTACTACCATGTGACAGCTGCATCGGGGTTCTTATGATTGACAACTCAAAGTGTGAAATGATTCCAAACTTTGGGAATTCTCTGTTTTTTTTTTACCCACTCTTTCCTAATGGATTGTGCGTATTGCTCCATGAATCTGTAATTACATTGGTCAGTATGGAAAAGTGATCATTGTGAAGCTTCGAGGCAGAGATTTTGACGGAAAATCCCTGGGATATAGCGATAAATCCACAACATACTGTAAAATTTGATCCGTACGATTTAAAAAGTTGCAATACAGTTAGAGACTGCGAAAAGTGAACCACGATATGGCGAGGGACGACTGAATTTACTCTTGTCACGGTATGGCTTATTCTCATCATTTTATGACTGGAAAGCGATATAGAAAATGAACAGACGTATAGTTTACAATCAGTAGCCATGACCAATGTTCAAACGACAGTATTTGCTGTGTTTCCGCAGAGCCGTCACTGTACTTCGGGGAGCCCGAGTACATGGTGGAAGAGAGTTTAGGCTACGTGGAGGTCAAGGTGTGGAGGACGGGCACTGATCTCTCCAAGATGGCCACCGTGACCGTTCGCTCCAGGAAGAGTGAGCCCGTCTCGGCTGAAGGTAGCTTTCGACGCAACGCTTTGTGATGTCGCGTTACCGCAAGGACGCTCACGTATTCATGATTTACGCAGCCGGACTGGACTACGTGGGCATCAGCCGAAACCTGGACTTCGCCCCCGGAGTGACCATGCAAACGTTCAGGGTGACCATCCTGGACGACTTAGGCCAACCCGAGCTGGAAGGACCGGAGACCTTCGATCTGGTGCTAAGAATGCCCATGAACGCCGTGCTGGGGGAACCCAGCAAGACCACCATCACCATCAATGACACCACCACGGACGGTAAGTCTGGACTGTGAACCTCCATATTCGCGGGGGTTAGGGACCAAGTCCAGACGTGAATAGTGAAAAATGCAATAATTGACGCCTCCCCACGCCACCTAAAAAGGCGTTTAGAATTGCTTGCATTAAAACTGGTATTCTGGCATGACTCTGTCATGACAACGTTGCTGTTGCCACAGTGCCGAAGGTCCAGTTCAAGGAGAGAAGCTACAAGGTGGACGAGGCCGACGGGGAGGTCAAGGCAACTGTGTACCGCAGTGGAGATACCAGCATCGGGTCCACAGTTCGTTGCTACACGCGACAGGGCACCGCTCAAGTGATGATGGATTACAGCGAGAGACCCAACACCGACATGTCCATCATCACCTTCCTACCAGGTGAGGCCACTTGTTCTGCCAACCAGTGTGCATCTGTACTGCAAAGTATGTGGTGCAATAAAACACCTATTAAATATACCCGATAATATAGTTGGATTTACTTAGGCAATGTTCGTGAGAAGAAAAAAAACATTTTTAAATCACAAACGTGACGACTATAGTACAAGGTATAACATATGGTTTCATATCGTATTACAATTATTGTATTACAACTATCGTTATCACATCGTATTGTATCATATCGTAATGTATCATATCGCATTGTACTGTACTGTATCACATCGTATGGTATCAGATATTAATGAACACATCGCGTTTTTGTATTGCATTATATTGTATCACATCATATAATATTTCAATTGTATCGAAATATTTTGTAGGATTTCAGATTGTAATGGTTTGTAATATATATCATAACATAATGTACTGTATCTTAATGTATTGCATTGTAATGTATCATAGTCGTGTACTGCATTACATCCCATTTATTTAAGGTACCGCATCATATCGTATTCCAATGTATCATACGGCATCGTATTGTAGTGTATGCTATCATTTGGTATTGTAAGGTATCACACCCTATCAAATAAGTCCTTGAACTATGGTTGCAAAAAATCTTATAAAATGTGGTGAAAATGTGGTAACATGGCATTAAGGAGACATTATATTCCGACAATTCTTATAACAGCTAACCCTTATCACTTTAAATTTTATAGCACCTGAAATGAACGCCTCTGTAACCATCCACTTCTATTCGCTAGTAAATATTGGAATTTGATTATCGGAGCATTTTTTTTGACCACGCTAAGACAGAATATTAGTCGAGCCTGAACTAGTTGTCCATGTATTGTTGTCTCCATTGCTTCAAAATACAGTAGCAACTTATACAACGGGACGTTTACTTACCTCCATGTAGGCGAGACGGAAAAGCCCTGCGTGGTCGAGCTGGAGGACGACTCAGTTCATGAGGACGACGAGGAGTTCCGCCTGGTCTTAGGAACACCCAAGAGCAAGTCGCAGTACGGGGCCTCGGTCGGGGAGCAGAAGGAGGCCTTGATCAAAATCACAGATGGCAAAGACAGTAGGTCACCAAAAACTCCGTGGCCCAAACCCTCAACTGGTGGGCTCAATGGTTTCTCTCTCTACTTCCTGATTTTAGAGCCCATCATTCGCTTTTCGGAGATCAAGTATAGCGTACGAGAACCACAGGTGAAAGGTGACATTGCTCTTGTCAAGATCCCCATCCTGCGAGCGGGCGACACCTCCAAGGTGTCAGTGGTGAGGGTGCACACCAAGGATGGTTCGGCAACGTCCGGGGAGGACTACAACCCCCTGTCGGAAGGTGAGACCACCCAACTTGCCGCCTTGTGATGCCACATCACAGTACAAGATCTCGCTCTCCTACTCATGAACAAGTTCATTCCAGATAGCTGTTCATATCTTTAATTATTCCGTTTTTGTTTTGTCATTACATAATGCTTTGGGCCTGTTCTCTCTCTCGCATCTGGCAGATAGCAATTCTTTAAGAGGTCAATTGTGCTTGCTTCAAGCTGTTTATTTGTCACTCGCAGTTGAAGTTTACTGTAAACACAACAGTCGTCCGGTGGGGTCCTGATCGAGGATCGAACCGATGCTGCAGCCCTCACCGGCTTCAGTGTTAACTAGCACTAACCACTAGGCCAAACGAACAAACTGACAAACCTTTGGTCTGTGCCACTCGTAAAGTTGCCGAGCTGTGCAAGATGGCATCTGTTTATCTTAATAACACATGTCAGGAGGTGAAGTCGGAGAACTCGGGGTGCAGGAATATTGCGTCCTACCTTGGTGCTATCTATGGCATTGAAGAGGAGCTGCTAGGTAAATGGGTAAAGGTGCTGTGTGTGCGCCCCAAACCAGAGGTGCATCGCTAATCAGATAACTATATACTATTTTTCCTGCTCATCTAAAAATAGATATAAATACCTTTGTATTTTATTTTTTGTCTTCAAGGAAAGTACGGTAATGTGGTGACCACCGTGCTTGGTGAGGTGCCACCCTAGCACCTTCTATTGACCAGTCACATCTGGTTTTACAGTGAAGTTCAACTGGAAGTGGCGATAAACAGCTTGAAACAAGCA
This sequence comes from Phycodurus eques, assembly GCF_024500275.1. Classification (NCBI taxonomy): domain Eukaryota; kingdom Metazoa; phylum Chordata; class Actinopteri; order Syngnathiformes; family Syngnathidae; genus Phycodurus; species Phycodurus eques. The sequence continues at coordinate 23,092,231 of NC_084530.1, forward strand.
CACGTTGCATCTTTTTTGAAGAACTGTTCAGTTATATGCTAAACTTCCTAGCTTTTTAATCACCACTCACTTTGTTAGGACACGTGCTTAAGTGTTGCTTGCAAGACAAAGCAAAAACAAACAAACAAAAAAAAAACATTAATTCATTTAAAAATAATAATAATAATAATAATAATAAAATAAAATCGGCCCAGCGATGGGATGTAACTAAAATAAATAAATAAATCATAAAGTTGGGGCACTCATAAGTCAGGGTATGACTGTATCACGCCGTATTACGCATGTGTTCGCATGTCTGAAATGTTCATACGTTGAATGTTCGTAAGTAGAAGAGTGCCTGTACAAGGGATGAAGGCTGACATTATTTTCCGTAGACGTGGAGTTCAAAGAGGGCGACAAGGAGCATTTCGTGGAGATCGAGATCCTGTATGACGGCGAGCGGGAGATGAGGGAGGCCTTCACAGTGCACATGAAGCCCGATGACAACATGGTGGCAGAGATACAGGTGATGGCGCATAGCTACAAATGCGCAAAAAATAGCCCGGCAACAGCTGGCATTGCTTGTCAGCACTCCGGAACCACTATGCCTTATAAAAAGCTTTGGAATGAGAAAAGCGGTGGGGTGGGCTGCGGGGGGTTAACATCAGATGGAGCTAAAAACAGAATGTAAGAAATAGCCCAACTAAATTGTGACCCAAGTTCCATTCAAGGCCACATAGTCCTTAAAAAAAACATCTGGCGCTACATCACAAGGGTCACAATTATATAATATACAGTAAGTAGCCAGTAATTGGGGCACCTAAATCTAATTTTTGTCATATCGTTTGTCGTATCATAATGTATTGTATCAAAATCTATCGCATCATAATATCATCATAATTATTGTATTGTATCATAAGATATTGCATTCCAATGCAGCCGATAGTAATTATCACATCGTACTATATCACAGTGTTCTGTAATGTATCGCATTGTAGTTACCGTATTGTATTGTACCATATCATATCGACATATCATTTGTAACATATCACATCATATCCTAATATATCGTATCGTAATGTATTTTATTGCAATGTATTGCATCATATCATAACGTAATGCATCACATAATAATGCATCATATGTAGTCCAATTTGATTAAGGTCTGTCTGTCTGTCTTATCTATCTATCATATTGTAATTGTTGTATTCTACCATATCACATATCATTTTGTGTCATATTGTAATGTGTCGCATCAGATTGTATCATATCATAATGTATCCCTATTGTAATGTATGGTTTCACAATATATTGCATCGTAAGGTATCGCATTGCAATATAATTTGGTTTAAATTATTTCTAATCATATTTATTTCAGAATCTAAAAGTTCAAAACAAATGAAAATGCAAAGCAGTTTCTATTCAAATTGCCCAATAGCGGTAGGATCGTCAGTTTTGCCAATAAAAAACAACAGGAATTTCTGTGGCAAAGGAAAACCTAGAAGTCGGAGAAATAACTAGATTATTAGAAGACTACAACCCCACGTAACAACGCAGGTGTAAACTGTGAAACCCGTACTTTTAAAAACTTGAGTTGTTACAGCTAACTTGACGCTGCGAGTAGTTTCTTTGAAGTTGACAACCATCTAACGCTGCCTTGTCTGCTCTCGCTAGATGAACAAAGCCATTGTGTACATCGAGGAGATGGACAGCGTGGCGGACGTCACCTTCCCGGCGGTGCCCAACGTGGTTTCCCTGCTCATGTACGACGACACAGCCAAAACCAAAGACAGCCCCAACCCGGTCAACGGATACCCAGTTGTGTGTGTGACGGTAAGTGTGACGCCCTCTTTGTTTCAGTATCATTTTGAACTCTCCAATTTAGGACGGAAGTACAGTGGTACCTTAGGAGTTTAATTTGTTCCGTGACTGAGCACGTAATCGGCCATCTACTGGCGGCATATATCAACTGAGCGACATACCCCTTCCCGCTGAATGTTCATGAAACTTAGTAAGCATTTAGTGCTTCGTCCGGTGCGGAAGAAGGCTGCGCAAATACCGGATTACCCTCATTATTTCCAAAATTCCCAGAGTTGACGACACAACCTTATTCGATAGTCAAGATATCACTGTCAATGTGTTCCTGTCTTCTAGGCCTGCAACCCTAAATACAACGACTTTGACAAAACCGGTTCCATCTGCTCGGCCGAGAGCATCAATGACACCCTCACCCAGTACCGCTGGCTGGTCAGCGCCCCCACCGGGTCTGACGGCGTGACCAGTCCCATGAGGGAGGTGGACACCAACACCTTCTTTACCAACACTAAATCCATCACCTTGGATTCCATCTACTTCCAAGCAGGCTCCAGGGTCCAGTGCGCCACCAGGGCCTTCAATGCAAACGGCGACGCTGGTCTAGAGCTTTCCAGCCCCATCGTTGCGATCAGCAAGGAGGAAGGTAAGTAGATAGTGTGAAGAACATAGCCTCGGTTGGAGGGCGTCTAGTTATTCAAACTTAACCTATTGGCAGGCATGTGTCAACCGCGGATCCAAGGCACCGTTGGAGCCGAGCCTTTCTCCGCAAAGGTCCGCTACACAGGCCCGGATGACCCGGACTTCCCCAACCTCATCAAACTTACGATCAACATGCCCCATATGGATGGTGAGGGAACACACTCTTGTATGGTGTACCAAAAACAAATACACTTGTCTTCCCTAACAGCAGTGGTTGGAAGTAACAGAAAACAAATACTTTTGTTACTGTATTTCAGTAGGCGGCACAGTGGGCGACTGGTTAGCACATCTGCCTCACAGTTCTGAGAGCCGGTTCTAATCCCGGCCTCACCTGTGTGGAGTATGCATGTTCTCCGTGTACTCCGGTTTCCTCCCACATCCCAAAAAGATGCGTGGTAGGTTGATTGAAGACTCTAAATTGCCTGTAGGTGTGAATGTGAGTGCGAATGGCTGTTTGTTTCTAGGTTTCATATAATGTGGTCTCAATTTTAAAAACATAGTGCAGTTATCATAGAGCCGACACAAGAGATGACATTTAATGGTGAAACTTCAACACGTTCAGTAGTATGAAAATTATATTCACACGTAGCTACGCACAATTTGTACTGTACTTACTAATAGTGGAACGGACTTTTGTCAACATTTTTATGATCGTAATGTAAAGTGATCGTATAGAGCAGACCTATAACGCACCTCTTCAAGCGCCGACTCTTTCCTCATGCCCGCAAACGCCTCCAAACCTTTTTTTATTTTATTTTTTATTTTTTTATTGCCACAACGCTAGCAACGCCACTTCACGTCTGCATTCTGCGGTTGGCATAGTATTTTAGGCGCTACTTTCTGCTCGAGTGCATGAGAGAAAGAAAAAAAAAAAAAAAAAAAGAGACTTTTGCGTGCCTATGAACCGAAACGAAAAGTTCGGACAAATATCATAAACCCACCCCACCCCTAGTTATGTTACTTAGCTGTACTAAAACGTTCACAATCACATCATTTTTTATTTTAATCATCCCAAACCAGTCTATGAAATGTAATTTTTGACCAGCTAGCTAAACTGTTAAATTAGCTTACCTGTCTTTGTGAGTTTTGTAGCGACGGATGAAATTTGACGGCGTTCTTGTGTCTTTAATGTGTGAGTCGCAAAATTTGCAGGTTGCAATCCTCTTTTTTGCAGAGATCATCTACAATATAATCCTTGAATCCAAAATGTGTTATCTTTGGAGCTCCTGCCATCGTTGTTCATGCAGGTGGCTACTTCACACTGGCAAGTGCGCAAAAACACAAACTGCGTTGCCAGGTTGGCGCGAATAAACCCCCAAAACGTTTCTTATTTTAAGAAAAGAAAAAAAAAAAGGCAAACTGTCTCATTCATATTTCCAACTCTAAATTAGATGACTTGTCAAGTCATGTAGTTCAAGTTAAAGTCAAGTCTCGTGGCTACCAAGTCAAAGTCAAGTCTTTCTGAAGTATTTCAGAAAGCAAGTCGCAATTCGTAAAACTGGCAACTCGAGTCGAATCGAGTCAAGTCATTTGACTCGAGTCCCCCCATTTCTGGATGGAGGAATGGGAATCATGGAGCAACACATCTTTGAAGAAACAAGATATTCCCCACTCATTGCCTTATTTAAGAGGATTGTTTGATGTTGTCGGATAGTAGAATGATGTGGAAAATGCATTATTTTGTGCCATCCTATAAACCACCAGCTGGTGGAGTCTAATCTGGAAAACGCATACAGGTAAGGTGTATATTTTCAGTTGTTATCATTAACTAAGATAGCCTATGGGAACATGGTGATTTAATTGGTAAAAAAGAAAAAAACATGCGACGTAACATTTATTTATTTTTCAGTGCAAGCACTATTTAATTAATTAAAGAGTGAAACAAATTTGTGTGCAGAGAAGTTTTCGTTTTCCCAAGTTATCTAAATGGACATTGTATCTACATAATTGACATTGGCATTTTTATACTGAAGTACAAGTGCTTTGAGTCTGTACTTTATTTTTACTTCAGTACAGGAATTGAATCAGTACTCCTACTTTTACCAGTCTTTTTTTTAAGTATTTGTACTTCCAACAGGCATGCTGCCGGTGATCTCCACGAGACCGCTGTCTAACTTCGAGCTCACCCTGAGCCCTGACGGGACCCGCGTGGGCAACCACCGCTGCTCCAACTTGCTGGATTTCAACGAGATCCAGACAGGTCACGGCTTCATCACTGACACCACCAAGAACCCTGAGATCATCGGCGAAACGTCACCCTACCAGTACAGCAACGCCATGCGCTCATCCAACTCGCTGCGCTTCTACCGGAATCTCAACTTGGAGGCCTGTCTCTGGGAGTTCACCAGTTACTACGACATGTCGGAGTTGTTGAATGACTGCGGTGGCTCCATAGGCACCGACGGACAGGTAGGAAAAAATGATCATCAGCAGAATGTTAGGAAGTAGCTCAGTTGACCAGATTTAAGTTGGAGCAACCTTTCATCACAAGTGTCAAAAGTATTCACGTTCATTACTCAAGTAGAAGTATAGATGTTAGCGTTTAAGAAGACTTCTGTAGAAGGTGAAGTGTAGTAATAGTGCAACACAAGAATGCATACCAACCATGTTTTTAGGTCCCAAAAAGACACATGGTTCCAGTTAATTTTAAACTGGACTTCTCACCAACATTCTGTTTTCACAGGTACTCAACTTGGTCCAGTCCTATGTCACCCTGCGCGTGCCCCTCTTTGTGTCCTATGTCTTCCACTCCCCCGTGGCCGTGGGCGGCTGGCAGCACTTTGACCTCCAGTCAGAGCTCAAGCTCACCTTCGTGTACGACACGGCCATTCTCTGGCAGGAGGGCATTGGGAGTCCGCCCGAGTCAGAGCTGCAAGGTAAGATTTGATGCTGTCCCCCTAAAGGCATTCATGGCACCGTGTTTAATTGCGTAAATGTTATTTAAAACCTCTGCAGGGGCCATGTACCCCACCAGCATGCGCATAAATGAGGAAGGCCGCCTGGTGGTCAACTTCAAGACGGAGGCTCGCTACAGGGGACAGTTTGTTATGACTCACCCAGGTAAGTCATCAAGGGTGGGTGCTCTATAAATGTAGTCTCTATTGGATTGCCCCACATCCTCTCTCGGGTTATTTCTGGAGTTCCACACTTGTGGGGTGGACAGTAGAGGGGGTTTCCGGTGTGAAAGTACCAGGTGTCATCCGAGCAAATGTCAGCCAGCGTTTACAGTCCAAGAGGCCAAGACAATATAAAAGGTCAAGTTATAAATATGAGCGCTTTAACGCCATACATGTCCGCTTTTTAGCGACAAGCATGTCTTCCATGGTGATATGTGCCGACCACCCGGGCTTGACGTTCACGTTGACCCTAGTCAGGACCGAGCCCACGCACAACCAACCCATGCAACAGTGGAGTTTCGTCTCTGACTTTGCCGTAAGTTGTAAAACCGCTATAATACTTTTCACAAAAATTTGGGAATATTGGGCTTGGGTGCGAAATTTTTGGATTAACCTAAAATGCACTATAACCTTTACAAGTGTACCTTATTTGACACTTGTCCAACTGTTTATTGTTTCAGTATTTATTTATTTATTTTTTTTTTACACAATTTGATGATCTCTAACATGAAGCAGAAAGCCAAACCTCACAACAGGTGTCCATCCATGAAAATTTCAAATGATGTCCACTTCTATGCCTTTTTGTATCTCTGTTGCAATCTGCTGATGACACTGTAACACTCTAAGCTCAATGGCCTCTTCCCTCTGAGAACATCTTGTCTGAAACCTCGCAATAGTCTGGTACAGTTGAACAGCGTTATGCAAAAAGTATTGAAACGTTGGTCAGTTGGACATGTGCATTCGAAAGTTTAGAAAAGGTCACAAGGTAATAATGCGCTTTAGGTTCATCCTGAAATTTCATCTGAAAACCGAATAGCCCTAACTTTTTGAAAGTAGCTTCTGTGCGTATTAAAACTAAAACTTAATGATTTTGTGGATTCTTTAGGTGCGGGATTACTCTGGGACGTACACAGTGAAGCTGGTACCCTGTATTGCATCCCCCAACGGAGAGTTTAGCATCCCTCCTGTATGCCATCCGAGGGAGCCTCTGACTTTCGATATGGACATTCGCTTCCAGCAGGTGAACGGCCCTTTAACCGAATTCTCCTGAAACCTTCCCTTTGTTGGAAGTGTTAAATGTGAAGTTTATTCCACTGGCGGTGTTCCTTTCAGGTGAGTGACCCAGTAGCGGCCGAGTTCAGCCTCAACACGCAGATGTTCCTCCTGTCCAAGAAGGAGATGTGGTTGTCGGATGGTTCAATGGGCTTTGGGGAGGGAACCGATGCCGCCTTTTCAGAAGGTACAACACTGCCACCTGATGGATCTTAACCAACCTTGCAGGCAATGAGGACCACAATGAACATCCTTGGTTATTGTAGGCTCAGCAATCTACGGCCGCGTGATGGTGGACCCGGTGCAGAACCTGGGCGACTCCTTCTCCTGCAGCATTGAGAAAGTGTTCCTGTGCACCGGAGCCGATGGCTACGTTCCAAAATATAACCCCACCAATAAGGAGTACGGCTGCCTTGCCGATTCCCCTTCTCTGCTCTACCGATTCAAGATCCTGGTAAGAACCTGGATTCCTTACTTCAATTTTCTGATATGACACAGAGACAGACACACCACAGAATATTTTAGGTCTTCAACGGGCCCAACATACCTGTTTTAAGAAACCAATTTCGTCTTAAACCTCAAAGACAATTTACAACCTTTGATAAAGCGAACCTACCCAACTTTGTAAACATCAGACAATGTTTGTGAATTGTAGTCTTCAATGAACCGAGTAAAGTCCACACAGCAAGTTTTCAATACTGCTGAAATAATTGTTTTCATTGTGTTGCTTTTCAGGACAAGGCCCAGCCAGAGACTCAGGCGACGGCGTTTGGTGACGTTGCCTTCAAGGCGACAATGGCTCACGACACTGCTGGAGCTTTGTCTTTAGTCAGACAACCAGGATCTGATGGCTTCACCCTCTCCTCGACTCCATTATTCCAGGTCGGGAAGCTTCACTCTAGATCAGTTATTCCGAACTACTGTGCCGCAAAAAGTATTAGGAAATTGGCCAATTTTATTAAATTGAAAATGATTATTCATTTACTACAAATGTAACTTTGCTCATCTATCTATGCTAGCGACATATAGTGACAGGCAGAACAATTAAATGATCACTAGATGGCAGAAGGGCGTCACGGTGGCCGACTGGTTAGAGCGTCAGCCTCACAGTTCTGAGGACCCCGCAGAAGTTACAATTAACCTGTGTATTGTATATGTAAATAATGATTTTTAAGGGGGAAAAGTATGAACATATCTGGCCCTATATGAAAAAGAAATTTTGTGAGATTTTTAGAATGTAAAATACAAGATTCACATAAAGTTAGGTACTGTATATTGCGCTTTGTGTGAAATTTCAGGATGAACCTAAAATGCACTATAACCTTTAGAGGTGAACTTGATTTGACATTCTCTGAACTTTTGAATGCACATGCCCAACTGATCATTGTTTGTCATCAGTGTCATTTTGAGGGATCTGTACTTCTATGCCTTTCTGTTACTCTTCCAGTCTTTCTGGATCTCTGCAGCCTGCTTCTGACACTGTGACACGCTAATCTCTGTTCGATGGACCCATACATTTTCCTGTTCAATTAGAATTGGTATTTAAACATTCTTTGTCAAATTTTGATATTGTGCGATCAAAATGACATAAGAATCGATCAGCAGCAGCTCTCGATTACAAGGCCTTAAACATGTTGTTTTCAGAGGGAAGAGGCCACTGAAATAAAAATGTCAGAGTGCCATGAACAGGTAGCAACAGAGAGACTGGAAGAATCACAGAAAAGCGTAAAGGTGCATATCCTTGGAAATGTATTGGTCCATTCATGGATCAAACACTGAAACATTGACTAGTTGGACAGGTGCATTCAAATTTTTAGGTCGTCAAATTAAGTTCACCTGTAAAGGTTATAGTGCATTTTAGGTTCATCCTGAAATTTCACCCAAAATCCTTATATCCCTAAGGTTTTTTTTTTTTTTAGGGTTTTCTCCGGGCACTCCGGTTTCCTCCCACATCCCAAAAACATGCATTAATTGGAGACTCTAAATTGCCCGTAGGTTTGAATGGTTGTTTGTTTGTATGTGCCCTGTGATTGGCTGGCAACCAGTTCAGGGTGTACCCCGCCTCCTGCCCGATGACAACTGGTGTAGGCTCCAGCACGCCCGCGACCCTAGTGAGAAACGGCTCAGAAAATGGATGGATGGATGGATGGATAGATAGATATGAGCCGTCATTCTGACAATTTGTTGCCTTGACTTGTGAGCACAAACTTCAGATACGAGCGCTGTATGGTGGCAGTAAACGCAACTCAATTCAATTCACACTCAGCAGTTGGGCAACTAGTGAATATTTATTCAAGAAGAGTTTCCAAGCTGTTTATGCCACTCCCAGTTGACGTTGCTGTAAAATTAAGCATACAACAAAGAGAAGTACACGTTGTATATTTAAAACAACCGAACTACATTGCCTTAAGGACGCCCCGCTAGCTTAATGCTAACACATCATGGAGAATCCCATTGACAAGCTTAACAGTTAGCACTGAGAATCGCAGTTTTACACCCCTATAAACAATGGACTTTTGAACACAAACGAACAACACAAGTAGACAGATAATATAACGAGACCCACAGGCATATTTTCTTTATCCTCTGTGAAAATGACTACTATTACAGCGAACTTAGTGATGGTGAGCTAAACAGGTCTTGCTGGACAAAAAGCTAGCCAAACGGCTACACTACAATTACCTGGATAGTAGTAGTAGTAGTAGTAGTAGTAGTAGTAGTAGGAGTCTATTCTTCTTCGTTTGTGTCTGCATGACTGTATTATACAGTTACTGTCTCCCAGTGGCCAAGCCGGGCATACCAAAAGGAGCAGCATGTTGAACTCGATTGCAGCATTCAATAATGATGCAAAAACTGTTTAATTCTTTACAGTCTCAGTATTACTAAAAAAAACCTCAAAAACACAAACAGATTACCGTAATGGCATTCCCATTCATTTTTAAGGGAAACGATTTAAGATACAAATGTTTTAAGTTACAATTGAACTTGTATTTCAAGGCACCACTGGATTTACTTGGGTTAAATAAAGGCTGGGGGAAACCTGCTGTAGAAAATCAAGAGAATTCCCAGAGCGGGTCCATCCAATTGTGTTTTTCTGACACGCAGGTGGCTGCAGGCCGGGAGTGGTTCATTCACGCCATCTACACCGTCCGCTCCAGAGAGAACGCCCACCGCGGCAAACGTAGCGCCGAACACCTCCACCACAGCCTGTCCTCCTCCCTGGATGCAGCCCTTCACCGTCAGCGCCGTGCCGCCCCCGTCGTCTCGGGACCCGGCATCGCCCAGGACATCGCCGCCGACAATAACCGCGGCACCAACATCCAGCACATTGCCCTGGACCGAGCCGACCGCGTGGTGGTCAGCCAGCGCCACCCTTGGTCCGCAGGCTTGGAGCACGACCCTGCGCTCGAGCGCCCCTTAGTGGGGAGCTCCGGCGGGGAGGCCCCCGACAGCTCCACCCTGCCCATGATTGTGGGCCTGGCGGGTCTGATCGTCCTGGCCTGCCTGATCGCCACCGCCGTGGCGATGCTGTTGCGGCGCAAAAAGAAAGAAAAGAGCCAGTTTTCCCCCTACACCAGTTCATCATCCGCCGCCTACAACCGAGGTTCCACCAGGATGTGGGGCGGCTCGGATAGTTCCGAGGTCTAGATGTGGTGGGCCCCATCCACCATCCACCCGCCCCCCCACCTATTGACGATAGTACTCTCCTCCACCACTGTGCCTTCATTTCCCAACATGTATAGCACTGAAAACAGTACCAGAACCACTCTGACGGGGCTCCGTATGCCGAGATCCACTTTTCTGAGGCCCTGAATCTTTTTTTTTTTTGTCTAAATTGACAGATTAATAAACAAAAATATGATCGAACAAGTGTTCAAAATGCAGCTGTGGAAAAAAAATAAGAGACCACTGCAAAATTTTATGGCGCCCTGCCTACGTGAAGTTTTATGAACATTAATATTAATATTAACCAGAAATATACCACAAACTAGCATCCGAAAATACTATCATTACCCCTCAAGATCTGACTTACAGATTTGAATTCAGCTGAGCACAAACAGACATGCGGTGAAGACTCTTCGTACCTTTCGCTGACAACCCAGGCTAAATTTTGCTCCTGCCTGACATGCAAAGATCTTAGAACAGTCATTGATCACTTCTGCATACTTATTTTCCTGTTAGCCAGGCTTTCGGTGTCATCTTGCGACATCATACGCAGGACGAGCACAAATATGTGAGTTTCTCAGCAAACAGGTGAATTTGTGAATAGCGAGGGTTCACTGTATATAATGTTGAGCATTTTCGGGTTAACATTTCCTGAGGTTATTTTTAGACTTGCATGGGGGTCCAAATATGGGGTATAAGGTTCCCCACCCTTGGATATACGAGTCTTGGAGTAATGGATGTCTGCAGTTGCCCCTTTTAAACCTATTTACTTGTAAAAGTCCCTTTCCTTTTTATCTCATTTTGTTTTCAAATGCATGAAACACTAAAAAACAAAAAAAAAACACACACACAAAAAAAAGCTGCTAACTGTATGTAATCAGCTTAGGCAGCCTTTATTTGAATGACATGAAAGAATTTCCAAGTTTACTGCATTTTTTTTTAAAAGGTTTGTTATTATTACAGCAATTGACTGTCTCATTGACTTGGAACGAATGTTAGTGGAAGATGACTTCATTGAATGCTAATGTGATAAATGATTGTTTTTATGTCACCACACACACACAGTATCAAGATTTGTAGATATCGTAGTTTTTTTGCAAAAATGGAGAAATTCATATTTTTGAATAAAACTGTTGAGATCATGGTTGAAACCAGATGAAAACCCATCTGTATTTGTCTTTTTGAAATCGCTTTGTTTCTTCTTGATCTGCAACATAATTGCCTTTTGTGGGGTCTGAACATATCGTTAGCCTAGTAAGAAAAGTTGCCTACAAGTCACAAAACCCCCCCACAACAACAAAAAAAGTCTTAACAAAAAAGGAAGAGCACACTCACCTCCATTCAATCTTTGCAGATTACCATGACCTGGATGACCGAGAATCTACACAGAAAAAAACAATGTTTGCAAGCACATTGGTATTTTTTTTTTTTAAATATTGTGACAGTAAATTAGAGATTACTTTTTCATCCATCCATCCATCCATTTTCTGAGCCGCTTCTCCTCACTAGGGTCGCGGGCGTGCTGGAGCCTATCCCAGCTGTCATCGGGCAGGAGGCGGGGTACACCCCGAACTGGTTGCCAGCCAATCGCAGAGCTCTTTTTTTTTTTTCATCATTGTAAGCAGTAAGCTAAAAATGACCCAAGAGAACGGGTTCCCAGGGTGGTACTGGAGCAACCTTCACTTTAGGAATCCATCCAATTGCCAAGAAAAATGTAACCGTGTAAACCATATTTTTCCATGATTGAGTGTGGACGGAGCCTAGCGGCTAAGTTTGAGGATTTGCCATGAAATGCAAATGTAAGTAAATGAAAATATGAGCATCCACCAGCAATACGCAGGACACGAACAAAATCAACAAAATCCGCCACGCAGGTTCATGACAGCACAAGTGAAAATCAATGATGATTACACTGTGAAATGCCGCCATTTTGGTTTGAAGGGGACATTTGTCAGAGATTTTGGGCTGTTTCCAGGGAAGGTACTGGAAAGAGCAGCAGACTGGTTCTGAGGGTAGCAATTCTTGGGCTCCTTCTAGTTGTACGGCAAAAGAATCTATCAGTTCTCAAATCTTATCCTGTTCAGGGTTGCGGAACACTGGCGCCTATCCCAGTTGAAACGCGGACTACACCCTGAACTGGTCACGAGCCAGTCGCAGTGCACATATAGACACGGACAACCACTTCCACTCACAGTGTTCACCCACATTGCCCACAACAAAGTCAGACCAGTGATTCCCAACCAGTGTGCCATGAGCAATCTTTAGGTGTGCCGTGGAAAATTATCGAATTTAATTAACTGCTCAAAAATTTTATTATTTACAAGAAATATTGTATCTTTCTTCCTCTATTTATGCCAGTGAGGCATAGTGGAAAAACAAATAAATGCACTTCTATTAGATGGAAGGAAGTACGTAGTTTAACTGTGCATCTACTTTTAGTGACATTTTTGTTTGTTGGTGCGCCATGAGATGTTCTAATTGTAAAATATGTGCCTTCACTCCATATAGGTTGGAAATCATTGCGCTACACCATCAGTGACTACTGCAAAAGAGTCACTGAATAAAATGTTCATTTTAAATCCCCCCCCACCCCTGAACTTTTCCTTAAAGCACAGTGTTATTGTCCAAACTGTGCATGCTGTTATGGGCATACAATTGTATTAAATATACTTTTTTAAAGAATAAAATCTTGTATTTAATAAACATTCAAGCCTAGCACACTGTTGTATTTGAACAATGGTGGTACTTGAGAACTATGTAGTAAGGTGGTACTTGTTCGAGAGCCACTAAACTAGGGAAACTGTTCCCGTTTTATTTTATTTAAAAAAATGATCTTTATTTGAGAAAGAACATGTCTACTTCACAAGGAGATAAAGAAGGTACACTGGAATGTGGTACAACCAACAGGCATAAATACATTTTCTAAGTACTAGTAAAAAATAAAAATTAGAAAAAACAACTGCAGTGTTTCAGTAAATGACAACAAGGCAGAGAACTTACTATATCCTAATAATAATAATAATAATAATAATAATATAAAGTCTATCAGGAGGTTTGACACCGTTAGCAAATGCACACAAACACTACTGTTGTTGTTGTGGTTGCGGCTAAACTAACGATGCATTGTGCTGTATATACAAACGAGGCAGGCGTTCACTTCACAACTTGAGCTTTTTCCGACGCCCGCGACTGTCCGGGATTCCTTCCGGCTTCCGTTTCTGGGCCTAAACAAAAGGAGAAGCACTGATTAGGGCTTTTTCAGAAAAATACATTTTGACATTACAGTATTAATTGTTTCATCAGTGGAACCAGAACCAACAAAGGTGGAAAATTCACAGTTTGGACATTTCTTTGAGGAAAAATGCTCAGTGATGATGCAGGGATGGGGAACCTTTTTTCCTCATATTTAAATTTGTATAAAATCCGAAATTTATACACGGTGTACGGCTGTCGCGATTGAATATTTTTACAATTGATTATTCTATCGCTTATTCAATCAATTAATCAGATGTATTTTGCGATAAGGTTTATTGCAAAATCATTTCAAAATCAAGTGTTCATTAACTGATTATTGCTGTTTATTTGGTATTGTTTAATGATTAAATACAAAAAAAATAAAAAATTAAGCAACATCACATGCAGGAGTGATGTACTCGCCTACTACTTGGGTAAAAAGATAAGTGCGGAGGGCTACTACTTTGATATACACTTCTGACGCTGCTTCAGGTTAAACTACATGTCAATTGCAGGTTATTCATACAACGGCTTCAAATAAAGATTAATTTTATTTTGTGACTATCACATTGGTTTTGCTCAATCAGGTCAACTTTTTAAACTATGGCCACATGTTTTTTGTTTACATGTGCAAGTATTATTCTCACTTTAGCGGTTCAAATCAAGAGGTTCATGCCCTGCATTTTGAACAATGATGACGTAACGTTCAATTTACAGGTACTTATTTTTATCAATGTCTATTATTCAACTTACAGTAAGCAAAGTTTGTAACACCTAATTAATAAACTTAACTTGGCATAGAAATCTGACCTGAACAAGCGATAGACACATCATTTTCGGATCCAGTGATGCAAAAGTGTCCAGAATGTTTAAATAAACAAACAACTTACAAAAATAATAACGTAATATAATATTAGTGCCTATATACCAAGACAAATGATTTCTGCTTACTCGGAGATTCACCTATTTGTAGATTTTTGTCCCCCCATTTTCTTCCTTTTTGTCTCCATTTTGCGGGGAACCAACCCCAGAAACACTTACTTGCAGCTGTATAATCTCAATGCAAGTATAATGGGTGTCAATTATCCGTGGATTTTCGCTATTCGCGGTCCGGGCCGGTCCCTATCCCTTGCAAATAATGGGGGTCCAGTATACATTAGTTCCCACTGGAACGAAATCAGTAACATCTGTAATCTGTCAATCTGTAACATGTCGGCCCACTTACTGAGCCGGTCTTCGGCCCCCTCTTCTTCTTTTCTGCCTTCTCTCGCTCCTCCAGCTCCATGTTCTCCCTCTCGATGAGCGTGATTAGCGTGTTGCATCGCCTCTGCAGCTCCTGGAACCGCGCACATCTCATCAACGACGTCGGCAAAACAGGCGCGGGTGACGGCGGAAATTCCTGCTCACCATGGCAGTCCTGGACTTGAGGAACCAGTCGAAGCGGAACTGCGGCGAGTTCCGGATGCACTGGCGCAGCTCGTCGTACACGCTCTCCTTGTCGAAGCCCAGCTTGTGCAGCATGCAGATGAGGAAGCGGTCCTCCTCCTCAGTGTAGTTCTTGCCCTTGTTGGTGCCGTAGGAGATGCGGAGCTGATGGAAGGGAGCCTTGTAGCGGCCAATCTGGAACGGGCGAGGACAAGGTTCAAGACGCAGATGTTCTAGCAGTCTGCGGTGGGGAGTGCCCTCATGTGTCCAATGTGCTCGCAGAAAGTAAGGATAGACTTCGGCCAGGCCGATTATCGGCACCAATATACGGCATTTTGGCGCATATCGGCATCTCCCTTTATTTATTTATTTTAATTAAATCCTACGCTTGGGAAGAGATCAATTTAAAACTGGATGAACTTCAGCAAAACATATTTTTCAATTTGCAGTTAACTTTATAAGAGCTGCTGGCCCTGGAAACTCCCTGCACTTTTTTTTAGGGGGGGATAACAGCGTTCCTTTCTATTTATGTCTTTAGCCGTGTGTGTCCGCTGCAGGCACCACATGCATGGACTTGCACACGGTGGAGTGTACAAATTGATGCCTCCAGGAGTGACAATGCTTTTGTCTTAACGGGTGCTCACGTTTTCCCCGCACTCTAGGCTTGGCGCCCGCAAGGTGATGCCGCTTGCCTCCGTCAGTCCCCTAGCTCTGCCCCTGGCCATCACACTGACGTAATTCTTACTTTCACATAACTCAAAACGGGCTTATTTTAGCAAGACAAAATTGGATGTGTCAAGTCTACTATAAATCTTGATCCTTGGGATATTTTGACGACAGCATGCTACAGACATGCAAGAACACCTGAAATAGTTTTAAGTTGTGTGTGTGTGGGGGGGAATAGCCGTTGAGGTGATTCCGCTTGGTGGCCTACCTTTGAGTCCAGCGCCTTTTTGATGCTAATCCTCCTCTGGATCCTGGCCTCTCCTCGCTCGATCTGAGCCATGATCTTTTCGATGTCTTGCAGCTCGTTGCAGCGCTCCCAAAACACAGCTGAGGAACACAGCACATAAGGACTTCACATATGAGGACGAGGAAAGGGGATCATCTGGAGCGGAAGTGGATTATTACCGGAATACTCCATGACTTCCTCTGGAGTTTTCCCTTCCACCTCTCTGGCAATGTTCTCAATATCATCACGTCCCCACTTCTCATTGGCTTTGATGAACTGGTTGAAGTCACGCTTGTTCCAAATGGTGAATCCCTGCACATGGGGGTGGGGGGAGAAAAATAATCTTTCCAGGAGATCTTGACTAATAGGACCATCAGAACCTTAACAGACAATCTGGCATTCATCCATGACTGCTTTTTATAGAGAACCCAGCAAAGTGGAATACTGCAGCAACTGTGTACGTTTTTTTACAACGCCAACTTTCCCCCCTGTCACTATTAAGTATTAACGTTACAGATGTGTAAAACTAAGTCAGCAATTTCCCACTGTGCAGCAAAATATTCTGTGTAAAAGGCACTTAACCCTTTTGGGGGGACAAATGTGACTCGGCGATAGGATGAGAGGCAGGGCACTGACTGTGTAAAAGGTGTTTATTCCATGATTTCGTAGTGGACTGTGTCAAGGAATAGTGCGTGTCAAACACCCCCGTCCCGTCATTGCAAAGTTTCGCTCCACCCAGGCATCACAACGGCTCTGAAAAATCTCTGGGGTTAATTTCTCCCAACCATTTCATGCCCGTGCCCTTCATACACAACAGCGACAAGAAAGATGGCTTTTACAGGTAGTGTGAAAGGGGCAACAGTTGTATTGGGTTGGTAGTACGGTACCTGCTGCAGAAGGTTCTCCTTCTCCTCCAGCTCCTCCTCTGTCAAGGCTTCAGCCTCGTCAATCTTGCCTTGCTCCTCCTTCTGGACCTGAGCGGAGTTGGGCATTTCCGGATTGCGCGGTACCTAAATAGACACGATCACTTGTTAAAAAAAAAAGAATCATCATAAAATCAAACCATAGAAGATGTGTCGGGCAAGTGAGAAGAGTTACCTTGTAGCCAATGGTCTTTCTGTAAAAGAGGATTTCCTTTTCAAGGAGCTCAAAGAGACGTGGAGGGAAGAACTGGAAGTCTTGGACGTTGGGCTGCTTGGGCGGACGAGGAGCCTGGGGGTGAAGTGCGAACAAAGTGAGCCATGGTTTAGGACTTTCTCAATTGATCACATCAGCACATGATTTGGTGGAGTCCTTTTTTGAAGAGTAGTCAAGATTGAAAAGTGCCCCGAGTTATAGTAGCAAAATATTTGAAGTTTGTCTCCAAAAGGCAGTATCTGACAGAAAAGGTCATTTCTTTTACACAATTTTAAAGAGAGGACAGCAAAGAAAATTTCAAATAAAAGTCAAAGCAAAACAAAAGGCCAAACGGGATCTTGGACAATCTTCAATTCTCAAGAGTGTGGGCAGAGAGAATCCCAGGAAAGTCAAATCTCCCAACCTTTATACCATCTTCCCTTAACCTTTATGGTAAACATTGTGTCGATCTGGTGCTCCGTACTGGTCCTACCTTGGGTGCTTTGGGCTCACTGACTCGAAGGGCTTCTCTGAAGTAGGCGTCCACAGCGTAATTGGCCTTCCTCTCTCTCTTGGGGGGTTCAATCCAGTTGGTGATGACCTGATGGAGGAAGAGGAGGAGATGGAGATGAACATCAGGGCTTTCTAAGGATGAATGTTGTTTCCGTTGCCATTTTGGACCTTTTTCTTCTCTCTGTAGTCTTCTCCCTCAAACGTGTACACGCTGCTGTTCTCCGTGTCCATGGTGAAATTCCTCAACGAGCTCTCACCCAGGGAGGACAGCTTCTCCTTCATCTCCATCGTCTGGTGGACAGGTGATCAAACGTCAACCAAAACGTCCAACGGTAAGATGCGTTGTGGCGTTAAGTGTGCCGACTCACCTTCCTCTCGCCTCTCTCCAGGATGGCATCGACGTCGTCGTCTGTGATCTCGCTCTCCTTGGAGGCGAACACGTGCGTGGCGCCGTGCCGGATGATAGATAGCATTTCGTCTTTTCCCAGTTTGTTGGCACTCGGATCAACAAGTCGCCCTGTTGAGATATAGATAACATCCATAATCATTGCATGGATTAACGCTTCAGAAACAGTAATGACATTTTCAGGCTTGGATTATGCAGAAACTACTTCCTGGAAAACTCGATTAATACAAAACAGTTATTTTTCAGTGTTTTACATTGATGATGTTTTTTGATCAAAACAAAAAATTGAGAGAAACACTCAACAATTAAGTTATTGTCCACTGAAAAACATTTCAAATTATTCGATTAAAAAATAATGTGAAAGAAAAAACAAAAATTTGTGAAAATCACCCGCTTACCATGAATAAGCGGGTGATTGGGGTGAAAAAACAAAAAACAAATAAGTGGAGCTTTTTGCGAATAAAGGGGATAGTTTCCAAAAAATTGCATCTATAAATTGATTTTTTTTAAAAAAGAGAGAAACAAAGCAGTAAAGCTTTAATATTATAATTATTATTTTATGTTTTTGGATTACACATCATATGAACTTAAATTGTCAACAATGAACTACTGGTGAAAGTCCAATGAAAAGCATGCCTCTCTAAATTGCATAAACTATTCATAAATCTCAACAAAAGCAACATTAATTTTGATTAATTTTGGATGAAAACTATAAACATCAAATCGGGAGATGCACATACTTTTCACTGAGTGTAACTTTTGGCATTAATATAAATTCAGTATGTTCAATGGTGCTACTTTAATTATCTGCAACATGCAGTTGCTTTTTCCATCAGTTTGTTAGTCACAAAAACAATCGATTTCCACAAAATGACACTTTAATTTCATGTCCCCCGCCACAAACCAGGAAGTCGTCAAGTTAAAAAAAAAAAAAAGAAATAAACAAAACAACGCTCTACCTTGCTGGATGACAATGGAGTCCAGGCGCAGTTTCATTTCCGCCCTCTCCACAATCCTCTCCTCCACCGTGTTTTCCGTGATGAAGCGGAAGACACGAACCTGCTTCAGCTGCCCGATCCTGTGAGCTCGATCCTGGGTTATGGGACAAGAGGTTGCGGTTCAAGCTGCTTCTTGTTCAAATTGAAATAAGCTCAGGGAGTACCTACCATGGCCTGGAGGTCTACTTGAGGGTTCCAGTCAGAATCGTAGAGGATGACGACGTCAGCGGTCGCCAGGTTGATACCAAGGCCGCCAGCTCTGGTGCTCAGCATGAAGATGAACTTGCTGCTGTTGGGCTCGTTGTAGGCGTTGATGGAGATCTGAAACACGCATCCGTGTTTTATTTTCAAGATGGCAAGGTCACACGTCTGCAAACAGTGCAGTTCAACTTCTAGCGGCACACCTGTCTCTCTTCATGCGGAGTCTGACCGTCCAGGCGACAGTAGCCGTAGTTCCTCCACATGCAGTAGTCCTCCAAGATGTCCAGCACTCTAGTCATCTGGCTGAAGATGAGCACACGTGAGCCTGGGCAGGAAAAAAAAAGCAAGATTAAGTAAGATTGATATTTGGTGCTCAGGCATCAATGCTGTAACATGAGATATACAAATATTTTGTCCCATCTCGGACAGACCATACGAAAAAAAATGGATGAGACACATTGCAATACTGTTATTTGACATACGGTATCAAAACTGCACCATTAGAGAAAACATTACTATTGGTTGTTGTTTCGATATTTGAAGCTTGTGGATTCTAACTGTAGAACAACTGAAACTACCATAGCTGATACATTTCAGTACTAATCTTTTGCACCACCACTTCTGTATACACAGCACCTTAAGAGGAAAACGATACACTCCGATATTGATAATTGTGTACAGACACGAGACCTTTACAGAAAACAAAGCATATTGACATTTTCTCACAGCCTTCGTGTGTTGTACTGTAACATAAAAATGATTGGAGGAGCTGGATGAAGTGGCTGGGGAGAGGGAAGTCTGGGCGTCCCTGCTAAAGCTACTGCCCCCGCGACCGGATCTCGGATAAGCGGTAGAAAATGGATGGATGGATGCTTTACAATAACAATACATGACCTGACTGATTAGAATACACGATCTGACTAGAGCAGTGATTTCCAACCTTTATGAAGCCAAGGAACATATTTTACAATCGAAAAATCTCACGACACACCAACAAACAAAAAAAGTCACAAAAAGTGGATACATTAATTACAGTATGTACTTCCTGCCATCTAATAGAAGACCATTCATTTGTTCTGTCTGTCACTATGCCTTATTGGCATAAATAGATAAACAAAGATTCATTAATTGTAAATATATTTTTTGAGAAATTAATTACACAAGTACATACAGTAAATGAACAGGTCATTTAAACAGAAACATTGCTCCATGGTGTGATGGGATCGGTTATCGTCTTTTGAAACACGCTGATCGGCCCCAAAAATCCTGATCGTGTAAAGCCTAATATTTATATTTTGTCCCACACCTTGCGTATCAATACTGTGCCATAAGACAATACACTGTGATCTCAACATTTGATGTTGAGTATCCATACTGTAGCATAAGAGGAAAAATACACTACAAATTGCGATATTGATATGCTGGTGTAAAAGTAGTGTAACGTAAGAAAAAGACATCATGGTATCGATGGCTTATCCCACATCATCGTGTATCGATACTGTACGATCAGAAAAATTTATAGGATGAAATGTGATAGATATCTGATGCTTGAGTATTGATAATGTAACTTAAGAGTAAACAATACACTGTGATATCTACGTTTTGTCCCAGTTCTTGTTGTAACAGAATCAGAATCAGAATCAGAATCAGAATCATCTTTATTTGCCAAGTATGTCCAAAACACACAAGGAATTTGTCTCCGGTAGTTGGAGCCGCTCTAGTACAACAAACAGTCAATCTACAGAACACTCTGGGGACACAAAGACATCGACAAAAAACAATTGTGCAAAAAGATGCAGAGTCCCCCAGCACCCAGAGCAGCTCGAACGACCAATATCGCAACAGTCCGGTGCAATGACCATTGTGCAAAGGGCGCTGAGACTTCAAGGAGTGTATGCGGTTTAAAGTGACAAGTAGTGCGATCATCTGGGACAATGTCAGTTGTGCAAATGTTACAGATACTCCTCAATCAGTGTGCAAATGGAGCAGATGCTACTCTGGCATGAGTGGCCAGTATATGCAAATAGTGCAGCATGGCGAGACAACTACAGTGAGTGCACAAGTAATAAATAATTGGCCCCACAGAAATGTGACAACGAACTCAAGTCAAAAAATTGCCAGCTTGTTGTAATGGAATTATAGGTTAGGTGTTTAAGAAGTTGATCGCAAGAGGGAAGAAGCTGTTGGAATGTCTACTAGTTCTAGTTAGCGTTGATCGGTAGCGCCTACCTGAGGGAAGGAGCTGGAAGAGCTGGTGACCGGGGTGCAGACGGTCCGAGAGGATTTTGCACGCCCTTGTCTTAGTTCTGGCAGCGTGCAAGTCCTCAATGGTGGGTAGGGGGTTACCGACAATCCTTTCAGCAGTTTTGATTGTCCGTTGCAGTCGGAGCTTGTCCTTTTTTGTAGCAGCACCAAACCAGACTGTGATGGAAGAACACAGGACCGATTCGATGACCGCTGTGTAGAACTGTCTCAGCAGCTCCGGTGGCAGGCCGTGCTTTCTCAGAAGCCGCAGGAAGTACATCCTCTGCTGGGCCTTTTTGAGGACGGAGTTGATGTTGTTCGCCCACTTCAGGTCCTGAGAGATTGAAATTCCCAGGAACTTGAAGGTCTCGACGGTTGACACAAGGCAGCTGGACAACGTGAGGGGCAGCTGTGGCGAAGGATGCCTCCTGAAGTCCACGATCATCTCTACCGTCTTGAGCGTGTTCAGCTCCAGGTTGTGTCGCCCGCACCACAGCTCCAGCCGCTCCGCTTCCTGTCGATATGCAGACTTGTCACCGTCCTTGATGAGGCCGATGACAGTGGTGTCATCTGCAAACTTCAGGAGCTTGACAGTCGGGTTCGCTGAGGTGCAGTCGTTCGTGTAGAGAGAGAAGAGCAGCGGAGAGAGGACACAACCTTGGGGCGCCCCAGTGCTGATGCTGCGTGTGGATGAGGTTGCCTCCCCCAGCCTGACCTGCTGTGTCCTGCCCGTCAGAAAGCTGTAAATCCACTGGCAGATGGCAGGTGAGACGCTGAGCTGGAGAAGCTCGGTTGAAAGGAGTTCAGGGATGATGGTGTTGAACGCTGAGCTGAAGTCCACGAACAGGATCCTCGCGTAGGTCCCTGCACTGTCGAGGTGTTCTAGGATGAAGTGCAGTCCCATGTTGACTGCATCATCCGCAGACCTGTTCGCTTGGTAGGCAAACTGCAGGGGGTCCAGCAGGGGACCTGTGACACTCTTGAGGTGGTCCAGCACGAGACGTTCAAAGGACTTCATGACCACAGATGTCAAAGCGACAGGCCTGTAGTCATTCAGACTACAGATTGCAGGTTTCTTGGGGACTGGAATGATGGTGGAGCGTTTGAAGCAGGATGGAACTTCGCACATTTCCAAAGATCTGTTAAAGATCTGAGTGAAGACTGGAGCGAGCTGGTCCGCGCAGACTTTGAGGCAGGATGGGGACACATGGTCCGGTCCTGTTGCTTTGTTAATCTTCTGTTGTTTGAAGATGCGTCTCACATCCTGTTCATGGATGGTTAACGCAGAAGTCAGAGGTGTGGTTGTGGTCGCGGGTGCGGCCGGGTTGGTGTGTGGAGTGAAACTGTCCTTTTCAAATCTGCAATAGAAGGTATTCAAGTCGTTGGCTAGTGTGCTATTGTTCTCAGCTTGGGGGGATCGTCGCTTGTAATTAGTCAGCGATTGGAATGCACGCCAGACTGATTTCGAGTCGTTCGCGCTAAACTGTTTTTCCAACTTTGCTGCATAGATCCTCTTTGCAATGTTAATTTCTTTAGTAAGCTGGTTTCTAGCTCGATTATACAGGGCCCTGTCCCCGCTCTGATATGCATCTTCCTTAGCTTGGCGAAGCTGCTTAAGTTTAGCAGTGAACCACGGCTTGTTGTTGTTGAATGACCGAAATGATTTTGTTGGTACACAAACCTCTTCACAGAAACTGATATAGGATGTGACAGTGTCCGTATATTCATCCAGGCTGCCAGCTGAATTTTCAAAGACACTCCAGTCTGTGCAGTCTAAACAGCTTTGAAGTTCCATCTTTGCTTCATTGGTCCACTTTTTGACTGTTTTCACTGTAGGCTTCGCACATTTAAGTACTTGCTTGTACGTCGGTATTAAGTGAATTAAGCAGTGATCAGACGAGCCCAGGGCTGCACGAGGTATAGCACGGTATGCGTTTTTTACCGTAGTGTAGCAGTGGTCTAAAGTATTATTTTCCCTGGTAGGACAGTCGATGTGCTGCTTGTATTTAGGGAGTTCGTGGTTGAGTTTAGCTTTGTTAAAGTCCCCGAGAATAATGAGGGGTGAGTCAGGGTGTTTTTTTTCAATTTCGTTGACTTGTTCGGCGAGCGTTAGCAATGCGGCGCTCGTGTTAGCTTGCGGTGTGATATAGACTCCAGCCAGTATAAACGATGCAAACTCACGTGGCGCGTAAAATGGTTTACAGTTCAGAAACAGCGACTCCAAATGCGGGCTGCAGTGTGTGCTGAGCACCGTGACGTCCGTACACCATTTTTCGTTTATATGGAGGCATATCCCGCCGCCCTTCGTTTTTCCCGATGATTCCATGTCGCGGTCCGCTCGATGAATGTTGAAGCCGGGAAGCGTGACGGCGCCATCGGGTACAGCGTCGCAAAGCCAGGTCTCCGTGAAGCACATGGCCGCGGAACGTCCGAAGTCTTTACTGGTCTTTAACAGAAGATGAAGCTCGTCCATTTTGTTGGGTAGGGAGCGTACATTCGCGAGGTGGATCGACGGGAAGGCCAATCTGTGTCCTCTCTTGCGGAGTTTCACCTGAATTCCGGCTCGTTTTCCTCTGTGGCGCCGCTTCCGCATCCATGCGCCGAAAACCGCGGACGCCGCTCCGGTGAGTAACTCGGGGAAAAAAACTGAGCGGATTTTCGAAAGTTGGTGACAGAAAGTCCGGAGTAGCCTCCTTGATGGTTAGCAGGTCTCCCCTTGTGTAAGTGAGTCGTGTAAGGTCTCCAAAGACGGACGAAAAACACAAAAACGAAGACAATACTAGAGAGCGCGTTACCGAGGCGGCCACACTGGTAGGCGCCATCTTGAAACAGTACTGTACCAAGACACCTCCGACTCACCCTGCTCCTTCATCTTGGGCAGCAGCTTGTCCAGCACCACCATCTTGCCGCTGTTGACCACCAGGTGGAGGTCGGTGGTGTAAGGGGGTCCGGGCTCGGCGCCGTCGAACAGGTACGGGTGGTTGCAGCACTTGCGCAGTTGCATGAGCACATTGAGCAGACGCATCTTGTCCATCTTGCCGGCCGAGTTCAGGATGTCGATGTCCTTCATCAGAATCTTGGTGTACCTGGTGGGGATGTTGATTAATTCAAATTTATTAGCCAGCGATTTATTTATAAAATTTTTTAAATCACTTTTTTAGCAACAGCCATAGTTTAAAGGGTGTCCCCGCTAATGTGCAATGCTTTTACTGACAACCTGGCTGTAAAGAGAGAGGAGCTAGTTTACAAAAGTACAGCCGGTGTTGCCAACTTAGTGATTTGGTCAGTAAAGTTACTTTTCCGACCTCTCTTGCGACTATTTTTCAAAAACAGGACTTGCGAGGTTCATTCCCGCTAAGAAACAACGAGACCGGAATCATTTTCACACTGTTTTCCGTATGAGAAGAAAGGAGCTAATAGAGTTATTAGCACCAAAGACGGGGGGGTCCAATCATATGTCGCAAAAGCAGCGATTTATTAACTTTGGACATTTTGAAACTAATAATTAAGTGCTTACAAGCTGCAAATATTTTTGCCAAGGTTGCCTGTAAAACATCAGAAAATACCGTCTAACAACTCATTTGTTAAATTGCTGAATCGAATCGATAAAAATCAAAAGCCTATTTTTGTGTGTGTATGTGGGGGGGGGGATCAGATTTTATGTGAGGCCTTACCCCCCAGCCCTAACATCTAGCTAAAGTATACTTACCATTCTCGCTGCATTTTACTGAGGCCCACATACATCTTGATCTCCTTCTTGGGAAGCAGTGTTTTCTCCACGTCAGCTTTTATACGTCGGAGCAGGAAAGGGCGGAGCACCTACTCGTAACAATACAATAAAAATATGCTTAAAAAATGAGCTAATAATAAGCTTTTCATTTGTAGACATTCACTAGATACCGTGTGAAGACGTTCCACCAGTTTCTGATCGCCCAAGCAATTGTTGGTGTCAAACCAGGAATCAAAGTCCTTAAAGAGAAGGATGTGACAAATTAGATAAAATTTTCTATGCAGGATTTCTCACACATACATTTATTGGTGGCGGGAAACCACAATTAAATTTTGGGCACCACAAATAGATTTTGGCTTTTGCTGTACAGAAATTGTGCAGTGATGTTCCTTAATCCAAACCCCCCATGTATGCTGATATTAGGTTAAAGTTATGCTCTGCCAATACGTTAATTTATGTACAACATTTATGAAAAATAAAATAAAAAGAACACAGAGTACATGTAAACGTATGCCTTTTGATATGCTTTGCATTGTCTTTTAAAATCATACAAGAAATGCAGACAAACTTCACATTCACAGTAAAATATTTTACAGCTATAGCCCGAGTCACTGTCAATCTTTGTTATATACAAAGCTACAGTATGCCAATTATGTTAGACTAGACACATCATGCACGGTCCAGTGCTACCAATGGAAAAGTTAGTGTAGAGCCGTGTAAGTGTTTGATTTTACATTTTATAAGTATTTGTTTATTTAATTAATTGTATTTGAATTTATTAAAAGATATTCGCTAAGTGTTTGTTTAACTTCAACCCCTCCTACCCCAAAATACCCAGCCCGCCACTGGAAACCCACCACCACAAATAGATTCCGGTCCTGTGGGAAACACTGCAGTGTGATTAAAAGTTGTGGGTTTGGGTCACATACCTCCGATGAATTGAAGACATCGGGGAGCAGGAAGTTGAGCAGTGCCCACAACTCATGCAGGTTGTTCTGTAGCGGCGTGCCGGTCAGCAAAAGACGATTGGTGGTCTTGAACTCTCGCACAATCTCTGACAACTGCGAGGAAATGTGCGTCATGATTTTAGGTTCCTTATAAATGTTGAGAAAGAAGTGGGTGGCAAGTGGTTGGATTTGGGGATGACATACCTTGGATTTCTCGTTCTTGATTCTGTGGGCTTCGTCGATGACCAGGTAGCGCCAGTTGAACTTCTTGAACACGGCCTTTTCGATGATGAGCATCTCATAAGATGTCACGCACACGTCCCATTCGCCGGGAAGCAACACGTCTCGGATGAGAGCCGTCTGCAAAATGGATGCAACCACTTCAGACCTTTCGCAAATAGTAATTTCAAAACGGTGACTTTTTTTTTTTTTAAATAAATCAGCCGCAATACTTTGGAAAGCAATGAGCTCATTTTACCAGAATAGAGCCATAACCGCTTTAAAAAAATAAATAAAATAAATAAAAAAAATATATATTTTAAACTAATTCTCATTTTTTTATAAGTACATCATTTTGATCAAATAAATAAATAAAATCAATTTTACAAGAACATCGTAACTTTACAGGAAGGTCAGAATAATTTTCTGACAAAAAAAAGCCATTATATCAGTATCACCACATTAGTGGTACACTTTCCTTTCTCCATGACGCTCCATACACGTGTTTTTTTTTTTAATGTCCAAAATGTATTATTTTGTCATGGTTGTTGTTTGTTGTCATACTAGAGTGGCTCCAGCTACTGGAGACAAAATCCTTGCTTGACCTGGAACACACTTGGTCAATAAAGCTGATTCTGAATATTACACAAAACAAAACAAAAATTATTTTACAAGAATAAAGTGCTAACATTCAGAATCATCCCAATCGTTTAAAAGTTGTCGCAAATTATAACATTTCATGAAAAAGTTGTCACTCTTATGAGAGCAATGTTGTAATTTTACAACAAAAGTTTACTCTTTTTAGATTAGATCTTTTTTCCCCCTCGTCATTTCAAAACAATAATGGTAAAATGGCCGACCCGCTCATCTCGGTCTCCAATGAGGCAGACTGCTCGCAGAGACGGCACCCAGCGCTTGAACTCGTTCATCCAGTTGTATAACGTGGACTTGGGCACCAGCACCATGTGAGGTCCAGGGATGTTCCTGTAATGCTTCATGTAGCCCAGCAGGGAAATCGTCTGGAGGGTCTTTCCCAAACCCTGACGACATGCGAATACAGTATAAATTGAGTAAAGCTTCAAGCTGAAATGATATGATACATTTGACGTTTTTTTAAGAAAGCACTTACCATTTCATCGGCGAGGATGCCGTTGATTCCATTCTCGTACAGAGAGATGAGCCAGTTCAGACCCCGGACCTGATAGTCTCTCATCTTTCCTGTTTTGATGTCTACATGAGAAGGCAAACTTTTCATAGAAATACATACACAACGTTCTTACTTTCCGACTATAAAGAGGTGAGCGCTTACAAGATGGCGAGTCATCGAAGCGGGTGCAGACGTTTGTGGTCTTGGTGCTCTCACTCAACAGCTCCTCGTCTTCCTCTTGCTCTGTGCGCCGATGACGATTGCTGTCAACGGTGAAGAAGGAAAAGGGTGACGATGATCAACTTACTGCGATGTAGAGGTGACACAGCAACGAATGCATGCGTCTCTGTAGTAGCCGCTCGGTACAACAGAGCTGTCAACTCAGAAATTTACTTCCAGAACACAATTCCCATATTTTAAAAATTTTTGTTGAGAACATTACTGCGGGACAGTTATTGCAGTATCGTTTTTGAATAGGATAAAAATTATTCTGCATAATGTTCAATTGCACACCATAATCATTACTTGATAATAATTAATCAATCAATCAATTAAGCTTCAAGACTATTATTTTTATTGCATCAAACTTGCAATGGCGGACGCAGTTCCAGCCTGAATCAAAGTGTATGACATCGCATCGTCAAAAATATTTGTGTCTGTGGATTAATTGGCCTTTACCAATCCTGTTTTCAACCATTCTTTGGGTTAATCTGGAATGTGTTTTAGAGTATGAGGGAAAGCATCTGCATATTTTATTGTGATGACGATGTAATCATTATTTGGTCTGAATGAACAAAACACTTTAATGACCATACAGACTTTTCTGAATTTTTATTGATGTCATGAGAAACAGCGTCGGTGCTTCAGTCGTGCTCTTTAGAGGTTGCTATAGCATCGGTTGTCCACCAGATGTCACCATCACTGAAGCCTTTAAACTTTGAATCTTTTTCGGCACAATTGTTAGGAAAGCCTCAGCGCTTCATAGGGCTTCACTTGCCCACTACTAATATATTTATACTTACTGAAATAATGGAAATTTCCACATTGTGGGACAAATAAAGGTTATCTTATATTACAATAATTTATTATTATTATTAATAGTACACTTTTAACCCGACCCCGTTCTCAGATGGCGTCTCCAGTGACGTATTAATTCATTTCTGGTTCTGAGGGCGTCTTGTGAGGCCGTGAATTATTTTACATTTATATCCAGACGCGTATTAATTGCCTTATTTTTGTTATTCAAACTTGTTTACTCTCTGCTACTACGCGGTTCCAGCCAGACGTAGGTGACAAGTGTACTGTATCACCCAATCACGTTCGGTATTTTTCGTCATGACATGACAGCTTAGCAATTAGTATTATGCTTTTCCGTCTTTTCCTACGCACTCCTCGCCCTCCCTTTGTGATAAAAATAAAATACGTGTAAGAAGCAGTATTCAGTGATTTCCGTAACACAATACGGACGTTCCCTAACATTTGGCAGTTCTGGTACAATATACTGTAGCTGTAGTGCGGCGACAGAAATTGTTTCAAAACGGAAGATGTAACAAACAAAAGTCAGACCATATTATTGGGTACTCACTCGCCAGCAGACAACAAGTTCTGCTTCTCGTCTTTCTTGATGCGAGGTCGCCCCGGCTTCATCTTGAGGGGTGACGTGGGGGTCTTCTGTGCAGCTGGCTGAATGAAGTGAGCAAACAGCTCCGTTTGCTTCAACAGATAGTCGAATCTGTTGGTACGGTCCGTTTTCTGAATATGTACAAATAAGACATTTGGATTATTCCCTCAACAACAACACATATTTTATCATTGCGTAGAAACTAAATGTCCTCACCACTTTCTCTTCATAGCCTGGAGCAGATTCTTTGGTTTTGGTAGAGGAGGAAGCATCTTGTCCATCAGGTCCTGCATCTGAGGACGACTCTTTGCCGGCATCCGAGTCAGACTTTTCCTATTTAGGGGAGAAGAATGAAAGAATGGGGGGGGGGAAAAAAGAACATCACGCACATTTGGGAGTTGCTGTGCGAGTGACCAAAGGAAGTGAGTGACCCCTTCCACACACTCGCCTCCTCATATTTTATTAGCACTGGCAACAAGGTTATGTTTTAATCAGTTTTTTCCCCATTTATTGCATTTTGTGCATAACTTCCTGACTAAAGTTAGACAGAGACAGACATCCGACCGGGAAATTAGATGACATGAACATAGTTTTTAAACGATGGGTTAACGTTCTACCATTAATATCTGAGTGAACCTTGTGCTACTTTAATGTGTAATTGTGTATGGTAATAAAATACATGTAAATTAAACCAAATAAGTATTAAAAAAATATATATTGTGGGTGCGAATCCACACATTTGCTGATTATTAATAATAATGAAAAAAAAAATCAATCTTGCTAAACGAACATAAAAACATTTCAACAGTTACGTCTTTTATTGAAAATTCACAGTGATAATGAAAATACAAAAGAAGAAAAACATTAAAACATCAATTAAATGTATTTAAGTATTCTTTTTTTTTTTTAAAGATATTTGAGTGAAATGATACGCTTACATATGCCCGGGGCTTCACCGACCAGGACTGCTGTATCTTTGAAAACAAAGGCGAGCTTCGGTTAACGTTAACCGGTCAAAATGTTCCAGTGTGAACCGCGACTCCCTTCTCAAAAGAGAGCGAGAACAACACTATAAAAATGAATTTGACCATGCCTGTTCGACGTCCTACATTTCACGGAACAACAATGGCTTCGACGTCGCTGCGCTAGCAAGTTGAGCTACAGTTAGTTAGCCACAAAGCTAACTAACTGGGCGCAACCGTTGACCGAGTGGAAAGTCGGACGTGGGAAGCGTTCAAGTAAATGAGGAATTACCAAAAAGCATGTGTATGAATACATTGGATGCCATCACCACGCTAACAGGTAAAACAAATGCCCCATTTTCAAGCGTCTTACCTCGGTTCCTCCGGCTTCAACTTCGGTCTGCTCTTCTCGCTCGGGTTCCACGCAGCTGAGAATTTCCGACATTTTTGACGGCAATTCCCTCTTCGACTAGTCGTAATATCGTCCGTGAGTGTATGTCACGTGTAGGATGGATCTTCTGTTGATTCTTGGTGGTTGTCCTGTGGTGAAGAATGAAAGACACGCCGGATCGCTGCTAGGGCTATTTTGCCTCTCCTGAACCACGGAACACCCGCGTTCTCGCAGCGTGAGTTTGCGGCGCAATCGCGAGAATTGACCGTGCCACCTTTACGGAAATCCGAAATATAGGCACTCCTGTTAAAAACTAAAATTTTCCAACACAAAAAGACTAACTTCAAGGGATGAAATAAACAAAATGTAAGTAATCTTACAGGTGAACAGTTAAAATGAGCAAAAACAGACATTAACTCTAAAAGGATGTGATAAGTTAAAAAGGGGGTAAGCATTGCTTTTACAGTTCAGCGGAAAACTATATGGCTATTTATTGCTGCTAAGAAAACGTAATATTAACTTAACACTTAGGTGCAGTTTGAGCCTCATTATATCAGCACTGAAGGTAATTCGTTAATGTTTCAATTGCTGACTGAACTCTTAATGATTTACCTTACGCACACCGAGGATAAACGTGAATATATCATGGAAACTGAAACTAAAATTCCGATATCTTGACTTTTCCAAATATAGAAACATTTTTGTTTTGTTCGCATTTAAAAAAATACGAAAACTATATTAAATTTATTTATTATTTAAAATATTTCAAAAAATACGTCAACATGAAGACAGGAACTGTGTTCTCACAGCTGCCGCGCAATCGCGAGAGTTGGCCATGCCATGCCACCTTCAAGAAATTCGGAAACGTTGATATTCACCCGCTGTCATATTACTGTCACGTAATATGACAGCGGATTAAATTATTTTACATGAGAACAGTTTCAAATAATTTAATCCGCTGTCATATTACGTGACAGTAATATGACAGCGGATTAAATTATTTTACATGAGAACAGTTTCAATCAACATAAATTAAAAGTACCGATAAAATAGCGAGGTACGTAAAAAAAAAGCAGGAGCATTGTTTCTACAATAGCGTATGGATTTTTGTTATTCTGCCAAGAAAACGCAATAGTAATTTATGGTAGGTGTAGTTAATTATTAAATCATTACAAGTAATTATTAAGTTTTTAACAGAAGTTTTAATATGTTGTGGAGTAAAACTCCTTGAATAACGTCCAAGCCTGATCTCGACTTTTGATAGCTCTTCTGTTCTTTAAAAAAAAAAAAAAGTGAGCTACCAATCTGCAGAAAACATTCAAAATAAATGGAAAGAAATGCATTGTGAAATAATGTGCTACTGCACTAACATACTTACTTTTAACAGTAAATTTATCAGCATATCTTCTAAAAGCTGATTTGCTGGCTTTTATTAAAGCCTTAAGGGTGTTTCTTCACTGTTAGGTATTTGAATATTTCGTCCCATTTTTTCCCCTCCATCTGAGGTAGAATTTGGTGTTTGGTCACAGCACGCAGTACAAAACAAAAACAACAACAAAGTGGAGTACACAAACAAAGGGTTTTTTTCCACTGCAGCGTAGGACTGTTATTAGCATTACATCACTTTGTTTTATTTATGTTTTAGTGTTTGTGTGTGCGTGTGTGTGTGTGTGTGTGTGTGTGTGTGTGTGTGTGCCTGTCTGTCTGTGTGTGTGAATTTCAACCCGAGACCTCCGAACTGTGATTCAGACGTGATAATCAGTCGGTCACTGTGCCGCCCATATAAACTTTAATATATCAACTAAATTACTATTGTTATTAATGATGACAGGCAACGCCAAGAACACCAAAATCGACGCTCGGGTTTGGGGGTCCTTCGTGTTGTTGGGCGCTCGCGAAATGACGTAGCTGCCATCTTGATCAGCTGATTCCGCTTGAGCTATTTGACCAAAAAGACAACAGAATTTACCTGCGATACGAGATTCAACACCAAAAGGGAGCGTATTGTCTTCAAGTCGGACACTATTGACATGCTCCATTTGGGTATGCACGTATTTATTTAGACCATGTGTGTCTCCCCCCCCAACCAGGGCGTATTAGCATTTTTGCTAAGTCAGTGGCTACCTAGAAACATCACACAGCTAACGTCAGGCCCTTCAAAATGCTTTGTTCGACACAGCGCTCGTTAAATGACGTTTCAGTTACATTAAAAAAACAAAAATTTATTAGGGCTGCAGTCAAATGTGGCTCTGGTGGTGGTTTGATGTCGGATGTGTTTTGTGTTTTAAGCAGTGGCTTTGTTGTTATGAGCTGTACGGCTACCGCCGAGACGGTCATGACCGAAGAAGAAAAAGGTGGAACACAAGGGTCCTACATGCGCTTGAAGTAACTATAAATGGTCTTTGTTGCCGTGTGACTCGTTTAAATAGAGTTGTTTCGTGAATAATGTGTTTGGCTACGGTTGTCATGCCAAGTTGAAGTGTGTCAACGCCCATAACAATACGACAGTAAATGTCTTGCTGTAAACTGTAATATAATACAGTATAGTACAGTACATCGGTGGTTGTCGAACGTTTTACACATAGTACCACCTAAAAAAAAATCAATTTAACTCTCCAAATACCACTTTTATGACCAACATTAAATTCCAGTAAAGTATTCATCAACCATGCAGCAGGTTTTATTCCTAAAAACTATACATGTATGTAGGCCTGTCACGATAACACATTTTCTAAGAGTATATATTTCCCCCAAAACTATAATGTTAAACGATAATATTGTTTTTTTACTGTCTCTGAAAACATGAAAAAATTATTATTAACATTATATATTTTTTTTCCCTTTTAAATCATTATTGTTGTAATTATGATTGTTATTATTATAATTTCCTTTTTTGTTTCTCAATTAATTTGTTTTTCTTTACTCTGTGATATGGGTCCCTCTGCAATAAAGCACTGCAAGACTTGCCTGGTTCACATTGAGCCTTCTATTCTGATTATAATTGGTTTAGAAGCCCAAACCGAATGAAAATGCTCCATATAAACACCACAATCGGAATAAACAGGCCGAATCCGAATGGAATTTTAGTCGGTTTCACAGGGGTTGAACATTCATTTTTGCCAAACCGATCAGAATGAAATTGTCACCATGTAGATGTTATTCAGAATAATAATAATGTCTGTGCATGCTTCGTCTCGATGTACACGTAAATGCACTGTGATGTCATTGTTTGAGTACGCCGTAAATATGGCAGCTCCAGACAGAACTCGTATGCGACGGAAAGCTTGCTTTAAAATTACTTATAAGTTGTTTTTATCAAGCATTTATCTATCTATTTCTTTAACAAACGTGTGAAAACAATTCCAACTACTGTGCTGAATAAATGACAGACCTCCATCTTGATAAATGATGACGTTCACGGCGACATGTGCATGTCTCACGGCTGTTCCGATTAAATGTAGTGCACATCATGTATACATCCAATCAGAATAGATATGTCACATGTAAACAGTTGATCAGAGATGATTTTACAATTTTTCTCGTAACATTGCTACGTTTGTCTCATAATATTAAAATGTTTATCCTGTAACTTTATGACCTTTTTCTTGTAAAATTATGACTTCTGTCTCATAAGATGACATCTTTTGTATTATAAAATTCCAACATGCGTCTCGTAACATTGCGACCTTTGTCTGTAACACTATGAAATTTTTTCCTGTGGTACTATGATTTTTGTTTCATTACATTAGGACTTTTTCCTGTAACATTATGACACTTGTGAAATGACAAGTTTTGCCTCGTAACATTACAGCTTTTTTTTTCCTCTAAAAAATTAGCATTTTATTCTCGTAACATTACAACTTTTGACCCCCTCATTTCTGTTGTTAGTCGTTAACATATATATTTTTTTATTTTTATCAAATTTTGAGAAGTAAGTTATTCTTGTTAAGCTGCGGTTGTCAGATGCTGCATGGCAATTGAGGTGTCCCTCTCTCTCGACTCCTGCAGGCCGCCATCATGGACAAGATTTTGGAGGGCCTGATTAGCTCTGCTCACACGCTTCCGGTGAAGAAGGCCATCGTGAAAAAGGTGGTGGAGGCGGCCGAGAAGGATGTGGCAGCGGAGGAGTGCCGGGCCCTGTTTGCCGTCACCACCCGCCTCGTTCTGCTGGGTGAGGACGCTTTCCAGAAGCAGGTGGGCAGCGGTGGGAAGTAACCAAGTACAAATACTTGGTTACTGTACATTATGGTTTTACTCCATACATTTGAAAATGTATATCTGTACTTTCTACTCTTTACTTTGTCAGGGTTGGTTTGTTACTTTTTTCAACCTCCCGTAGATGACGGCACAACGTAAAAAATTACATAAAGAAAGAGAGGTTACATTTTACTGTGGTTAAGGTTATGATTGTGGGTACTCTTGTCACCTCTGCAGGTGGGCTTCCAGGTCCTGGAGGCGTACACCCGCTACCACCGCTCAGAGTTTGAGGCGTTCTTCAGTAAGGATTTTGTGCTGGGCCTGCTGCAGCAAGGCTATGAGCAGCTGGAGCACAAAGACCCGGCCGTGGTGGACTACATCCACTGTGGCCTACGGCTGCTCATTAGCTGCCCTGCCGTGCTGCAGCTGTTCGCCGTGGTCCAGGTGGAGGTGTTGAGGATGGTGTGCGAGCGGCCCGGCCCGGCCCTGTGCGCCCGTCTCGCCACTCTGCTGTCCGACTTTGTGCAGTGCGTGCCCAGGGACAAGGGCGGCGTCCTGTTCTGCCAGCAGCTGGTGAGGACCATCGGCTACTTCCACTGCCTGGCCAGCCAGGAGCAGGAGCTGGGTGAGTACGTGGCCCACGTCACCAAAGTCAGCACGTTACTGCAGAACATCTGGAAGGCAGAGCCGGCCACGCTGCTGCCTTCCCTGCAGGAGGTCTTCGCCATCATCTCTTCCACAGGTGAGACCTTGTTTTGTTCACGATTGATTCATCACGAGCAAATAAAATGGAGCCTCCAAAGACACAATGCTTTCTGAGACGCTGATCTCCAATTTAACTATTTCTAGACGCATTGAGATCAATTATATTTGAAAACAAATTGATTGAAAAATTGCAATAGATTTCGACTTTACTCTCATAACATCACAACTCGTAACATTCGAACATGTTTCCTATTTCCTATTAACTCTATAAATTCAGTCTAGTAACGTTGCAAATTTTTCTCGGAACACTACAACATCCTTGTATCGTTACGTTTTTGGTCGTAACATTGACTTTTTATAATTGTAATATTACAACTTCTTTCTCATAAATGTATGAATTTGTGTGATATACCATTTCATTCTCATGCGGTTACAGTTTTATTCTTGTACATAACAAAATTTTCGTAATATTATAACTTACTAACATTTATTTGCTGAACTACACAACTTCTCATAAAGTGAAGACTTTATTTTCGTACATAACAATGTTCATTTCTTTTTTGTGACATTATGACTGGATATTCTTCTCGTAACATCGTGACTTAATTTTTGTCACATTCCAACTTATGTCGTTTATAAAAGTGTCCTGTTCTTTTCCTCCCGTCCTTCTTCAGACCCGTCCTTCGAGCCATCCATAGCCTTGGCCAGTCTGGTGCAGTACATCCCGGTCCAGATGATCACAGTGCTGATTAAGAGTCTCACGACGGATCAGAATGTCAAAGATGCAAACATGACCAAAGCGCTATGCAGGTATCTCGAAGTGTGACCCACACAACATGGTGTTATTGGCTGGAGGGTATACACACTGTTCCTCTGTTCTTAGAATGATCGACTGGCTCTCCTGGCCTCTGGCCCAGCACGTGGACACCTGGGTCATCGCTCTGCTCAAAGGACTGGCCGCCGTTCAGAAGTTCACCATCCTTATTGATGTCACTCTGCTCAAAATTGAACTGGTAGGTAATGAAATGAAATGTTATGTTTTGATTTCATTTGATAAAGACCATCTTATTGGGGCTGCTAAGACAAATTATTTACACTTCACCAACATTATTCAGAATATAATGAGTATTATAACCCAAAACAGATTTGTTTAAAGTATGGATATTCCCGGCGGCACGGTGGGCGACTGGTGAGCACATCTGCCTCACAGTTCTGAGGACCTGGGTTCAAATCTGGCCCTGCTTGTGTGGTGGTTGCATGTTCTTCCCGTGCCGGCGTGGGTTTTCTCCGGGTACTCTGGTTTCCTCCCACATCCCAAAAACATGCATGTTAGGTTAATTGAAAACTCTAAATTGCCAGTAAGTGTGAATGGTTGTGTGTTTATATGTGCCCTGCAATTGGAATGGCGACCAGTTGAAGTTGTACATCGCCTCTCGTCCAGTCAGCTGGGATAGGCTCCAGCACCCCCGCGACCCTAGTGAGGATAAGCGGTTTGGAAAATGGATGGATGGTCCCATTATATTGTGTTAATATATATAATATAGTATATCACAACACCACCACCATGATTGACTGTTGTTATGATGTTCTTTTTTTGAAATGCTGTGTTACATTTACGCCATATGTAATGTGACACACACCTTCAAAAAACTTCCACTTTCGTCTCGTCAGTCCATGGAATATTCTCTTAAAAGTCACAGATGTTTTTTTTGCAAAAGTAAGATGATTTTTGGTCAGCGGTGGTTTTCAGTTTGGAACTCTGCTTTTGATGCCATTTTTGCCCACTCTTCCTTATCGTTGAGTCATGAACACTGATGTTAACTGAGGCAGGGAAGGCCTGCGGTTCTTCAGATATTGTCCTGGGTTCCTTTGTGACCTCCTGGATGAATCGTCGCTGTGCTTTTGGGGAACTTTTTGTTGGTTGGCCACTTCTGGGAATGGTTTGCCACTGTTCCATGTTTTCTTAATTTTTGGATAGTGGCTCTCACCGTGGTTCGTTGGAGTCCTAAAGTTTTAGAAATGGCTTTGTAACCCTTTCCAGACTGATAGATGTCAATCTGTTCTTAAATTTCTTCGGATCGTGGCATTTTGTTGCAGCTTTTCTAGATATTTTGGCTGACTTCATTTTGTTAGACAGGTTCAATTTAAATGATTTCTTGATTAACAGGTCTGGAGGTAATCAGGCTTGGGCTCGGTCAATGAAAATGAACTCAGCTTTCCATTCAATGTGATTAGCCATAGTTAATTCATGATTTAACAAGGGGCGCAATTACGTTTTTTATACAGCGCCAGGTAGCTGTGAATTGATTTTTTTCCTTAATGAATAAGATCACCATTTAAAATCATCATTTTATGTTTACTTGGGTTATCTTTGTCTGGTATTTACATTTGTTTGATCTTAAACATTAAAGTGGGGAAACTGGAAAAAATTTTGAATTTGAGAAGGGCCAAATACTTTTTCACGGCACTGTAGCTCCTTTTAGCAATGAAGCTCCAAGATGACCATTGTTGATTTTTTTTTAATTTTTTATTTTCCTTCCCCACGTTTTCCCCTACCTATAGGTGTTCAATCGTCTGTGGTACCCCATTGTGCGTCAGGGGGCGCTCGCCGTCCTCTCCCACATGCTCCTCAGCTTCCAGCACTCTCCTGAGGCCTTCCATCTGGTCAGGAATCCCACCAGCAAAAAAACCCGTGAACTGGACTAT
Source organism: Phycodurus eques (assembly GCF_024500275.1). Taxonomy (NCBI): domain Eukaryota; kingdom Metazoa; phylum Chordata; class Actinopteri; order Syngnathiformes; family Syngnathidae; genus Phycodurus; species Phycodurus eques. The sequence goes on from NC_084530.1 coordinate 23,130,273, forward strand.
CGGCATTCCTGCCTTCTCCAATAATCCTGTGCTCGTCATCTGTTGCAGGTTATTCCACACGTGGTGGGTCTGGTGCAGTCCCTGCAGGCCGACGGCCTCCCCACCAGTAAAGCCTTCCTGCTGCAGTTCACTGAGCTCGCACACTGCATGATGTACCAGTACTCTGGATTCCCAGACCTCTACGACCACATTTTGGAAGCCATCAAGGTAAACGAGCCCTGGGATTATGTTGTCCAAAACCTTGAACTACCTGTACAGGCGATGCTTTAAGTAACATGTTTGCTTTCATACAAGTGTAAGAAGAAGGTATTTCACTGTGTAAGAAAACAAAGTAAAACTACTCACCCTTTAAAGAGATAAACTACACTAGATAGAATAATTACAGATTCTGTGTATATTAACTCCACAGGTGTTGGTTGCTTCTTTGACATTTTTTTTTTCATGGCAAAATATACTTCCAAATGAGGTTGAAACCATAATTACGCCAAACTTGCCTTCAGCTCAGTGAGCATCTCAAGGTTAAATGCCATGTTTGTTTTGCCTGTTTTTTATGCATAAAAACAAGAAGATCCATCCATCCATTTTCTACCACTTATCCGAGGTCGGGTCCCGGGGTCAGTAGCGTTAGCAGGGACGCCCAGACTTTCCTCTCCCCAGCCACTTCCTCCAGCTCTTCCGGGGGGATCCAGAGGCGTTCCCAGGCCAGCCGAAAGGTGTAGTTTCTCCAGCGTGTCCTGGTTCGTCCCCGGGGTCTCCTCCCGGTAGGACGTGCCCGGAACACCTCACCGGGGAGGCGTCCGAGAGGGATCCGAATCAGATGCCCCAGCCACCTCATCTGGCTCCTCTCGATGTGGAGGAGCAGCGGCTCTACTCTGAGATCCTCTCGGATGACCGAGCTTCTCACCCTATTTCTTCGGGAGCGCCCGGACAGCCTGCGGAGGAAACTCATTTCGGCCGCTTGTATCCGGGATCTTGTTCTTTCGGTCACGACCACAGCTCGTGACCATAGGTGAGGGTAGGAACGTAGATCGACCGGTAAATTGAGAGCTTCGCCTTTCGGCTTAGCTCCTTCACCATAACGGACCGATACAAAGTCCGCATCACTGCAGATGCTGCACCGATCCGCCTGTCGATCTCTCGTTCCATTTCTTCCCTCACTCGTGAACAAGACACCAAGATACTTGTATTCCTCTGGTACCAGTCCTCTTGAGAGGGGTTGGACTCTCTAAAACAAGAAGATAAAACTCCTTATGTTGTCTTACGTTTTTTTCTTTTCATCTTTTAAGTATTTATATAGTCTTAATTATTTATTAACTGTTTTTAGTATGAATAAATGTATAGTAGAAACATTTTTGTTTTCACATTTGTAATTTGTGTTCATAATTAGATTTAAAAAAATGTTTATCGGAATTTTTTTTCATTTAAGACAATGATAATTAAATAAGCCCCCAGTCAAACTGACTTGTTTTTCTGATAATCTAACACACCCCCTGGGTGAAATTAACCCAGAAACATCATTGCTGTTCCTGACAAACAAGGTTAACATGAAGGTTAATCCTTGAGATGCTCACAGAGCGAAAGTCAATGAACTTGCTAACATCTTGTTATTCAGACTCTCATTTGTCTCCACTACTTTTAAGCCACATTATGATTATTATTATTATTATTATTATTATTGTTGTATTTATGGGTTAAAATAACATCTTGTTCTGCTAGGATTTGCCGAAACCAAGCGAAGAGAAGATCAAGCTGGTGCTGAATCAAAGTGCCTGGACGTCCCAGTCCAACTCTTTCACCTCCGGTCCGCTGAGGCAGGCCGGGAAGTCCGAGACTGGCAAGACGGGCCTGGTCAACTTGGGCAACACCTGCTACATGAACAGCATCCTGCAGACACTTTTCATGGCCACAGAGTTAGTCACAAGGCATTATTATATTATGCTACTATAGCACCCTTAACATCCACTAGTCACACTCTGGTTAAAATTTTGGTTTTGTGGTGGGGTGGTTATCTCTCGTGCAAATGCAAGGTACAGTTTTGTTAGCAGCACGACTATAGGGCTACTCACTGTTGGCAACTTAGTGACGTTGCCTATATATTTAGTGACTTTTAACCCCCCCTCCCCTTGCCACTATTTAAAAAAAAAAAAAAAAAAAAAAAAAACTTTTTGGGGTGTTATTGGACAATTCTAGCGACTCCCACGATCACAGTCCTGCAACTGAATGGCACGTGCCAAATACAACCGCAAAGCGAATGCCCATAAAGATCTGATTGTATTTTCTAGCACTTCCATCACCAAGCCGCCATGTTACACTTTGTCCATTAATTTAGTGGATCCATGCATGTGGCGCATGCGGCGGTCAGCTCACCAAACACAAATACAGCACCGCGCCGAACCTTCGCGCATGTGCCGGTTTTCTGAAGCTAATGCTACTCCCTGCTCGTAAGCCCCGCTTACAATTTGGCTTTAACGTGATAGTGCTTCAGTGTAGTAGCTTGAAAGTGGTGGATCCTTATACAGCCTATTCTCCATGTCATGGGAAAAAAACTCAGTGTGGTGGTGGTGGTGGTGTTAGGTAAATAAATTAACCACATTATGACATCAAAATTTGGTTAAATTCACGATGGTATGCTCACAGACACATTTTCAGAAATATGATGTATTTTGTTTCCCACGGTTATTTAAGCGAGGATGATTGTGTTGCCAACGTAGCTACTTTGTCACTATACTTTGTAACTTTTCCAACCCCTATCAAGACTTCCAGAGACTCTTTCCAGAGCAGGATATATTTACCCTTCCATGTTCCGACTGCAAATGAATGACACTTGTTCAAGCGCTTGCGTTTTTGTGTTTGTCCATTCTCCTGTTATTGTGAATGGAGCAGGAAGTTAACCCGAAACAAATTTGTCATTCACTTGTGAGAATGGACGTGCTTCCAGGTACTGGTGCGCATACTCCATTTGTGTAGTTTATTGCTAATCTGTGCTTGTGCTCCCGTGTAGTAATGGCAAATCTTCGGTCAGCCTAGCTACAAAGTCATGGGTGGAGAAACTTGTGTAGGGGTGGTGTTTGCAAATAGTGCCATCACAAAATAGCTCACTCACACATTTTCAGAAATAGTCAGGTAACAAAATATTACCAACTTGTTGAGTGGGCAAGCAGTCCAGAAACCCAACTATTTGAACAAAAGCAATAATTAAAAAGAAAAATTTCTATGATATATAATATGTTCCCTTTAAATAACGCTGCAATCCAAACTTGTCTTTCTTCAGTTTCAGACGACACGTCTTGTCGCTGCGTCTGAACGATTCCGGTATGCTGATAAAAAAGCTGCAGATGCTCTTCGCCTTCCTTGCGCACACCCAGGTTTGTGTTTGCGTGCGGAAGACTGGAATGATTGTGGCGGCTTGAAAGTGTGGCACAATGTTGTCGTTTCCCCCACAGAGGGCGGCCTACGCTCCCAGGAACTTCTTAGAGGTGTCACGGCCGCCGTGGTTCAATGCGGGCTCTCAGCAGGACTGTTCAGAATATCTCCGCTTTCTCCTGGACAGGTATGATGCGTAAATAATTGGTAATCGAAGAGTTCAAACGCAAAAGCCGTGAAGCGCGCCTACTAGTAGACTGCCTATCACAGCATTGTTCTGCATTGCTTAACCCTGCAAAAACCAAACAATTACTATATAAAATTTGTCAAAAAGAAATTTTTAATTGCAGAAACCATCAAGCTCCATACGCATTTTGGTGCAGCTGCCGCCATCTCCATTTAGGCCAATCATTAGCCCATCCATTCTCATACAAAAGTACAAAATTATAAAGATGAAGCTGCTCAAAAGTCAATGTTCTTTTGTGTTGAAAAGTGTAACTATGAGTCTAACCTGTGCATGAGCAGAGAGGTGACTCCATACTGCACGTGCACACTTTTTGGCATATTTGAAAAAAAAAAAAAAACTTAATGTGGCACATGACCAGAGAGAGACAATCACAAGTGTCTGCTTTAGGAGAAGGAAGTAATATTGAGAAAGAAAAAGTCAGAGCTTTTGCAGCTATTCTAATTTCAATAGTAATTAAGGAAATTTCCAAAAGCATCTAAAATTTAATTTACACATTTTCCAACTAATGTAATGGATTACATAAATGTTCTAATAAGGTAATCTCATTACAAGTAATTAGTTACTCCCCAACACTGCTTGTGATCCACTTTGGAGCCTCCACTGTAGCTTCTCCTACATTTATTGACATTTCTTCCTGATACCAAGGTTACACGAAGAGGAGAAAACCATTCAGCTGTTGGAATCTGCCAACCTAAGCGTTCCCGCTGACGTCATAGACTCAAGCAGCAAAGACGCAACCGCTCCGACATCCCCTGAAGAAGGCGAAGCGTCCTCTCTGAAAGTGGATGAAGACGACAGACGTACCCTCATCGAGAGGACTTTCGGCGGAAAGCTTGTGACGGGCATCCGCTGTATGCACTGCGACGGCGTCTCAGAAAAGGAGGAGCCCTTCACGGACCTCTCGCTGGCCTTCTGCCCCTCGCGGGACGCAGCCAAGTCCGACGAGTCCAAAGCAAGTTCGCCTCTTTAACACAAATTGGCAAGTTAGCCTTTTTCACGCTGAGATCCAGCCAAATCAACAATTTAGATAGAAAGCGATCCAGTCAAATAACCGTAATTTAGTTGTAGCCCTCACTGCCAGTACTCACAAAACCGTTGAACCCTCAGTTCACTGGGGAAAAGAAACCCAAACCCATTTCCGTAGGAACGCGCCCTCAAAACGCTTCAGTAGGCACAGCGACTGGATCCCGTAGCGTCGAAGCGGCAGCCCGGTGGCGTTGAGCAGGCAGTATCCGTAGTGTCGAAGCGGCAGCCTGGTGGCGTTTAAAGAGTAAATCCGTCCGCGTTGAAACAGTCAATCCGGTCGCGTTGAAACAGTCAATCCGGTCGCGTTGAAACAGTCAATCCGTTCGTGTGAAAACAGTCAATCCGTTTTCGTTGAAACAGTCAATCCGGTCGCGTTCAAAAACCAGGTCCCGACCCCCCCAAAAAAAACAACTCTTTCCTCCCGCCGCATCTCCCGCTCTTTCTCCACGACCCACCTCCTTCTTCGAATCCCATTGGACGCACCGCCCCTTCAATCAATCATTAAAAAAACAAAACCCTGAAATGTTCACAGACCCCTCGGAACGCAGGACACCCCAGTATCCATCCACACAAAGAACCAAACAAACTTTTAACTAGTTTTCACAACAGCAATTCAAACAAATACAGTTCAACACATTTTAGTCAGTACACTACATAGTGTGCCTCTTTCATAAGGAGATCCTGTTAAATGACTACTAAAATAATCATTGAGCATTTTAGCCTTTCACACAGAGATCTTGCCGAGTTTACAATTTTATCCTCTTTAACGGAGAGATGCAGCCAAATTACTACAAATTAGCTTCATTCAAAGAATTACAACAAATTACGTTTGTACGAGTTTAACTTTTTTTCACACAGATATTCAGCTAAATGACTTATCAATTGAGCTTCTTAACCGTAAATTAGCAATTCAGCCTCTTTCACACAGTGACCCAGCTAAAATACTGTTCATCAGCAATTTTGCCTCTTTCACCGGAGAACCAGCTATATTACAGCAAATTAACAATTTAGCCTCTTTCACACAGAGATCTAGCCAAATTATCGTAATTTAGTATTTCACACAGAGAACCAGCTACATTACATGAAATTACCAGTTTAACCTCTTTCATACAAGTTGGCCATTTAGCCTCTTTCAAAGAGATCTTGCCAAATGACCATAACGTAGCAATTTAGCCTCTTTGTTCAGATACCCAACTAAATTACATTAGCAGTTTAGACTCTTTCAAACAGATAGCTAGTCAAATTACTATAAATTAGAATTAAAAATTCAGCCTCTTTCATACTGAGATGGAGCTCAATTACAGCAAATTAGCCTCTTTCACCGAATTACCACAAGTTAGCACTTTATCCTGTTTACCACAAATGAGCAGTTTTGTCCTTTGTCTCCCCAAGACCAACGATTCCAAAGTGGTTTGCCAGGGTTCCGTCAATGGCGGCAGCGAGACCCCCGTCCCGGGTACCAAAGACCAAGCCAGCCACTTTCACGCCGTGCCAGAGAACGAGCCTCACCTCTCAGTGCCTGACTTGGTGGACTACTTCCTGGCTCCGGAGATCCTGGACCAGGACAACGCCTACTTCTGCAGCAAGTGCGGTAGCCTGCGGAGGGCCGAGCGGACCCTCAAGTTGACGTCGGCCCCCGAGTACCTGATCCTGACGCTGTTGCGCTTCGCTTACGATGCCAAGTGCCACGTGCGCCGCAAGATCCTGGACAACGTCACAATCCCGCCGCGCCTTCAGCTCCCTGTGCACCGCCCCTCGGTGTCCTCGCCGCCCCAGCCGCTGCTCACCACCTCCCCAACCCTGGCGGACTCCCCCGAGAGCAGCGAGAACCTGGCCAAGAAGCTCAAACCCTCCCGAAGAGACGAGGAAGTCCAGTCGGTGCGTTACGTCCTCAGCTCTGTCGTGATGCATTCGGGCGTGTCGTCCGAGAGTGGACATTACTACTCCTATGGCTGTGACAACGCGGCGCAAGGGGACTCCGCCTATCAAAAGGAGGACTTGAGTCACGGGGAGCAAGTCCGGGATGGTCCGAGTGGTCAGGGAGGCGGCACCGTGCCCCCCAGCGATTGGCTGCTGTTCAATGACAGCAGAGTGACATTTGCTTCCTTCCAATCGGTGCAGAACATCACCAGCCGGTTCCCCAAGGACACGGCCTATGTGCTCATGTACAGGAAACAGGAAGTGGCAGGGCAAGACTCTGTTAAAGGTCCGGCAGCCAATGGAACAAGGCAGAGCACCGAGCCGCCGCTGCAGAAAGAACTGCTGGATGCCATTATCAAGGACAACAAGCTGTATCTACAGGTAAAACTAACTGCATTGAGAATTTTTTTTTTTTTGTATGTTTTAAACCTAAAAACTCCTTCAATAAACGGGGACTCACCGCCAATAAGCATTTATGGGATTTGTTCCCCCGAAAAAAGAGAAAAAATGGGGGGGAAAAATGAAAATCCATATACAGGTGGATCTGTGGGTGCTGAATCGCTAGTATGCAGGGATCCACTGTCTCGGCAAGTTACTGCAAATTTGCAATTTTTCCTTTCAAACATCTGATTTTTCTGCCAAATTACTGCAATTCAACTTGTTTCCAACAGAGATCCAGCCAAATTACTGAAATTTTGCATTTCACAGAAATCAAGCCAAATTACCATGAATGAACAATTTAGCCTCTCTCACTCAGAGATCCAGCCAAATTACTGCGATTTAGCCTACTTAATATAGATCCATCATACAACCCCAATTCCAAAGAAGTTGGGACGTTGTGTTAAACATAAATAAAAACAGAATACAATGATTTGCAAATCATGAACAACCTATATTTAATTGAATACACTACAAGGACAAGATATTTAATGTTCAAGCTGATAAATATTGTTTTTAGCAAATCATTAACTTATAATTTTATGGCTGCAACACGTTCCATAAAAGCTGGGACAGGGTCAGGCTTACCACTGTGTTACATCCCCTTTTCTTTTAACAACATTCAATAAATGTTTGGGGAACTGAGGACATTAAATGTTGAAGCTTTGTAGGTGGAATTATTTCCCATTCTTGCTTGATGTATACAGCTTCAGCTGTTCAACAGTCCGGGGTCTCCGTTGTTGTATTTTACGCTTCATATTGCGCCACACATTTTCAATGGGAGACAGGTCTGGACTGCAGGCAGGGCAGTCTAGTACACACACTCTTGAACATGATTTGCAAATCATTCTATTCTGTTTTTATTTATGTTTAACACAACGTCCCAACTTCATTGGAATTGGGGTTGTAATTAGGCCTCTTTCACAAAGAGGTTTGGCCAAATTTAACTTCTTTAAAACAGAACAAATTACCACAACTTTGCAATTTTGCCTTTCACACATACATCCAGCCAAATTAGTAATTAAGCTTATTTCATACAGGGATCCAGACAAATTAACACATTTAGCCACTTTACTGTAAAAATGGCAGTTTAGCCTCTTTGACACAGCGGTACAGTCAAATTATTGTGATTGAACCTATTTCACACTGAAGTTAAATTAGTGCTAATTTTAAAAAGATGCCTCTTTTCCGCAAATTGGCAATTGAACCTCTACCATGTAGAGATCCTGCCTTGTTACCACAAATGAGCCATTTGGTAAGCTCAGGCATTATCTACCTGTATGCCATTTTGAAAGTGCACACACTTGCGGAAATATCCTGATTTCGCTCGGTTCTGTGCAAAATCCACAAGCGAACAAACACTGGTTATTGTGTTGCAGTTCTTTGATAGTTCTTTGTGTCTGTAAACAATGTCTTTTCAAATTTACATGAGAGCAACAATTGAGCTACGAAAGGGGTGAACACAGACGGCGGCACTCTGCACTTGTTCACATTTTGCACACGTACTGTGGCATCGACACTATACAACAAATGACCTCGACAAATCATCAAGATCAACGCTGGATAAAAAGATTTGTTTCGCCTTCGCCCCGAGTCAAATCTGGGAGACACCAGGCAGCAATTTCACGGGCCACTGAACCCTCCCTGCACAAACGGCCACTAGGGGTAGCTGTCAGAACACTGCAACTCCCTTTCACACTTCTGTTCTCTCTTTACAGGAACAAGAATTGAACGCTCGGACTCAGGCTCTGCAGGCTCCGTCGTCTTCCTGTTCCTTCAGGCCCAACGGCTCGGATGACAACAACCCGCCGGGGAGTTGCGGCCCGTCCGGAGGGGGTGGAGGAGGAGGTGGAGGGGGCTTTAACACCATTAGTAGACTGGTCTTCTAAAACAAAATAAAAAGCACATAACGTTAACGAGAGCAGGGGTGGGGGAACCTTTTTGCTATCCTCAGAGGGCCATGATAAAGTCATGTAAAAAGAAAAGACGTGTGACCCGACACGTGTCTTACTGAAAAGAGACTCAAACGTCTACCAGTTGTGCAGGTGGTTTATATTGGGATAAGGGAGTCTACCACAACACATCGTGCCTGTGAATATTCTCATTCATCCATGTCATTTCATTCTCAGGGCATTGAATCCATCGCAACCGGACTTTTCTGGTTGTCTTGGAAGACGTTTCGCCTCTTTTTTGAGCAGCGTTCATCAGTTCATGCAGCAAGGCTAGGTAGGACAGCAAAAGCCTGCTTTGGGTGTAGAAAATAAACTATTTATGCTCCAAGTAATCTAGCAATGTAGTCTCTTTTACAGAAGAAGGAGACATCCAATTTACAGTAAATGGGCAGTTTGGCCTCTTTAGCACAGAGAGCCTACCAAATCAAGTTGGCCTCCTTCACACCAAGTTCCAGCCAAATTACCACTAATTAGTAGTTTGGCCTTTTCCAGACAGCGATTCAGCCAAATTAGCAATTTGAATACTTTCAGATAGAGATCTAGCCACATTTCTGGAAATTAGTCATGAATCCTGTAAAAGCTGGCATTTCCTGCCTTGTTGCCATACCACTGAGTGTGGGGAACAAATTTGGAGGTAGTATCAGATACTTTTGTGAAAGGGTATCATGTAAAAATGCAAAGATTGATAAATGCCGGGTCTTCTGCTCCTGCTCTGATGCTGCAATTTTGCTGTATACACATATAAAGCGGCTTAAACTTCATCTTTACAGATGCCAGCTCTGCAGTGGTTGTAACAGTGGTGCCTTGAGACACGACTGACCCAATTTAGGAGTTTTTCAAGATATGCGCTCAATTTTGTTTTTTATTTTTGATTTGTGCTTTGATTTGAGAGCTCAAACTGAGCTGTATGGTGGCAGTAAACTCGATTCAACTCACTTCACAATAATTATAAGTTTGGCAAGCCGTGAACATTTAATCAAAAAAAGAGGCTTCAAGCTGTTTAATGCCTCTCCCAGCAATGATGATGTGTATTTTTGGGGGGGGGACAAAAACAAACAATGTTCCCTTAACAATGGCCCAAGAAGGCAAGCGCCTGGTGGCCGGGCCTGCACCCATGGGGCCCGGCCGGGCATAGTCCGAAACCGTAATGTGGGTCCCCCTTCCCATGGGCTCACCACCTCACCATAGGGGTCGGGTGCAGTGCGAGCTGGGCGCTGGCCGAAGGCAGGGACCTTGGTGATCCGATTCCCAGCTACAGAAGCTGGCTCTTGGGACGTGCAATGTCACCTCTCTGGGAGGAAGGAGCACGAGCTGGTGTGTGAGGTCAAGAAGTTCCGACTAGATATAGTTGGACTTGCCTCCACACACAGCTTGGGCTCTGGTACCAGTCCTCTCGAGCAGGTGTGGATATACTTATTGCCCCCCGGCTCGGTGCCTGTACATTAAGGTTCTCCCTGGTGGACGAGAGGGTAGCCTCCCTTCGCCTTCGGGTGGGGGGACGGGTCCTGACTGTTGTTTGTGCCAATGCACCAAACAGCAGTTCAGAGTACCCACCCTTTTTGGAGTCCTTAGAGGGGGTGCTGGAGAGCGCTCCCGCTGGGGTCTCCATCGTTCTGCTGGGGCACTTCAATGCTCACGTGTGCAATGACAGTGAGACCTGGAAGGGCGTGATTGGGAGGATTGAGGCGGGCTCTCCTATCTCTGGGGTTGAGGTCACCGAGGTGGTTAAAAAACTCCTCGGTAGCAAGGCCCCGGAGGTGGATGAGATTCGCCCAGAGTTCCTAAAGGCTCTGGATGTTGTGGGGCTGTCCTGGTTGACACGCCCCTGCAACATCGCGTGGACATCGGGGACAGTGCCTCTGAATTGGCAGACTGGGGTGGTGGTGCCCGTTTTATAAGAAGGGGGATTGGAGGTTGTGTTCCAACTACAGGGGGATCACACTCCTCAGCCTCCCTGGTAAGGTCTATTCAGGGGTGCTGGAGTGGAGGGTCCGTCGGGAAGTCGAATCTCAGATTCAGGAGGAGCAGTGTGGTTTTCGTCCTGGCCGTGGAACAGTGGACCAGCTCTACACCCTGGGTAGCGTCCTCGAGGGTGAATGGGAGTTCGCCCGACCAGTTTACATGAGTTTTGTGGACTTGGAGAAGGTGTTCTTTGTCCTTTGGGGTCCTTGGGGGGCGGGGTTGCTTTGGGACTGTGGGTTAACCGATCCCCCTGGGATAACCCCTCTCTCCCTGGAGAACGCGTTCGACCGTGTCCCTCGGGTGGTCCTGTGGAGGGCGCTTCGGGAGTATGGGGTACCGAACCCCCTGATACGGGCTGTTCGGTCCCTATACGAGCGGAGTCAGAGTTTGGTCCGCATATCCGGCAGTAAGTCGGACTTGTTTCCGGTGAGGGTTGGACTCTGCCAAGGCTGCCCTTTGTCACTGATACTGTTCATAACGTTTATGGACATAATTTCAAGGCGCAGCCGAGGCGTAGAGGGGGTCCGGTTTGGTGGCCTCAGTATTGCATCTCTGCTTTTTGCAGATGATGTGGTTCTGTTGGCTTCATCGAGCCGTGATCTCCAACTCTCACTGGAGCAGTTCGCAGCCGAGTGTGAAGCGGCTGGGATGAGAATCAGCACCTCCAAATCTGAGACCATGGTCCTCAGTCGGAAAAGGGTGGCGTGCCCTCTCCAGGTCGGGGATGAGATCCTGCCCCAAGTGGAGGAGTTCAAGTATCTTATGGTCTTGTTCACGAGTGAGGGAAGAATGGAACGGGAGACCGACAGGTGGATCGGTGCGGCGTCTGCAATGATGGAACGTATTGATGGCATTTGCATTCATTTGAATGGGGAATGATGATTTGAGATATAAGTGTTTTGAGTTACACACATGGTCATGGAACAACTTAAACTCGTATCTCAAGGCACCACTTTACTATGCTTAGAAATGGTTGCCCACCCCTGGCTAAAAGCACTGAAAAACTCATTGACGACTGAAAGTGTTTACACCGTGGACCGTTTTTAATTTATTGAGATTCTGTTTTGCTGAATTGTATTTTCTTCCAATCAATGTTTCAACAACAACAAAAAAGTGATTGTTTTGTTTAAATTACCTCATATGCCAACAGCATATAGCACAGTACAATGCATTACGATACAACTAGCAGAACCTCCAAAGTGGGCGGACGCATCGTTACACCCGAAGTCACGCAAGACTTGGGCAAGTCACACGAGACTTCATTTGTAGTTCGAAAAGTTCGCTTTGTTTTTATTTAGTTTTTTTCTTTTGGTGGCAGAGGGGGTTGAAGGGTACCCGTGAGGATAACCATAAAGCAGAAAGTGGAACCTACCGTGACGTAGACAGGTGTCAAATCTTCAGGATTACCTATAAACAAGTGCACCGTTTTGGGGGGTAAACGATATCAGTGATAGCAAAAGGGTGATGACAAATGTAGAGCAGGAAGCGTAGCTTTTGGTGATCTAACAGGGTGAATTAACTGCTCAGTGCTATATGAGCAATACAATTAAATTTAAATTCCAAAAACACACCTTGATCTTCACCGAGCGGATTCTGATATATTATTATCATGTTCCACTTCGGAGGTTCCACTTCTCATTTGCATGCATTTTGATCTGTGATGTGTTTTTATTTTTTATTTTTTATTTTTTTTTCTCCCAGGAATGATTGAGTCATTGGGCATTTGATAACTTTTAATATCATACACTGTATATGCAATAAATACATTTGTCTTAAAAAGTCACTCCAGGTAATTGATGAATGGAAAACAACAATGAAATTTCAGTCTCACAGAAGCCATCTCTGCTCTGAAGACGGAATCACGTTGGGGTTTCTGTTATGGTTCTGATGCTGCAATTTTGTGGGATCGGGGTGAGGCAGCCAGGATTCTGCCTCCACACTGTGGAAGGCAGCCTTCTTTTGAGTGGCTGTGGAAGCCACATTGAAGAGGGCATACGGGAACACAGGTTGGCATTGGTGCCTTTCCTCGAGGCAGACATGTGGTATTAGATTGACACTGGTTCTTTAAATTTGTTAGGTTAAAGGGTGATCTCATTTCACTGTAGCTCAAAAATGGTGGGGAATGAATGCAAAACACCCTGAAAGCTTCTCATCTTTTTGGCTGAAAGGGATTTCATCCAGCCTGTACAACAAACAAAGACAAAGGTTACTCCAATTTGTGCTCACTGTGCCAACTACAACAGTGTCTTTGGAAAGATCATTATCCCATTAAAAAGACTCAAAGCATTCATTCAGAATAGAGCTGATCAAGGAAGTTTTAGCCATAATGGTCTGAGCAGCCAGGTGCAGATGGAGGTACCGCTAATTATTGTAACAATTGGACCTGTTTTCATTTTGTGTCATTTGTAATTACTTGGGCCTCATTTCTTCATTGATACTCCTCCGGCTGTTGCTGAAAAAGTCATGAATTACGGTGGCTAATAGAACACATCCTTGGGGGGCCGCGTGTTTAGCATCACAATGGCATTCCAATAAGATTCCTCAAGCCTAGAGACACACCATGTCTAATACAGGGATTTTTAATTTTTTTTTTTTTTTTTTTTTTTTTTTTTTTTTTTTTTTTTACAAGTACTGTAATGGGAAATAATTTGAGTCAAGAACAAAGAGTGGATTTTAAAGCAGTATTGGAAATAGGTACTGATGATGTAAGAAAAGAAGGAAGGTAAATAAGTAGGTTAAAGCAAAGGAAGGATGCAAGATAAAAAAACAATAGGTCTGAGGTGAAAGGAAGGTTTGAGCGAAGGATGTGAGTATGCATGACTAAAAAGTGGGTCTGAGGGAAGGAAGGAAGGAAGGAAAACATGCCAGGAAAAGAGTCTGGGGGAAGGAAGGTGGAAAAGAGCTCAAAAAAGAAAGGGGGGAAGGCAGAAATTAGTTTAAGCAAATGAAGAGCGGGTGTGAGGTGAGAAGGGATGAATGACTGAAAAGTAGGTTTACGTGAAGGAACATAGAAACGAAAACTTACAAAGGAAGTCAGGGAGCAAAAGAATAGAAAAAGGAGTCAGGAATGTAGAAAAAAGAAAGGAAGGCAGAAAATCAGTTTTAAGAAAAGGAGGACGGAAGTAATGATGCAAGAATAATAAGCAACTGAGGGAAGGAAGGAAGAAGGTAAGAGGAAAAGGTGCCTGGAAAAAAAGTGGGAAGGAAGGAGGCAAGGCAGAAAAGTAAAGGGTATGCAAGTAAGCAAGAACGCGTAGTAAAAAAGCAGTCCTGAAGGGAGAAAGGAGGTCAGGAAGGAAAGAAGGAAAAACGGGTATGAGGTGGCAGGGAGGAGATAAGTAAGGAAGGGAGAAAAGCAGGTTCAAGTGACAGAATAAAGGATGCAACAAAAGGAGGGAACAAAGGTAAGAAGGCAGCAAAGTGGGTTTAAGTGAAGGAAATATAAGGATGCATGAATAGCAGGGTCTAAGGGAAGAATGGAATGAAGGAGGTCAGGAATAAAGAAATGATGCCAGGAAAAACGTGGTGTTACGAAGGCAGAAAAGTTGTCACAAAAGAAGGAAGGCAGGAAGTAGGTTTAAGGGAAGTAAGGAAGGATCCATTAATTAAAAAAAACCAGGTGTAACAGAAGGAGTGAATTAAGGTACAGAGGCAAAAAAAAAAGGTTTAAGCAAAGGAAGGATGTAGGGTGCATTAATAAAAAGCAGATCTGAGGAAAAGAATTAAAGAAGTCGTGAAGGAAAAATGCCCGGGTAATGAAGGCAGAAAAAAGGTCACAAAGGAAGAGAGAAAGGCAGGTTTAAGCAAATGAAGGAAGGATGCCCGAATAAAAAGCAGGTCTTAGTGAAGAAAAGATGGAAGGCGTCATAGCAGGTTTACATCCTTTCATCAATCTGTATTACAGTAATTTAGGCATTGGTGGATTATATATGTCCCAGGATGGCGCTATAACGTACACTAGTACTGTACTCTACTATAGTACTAACTCAAATGGATAGCAAAGCTCGCTGGTGTAAGAGACTGCAAATTCCGGTTATGAAGTTCACAATAAGATTTCCGTCTGCCGATGAAAAGGTGAAGCTACGTGGAGGAATTTCGTCGTTTGTTAACAACAAACATGTACGTCGCGTATGGTCTTAAACGTCGAATACTCTCCATTTAAACAACCGACAGGATATTTGAAAAAAGAACTTAAAATAAACACGGCAATTAGCTTAAAACAACAACAACTAGCAAATGACTCTGCCGCGCCACCTCCGGTCTCGGGTGTCGGCGGGAGCTTGACACCGCCATGTTCCAGAGGAGGGCGAGTTCAGCGAAAAGACGCAGTCAGCTTGTCACTCATAATTAAGGAACCACAGCGGGAGTAAACTGGTAGGAAAAGCTCGGCCCGCGGAGGTACTACATTCGTGGCTTGTTGTTGTTGGACCTCGCGGTCGCGGCGGCTCCCCTCCTCGTCCACTACACCACCACACGCCGAAAACTATGAACCGGCGCGGCGCAGTGGGACCTTCGCGTCGCGTCCCGCCAACCGGGAATCGCAACACTTTTTCGGGCTTCAACTACTAAAGGCACGACCATAACAAAACTTAGTGCGTGATAGCTTCTTTTTTGTTTGGGTGCGTTTGTAGAATAAAGCGACACTGAGGAGGCTAGTTCGACATTTCGACTCCCACCAGGCGACTTTCGAAGGACTCACTGGTAAACTATGACACATAACACTAAAACAAAACGTTTTTCACTCGAAATGTGCCTTTTACATTGAAGCTTTTTACACACTATTAAGTCCTCGTATGTTTTTATTTATTTATTTAAAAAAAAAAACATTTTTGTAGGCACAAAGAGGACACTCCCAAACCGGAGATTTCCATTCTATTGCCGAACTCCCAGACTGGGAGAAAGCCAGCGAGCAGCAGCTATGAGCGGGGGAGACGTTGTGTGTTCAGGGTGGCTGCGAAAGTCTCCGCCGGAAAAAAAGTTGCGACGTTACGTAAGTGCACTTTTTTTTCTTCTTCAAAATACATGTGTATATATATATAATCACATTATTTTTTCCTGTTGTGACTCGGCACGGCGCGTTAAAAAGGGCCCAAAGTGTCACGGTTTGTGCAGTGTGTTTAAACGACGTGTCATGGCGTTGATTTCCTCGAGGGTCGGAAGTCGACTTTGATTTGTCCGAGTTTCGTTTGCATTGTAAATTTGTTTGAAGTGCGGGTACTTGATGGGAGCACGTTGTTGTTTACCTGCTAGGCACATGGCTGCTCCCTTTTGGGCACCCAGAAAATTGAACTGTTGTTTAAAAGTAAGAATAAGTATAATTAATGAAATTAAACTAGAATATGTGTATCTTAGTCACAGTGCTTAAGGAAGTGGCTTGCTTGGGCTTCTTGACTGGCATACAAGAGTAAAAAGAAGCTAACCACTGTACAGTGAAATGCAATGATTGCTGAGCAACAGACTGATTGCAAACACAACCCACTTTGCACTGTGCGTTCTGCTCTTGTACTACTGATGTCAGATGTTGTTGTTATGCTGGGTTGCTTTAGTCTTATTGGACTAAGTAGCAAGGACTGAGACACCGCTACCACTTTTGTTGCTGTCCTACCGCTTGGTTGCTTTAACCATATTGAACTGAGCATCCAGGATAGCAATGCGAGTACTCTTTTTGTTGCTACCACTACATCACATAAAAAAGTGTACTGTTAGGAAAGAGATGCCTGTCCTACCTATGTAGCTGTGCTCCTGCCACTTTGGCTTATCCGTATTGTACGAAGCAGCCAGGACAGACACAGCTACTGCTTTTGTTGCTAATAGGGGTTGAACAACTAAAGCTTTTTTTGTAGTCAACTGTAATCTGATGGAAGTCCATTACTCGATGACGTCATTAATATGTTTTCAGCATAGTATAACAGTCTCCAATCTTATTTGCGTCACGGAACGAGTTCACCTGAGGTCGTAGACATATTTTGACGGACTGGTACAAAAACAAATGGTTAAAAATACAACTCACCATTACGCTGAATGTTGTTATTAGTGGACTGCATGTTTCTTTTCAAGTAGCAGCAACGTATCTGTGAGATAGGACATGGGGTTAAAAATAAGCATTTCTCTGTTTCTGTTTCACTTATGCTTTCATTGTATTTGAGGTCAGACTTACATATTTTGCAAGCGACCGTGCTACCGGTCTCATTTTTGGTTAAAACAATTCAACACGCTTGTACATTCATACGACTATATACAGTATGCTGATGTTGTCGCAATGTTGGTATGCGTTGTATTCTACAACTTCTTTAATGAATAAAGTTCCCGTTAGTACACATTTGTTGTGTTTGCATTATCGAGCAAGCAAGGTGACAAGATTTCCCAAAAATGACAGTCTGTCAAGATGCTAAGCCTGGTTGGAGTGGCCCTGATTAAAATGTATCAAGAATTTAAAAAATTGGATGATGAGAAATATTTATTTATTTATTTTTTGTCAGGAAAAATTGCCTTCTAGGGGAATGTTTTTGTGTGATACTGTCTCTAGAAAATCTGGTTAAAAAAAAAAAAAAAAGCCTTCAAATTAGAGTAAAACAGTATAACTTGATTATTTCTCAACATATCTCCTCGACCCTTTTTGTTTTGTTTACTTCTCGGGAACCCCTTCTCCTATTGGCGGACAAGTTTCAGTTAAAATTTCCACCAATAAACACTACGTGCAGACATTCTGAGGGTTTCTCGAAGTCGACGCATCAAAATTACTGTGATGTTTCAAATGGCGTCACTTGCCCAAAAACGCCACTTAAATTGTGCAAATAGAAGCAGTGTTTGCTGTAGAATAGGTAATGTATATTAGTAATGACTTGTTTTTTTTCATGAACTTGTTTTTTTTATGGAGGATTTTCGAGGCATTTGAAGTGCTCATTCCATGTGTTTTTTATTGAAAATTCTACAAAGATGGTGACCACTTGTAACATTGGACATAACATTCTAGCAAAAAAGATGGGGTTTCCCTTTGCGGGGCCCTCCCCTCGTTCCTTGGGGAGGAGTTCTGTTAATTGGCCGATTAGAAGATGTCAGAAACATGATTAGCGATTAGTCGACTTTAAGCATTACATTGATGCGGATTAGTAAAGTAGACTAGCTGGTTCAAATACTGGTTGCCAGGCTGCCACTCTTTTGCTTTAGCTATATTGTACTAAGCAGCCCAGACAGATGCAGGTACCGCATTTTTGTGTATGCTACTGCTACATCATTATAGTCATATTGTACTGAAAAGCCAGGACAGTGACACGTGTGTCTGTTTTGTTGCTATGCTAGCGCTACGTTGCGTTAGCTATATACTGAGCAAAATAAACTAAAGCTATAGGTGAATAATGTAGACAAATGCAGTGTTGTCCTCAGGCCTTGAAACAGGGACTACCTTTTGCTGGTGATATTCATTGCTAGTGTGTGTGGTAGCTTCGCCTTTTGAGGAATTGGTGATTATCTCAGGTCAATAAGAGTATGGATTACCGTTTAGAAGCTGTGCAGCCACAGCCACCCCCCCCCTTGATGGAGCTCGTGGACGGGTTCATTTGTGATCAAAACAACTGGTTGAAAATGGATGTTGTAATTGTTACGTGCATGATATTGATAATAGTATATGCCTCTTTCTGTGCTATCGATCATTAAAACATTACCTTGGCTAAAGTCAAATCAAATAACGCACTTCTGTCGAGTTGGACCACTCCCGGTGGGTCAGAGGATATATTTTCGATTGTTGAACGACTACACGGCTGCAAGAGAATATTTCCTGACTGTAACAGAGAATTATCTCTCTTTTTTTTTTTTTTTTTTCATGTTGCTTCTTCAGCCATCACTCAGGTGGTACCTCGCTCGCCATTTGTGACCACAGCTTGCCAAAGGTTGCATGAAAAGGCTTCTGTGAAGTCCAACTGATTGGAAGTATGTCAAGAAGTAGTGGGGACGGGAGGTGTAGCAAAGGGAGGTCTCACTGCAAGTACACAGTGTTATTGCATTTATGCATTTTTCTTTTCAGTTTGGAACGCCGATTAATCTCTTTGGGGTTGGGCTTTGGCATTTAATGAGTTTCTGTGCAATTCAGTCTAATTTGAACAGGATTTGCTGCTGACAAACCAAGTTTGGTCCAGATTACACATTTTACAGGAGTACAATATAAATGGTTATGGTTAGAAACAAAAATTAACCCAGATTTGATTTAGATCACATTTTAGAGCAATGCAAATGTTTTCAGACACTTATGTAGCTGTCCAATACAATCTGATTTGAACAAGATTTGCTGTGTTCATGCAGGGGCCAGAAGCCAAGATTAATCTGGATCTGATCGAGATTGGGCATTTGGTAACAATGTAAATGTTACATATCGTCGCTGTTGTGCGGAAACCTTACATGTTCAAATATGGTCAATTTTCTATTTTTTCACAGAGCAATACTAATACGCAAGTGCCCACGAGGCACAATGGTCAGTTACAGTTTTCAAGGTATACGGCAGTTTTAAAAAGTCCAAACCAGTTTCAAAAATGCTTAAATTTGCACTGTGTAGTCAGGTCTTCATGTTTTTTTTTATCGCATCACTCATGGTTCTTAGACTTTAAGAAATAGAATTCAGGAAGATGACAGTAACCACAGTTAAAGTATTAGTCTTTTGTTGGGGGCATGGCGTGAGCGCAGGCTTTGTCCGAAACATTTTAATCAATGACTTTGTATTCATTATTATTATTATTATTATTTTATGAATTAAATAAGCAAAGAAATATAATTTCTGGGAGGTGTTGTTTTGATATTGGTGCGCAACAGTATATGAAAGCAAAAAACTAAATAATACCAACTATAACATTGTGTTGTTTGGTAACTCAACCAATATGGCGTTTTTTTGATTTTCTGTAAAGTAGTGGTTTTGGAGATGATATTGACATTGATATTCACACATTCATGTCTCTGTCCAAATTGAGTTAACATGATTTGCTGTATTAATGCATGCAGGGGTCAGATTAATCTAAATATAATTCAGATTAGGAGAATTGACCCCCTCTACATGTGAGACACACAGACCCTTTTTAGAGCAAAATCTCTATTTTAAAGTGTTTCCCGCATTGCCTAGTATTACACCACGTATGATTCTTAATAGTTTCACCTTTGAGCTCAGTCAGTCAGTGAGCAAAGTCAAAGTGTGTCTGATAGCAGCTGGGTACTACATACAAGGGTTTAGAAAATAAACCTTATAAATGAAAAAAAGAATGTCTTTAGTAAAATTTTGAAGGCAGCAAGACCGCTTTATAGCACATTTTCCTTTTTCTTGGTCTTTTTTTGCAACACTTATTCACCCAAAAAGGACCGTCTTAATATGAAAAGTTATGCGAGCATCAAAGGATTAGCTCTGCCCATTTGCTTTTTCCTTAGCTTTTTTTGTGACATTTATTTCCAAAAGGACAGTCATTAGAAATGACACATAGCAAGGCCTCAGTTAAGTGAGCATCATCAAAGGAGTAAAGTTTTAATTAATTAATTAATTAATTTAATTATTTTCCCCCTTTTGACTTTTTGGATAAATTTATTCCAAAAGAAGTACAGCCTTCTTCTGACGTAGCTACGCATCTACTGATTATAATGGGGCGAGCAGCAGTATGAATGTGCAATGGCCATTTTTGGCTAGTTGCCTGAAATGGACAGGCAAATCTACTGTAGATTATTTATAAAATGAGAAAATGAGAGCTCTGTACAGTGAGCATCAAATGATTAACTCTGTTTTGCTTTTTCTTTGGCTCTTTTGCAACATTTATTACCAATTGAAAGCCGTAATGCCATACTTGGGTTGAACAAGCGTAAAAAAATCTGCATGGTTATCTTTTTCTTTGGCTTTTTTCCGGCATTTATTCCAAAAGAAGCCCAGGTTTTATTACGTGATATCATGCAACACCTCAATTCAGCATGCATCAGAAAATTAACTCCACACATTTTGTTTTGCTTTTCAGAGACATTTATTCCAAAAGAACTGCCTTCTTTTGATGTCATCACGCATATACCGTAATTTTTCGTGTATATATATTTTTTACCCCCAAAAATTGTCAAAAGTCAATAGTCCGCATTATACATAGGTATAGGAGAAAATGAAAAATACTTTCAATGTATGCCGCCATCGAGAGGTTATGATAAAGCTGTACACTTTCATGCCACCGCCCCCGAGAATTTATGAAAAAGTTGTACACTTTCATTCTAGTATGCCACCTAGAGATTATGAAAAAGGTGTAGACTATACTTTCGTTCCATATTCATGACAGGTGTACATATGACTGCATATATCTACAATTGTGCTCATATGTTTACATACCCAGGGAGAATTTGTGAAATACTTTTATTTTTTATTATTATTATTGTTTTATTTTTCCTAAATACAACTGATCACTGAACAACAACCATCATTAATTTCTTCATGGTTATGTTTTGTTTAATGATAATGCTTTTCTTAAATGCTTGACAGTTTAATTTGAATCCCATCCATCCATCCAGCCATCAATTTTCTGATGCCGCTTATCCTCACTAGGGTCGCGGGAGTGCTGGAGCCTATCCCAGCTATCAATGGGCAGGAGGCGGGATACAGCGTGAACTGGTTGCCAGCCAATCAAAGGGCACATTTGAACAAACAACCATTCCCACTCACATGCACACCTACGGGCAATTTAGAGTCTTCAATCAACCTACCACGCATGTTTTTGGGATGTGGGAGGAAACTGGAGTGCCTGGAGAAAACCCACGCAGGCACGGGGAGAACATGCAAACTCCACACAGGTGGGGCCGGGGATTGAACCCCGGTCCTCAGAAATGTGAGGCAGACGCTCTAACCAGTCTCCCACCGTGCTGCCTTAATTTGAATCCCATTAAAATAAAATTTAATGTGTTTCGCCTGGTCCTTCATGTTTTCTCAAAAGAAGTGTACACATCTTACAAGTCCTGCATGGGTATGAGCACAACTCATTTACAAAATAAAAGTTGGGCTGTGAATTTCAAAGTAAAAGCAAGTAAATAAAAAGAAAGTACAGTGTGTTCAAATAAGGTGTTTACCTTCAGAATAATTATTTGGAAAAAAAACCCCTAACAAAATACAATACTTCACGTTTTGATCATATGGGTAGAAGCAAAATCATGCGTTCTAAAAATTTATTATACATGGGTAGAAGGGTTTTCCAGAATCTTGAGGTCAACTTTGGGGGTTTATACACGAGACATTACAGTACCCATAACAGTGAGGCAAGCTGCAGTGCCAGTGTATAAGAAAGCTCAGGCCAGTTCTGTCTGAAAGGGACAGGCGAATAAATCCTGGCTCCTCTGTTGCACACCTTATGTGCCAATTTACCAGGAATGCATGGAATGTAAAAAGAAATATTCTTTCATAGCTCTCACACTACCCTGAAAGCGGAAAATTGCTGGGACATTTAAGAGAATGGATGGATGAATAGAGATATGGACACAATTTAGACAAATACTGCCTTTAACAGACAGTGTAAAAGGGGCTACAGTTTTGTAGGATTACATGACTCTACTGAGGTTTCATTTCTCTGCAATACAATTTTACCTGCATAATGCAGTCTCGTTTTTTTTTTTTTTTTTTAACCACCGTGGTCTGATGAAAGCCACGTCACGGTTCTGTTTTACTGCATGTCATAATAACACACCACAAATGACTCTTATCGTACACATTTAGCACAAGAAACACAAAATGTAATCTTTTCGCAATCAATGCCATGTATGATTGTTTTTTAATTTTAACGTCTGTCTCCAAACGGCTTGCGATGACAAAGATAGCAAAGGTTAAAATGACTTTTTTATTTTTTTAAATTTATTTATTTATTTATTTTTTAAGATCATTCACACTGAAATTTTACATTAAATCCTTACATTTTTTTTATAACTTTTAGTGGTTGCTCATCTGCTTAAAACGTTCCTTATGCGAGTTTGTGTTTTTTTGTTTTTGTAACAAAACCCGTGCGATTTGGCTTTTATGTTCAAGAAAGTGGATAGCGAGGGTGTGGTCTAGAGAGAAAGTATGTGTTTTGATGGACAGTTCTGGCAGGAAATTCAGATGCTTGTGTCATTAGTTGTTTATCACTTTTAACAGTACATGCGGGATGACATAATTTTGTAATGTTAAAAAAAAAATCAACATAAATTGCATTTTCGGTTGAAAAACATATGTTAAATATACAGTATTAGAAAGTGCCGCATAAGATGCATTCATTCATCCCTTTTCTATTAGACTTTACACCGATTTTATCGGCCTGATCGGTATCGGCCAATGATTAGCATTTTATGCTGATCAACTTTGTCATAATACGCCGATCCGATCGATGGCATCATTGATCGACTCCGCAAAAGACATTTACTCTGCGTTGCCATCGTGCGCAGTATATTTGAATCCAAAAGCTAGTTTATTTTTAGCCTTGTTGCGTGTCTTTTGATGTAGTACTGTAAATATCTGACGGCCAATAAAGTTATTAAAAAAACAAAAAAAAACATGTCGGCGGTGTGGAACAGACAATACGTTTGAGCCAGACAACACGTACGGATCAGACAACAATACAAATTTGCTCTTTCACGCTTGCACTATGTCAGACTACTGCAATAAAACCTTGTATTCCGGTACCACCGCATCCCGTTTTTTGCGATCAGAGGGCTTAATCTTGTCAAATCAAATGCAACCGGATACGCTTGTTACCATGGCGACGACAACAAGAGTGGATCGGGGCGACTGTATTATAAGTACAAAATGGGGAAAAACGTGTTGGTGGTCACCGGTGCTCAGGAGATGACGTTAGTTTAAGGCTTGCTTGAGGTATGTTCACGTACTTATAATACGATACTGCTCGCAAGCAGACAACAAAAACGTTATGTAGCCTAGCAAGCTAGTGCTAGCACTAACGTTTGTACGTAAACATCATTCTGTCGAATCATTCTGTAAGTTTCGGTGTGGGTGAAGTAATTTAATTACAATAAAATAATGTAATTACAGTAAGTTAGCACCCATTATTTCTGTCATGTTGTAATGTTGGTTTGACCGGACTGATTAGAGTACATGATCTTTACTAGAGCAGTGATTTCCAACCGTTATGGAGCCAATTAACTTATTTTACAATTGAAAAATCTCACGGCACACCAACAAACAAAAATGTCACAAAAAGTGGATACATTAATTACTGTATGTACTTCCTACCATCTAATAGAAGACCATTCATTTGTTCTGTCTGTCACTATGCCTCACTGGCATAATTAGATGAACAAAGATACATTATTTATTGTAAATATAATTTTTTGAGCAATTAAGTACACAAGTATATACAGTAAATGAACAGGTCATTTAAATAGACACATTGCTCCATGTTGTGATCGGTTATCGTTTTTTTAAAGTCGCTGATCAGTGATCGGTTCCAAAAAGCCTGATCGTGTAAAGCATATTTTCCATAGTAATAATTTTACCTGATTTGCCTTGTCTGGCCAAAGGTGAACAGGTCATTATAGTATGTTGGCATGTTTCCACTTAAGTCCGATAGAGAGTTCACTGTTTGTCGTGTTGGCCTATTTATGCTGCGGTGTATGGTTGAAAGGAGGGAATTATCGAACCCTCCACGGAGACTTATGCCTAACATATGTTAGTTTGTCGTGTTCTGAAACTGTTGTCTAATGCAAAATGGCGACGTAGCAAGTGCGGCGCAAAGCAAACAAAAGGCTCTAGATTAAACGGCGAATTCATTAAATCTGTTTAGCAAGTAGAACAGAGAACAAGCAACCACTTTCTGTTGTACCCCCCTTCTCAGATTCCCCCTCTCCAAATGCTCCAGGAGATAAACAAGCTGGCCAAACAGGATGCAGCTACATGGCATTAGCCTCTCTCTTAGCCTTGCGAAGACTATGAGCTGGTGGACAGGCCGCGTCGCCACCGCAACGCCTCCATTTGACGTCTGTGAAATGGATTGTGCCGGCCATTAATAATTGAATGTCCATTACAAACAAATAGCCATGAAATATTCAAAGCGGTGCTGCTACAATTATTATCCTTAGCCACCCACTTTTGTGAGTAACACCCATGGTGATGTACACCCGTGTATCAGTTACGTGGGTACATGTCAGCAGTATGACAAGCCGAACACGACCTGTAACAGAGGATCAGGCATGTCTGCACTGTCTACTCGGAACCCAACGAAGGTGGGATAAAGAGGAGTAATAGCCTAACGCACCTCTCTTACGGCTCTAATACTGTGTCAGAAGGCAGAAAATTACTTGGGCGTCATCGGTTACACTGCCTGATGTGATATTTGAAATGTCGGAAGGCTGCCGTAACATGGCGGGAGAAGTGAGTTGTCAACTTCACACCCATGTTCCCGGCACCACAGAGTGCCCTTACATGCCTCTCTTGTGGTTGTGATCCGACCCCCGAAGGCAGAAAATTGCCAGGTAGACTTCATAGATTATCTGGATTGACTTATACAATACTTTTCGGACGGTGATCGTTGCCGTAACAGGGCGGGAGAAGTCTGTTTCAGGTGTTAAGTTTCACACCCCTGTTATGGCATCATAGAAATAATAGCCTTCGGCGGCTCAGCGAAAGTTCTGCTACAATCTCTGAAGGCAGAGGTCATCTAGTGTAACATATAAAATACTTTCAGTGTCAATTGCCATAACAGTGCGGTACAACTGAGTGTCATGTGTTCAACTTCACACCCCGGAACTGGCAATAAGGAACTAGTTACTCCTCGAATACTACCTTTGAAGCCGGGAATTTATCAGGTCCACTTTTACCCATCGTCATTCCTTGCTAGTCCTGTTTATAAAGAACAGTGATACAGGAAAAAGGTGAAAAATAGCACGTTTTAGGAGGGATCCGACCATGTGACACCGGTCGATGCCATTATCGAGATTGTAAAACACAAGTAGTATCTGTAAAGCTGACAGTTACAGAGCTTTCCGTGGCAAAAACTGCTAAGCTTAAGCAGTATTTTTTTGTGTTGGAGCTTGGCGACCAAGCCAGAACACACACCAGGAAAAAAGGCTGCGCTGGTTTCTTTTTCTTAAAAAAACAAAAACAAAAAAGATATCCTGTCAGATTCGCCAGTGTGGGAAAAAATAGACTCAGAGAAGTCGGGCCAAATATATGATCATGTGCATTCCCCGAGTGCTTGTAAAAGCAGGGGAAACTCCTTCAGCTCAATACAAGTGCTGCGCCACAATGACTATGAATAACCTTGTCGTCTCTGTCGGGGAGGATGGAGAGAAAGGGATGAGAAAAATATGACACGGCCTCTAAAGCAACACTATAAGCTGGCCTCCGTAGAGAGCAGCTCTATGTCCTCTTCTGCTTTTTTTTTTTTTTTTTTCTTTTCTTCTTCATACCCAGTTCCCAGCGCCTCTTGGCAGGCGGTGGCGGCAGGAATGCGAGCCTGTTCTGTGCTCCGATCCTGCTCGGTGAAGACTGTAGCTTCTTTTAAACACAGATCCTGCAAAATTGCTGCATCAGAGCCGAAACAGGCTATGCCTTTTTATACAAAACCCAGCAAAAGTGGTATATTGCTGTAACACTTTCACACAGACACACAACATCCTGCAATGAGATACGTAGATGACATCAGCACCAGCGTCGGGTTTGACATTTAAAGGCTTGTTGACAATTGTCGGACAGAGGCAACTTAGTGTGACATGGTGGGACAAGTGTCAGGTGTTGAACTTTACAGCCCTGTCACAGCATCACAGAATACCCTTATATGGCTCTGATACTACCTTGGAAGGCAGAAAATTGTCAACTACAGTACCAGCATCTGGTATGACAGAAATTGACAATTACCATAATACTGTAGGACAGGAGTGGACACTCGGCATCACAGAATACCCTTATATGCATGCCTCAGTTACAGCTCTGATACTACTTAAGAAAACTGAAAATTTCCTGGTTGCCAGTGCCAGCAAATTCCTTTTTGGACTGCAACAATTGCCGTCACGTGGCAGGAGAAGAAATTGTCAGGTGTTCCACTTAACACCCCTTTCCTGGCATCACAGAATAATACCGTTATGTGACTGACTATGTTATGGCTCTGATACTACCTCAAAAGGTGGAAAATCGCAGGGTTGACTTCAGCGCCCGTGTCTGGTGTGATGCATTAAATACTTGTAGGGCAGCATCAATTGCCGTAAAAAGGCGGGAGAAGTCAGTTCCGGGTATTGAACTTCACACCCCTGTCCTGGCATCACGGAATACAACGGTATTCCATGATACTACTTGAAAAGGTAGAAATTTGGCAGTTTGACGTGACATAACATTCTTCTTGGATAGCCAAAATTGCTGTAACAGGGCACGAAGAGTGAGTGTGAGGTGTTCAACTAACACACCCCTGTCTGGGATATCACAGCATGTCCTCACACGCCTCTTTTATGACTAAGGTACTAGTAACCTTACATAGAACAGCGGCACGGACAAAGGGCGCAATAATTCTGTCTTTTACAGTCAGTGTAAGGATCGACTTGGCCTGCAATGCAATGCAAACATGTGATTGTTGTTTCTGCAGCGCGAGGGATAGAGGGATAGAGGAGCCGCTCCCTGGCGCCCCGGCGAAGCTTGGCCGCCCCTTCCTGTGTGAGACGCTGATGGCTACCAGATGGCGGGTCAAGGGGAGAGGAGGAGGGGGTCTTACACTCTTTATGCTGCTCTGTTGCCTGTCCAATTGGGATGGGCATGCGAAAAGAAATCACCCTTGATCGAGGAATGTTAGGCATTTGAATTGTTTTGTTTCATATGACAGAAAATACCAAAGCGCATCTCAAACATAAGATAAGCAGAACAGTCAGGCAGAATAAGTATACACAAAGGAGGAATAGTTGACTACATTTCCTGAATGGATAATGAGAAAGATTAATGAGCAATAATCAGTTCATTGTTATTTGTTGGGAGAATCTCTAGCTGAATGTTCTGAACTTCCCTTTTGATGCCAATGTCGTGAATGAAGCCTATAACCGATAAATCGATTTGCCTGCCACTAGGTTATGGACGAAAACGCTAACCAGATCATCTATAAGAAACGATCTATCACAAAATTAAGCTAGCATGGCGTTCGGTAGAATCCAGACCCCGCCAAGGCTTTGAGTAAGTCGTCTTTCATGAGGCACATCACTGATGGATACAGAATTAATTGATTACTCGACCAATCCAAAACTCTGGTCTAACCACCTTTAAAATAAATAAATAAAAACGTGTAACAAAAGAAACCTTGAATGGCACAAAGCAGACCTCCGCCAAGGCTAAACAGTTCTAAACGAGCACATAACTGATGTTGACGAATTTAATGAATCAATGAGTCTACTGATCCTAAACCCTCTGGCTAGGTTAAAAAAAGAAAAAATGATCTTTAACAATAAAACAAGAATGCTGCTGGGGAGAACGCAGACCTCCGCCAAGGGTTAAACAGCCACTTGTTAATTGGATACTGTTCATATTACAACTTTGTCATTGTCTTTTTTTCTTCGAAACTCATGACTATAATTGTATGATGTTATTCTCCTAATATTTTAGTCTTTTCCGTGTGGCTCGAAAACTCCTTTGTGTAATCTTTGTAGGAGGTGCCAATTTCTAGCAGAGAAGGAGACTGCCTCACAATGCTTGCATGGTCGGCTTGCTCCACAAAGAAATATGAGAGGACCCTGCGTCTCCGTGCAGGTGTTTTTACTTTGCCATGTATACAAAACGGCGGCACGGTGGACGACTGGTTAGAGCGTTAGCCTCACAGTTCTGAGGACCGGGGTTCAATCCCGGCCCCGCCTGTGTGGAGTTTGCATGTTCTATCCGTGCCTGCGTGGGTTTTCTCCAGGCACTCCGGTTTGCTCCCACATCCCAGAAACATGCATGGTAGGTTGATTGAAAACTCTAAATTGCCCGTAGGTGTGAATGTGAGTGCGAATGGTTGTTTGTTTGTTTGTGCCCTGCGATTGGCTGGCAACCAGTTCAGGTTATCATCCTGCCTGATGATAGCTGGGATAGGCTCCAGCACGCCCGCGACCCTAGTGAGGAGAAGCGGCTCAGAAAATGGATGGATGGATGTATACAAAACAGACAGACTCAAACACAGGAGATGCAAAGGTACAATAAATGCTTCAAGTTTATAACTCATTTTGAATGAGAAGAATAGCAATGTAATTTAAGGGCATGGTTCGATGATTGTGAAAAACTGACACCAAAGTGTGTTTATAATTGCCTAATGCTTATATATACTGCAAATTATGATCGCACAGTCGCACATACATCGCAGTTTAATACATTTTCAAACTCCTTTTATATTACCTTTAAAAATAAATGGCTTACCAATGATTTGATTTCTACAAAATATACACATACATGCAGCAAAAACTCCTCCCTGACATAAAAAGCTTGTCTCTCAGTTGAGATGTATCACTTCAGTATACTTCCTTGACACTGTACTACTTTCCTATTTAGACAGGGCTTTGGCAGCATCTTGTGGCATCTTGGGGTGCTTCAGAAAGAGCACAAAAGTGAAAAGGTTTTTCAGCAAATTGCCTTGGATAGCCTCCAGAGGGGAAAAATAACTCGCAATAGGTGAATTCCTCAATAGTGAAACTTGATTATGTGGCGGTTCACTGTACATCTTTTTTTTTTTTCTGGTCATGTGTGGGTTTGCACATTGTAAGAATATGTTAAGCTTTTAAAAATTGTGTACGTATGTGGAATAAACTTTTCGCTCAGTTAACAGTTGCCCAACAAAAGGGTATTCTAATTTTGAGCCCGTAAGGCTGATATTCAATGGTGAAAACCCATCCCATGTTTTTGTATCGTAACTGTTCATCCATCATCACACCATTTTTTTTCTTTACCATTATACTCAAGAGGTTTGCAGCTTAATATGCCAGCTGCCTTTGGGCGAGAAGCATGGTACACCCTAGACTGGCTGCCAGCCAACCACAGGGCACATATAGACAAACAGCCATTCACATTATCAATGGACAATTTAGAATCTTTAATTAATTTTAGAAGTATGTTTTGGAATATGGGAGGAAGCCTGAATACCTTTTAGTAAACCAATACAAGCACAGAGAGAACATGAAAACGGCACACAGAAAGGTAGGAGCCCAGATTTGCACCCAGAACAAAAGTGTGAGGCAGACGTGCTAACCACTCAAACTCCGTGCTGCCCCGTACAGTAACCGCTTTCATTTAAAAGCGCTCAGCTGTCGTTACACAAACACTTGCGCATAAATACAGCTGGCTCTGTAGCTATGTGGCACTGTGAGATCTGACCCTCGCCGCCGTGTCTGCTGCCCCTAATATAGCCCACTGCTGTCAGGCTTGCGCAACCCCCTACACCCGCCGTGTGTCAGCCAACATGTGTGCATGTTTGTCGAGCCAGAGTTGCGTCTGAGTTAGATTGAAGGGTGGTCAGCCTGGAGATTCCATGTGAAATATCGCTACCAACTTGTGTAATTTCCCAAATTGCTGTGAGCCAGACGCACAGGAAAGGTCACGATGGCTAATTGCGTCTTTGACGTATTGTTTGGTGGCGTTATAGCTAATTTGGTCAGGTGCTTTTACACTATGTAGTAGAATTGAGAACATTTATTTTTTGCTCCCAAGTGATACGGTTCTGTTTTGCGTCATGGCAATGCAAAGAGAATAAAAAAAGTAGTCCTCTTCAAATTGCGGATAAAGATTGGATATGAATCCGACATTAGCCAATTTCATTATATATATATATATATATATATATATATATATATATATATAAATAAAAACAATCCCCCCACCCCAAAAAAACTATTTTGGAAATTTCTTATCCAATACTGCAATTGCGATTTCGCCGGTTGGAACGCGTGGAGGAAAGTGTCAGGTGTGTTATGTGATGTAAGAGGCTCTGCTAGGATGAAGGACAAAATTTGTTAAGACAGTGGTGAGGCCAGAAATGATGTATAGATTAGAGATAGGGGCATTGAAGAGACAACAGGAAGCAGAGGAAATGAAGATGTTGAGGTTCTCTCTAGGAGTCACCAGGTTGGATAGGATTAGAAATCTAACAGCCAAGGTTAAATGTTTTGGAGACAGTTGGAGAGACCAGACTTCGATGGTTTGGAGACATCCAGAGGAGGGCCAGTGAGTATATTGGTAGAAGGGTGATGAGGATGGAGCTGCAAGGCAAGAGCGCTAGAGGAAGACCAAAGAGAAGGTTTATAGATGTAGTGAGGGAAGACATGAGGGCAGTTGATGTTAGAGAGGAGGAACCAGGAGGTAGGTTTACATAGAAAAGGATGACTCGCTGTGGCGACCCCTACCGGAACAAGCCGAAAGGAAAAGAAGATTTTTTTCGGGGAAGTTTATCTTCAGCATTATTCACTAAACACAAGAAATAAATCATTCTATAGTATGACCAACATGAAATTGGATACAATCAACATATAAACAACTCTTTCCTTGAGGTCAGGCCTAAATGTTAATGATGAATTTATATGAATAACATCTCTTTATTTTAATATTGAATTGTAAAGAGAAAAACCTTCAATCACAGTAGAATATTGACTGATTGATTTAACTTCAAGCCTTGTAAACATGTAATGTGACGCTTTTCCCAGTCGCAGTAGCACTGCTGTCAGTGTCAGTTGAGAATGAAGTTGGGTGAAGGTTTAGATCACCAAGATGTGAGAATTAAAGCAGTCCACCTGATAAAATATTAAATGTTGATGAATGTTCTTATCAAATACAGTAAGGTGTTGAGATTATTAATTTGTTAGATGATGTTAGATTCCTTCAAGAAGGAATTAATAAACTTTAATCTAGCTAAGGAAATAGGATAATTTCCTCAAATTCACACTTTTATTTGATAAAAAAAATTCAAAATCTTGGGTGGGAAATATTTTTCACTGGACAGGGGAGGATATAAAAACAGTTATGTACAGTAACTAGTAACTTAAGCTGTCAGATAATTGTAAGAGATTTCAAAAGCAGGACAATGGCCTAAATGACATACAGGACAGCACTTACCCTATGGCAAAATTAAACTAAAGCACAATACTATTAGTTCATGTGGAGGCCCCGGAACTGGGTTTGCCTTGGGCTGCCCACATAACCAAACTTTGAGAGTGTAGTGTACTAGTGGTGGATCACTTGGCTTGTACATTGATTAAGAAGGTAGCTAGCGAGCAAGCTGCAGGATGATCATTGACACTTCAAACGTACCTCGCAGTTAGATTCTTCAATTCAGCGCAGAGACTTAAATCTTGTAACATTCTATTATTCTAATATTTTGACTATTTTCACGACGACATGACATTGTTCTCATAAGATTTCTCCTTACGTGTTTTTTTTCCCTTATATTTCTAAAAGTAAATCCGACTGTGGTCTCGTAATATTATGACCTTATTCACCTCACGTGACATTACTTTATTCTTGTCACATTGCAACTTTTCTCAGTCTTTCTTCTTGTCATATCACAACCTAATGTGACAAGTCATAATGTTACAAGACTAATTTATTGTATTATTACATGTACTACGGCTTTATTCTTTATATTCCAGCTTTCTTCAAATGTTAGAATTTTTTTTTACATTTCGTGACATTACGTTTTATTTATTATAAGAGTACAACTTTGTTTATGTGACATGACTTTATTCTCGTATCATTGCAAGTCAGATTTTTTTTAACCTGAGTTCGAGTTACTTGGTTTTGAGTATGTCGATACTGAGTCCTGATCCTGTACCTGCAATGCATTAAGAAAAATGGAGAACGCTGAGATTAACATTCTTTTATTTAAATTTTTTTTTTCAATTCAAATAAAAGTATCCCAATAGGATACCTTTTTATATTGCTGGAAGTCTGCAGGGGTTAAAATCAAATAAACAAAATAATTTTATAGGATATCAGTGGTGCAGCCCAAAATCATGATGCAAACAAATTACATTTGAATATCCTGTCCTTAATAAAACAAATACAACTAAAATATAAAAAACGAAAATATCACAACACAAATAACATTTATTTCAGTGTAGTGCTGAATAGAGACCAACTAGTGTAGTACTGCAATGAACAAGTTTCAGTTCCATGCAAAACACTCAATTTACAGACATTGCAAGTTTCTGTTTCTTTCATTGCTTTCCAAATGAAAATACTTCCAAACTGCAGACATTATCCCTGTCCTGAGATGCCAGCTTCATATTTACGCCATTCACTAGTTACAGAAGGCCCATTACAACTAATGTTCCCTCAGAGTTTCCCATCTCTTGAAACTGTGAAGTTCAGCTTCTTCCTGCAGGTGTAACAATGAACTTTGATGTTGTTGTAACAGTTGTTTGGGTAAATCTATTCTCTTAGAGCCCGTTATGCATGCGGAAAAGAGTCTTAAGTGTATCCGCAAAGTTTTTATTTTTTTGTCTACATAGAAGAGATGTTTTGGGAGGCCATCCATCCATCCATCCATTTTCTGAGCCGCTTATCCTCACTAGGGTCGCGGGCGTGCTGGAGCCTATCCCAGCTGTCATCGGGCAGGAGGCGGGGTACACCCTGAACTGGTTGCCAGCCAATCGCAGGGCACATACAAACAGACAACCATTCGCACTCACATGCACACCTACGGGCAATTTAGTGTCTCCAATTTATGCATGTTTTTGGGATGTGGGAGGAAACCGGAGTGCCCGGAGAAAACCCACGCAGGCACGGGGAGAACATGCAAACTCCACACAGTCGGGGCCGGGGATTGAACCCGGGTCCTCAGAACTGTGAGGCTGACGCTCTAACCAGTCGGCCGCCGTTTTGGGAGCCCAAATATGAGAGAGAGCGAGAGAGAGAGAGAGAGAGAGAGAGCGAGAGAGAGAGAGAGAGAGAGAGAGAGAGAGAGAGAGAGAGATATATATATATATATATATTTTTTTTTTTTTTTTTTTTTTTTTTTTTTAACTGTCCCAGAGTGAATAATTTTGAAAACGCTGCCCTTGTTTTTACACTTGTACAACACATGCACATCTTTCCCGAGGCAATGACGCTGGAGTCCTAATTCTCACGTGTGCTAACAACGCCAAAACCAACACAACAATTGTGGATCACCATGTCAGATGCTCTTTACCTTGGCGGTGATCTGAGCTTTGATTTCCAAAGCACAAGTTGTACCTCGTCGTCAACACACGTCTCCTTTCTTTCTCGCTTTGCATTCCCCACCGTTTTTGTTATTGTGTTTACATCGCACAGGCTTCTTATCCTCTTTTAAGAAAACGAAAATTAAATAGATTGACTGCGTTTCTTTGTGGACATGGCCTAAGTTGCAGGTTGTATATATAATGAATCCCAACAATAGTGTGCATCTCGATTTTTTATTTTTATTTATTTATTTTATTCTGCCTCTCATGAAGATCACGGGGTTCTTGGCGTTCATCCCACACGTCGGAGATCAAAAGTTTTTAACGACAATCGGCACGCTCTTGTTTTCCAAGAAGATATTAGAGGGCAAAATCATTCACCTGTAACTGTGAATTTGTTCAGAAGCAGGGAATCAGGCAGAAAATCCTGCTTTAGTTCTTGAAATCCCCCCAGGTTCGATATTTATCTCTGACGTCTGCTAGTGGTGCTGTTGTGGCTACTGTCTCTTTTATTGCATTAGGGTTACTATGGTGCTCCATGATATTTTTGGCCTGGCCCCAAGCCCGAGGACACGGTTAAACCTGCACGCATGTGTACTGTACACACACTCACACGCGCATAAACACACACAAACAAACTCACACACACAATCACGCTGGGAAAACACAGCGACGCAATCAGGACTCCACCTCCAAGACAGAATTCATTTGCAACCTGATTGGAAGCTGAGACGCTGGTCGACCTGCTTTGCGTGTCCAAAAGACTTTTTTGGCTTGAAACCTTCCCTGGCACTCGGGTTTGGATCGCTGGTGTCTCTTTAGAAACCTGTGGATTTCCCTTCACGTTCTTTTGGAGCGTTTGAATAAACCGCAACCAAGTTTTTCAGATCCAAGGACTAAACTTAAGGTTGGTCATCGGTGTTACTTATGCAATGAACACTTTATATATATATATATATATATATATATATATATATATATATATATATATATATATATATATATATATATTTAAAACGTTTTAATTTAAACATTTATTTTTTTTAAGGGTTTTGTTCACAGTTTAGTTAAACCGGTCAGGTTAAACAGCAGGTGTTCGTTCCATGCACATGATGAGCCATAGTACACTGAAAGACAAGACTTCTTCTTTTGCAAAGATAATAATGCATACTTCTGCACCAAACTTTTAAATTTTGTTTTTATTTATGATTGTAGATCGCTGTGGTGTTGAATTGAAACGACACTAATCAGCCCAATTCTATATATGACATTTTGTGTGTAGTTTCTTTGATTGGAGGATATATTTTTAGCAGGAGATGGATCCTTATCCAGAATCTGGATGTAATTTTTGCATTACAGAAATAACTTTATTTTTATCATAAAATGAAGGCCTAGCTTTGGTTTTGCCGAAGAATGAATCCCCCAAAAATCTTTGATCATTAACTGCAACCGAATCTGAATGAGGATAATTGTTGGGGAATATTAATAAGACTAAAAAATAAATAAATACATTTTTAGTGTGTAACAAATTGAGAAACATTTGATCTTCCATAGTGTAATCTAGATTTAAAAATTGTCAGTGTAGCCTCGGTATGACAAATGAATAAACTCTTCGTCATAATCTGGATCAGGGTCACTTTTGGAACATGTACATATCTCTAAAAGTGTTAACCAGTTAGTAGGTAGATACAACTAACAGTTGTCAATGGATTTCGATTAACTTACCCCAAAAGGCAAATTGACTTTTGATATGGAATGACGTGTAGCTAACATTACAGGTAAAGCTATGTGAACGTAGCACTTTTAGCTATACATGTAGGAGTGTTCCAAACAGGTGAGGTAGACCCATGTCATTTTTAAAATATAAAAACTAAGCTATTCATTTGGGATAAGTTCACATACATTCCTTTAAAGGCAGCATTTTTGTGTTCGATTTCTTTAGCTTCTGCTAATAAACATCAGGATTGGACCATGAGTTTTCAATTATTGATATGTCTGATTTGAGAAAGTAGATGAATGCTTACCGGTTTATCGTTTTTGTTTACTAAATCAATGGTCCTAGACTATTATTGAATTAGCAGTTCAATGTGGGAATGCTCATTGCGCAGTTGTTCATGCGGCTCGTTGAAGAGGGCACTTGCGCCATCGCCACCTGTTGGTTCAGCTCACGCCCTCTGTCCTTTCCTTCCCAGATGGTAGGGGACAACATTTAAGTCGGTACTGCGAGTCTACCAAGATGGATGCTGCTCCTTATGCTGGCTAGTTGCATTTTTTTGCTAGATATAAGCTACTATAAGTGAGTTATTGTCAACAACAACAACAGCTATATTGTACTGGGCAGCCAAGACAGGGATGCATGTACCAAGGTTTCTTTTGTACCAGTTTTCCTTCATTCACTTGTCCCCTTCCTTGGTTGGTAAAACCTTCCTAAAAAAAGCCAAAGAAAAAGGCAAACAGACTGTGGTGTACATTGAACCCCCGTTTAGCCTGGGTGGATCACGTTCCAGACCTATCCGCAATAGGTGAAAATCTGTGATATACAGAGACCATATAAAAATGTTTTTTAGTATATATATCGTCGACACCCACATGCTTAAAATAGACTTTTAAAACTTTTTAAATCTGCATGTGTCTGGGCGTGAGCTGTGGCCGATAGCAGCCCCTGCGTGATTGTGCTCGTTGTTTGTTTCATAAAAAAATCTGTGATGTAGAGGGACCACGGTCGGTGAACTGCGATATAGCAAGGGCAACAATGTACTCTATATTCTGTTTTTCTTCTATAAAAACGTTATGTCATCAACAGCAGTCATATTGTACTGAGCAATCAGGACAGACACACGTGCCCCCTTTTTTTTTTGGCTATGCTGCTGCTACAAAATGTTTCCTCTCTTCTGTCACTTCTACCCTTTTGTGCCAAGAGAAAAAAGCCCAACAAAGCACGTTCCAAAAAAGCTGGGACAGTTTTGACACTTGTTTTAGATGCTCACTGAGCTGAAGTCTTGTATTGAATCTTCTGTTCAAGCACAGTGACAGTTTTACACATCTTATGATCACTTTTTCTGAAATTGATGGTCAGTTTGGATTTTGAGGTCTGATTACTGATAAAAATCAATATAAATCTGTTTTAAACCAGGCTTTGTGTTCGCGTTGGGTGTAGAATTTGTTTTTAGCCCATTACCACAGTGATGCAAACACTTTTGACTCGAGACTCTACTTCTGGATCAAGACTTTCTCCAGTGGTCTGTGAAAGCCAGATCGTGCAGGGCCAAAGGATTTTGTTGAATTCCAGGCACGCAGGGTTGACATGTGCATGTGACTTGGTTGGTGATTTGACTTGGCGAGGCTGAGAGATGCGCACATGCAGATAGCCCCATACGTAGAATGTTCAAGGTTGCGGCTTATCTGCCGGGGTTTGGGGGGCATTATGATGGGAAGACGCAACAACAAACGGGAGATACAGCGGGAATGAGAAACACGTCCTGTGGTGGGACGGGACGGACAAACACAACCATACGCATGAACCAGTGCATGCACGCAGGCAAACACACACCTACCCAGGCAAACACACACCTACCCAGACACACACACACACAGCATCCTCAGAATATGCAGGTTCAATAGAGCTCACTGTGGGAGCGACAGTCATTAAGCTCATACAGTCTGGGAATGATTTTCATCAGTGATTCCAAGTGGTTAGACAAAGGAGCTACAGTAATGTCTTTGCGTACTTACAGTTGAGGAGCACATGTTTCTGTAGCACGTGTGTGTATGACAAGATGAAGTATTAAATGTTTAGCCATGTGATGAGGAATTCTGAAAAAGTATGTGTGTGTAATGTAGAAATGGACATAATCGATTAAGAATTCCCGGAATCGTTTGATGTCTCGTGAGAGTTGCTGAAATTTCACATGATGGCATGGACAGTGATCTTTAGACTGGCCGAGAGAGAGATTTTTTTTTCTTTTTTTCACCTTTTGAGCCATATTTTGTCCGAAAATGTTTCAATTTTGGATTGTTCAGCAATAAAACAGTAGTGGTGCCACTACGTGCTGCGGTAGATGTCCGCAGAACAGACCTGGAACCTGTAAAGCTAAAGTATAAATCTTTTTACACTGAAATCACACTACATGGACGCCATCGGAGCCCTAATGAAAGACTCAGCATTTATCTGCCTCTGTTTTTTACAGAGAACTCAGCAAGGGCCAGCCTTATTTTTCATGATTTCAGAGCCATAAAAAAACAACAACAATCATGATCGTTTATTGTGATAGTTTTGGGAAAAATAGATTATCTTAAATGTTTTTTTTTTAATCATGACAGTGCTATTCGTTACTTAATTTCTGTACGAGTAAAGGAATCATTTTTGGGATTTTTGTTTAATGACCTTTTAAGAGGTTTTTTTCCCACACTTTTTCGGTCTTTTATTAGTCTTAGTTTGAGCCAGTACACAGCTGGTAAACAGCCTGTAAATACAGTAGATAACTGTAGCAAAAGACATTCATTTAGAAACATTTTATATTATTTCATATTTTGCATTCTGTATTTACCTGTAATTTCAGATAGTTATTTCATAATTCCGTGAGAAACTTTTCATGTTATTTCTAATTTATGGCAAAAGGGAGAGGACCTTGGTTGTGCCAGCCGGCACTGTCATTACTAATGATGATGACAAGGACGAAGGTGAGGGTTGGTGGGTGACGCCATCGAGGGGTTTCGCCACAGGGCATTATTCAAGCTAGCACTGGCCCTGAGTTGTAGTATGGGACCACGTGAGCAGCTGATTTGGTGCAGTTCCCTAGAGCAGTGGTCCCTAATCTTTTTTGCACCAGGGTCCGGTTTCAATTAAAGACATATATTTTGACGGATCATCATAAATGCTGTTCAGCAAGATTGAGATGCCCATGCCCCAATAAGCCCGCTGCCTCATCAGCAGCCGATGTGCACACTCAGCCGCCGTCGCCGTCCGTGTGTGCGGTGGTTTGCGGGGAACCTTCTTGTGCACCACAGGCTCTCAGCTGAGCTCAGCTAAACTGAGAAAGGAACAAATCAATTCATGAAATGATTGCATTCAGTACATTCAGTCAAAAATGGTTTGTTTGAATGAATTGTTTGTGATCTACAACGCTACTCGAGCCATGTGTACTGCTGTGGCCCCCCTCCCAAAAGAGAGAGAAAATGCTTGGCAATTCGCAAATGTGCACTGATACGATGGAATCCGGTGCGCTTTTAACATTTTCAGTGTGTGAGCGCACCTGCGTATCACTTATGTGCACCCCTTATTATAGTCTATGAAGTGCTGCCTCCTTGAGTGAAAATGCTTTTATAGTCTCACTGGCTTTTTTCCCCTCACACTCTGGGCTTCTCTTCCGCAAGCAGTAGCCACTTTCCTCGTTCAACTGCCTAGCTCCACCTCCGGTCGTCACAGTGTCGAAAGCCATACATGTCATATGTCGCACCATAGAGGGTGCGGGGTGAAATTGCTCATTTTTATGGTACAGTTCGTCCCCCCAAAAAACAGGTTGGGTTTTGGGAGGCACGTCACAGATCTGTAATAGACATCTGGTAACTGTTTTAAATTGTGGGAAAATAGCATGTTCTTTTTAAGAGTTCATAATGGACACACAGCATGGATCATGACCCTTCCTTCATGTTGTTTTCCACTGTGTAGAGTAAAAGCTATTGATTGGTGCCCTGATTGTAAGCCTGACAATCTCAAGCCAGCGTGAGTGCATTTTAATTTTATTATTATTATTATTATTTTAACCATAGTGTTGGGACCATTAACAGTGACTTGAGCCACAATGAAGTCATAGAAAATGTGCTGAGGGGTTACAGTGTTACCAATATCAAAGGACATCTTTCTCCTACTAAAAATGGGGTATTTTGCTGTGAACTTTGTGTTCTTCTCACATTTGCAGTTTATTTACAAATGGCAGAGACTTGAATCAAAAGTGTTGATGCGGCTGTCAACTTTGACTATTTTGCTAAATATGGAGGAAGTGGCCAAACATTACTTGGCGGTGACACTGATGATGTTTTGGTGTTTTTTCAGTTAAAACCTGACAATGGTGTGGCCTAAACAGCAGAAACTGACCTGAAAATAATCATTTTACCTTGCAATCCAGGGATCTCGTTTGATTGGCGTCTCCCATCTGAGACGCACAAAAATTAGCAGGGACGCAAGTATGATCAATCTGCGTCTTCTGACGCACGATGGGTTTCATTGTGGTCTCAAACTAAAAAGAGAGTGAAGAGCAGGGACCCGCCGTCTGATTGGCCGTGTGCGTGCGTTTGAAATGCGGGCGCTCACGTACATGGTCTTCTCATAGCGAGGCGGTAGCTGCAGTTACAGAAAATTGAGCGGCATAAATGGAATTAGTTCCAAAGCCGAATGCCACTGCGACGATGTGGAGCATTTTGGGTTCAAGCCGGATGAACGCGGCCATCCTGCTAACACCAACAAGCTGGTATGTCAAATTTGTATGAAGTCGCAACAAATACAACACAACTTAATACCTCAAGGTGACTAAATCCGTTTTAAACACAACCATCCCAACCAATTTCTTCAGCTCAGAACAAAAAATTTCCCGTTTTCTGACAGCTTGCAATTATGGAACTCTTTGCCCAACAATGGAAATACAAATGTGAATATGGCGCACCTAAGCTCCCATTATATACGCTATCGCGTTACTTTTGTAAGAGATGTAGTCATTGAACATTTTGACAAAGCAGCGCTTAAAGAGGCTGCAGACTTTGAAAAAGTTGTACAAATCTTGAATCAAACCAGGTTCCTTTGATCTACTTGTGTTGTTATTAATGTTGCTACTTAGGACTTTTTCTTAAATAACTGGAAACTTCATTGGCTCTTAAGGCATTAATGACTGTTTATACCTCTATGCGAAATGTTCAATATTTATTTAAGTGGAATTTTTGTGAACAGAGCCTGTCTGTTTAATACAGTATATATTTTATTTATTGTTCTACATAACAATGTCAATGTTCATTATTCTTAGAATTAGAATTAAAAGGGACTTGTTCTTAAAAAGGATGTTCTTGAATTATTATGCTTATTTTATCAGTGGCATAAAAAACATTTGATACTATCGTTTCTCGTGATAATTTGTGGGAAAATATATCGTCCTAAAAATATTGCAATCATTACAGGTCTAAACACATGATATACTGAGAGAGAGCAAGAGCAATGGATAACACAAAAATATTGTACAAACAGTATAAATAATAGAGTAACAACTGTAATAAAAATCTGAAATATAGCGGGACCGCGAAGCAAGAACTGTAATATAGCGAGGACTACTGTATCTGTATTGTATGATAAATTACAGGGATTTATTGTTTCCATGACATGTGCATCCCGGGATTCACATAGTCACAAGTGTAAAATGATCTACGCTAACCCTATTATTCGCTCTAGTTGTAACCGTAACACTTTTGTTTAGCAAGTACATTTATTGGGTACTGGACCTAACCCCATCCTTACTCGAACCCTTCTGTTTAGCATCTGCATTAATTTGGGTACTTGCCCTAATCCTAGTCCTAACCTTAACCCTTCCAGAAGTTCAGCATGTACATTCACCGGGTGATGCGCCTAACCCTAGCGGTAGTCGTAAGCCTAACCCTAACAGAGGAAAATTATATTTTACAGCTGGAACAATAAATAGATTAATCAACAACTACTTGATTATCAAATTAATCAACAACTATTTTGATAATCGATTAATTGTTTAGATAGCGACATTGTTTATTTTGTCAAAATCCTCGGAATTTCAGTTAGACTGTTATTAATAGTTAGTGAAAGCATATTAATTATCTTTGTGTTGAATCAAAATAAGACATTTGCAAACCTTTGCTTTTACTTTGAAAAACAAGGATAAAAATGTTTCCCTATTGTCTGACATCTTATGGTAGGGACCAAACCAGTAAAAGATGTTTCAGTTAAGCATGTATTCAATGGGCCTAACGCTAACACTAACCCATACCCTATTTTTAGGAGATTGTTCCGTTTCAATATGTATATTCATTTGGTATGGGACCATAATCCTAACCCTAGTGGCTGAAGGAGACCTCTAGTCAAGTGTGAGCTGTTTGAACCTGCCGCATTCGCACAATACAGAAATGTCAGCAAGGAAAAGTATTTCCTAGTCGTTTTGCATAATGACATTGTTGCCTAGTTTACTACTGCTTGCATTAGCACACAAAGGATTCCTCACATTTTTCTTGCGCATTCTCCTCGCACATTCCTTTTCAACTGAAAGTGAAGCAGTATTGTCAGAAATGTCACAATAAAGAGCGGAAGTGGAGGTGTTGCCCAGTTTCAGGGGACTGTCAGGAGGTGTGTCGTGGAAGGTTTGGCCGAGGAACAAGCCCGGTCACGCTCTTGCGCCTCGCCTCCTGAAAGTTCACTCCAGCGACTTCTAGCTCTGATAGCTTCGGCTTCAGTGTTTGCCAAGTACCCAAGCACCACTGTAACATGTTTCACGAGTCTATCCTCCTTTATCTCTGTGTGAAAGCGCTGTATCTCCAACTCCATTTGTGTGAGTGGACAGGCCACTAGCAAGAGAGCAGCTAATTAGATCACGGCCAAGGCAACCTCTCACTGACTGCCAAATGTGATTTGTATTCCTTTTGATTGGATTAGACTTTTGGAGCTGAGGTCAGTTAAGGCTGCCACATAGAGCGCGGACTGTGGACTAACCAGGTCAAAATAGAAACAATGTAAAAGACGTGATAGTAAAGAAGATAGATGGATGTCATACCACTTTGCCCTCTAAATGGGCGGACAGTGACGAATTAGTCCACAGCTAATTGTAGTGTCAAATCTTATTGTATGCAGGGGAGGTGAGAGTCACAGATGGGATACGATATTACAGAGTTATTTTTCACCTGAGGCTTATGTAAAGTAGGAGGGTGCAGTATTTGGCACGTGGGCGCTGTTTAGTGGAGTGGTGTCTGGATATTTTTGGTCACCTATCTTGTGGGGGTGGGGGGCCTCTGGCATAGGTGTACGTTTTGTGCAGAGGTTTTGCACGCGTTGCAGGGGTTAGGGTGGGCAGTTTTTGCCATCAGAGGTGGTGTGTGTTATTTTCAGTCTATTGTGTCTATTTCCTGTGGGTCAGGGTTTTTTCAAGCAGGGTGTTGCAGACTGGATGGGAGTAAAAAGAGGAGGGGAGGGAAGTCAGCACGGTTGGCAGGAAGCGCCGCCACACTCTACAAAAAAGGGGGCTGGTCGGTGGCTTTCAGTTGCGCTACATTTTTCACTGGGACTAAGGTGCAAATCCAAGGAATGGTTGCTGAGATATCCAGTAAGTCATTCTGTATTTTTCTCATTTACAAACTCTTTTGGACTAGTCTAGATGCAAAGTTGTGAGGTTATTCTTTAACCCCAGTTTGGCCAGGAATGGACAGGAGAAGACACATTTGGACAGAAGAAGACAAATTTGGCCAAGAATGGACAGGAGAAGACAAATTTGGACAGAAGAAGACAAATTTGGCCAAGAATGGACAGGAGAAGACAAATTTTGAACCAGAAGGAACTCTTAAAATTGGCACGCGTCAACGTTCCAATTGAAATTGATCTTAATTGAATAATCTGATACCCATTCATACAATGCGGGCATTGACTTTTACGCCTTATTTATCTTGCTTGGTAGCGCGTGGCTAGTCTCATGCGATCGACCCTAAGATCTCACCACGTGAGTACCTTTGAACTTCCTGACACGGGATGAAAAACCCACAGTTGCAATACTTGTCTCGTTCCAATAAATCCAGTGGGCAATGGTGATCCTAAAACTGGTACGCCTGTCTTAAAAAGTCATAAACGTGGTTGTGGTCTTGATTCCATTCATTGTGGTGTGGCGTTCAAAAGAGAGGCTACGGCTAATGTTAGCGCTTCTTAGCTAATGCATTTACAGAATCTCTTTTCTCCACAATATTGCCATAATAGAATACTGTATACAACATTTATCCGCCTGAGCATTTTACACAACGCAGCGAAGCAGGAGATTGTAGCACACCAAACGGCATCCTGCTACCAAGTAATTAATAGTCATTTTGTGTGAGTTATACAATACTTACATGAATTGCTTTCAACACAACAGACTATTAGAAGTGAGTGTCAGGTATTAAACTCGACATCCTGGTCTCAGCATCACAGAAAACCTGTACACACCTGTTATAGCTCTGATACTAGGGTCAACTTCATTCCTCCATTCTATGCTGGTGCTGAAACAGCAACATAGGAAAAAAAGTTAAAGAGGGGTGGTGGATGTTGTTCTGTAAAATTTTGGTTTGGGTTTGAGAGGTAGTGGGATCGATCTCTGTTGGCGTGGAAGGGAGCGGGAGTCAAAATCCAATCTTGTCTCAGACCTAATCTAGCTCTAATCTCCATCGCTGTAAAATGACTGTGTTGACTTCAAACTGCTCATTCTGTGTCAGTGTTTGTACAAAACAGAGATGCAGAAATTTAGAGCTTTTATAGACCGTGTGAACGGGGCTACTCTACCCCCAAGCGGAAAAATCGCCGGGTTGACTCCATCACATCACGCCTTTCTGTGTTGTGGTGTTTATACAGAAGAGCTAGATGGTAAAAGCAGGAAAATGTTTGGTATTTACAGGCAGTGTGA
The DNA here is from genome assembly GCF_024500275.1 of Phycodurus eques. Classification (NCBI taxonomy): domain Eukaryota; kingdom Metazoa; phylum Chordata; class Actinopteri; order Syngnathiformes; family Syngnathidae; genus Phycodurus; species Phycodurus eques. The sequence goes on from NC_084530.1 coordinate 23,174,921, forward strand.
AAGGGGTATGTTTCTTGAACTACCCCCAAAAACTGGAAAAGTGCGTTTGACTTCAACCCCCCATTCCGTACCGGTTCTTTTTGGCACGAGCAGCCTAAGCAGAAAATTTGAGCTTTTACAGACAGTCTTTTAAGATCTCATTTATCCAGAGCAGCAACACAGGAAAAAAAAGAAGAACATGTATCTTGTATTTTCTGGGTTCGAGTCAATTTATCAGCTCTGAGGGTCACTTATGAGGCAGTAGCTGTAGCATTATTAGCTAAATGTAATTCGCTTCTAAAGATAGCACCCGACTGTCCCCACTAACACAACCAAAGTGACAAAAGAAGGCAAAACAGGAAACGTTTTTTGGGTTCAGCGTCTGTATGAGTGAGAAACAGATGACCAGGAAGATAAAAACAAAATGCTAACAATGTGGAAACTTCCACAAAAGGATGTTATTTTGGCTTGTGTGTGTGCGTGTGTCCCCCTCCTCTTTGGCTCTTTCACAACCTATGTGTAGGTTTCTGGAGTTGCGGTGGGGTTGGAGGAAGAGGCTAACACCGTTAGCGCTCAAGGGCTGCTTCGATGTGACAACGTCGGCCTGCGTTAATGTTTAAACCGGAGTTAATACTTTACCCTCACGTCTAAGCTGTCTTGCATGCCTGAAGGTTTTTCGGGCAAGTCAACGGAGGACAGCGCTAACAAAAAAGCAGTCATGCTTTTGAACATCAAGAACACTCTTACTCCATTTGTCCTTCCACGGTTTCCCTTGTTTCTCAGTCTTCCTGTCATGTGGGACCAATCTAACGAATGATATGGAATGATTACATGACAGTGTGGAACCCCGCCTTTCAAAGATGAGAGAGGTTTGTGCAGCGGCCTCAGTTGAGTGTTCAAACTATTGGATTAACACACAGGCTGGTACTTAGGAGCAAGCTGTATCTTGACAACAGGAACTCAATTGTGGTAAGCCTCTGTAAATTTCGGGGGAAACGCTTAACAGCATTGTTAGTGCACTCAGTCTGCCAAGGCTGAAAGATTCACAAGGATGCCATCAGAACTCATTTTGTTAAAAATTGTGTATGACTGGAATGGGATCACTGGAAATTAATGCAAACGTCCCAAAAGAATACTAGAACTTCGGGTTAACGCAGGTGCATCTCAATAAATTAGAATACCACAAAAAGTTTTTCAGTTGTTCTACTCAAAAAGTTAAACGTGTATATAATACAGATTTATTACGTTACAGAAAATACTTTACAGAAGGTTGATTCCTACCTAATTATTATATTAATCTTTTTTTTTCATATAGTTTTCGAGCTTTGTTAGCTGGAAGCTGTAATAATCAATATTAGAAAAAATAAAATGAAATATTTCCCCTGTATGTAGTGAATTTATATAATTTTCACTTTTTGAATTGAACTACTGACATGGTTTTCCACAATATAAATTTTTTTTTAGATGCATCTAAATTTTTTGACAAGTGAAATTAAATACAACCATCAACATATAAGCATTTTCACATGGGCAATTTAGTTTTTACAAAGCATGGACAATGGACTCGCCCAGCACCCGTCCAGTCTGACACTGTTTTCTTTCAGGCTCTGGAGTCTTGTTGGACATTTGGATCAAATTCCGCTTTTCCGTTGAGCAGTACTGGTGTAACAGGACCAGTTTTTAATTTCAGTATACAGTGAGTCTTCAGTTTACGACTGAGTTTTGTTCATTTGGTGGCGACATAACCCACATTTTCCCACACAAGTCGGAACGAGCTGTTGTCTATCAGTAAACTACACTGCAATGGTCAAGTCATAATTACAATATTTTATTACAAAAACACTTAAGCTATAAAAAATGAAAAACAGCCAGTACAATAGTAACTGAGTTTGCCTTCTTTTGCCGTGTGACCGCGTATTCCTATGCCGCCCAGCTAACTGTTCATCGGTCAGTTTGTATCCTCGAAGCGTTGGATGTCATGACGGTCGTAAACTGAGGACCCCATCTATTGGTATAAACTTTCTTCCTGCGCACTTATAATCATAACAGTTTAAGATTCAAATAAGTGAAAAGAAATATAAATTGTGCCAGGCCATAAACAGTAGTTATCGCATCGTTTGTCATCAGAAATTAACGTCTTGACTTGAACATTCAGCAGCGATGATTTGAACATCTGACGTTGGCGTATCCATACTGTACAGGGGGTCCTCTGTTTACGATTGATTTCTGTTCCTATAGTGGCAATTTAACCCTATTTTTTTACAGAAGTCGAAAAGCACGTAGTCTTATAACTAACTTGCACAATGGCAGCAGTATGCGGTTTTAATTGTACTTTTTTAAATTTTATTTTTACTTTTTTCTCTTTGTTTTAAATGTTTATAAGCTGTTTTTTATGTTTTTAAATGCTTTTAACCATGTGTATGAAATGCGCTATATAAATAAATTTGCTTTAGTAAAGTCACAAAACACAAATAATACACTGATCACCATGCACCTTATTTCGGAACATCAGACCGCACTACTATTATGACCTTTACAGATGCTATGATTAATATATTTAATATTTCATTTTATCGTGTGTTGTTTTGATTGTGGTTTGTTGAATTTCCCTTGTGGATGAATGTCTTTCTAATTACAGTAAATATTTGTATGAAAAATACTATACATAAATATAAAACAATCGAAATGTGGAGTGCAGTTGTCTCGATTCAACCTTTATGTATAACCAAGACCTGGAGGACTGCGAATCTACACAGATATGACGAAATAACATTTTTATCAAGCTTGCAGTGATATTATGACAGTAAGTTAAAAAGGACTTAGTAAATTTTGCTCTTAGGCTAACAAAATGAAGAACAGTAAGGCAGTAACTAAATGCGCCTTCTTGTGCTGTGCGACCTCTAAATGTCGTATGTCAAACGCCATAAACAAAAGACCCCCATAAAATGTCTCACATGATGGCAAATTTAAACACTCAAGTTTTGTGCATTCAAAATTAGAAATAAACTTTTTTTTCATTCTCTGTCTTTTAGAATGTTGGTAATTTAAAAAACTTTTTTTTTTCTTCTTCGAACAGGTAGTGTCCATTTTCCGGTCAGGTGGTTGAGTGAGAATTTCACAGCTGCACATGAAAGGCAGGGCGACTGCGAGACGGTAACTTGATAGAAGGCTGTGGCTGAGGTGGGGGCTCATGTGTAAGATAACAAGCTTGTTTTGATTGCGGCAGCTTATGGATCCATACATTGTTGAAGTGCAGAAACCGAATCGTCGTCGTTGCCCCGCCGCCTCAGCGTTGTAATTCTAGCCGGTGTTAACATAACTGGTCCTTTTTATTGCACGTAAACAAACACACACGTGCGCAGTCTTTGCATTACACACCGGCAGATGCCAGTTTATTTCTGGCAAAAAGCAAGAATGCATGAATGTGACCTCCATAGAAATATGCCAGGCCGCATAGCACAAGCTGTGTTTTTGGTCTGGGTCCAACTTGTTTGGCCTTGTCGCCTTGAGTGAGGCGGCTTCTGCTGGCTTAGATTGCTCTGCTGGCGAGTGCACAAAACCGTCTTCTTTTCAATAAAAACACAAAATGTGACTTCACATTTTTAAACAGTAATTGCATACCGTAGGCAATGATCTTCCAGCGTCAAGCCATTATAAAACCTTTTACTAAATGCTCAGGCAAATTAACATTTAACGTTCCTCATATATGCCCCTTTTCCGTTCTACTGGTTCTAAATAGGCGTTTCTTTAAGCGCGGTGACTTGTGACTGAACTGTCGCAGAGTGTCCGTGGTTTGTTGACTGTTTTCATGAGTTTCATGAGCCAATCAGTTTTGCTACAATTCAAAATCTGAATCAACGTCTTAACGTCGCAGCAGATAAGCTTTCCTTCACAGGAACACACCTTTCCGGGTTTAGCGAGCCGCACCGTATCAACCCATATATAAAGTATATAAAGCATCAAATATTGTGTTTTACATCAATACTTAACTATATTCATAATGTAAAATGTACATGTGGATGAAAAAGCAAAGCTTGTGACTAGAACGTACACCAACGTACGTACACGCTGGGTACATTCAAATGAATGGCGCCAGCGAGCCTACTTTCAAACATCCACACTCTCGCTTTTATTCTCACCAACACCCTCTCTCTTTAGCAACCAGCTTCTTCCTTAACTATTAATCTTTTTATGGTTTAAGGAATGTGATAAAGTACAAGATACTGAGAACATAGCATCACACGCCTATACAGGCTCGTTGGGCATCCACTTATGCAATCGCTCATGTGCAGGGTACACGATGGTCCGGTCTAGTCGGGTTTGACCACGTCGCGCAGTGTCCGGCAGGCTTAAAGAAGCTTTTGTTCTGTGATCGACTGAGGAGGTGCAGGCATTTTTGTCCATATTCGCAGATGAAATACAGCGAGATGGAAGGTGCGACAAGAAAGGAGCGTGTCACTTTCTTCTTGATCCTGCTCCAATCCCTCCCACTTTTGATTGGTCCCTTTTGTAAAGGAAAAGCAATGGAAGCCAGGCCAGGCCAGGGCACAGCGGGGCCAGGCTGTGCTGGAACTTGGAAAAGCAGCAATACTGGGTGGAAGGTGTTTCATGAGCAATGCCGTAACCGACAGCAGGGGGGGAGAGCCTTAAAAAAAATTTACATTCGCTTTTTTTCCCTAAATTGGGGCCTTAATTATGCTTAGGAATGGCATGATGCGCAAATGTGCCATTTATGTCACATTGAATGGCACAGATGCAAATAAAAACTGCTGTATTTTCTTTGTAAATCTCTGTAAACTATTTGATGAATTGTGAATTCGACTTTTCATATTTGAGGTCAATATTATGCTTAAAAACTAATCTATGAATCTGCTGTCCAAAGGTATTAAAAATTCCATACTTGCACCCACATTTTTGCTATGTTTTCCTTGTAAATCTCTGTAAAGATTTTGATGAATTTACAACATGCCTGTCCACGGATCCTTTTAAAAGTTTTTAATTTTGGGTTCCAAAATAGAAATTCAATTATGCATAAAATGATGATCATTATCATTATATCAGCTGTTCATATGTCATAAAAAATCCACTGAATCAAAATAAAAACAATGCTATGTTTTTTGGAAGTCTTTGTAAAACATTTCAAAAATTTATAGCAGGGTGTCTGCGGATACTGAAATTTTCATAAAAAAGTCCTAAATCATGCAGAAATAATCAGTTTAATGGTTAAATAAATGCCACAGGTATGAAAAAAAATGTAATCTTTGTAAATGGTTGACAAATTTATCATTAACTCATTAAAAAGTTTGAAATGTGATTTTCTAAAATTTTAGGCGAAAAGTATGCTTAATAGAGTCCACAGAATCATTCAATCCGCTATACTCCTCCACTTAAAAAAAAAAAAAAAAAAAAAAAAAAAAAACACTTGCTGTGTTTAATAGTTCATTTATTATTAACAAAAATTATTTATTTAAAAAAAATTATTTACTTCAGAAATCTTTGTAGTATTGTGAAGTATTTGCTGAAAGTATAGTTACTGCTGCTGGTTGCACTAGCCAAAATAAAAAGTCTATATTTAGTCTTAAATTTCATCAAAGAGGCCTCAAAAAGTGTTTAGAAAGTCTTTGACTTTCTTAATCCTGCAGGTACCCTCTAATTGTGATTTCTAGGTATTGCTTGAATTAATAAGTGTTGAGTCATGTGTAATAGTTTTTCCAGTTTCAGTTCCAGTTTAGTACAACATGTTGCAAAAAAAAAATTGTTTTTTGTCATTGCGTAGTAGTTGCAGTGCTTTTAAAAATAGATGTGTTCTTGCTTTGTTTCTTCTGGAACAAGCAGGATTCTCACCCTTTGCTTTGCTGCCCTGTGTGTGGGAAGATGGGACAGGGGGATGTGTGATTTAGTTTCTTTTTTTCCAGTTCAACAAAGATTCACTCTTGTTTTCTTCTCTCAGAGAGAGGAGGGATTAAGACGCTTCCTCTTGACATGGGAGCAGCACTCGTCTGGATTATATTTGATATGTTTACTAAGAAAGAAGCATTTGTTGAGCTATTAACATGGACTTGTCGAGCTTTAACTGAGCTTATAATTATTACGAATTGCTTTGGCCTCTGTCCATAATTCTATTCTTATATCGATTGTGTGTACAAGAATGTCACCCATTTATTTTTTTTATTTATTTACTTTTATTAGTTTTACAAACAAAAACCCTTAACTCCACTACGGTGGGAATGCATTTACTATTTGTCACATCTTTACAGTGGTTTGTACTTCAGAATTTTGGTTATGAGTCTTGTATTGTATCTGTGTTTCTATCGAGGTGTCCTGCGGGTGAACGCTTGTTAGGTTGTGGGATGAGCTGATTACATTGAACAGGAAGTTAGGTCATCAACTGTGTCCATTCTCTCACCCGAACTGCACCGCTTGATAAGGTTAGAAGGTGCAAACAAATACCACAGGACAATGTTTGTTTTATAGAAAAAGAAGTCAAAGACACATACAACATAATCTTAGCAAATAAACACAACCTAGGATCTTCTTGTATGTTGGGGAATAGCCAAGTTTAGCCTGGGTTGTTACTTGAAGTTAGTCTTCACTTCCTGTGCATATACACGTTGAATTTTTGTTCGAAAGCAAATGATCTGTAAGCCATTTGTTTTAAGGGTAATTTAAGATGAATTGAAATGATAGGTGTTGAAGTGCTGTGGTATATTTACGGTTAATAGTGGTATATTTACCGTTTAAAATATTAACATAGTCAATTACAAACATTTTATTTTTGGGCGGGGGGGTCAATTCCTCACATTTTTTTTGCTATTCGCCCTTGTTGGTTTACTGTATAATAACATGCAATTTTTTTACTTCATGGAAAATGTTGGTCTAATTCTGAATTCAGAGGTTTGCCCTGCCTCTATGTAAATGCCATCGACCACGACTGTGCTGCACATCTTTCATGGAAGTCCCCTCTGGCTTCCATCAGGCAGAGGATGGGTGGGGGCGCGGTGGTATGACGTGGGTCCGAGGGCCATTGTACTTTTGCTCGGCAGTTAACTGCACCGCACGGCGCTCGCTGGATGTAAAAATAGCCGTTCGCGCAAGAATCCCAGTCACGTCACGCAAACAAAGACAGATTTATACAATTCGCGGCATCGAGTACAGACGAGCTTTTGTCCCCGAGAGGCCGCGAGCACCAAATGTGACGGTCTCGCCACTCCCCCCCTCGCAGAGGGCTCTTTGTTCTCGTGTAGACCTAGTGACCTGATAGTCAGGGCAAAGTGAAGGCGCCGTGCGTACTTGTTTACTGCATTCAGGTTGGATTGCTGTGTCATGGAAATGCTCTGCGCAATTTAGCACACAATTACAGCTTAGCCTTCAAAGCGTAACAGTCTGTTCCGTGACGCTGGTTAAAGTCTTTATTAAGTCTACAGTGAACCCTCGTTTGAGACCTTTTCGTGCGTCATGTTATCATACACGTCCACTCAGTTTGGTCGTTTGGTGAAACATACACAAAGATGGCCACAACTGCTCAGTAATCTGCAGTAATATTAGTCGTTTTTCAGGCAAAATAACACGCAAGTAAGCATATTATGCCTGTGAGTATTATATTGTTTGTCTACATGCGTTTTGTATTGTCTGTTAGCAGTAAGCTAGCGGACTTTCCTTAGACAAAGTGTGGTTGTTTAAAATACACTGTGAATTTAATCGATGCGAGTGAATTTCTTTATTTTCTTTTGTTTTTTGCGTGCGGGGCGGTGGGTCTGCTTCATGTCTGTTTAAATTGCAAAAACCTGCCCCCTCTTTCACATTACATAATTAAGAAATATATTATGATATGAATGCACGCAAAATTAAAACCATTTGACAATTTTTCCCACCTCACGCTTGGTGTTTTTTTGTTGTTGTTTTTTCTCCCCCAGAATGTGCACCAAACCAATACTGACATACTGTGGGTGCTCTTTTCAATTTCCTGCTTGGAGAAGATACAGAGCAAAGCTAATGCAAGAGTAGAATCTTATCAACTGACCTCAAAATGTGGCCTGGTGTCTGGCGGTGTTTTCTGTCTGATTTTAACAATGCCACCCTGTTATTTCACACATCTTTACTCATCTGCTGCATGTTTACTTTACACACCCCAGATGACCTGGTTACTTGTCGTTCTGCTTAGTGCAAACCATATCTCCCCTAGTCGCTAAGCTAAACGAACGCACCTGGCTAATTGATGAGCTACAGTACAGTCCACGTGTAAGTAACTAAACCGCTGATCTACAAACCCCAATTTCAATGATGTTGGGGCGTTGTGTAAAACGTAAACAAAAGCAGAATACAATGATCTGCAAATCCTTTCCTAGCTCTGATACTGGGTCCGAATGTGGTAAATTGCTGGGTTGACTTCTTCCCCCCCCAAATCTGCCATCAGTGCTTTTCACACTGCCCGTGAAAGCTGGCTACAAGTGTCGTCCTCCCTATGTCATGGCTCTGATACTACCTCCAAATGCGTGAAATTGCTGATTCAACTTCGTCCACCATTAGCGCTATGGCGGATGAGCATCCGATTTATATTTTGTCATTAGCATTTAGTGCACTTTAGGTTGCATTAAGGCATCCCAAATGCACATCGAAGCCTTTTATCAATGCTGTTAATGGAAGATATTAGCAGAAGGGCTCAGCCTCAACATATTAAGCCTGATGAAGGACTTTAAACTCTTTACAAGGGCAAGTGTATTTTTAGCATGCTTTTGGACACCCTGGTATGTTTTCAGTCACGGTGTCTTTACCGCTTTATCACATTCAGTCGGATTTAAGTTTCAGGTTCTGACAAAATGTTTATTGTAGGAGTGGGAATCAGGTAAAGCCTAATCTGGCTTGCATTTCCACCGCCGGAGGGCGGCGGAATTGCAACAGTGTAATGCGCTAAACAAGAAACACTGCTTTTAGTCATCCTTCAAGCAATGGGTTATGTTTTGGGTTGGACAGTTTGGGACCCTTTACAGTGGAAGTTCTATAAAATATGTAACGTCCTGAACTGTTGACCAATCTACGGACAGCGGTATCTAATTTAACTCAACTGAAGCGTACCACCAGGATTGGCACCCCAACGAAAGGGTACTGAACAGTGGGAGGGTTCATGTTGGAGATTTTGGGACAACGGAAAAGCTATATTGTGCAAAACTCATACTGCGGAAAATTCTGTTGATCAATCAGTGGCCAGCAGTATGTCTAGCTACTCCCCCACAAATGTACCAAACCTTACTGCCGGGACTGGCACCTCAATGAATTTGTATTGAACAAAGGAATGGGAGATTTGTGACCTTTTTAGGTCTGCAGCTAATATTAATTATGCATCGAATACTTTAGTGTTCCAGTATCCTTTTTAAAATTTTATTGAATAATCAAGTATTTGCATAAACTATATTTTGGTTGAGTTAAAGAGCAATTATGAGTACACAAAAGAGATGTCATTTTACTCAATAATGAACAACCAATTGCTCTTCTTTTTTAGATAACGGTTTTCTTAAATTCACATTCAGCAGCAAACTGTAATTTATTATCTGGAAACATTTTCATTGATGCAATTTCAAACAAATAAAACATTATAATACATTTCAGTTTGAATTTACCATTTATTGTAAGTATAAAAACACATGGTGTTAATTGAAAAAGGTATAAACAGATGTGTAACTTCACTTGAGCAGCTAGCATTTTAGCACGTGACATAATACAGTAGGTTCATGGCTGTGCGTTTGAGCTTAGACCAGACTAGACTAAAATGAAGACACCTTGAGAGCAAACACAAATATTGCCCTCATTTAGGCCCTTTTACTCTTAAGTCCTCTCTGACCAATTTTGCTACATTTCACAACCTTCTCTTGAGACGGCCCAGTACCTAATTCATCACTCTCAATATTGTTTTTTCACCTACAGTACGTGACTCAAAATGTAGCCACTTACTGATTAGATGGCTATATGTCTCACAGTGCTTATCTATTGGCCTACACTGAGCAAAACTGTCAGTTAACTAATATGACAAGCACACTGATTGACGTCACGGTATGGTTGCACACATACTGTAGTTGTCACCATTGTAGTAAACTGGCTACAAATTTGACGGTACTCATCATTAACCCTAACCCTCCGCAGGGCTAACGTTATGTTAATTAAAGTTAAAGTTAACCTCACTAATTGACAGTACATTTTTACCTTGTCATTGGTCTTCCGCTGCATTCTGTGTATCTTGTATCTTTGGAGGAAATGTTGCAAGGATTGACGTACCCTGAGAGAGGTGCTGTTGTAATACGTAAAGTCCGTGTTACAGCAATTACATATCACCGATGTTATACTTACTGCTTAGTTTGGTATGCTCCCACACTTTCGCCATTTTCTTTTTTTCTCACATTTGTATTCTCTGACGTTATCCCCCCGCTCTTTGAATCAAATGGGTGCGCTTCACTTCCGCCTCCTTCCTTCGCGGAAATGACTTAAGCGTGTTGTGCTTGTGTGTCCCTTGAGCTTAATAAAATAAGCAGTTTCCTGAGCAGAGAAAATTCCTCAAATTTTTTTTGTACTCGAAAAACTGGAGTACTCGTTTCTCCCCTTGACCTTTGACAGAGAAAACGCTATCCTGTACCAAACTAAGAAGACGGACACTTTTCTGTTGACCAATCAATGGACAGCAGTGTGTAGCTGTCCACCTTTCACAAACGTACCACAACATACAACCTGGACTGGCACCTTAACGAAGGAGTACGGCTGTCCCTCACTATATCACTGTTCACTTTTTGTGGGTTCCATGCATCGCAGATTTTTTTCATCCTACTTACATAGTGGATTATTTGCTATATCGTGGGATTTTGCGGTCATTATTTTCCACATGGACTGTCACTGCAGACCAATAACCCTGAGCCAGGAGGAAAGAGTGCGTAAAAGATAACACGTCTAAATTTTGGGATTGTTTCACCCTTAATAAATAAATAAATAAAATAAAAAAACTCAAGTGCAAATGTGCCTATTGCAAAGCACAACTGACTTCAGTTACACAACTGCACATCTAAGGTAAATTAAAGATCATTAATAAAGCCTACCACCGCTAGTTAGAACAAATTCTAATCCCTCCGCCCGAAGAAGGATAGACGCAGCCCTTTAGATCGCTTTACTGTATTGAACCAAGGTAACAAAATAAAAACAAGCACATATTCACACACAATCTGTTTTTGCCACCACTGACACAGCATCACTCAACACACAGGGTGGCTAACGGTTAGCCAGTTGAAAGCTAGCCAACGCTGCACTCTGATTCACTCAGTCCCATGCCACTCAACAGCCCAGGCCTGCCTTTTTAAAGTCACACGTATTCAGTCACAGATTACAGTATTGTGGAATGAGAGGATGGTGAGCCCAAGTGGACAAAAATGATAACTCCACCTCACATACATATAGTATTGGTGTTATCCATAAAGCTATAAAATATATATAAATAATAAGATACTACTTTATGTATTTCGTCTGTCATAGGCGTGGTCTGGAATGGGTATTTTAAGACCTTTTTGTATGGAAATGCTATACCGTTACCTACCTTGAAAGAAGGTGGATACATCAATGGATAGCACTGTGGCTCCGGGTTGCACCAGTGGGACTTGTACCCTTACGAAAGGTTACTGAATCCTTTGGGTTGGAGATTTTGGGGACCTTTTAAACCCTAAACCTTGGTGGATATGAGGCTTACGTCACTGCTTGTTCCTGTCATCGGTTCAAAGCTGAAAGTGGTTTTATACTTTTTTTCAAGATATAGTCATTTTTATTGATCCTCCCTATCTCCCTGAGAGAATTTGATGTCGGTTATGCTTAGCAGAGTGATTAGCTAGTGTTAACATTCTGGACAAAAATAGTCAGGAAGTCCACTTATGAACCGCACCACCACAAAATGTCTCAAATCCGTTGACTCATGTGCCCCCCTCTCATTAATAATGTGACTCAACTCAGTTGGCATCTTCCCCTGACCCTTCCTAACCTCAGACCCTCAATATCCCCTCTGTTTGGCCCCCCTCGGGCTGTAGTAACTGGGTGGGACAAGTGGATGGTGTCTTCCTGTGTTTCATCCTATCAGGAGACTGGGAGGAAAAGGGGGACGAAGTTTTTATGGACAGCTGCGATATCAGGAATGGGAAGGGGGGGGTCAATCCCCATCCTTATTCCAGCATCGTTCCATGCTGCCCCATTCCCAACCCTGAGACAAGGCAAGCTCCTATAAACTAAAGTTGACACTGCATTTAAATGGCTTGATCTTGAGATTCACCAGCAAAGATGGAATATTCAGAGCAAAAAGTGTGATTGGTGCTGCTTTCACATTCCTGAAGGATTCCCAACAGAGGAGGTATGTAGAGACAGGGCAGTTACTTGTTCCAACACCATGGTGTCACATTGTTTTAGTGAGTGTTTGTAGTATTTGGACTGAATGTTGGGAGTCAATATAAAGCCCCTGTGAAGTAGTATGGTTCAAATCGGTATGGCTCTGCACTTTTATCCCCCTTTTGTTGGGGGTACAGTATTTATGTCTAAAGTAGACACACTGCATTCTGGTGTGCTTCTGTGTGACCATAAGACTTGTCATCTTTTTGAAAAAATCCATAACATGCTAAGAGAATGCAACATGTCCGATGGCCCTACATTGTTGTTTTGTGTACCACAGTTGGCTTTGTTGTGTGTTGCACAGTGTCACGCTATTTACCGCCACAGTCCTGCCTGTTCGTCTAAACACCCTTTGGTGGGAAAACCCATCAGATGACTTCAATTTCACAATACTTCCAAGACATTGTGCAAAAATTTCAGGCAGTAGCTCTTCGTAAGAATCTACCCTGAAGGACATTTAATTTTTTTTAGGGGGTATGAATCTGCATGAGAAAATCAATGTGTGTTAGGAAAAAGTGTGAAAGACTACAGATGGATGAGCGTTTCGAGCTAATCACCAGCTTGCCAATGTGCCAGCACTCTCTCTCCTTATCTGTCTGTCATTTTAAAACTGACGGAGCCTTGACAGATTGAATTGGTTTTGATTGACACTGCCATCATTTGATTGACAAGATAATGATAGGATTACAGTCCATTATGAGCTGACCTGATAGTGAGCTAGCATTACAAACCACGGCTGACTGAAGGACATTAACTGTTTGGTAGCTCTGTCATTACGGCATTATGGTCAAATTGTCAAATTATTATTATACAGATTATTATAATACTTCATGAAATTATGTCTACAATGGCATTGCACAGTGGTTCTCAAAAATTTTACACCAATTACCACCTAAAAAATATATTTCCTAGTACCACCATCATGACCAACATGAAAATACATTAGTGTCGTACGGCATTGAGCTTAAAAAAAATTATTCCTAAAAGGTATCTTTAATATTATTCGAAGTCACTGTCAAATTGTGCACATTTTGAACATTAACATTAACTATAGGCAAATAAAACTGTACTGAGATTTAGATTTTTTTTAATTTTAATTCTATTAAAATGTATTGCACATAAATTAAGTGAAAATTGTACCTAAATAAATTATGGCTGCAACTCAAGATTATTTTAATATTTGATTGTCGATTATTTTTGGATTAATTGATGAATCGGATGAAAACATTTTTTCAGTGCAGAAAATGCACAAATATGAATTGATTGTGATTCAGTTACTGGTTTAGTCCGTAACATGTCAGAAAATTGGCAAAAATGTTGATCATTGTTGTGTTTCCAAATGTCTTATTCTGATTAACCTCAAAAGATCAGTCTGTTTTCATGGAAAACTACAGAAATCTGTGAATATTTACAATTGAGAGGCTGAAATTCCAACGATATGGACAATTTCAAGTCAAACCAGGTCTCTTAACAATTAATTATCAAAATACTTGTCGATTAAATTAGTTGTTGCACGTCTAAAATGTTTAAAGACAAACCATTCTTAAAGATTAGATGTGAATGTATTGTACTTAAACAATTAAATACAACTGAACTGTATGAAAGAAATGTACTGAACTGGATTAATTATTTTTTCATCCACTCTAAAATTATGCACAGTTTGAACATTTAATTAAATGATTCTTTTTCATACCACTGGTGGTACTTATACCACACTTTGAGAATCACTGGCATACCAGATATGTACAGTGCATTATAGCTGCAATACAATTTTGTATTGTACAGCAGATATTGGAGTTTCCACAATGATTAAAAAAGAAATGTGGGTCAAAATATAAATGTAAAAAAATGTCGATGTCCAGCAGGTTCGATTTTTATCCCAATGTATTTTTTGTTTCTCCAGATAAAAATACAATGGCACACAGAATTTGGACATACGTGCTTCTACACTTCCAGTGCACATTTATTCCCAATATACCGGTACTTCATATATGTCATTCATACCTTACTGTAGCATTTAAAAAAAAAACAAATAAAATGTTTGTGTGGATTAGTCTTTCATCTCCAATTTGCGTAACAGGCTTGAAACTTGTTGTCTGGTTTGTTTTTATTGTTATACTGAAATTGCTTACTGGCCACCGTTAGATTACTGTACAGTTTGTTGTTTTGATCTGACCAAGCCAGTCGTCTACATTCCACAGGCTGCTTGAAGCGTGGCCATGCTGTAACCTTAGCTCTGTGTCCCCTTCAAATCCCTAAGGGGGTAACTTGACCTAAAATGGCCGTGTGGTGTACCGGAGGGCAGAGAGAGAGATGCTCCACTTTCTCCACATGATAACAATAACACAAACACTCCAGTGTGAGTGTTTCAGGTTTATGAATTTAACTGAACAGGAAAGGTTTAATATATTTTAGTGTGCCAGATTTGAGGTTGGGTGTAATAAATAGTAAAGTAACACATAACATTTGAACAGCACTGAATGTTTGTGTACCAATTGCTTACGGTATGATAATTTAATATCACGATTAAATGTATCATATTAATACTGTTTGTACTGCTTATAGGCACGACAAAAAAAAACAACAGATGCATGCACCTAACACATTGCAACACGTTTTGTTTTGAATATAAAACATAAACGCAGATGCCC
This sequence comes from Phycodurus eques, assembly GCF_024500275.1. Taxonomy (NCBI): domain Eukaryota; kingdom Metazoa; phylum Chordata; class Actinopteri; order Syngnathiformes; family Syngnathidae; genus Phycodurus; species Phycodurus eques. Next base: position 23,189,950 of record NC_084530.1, read on the forward strand.
GGGCAGTATGGCGTGCCAGTGGTTAGCACATCTGCCTCACTCTTCTGAGGTTCTTGGCTCAAGCTTTCCTCTGCGGACTTTGCATGTTCTCCTTTTGTTTGCGTGGGTTTCTCCTTGTGCAGTATACCAATTTCCTCCCACATTCCAAAAACATGCATGTAAGCTTCAATGACGACTCTAAATTGTCCTTAGGTATACGAGTATGAAAGCTTGTTTGTTTATATGTGCTCTGTGATTGGCTGGCATCCAATCCAGGGTGTACCCCTGCCTCTCACCCAACGTCAGCTGGAATAGGCTGCAGTTCATTTACCATCCGAATAAGGACAAGCGGTATGAAAAATGGATGGATGGAAAATCACTGCACTTTTTCATAAATTTGTATACATGCAAGATTCACAAACAGCGTCGCAAAAAAAAACCATTCAACGTCGATCTCTGATTGGTTGCAAGAATGTAAACAGGAAGATTTTACGGTACGGACGAGCAAATGATATGTGAATGAAGTGACATGAATAGACAGACGCCACATTATACAAAGAGAAGTCTACGTCAGATTTGTTTACACCCAGATGCGAGATAGGGTATTAATAATAATTGCAATGTAAATCAGAATTACTAACTGAACGGTTTATTGGTTAACCGTTTCATCCCTATATGATATTGATTTTCTATGTCATTTTAGGATTCCTGGAAAGAGGTATTTTACTCCACAGTTCGATTCTTCCACGTTAGGGAAAACGTATTTTTATTGTACTATTTTTCATTGCAAAATGAATCTTTAAATAAGAATAAATGATGGATAATAATACAAATAATATGTACCAAAGAATTTCAAATTTAACAAGGGCTAACTAAATAAATATGCTATTACAGAGTGCAATCAACAAGTGCAACTCAATGGAAGCAAATACAGTTTATCCATACAAGCAAATAACAGGCTGCAGGCACCAACTTTTCACCAACTTTTCATTTGAAAAGCCCCTCAATGTAGTGAATTGTCAAGGATGGGAACAGCTCCATTGTTCTGCTTGACTATAGGTCACTCGGAGTCACTCGGAGTCACAAGCGCATTCTCTATTTACTCCTGGGTTTTTTTTTTCTCACAAGTCAAGCGAGCCGCCACGATTGTTCATATGCAATGCGATAACATGCCGGCAATGTGCTGAGGGCATTCAAATAAAAGCCTTACATATTTAAAACATTGGACATCAGTGTTTTCTCCGGACACTCCGCTTTCCTCCCACATCCCAAAAACATGCATGGTTGGTTAATTGACAACTCTAAATTGCCCGTAGGTGTGAAAGTGAGTGCAAATGGTTGTTTGTTTGTATGTGCCCTGCCATTGGCTGGCAACCAGTTCAGGGTGTACCCCGCCTCCTGCCCGATGATAGCTGGGATAGGCTCCAGCACTCCCGCGACCCTAATGAGGAGAAGCGGTTCACAAAATGGATGGATGGATGGACATCAATGCCATTTCAGGCTTTTATTTTGAAGTTGACCCAACGCGGCTTCATCAAACCATGCGTTTGCCCCCTGGTGGCTGGCTGACAAGGTTGCGAAAGCGCTTCAAATGCAGAAGTGCCTGCATTTTAAATGTAAAGATTGCCAGCGATCAGACTAATTAAAAAGTGGCAGCCAAAATCATGATTACAATTTTATGAATTATGCAGCCCTACCCCTCGTTCTCTTCCATTGTTGCTATTTGTTTGTGTTTTGGTTTTCCCAGTTTGAAATGGAAACCTGACCATCCTCGTCGGTATTTTGTTTTGGCTGCTGGTGAAGTTGTAATGGTCTTCGGACCATCTCATGCTGGGCCTTGGCTTGCACACAAAGAGAGACCCTGGAAAAATGAGCGCTCTCCTCTGGATCCAGCACTTGTCGTTCCCAAAAGCGACAATAAACAAAGCTTTTTGTTAAAATTCCTCGCATACAGCTTCAGTGTGTGTCCTTTTATGTTGGATTTCAGTGTTTCCTTACGTAACAATTATGCTGACTTTTGTATTCAGTTAAGCAATCCCAGCCTGCTGCTTCTTCTCCCCCCCCCCACAGTAAATTGTAATGGAACAGCCCACCTTTGGCACCATGACTCGCTCCCAAAATGACCTCTTTGAGGCTGCATGTAAACAAATTAATGGCCTCTTTTACACAGCGGTACCGCAAAGTGGCAGTAACATAAGAACCAGCATTAACAGCCTTGGCCTTTACACAGAACCCCGCAAAGACTGGATATTTCCTTTCACACAGCGACATGGCATCTGACAATCAGATAATTAGATGATGTCAGCACCAGTTTCTCATGTGACATGAAATGTGACAATTGCTTTCAACACAACAGAGCGGGAGAAGTTTTGAATTTCTTTTACATGCTCTCGTCACTTTACGCTGTTAAGCCTCTCTTTACTTCCTTCTAAGTGCGGATGTTTGCTGGTTGAATTTGAATCGATATGGGGAAAAGCCGGCTGGTGGGCATTGTGAACGGGGATAGATGTTTCGTTCTGCCTATGTTGCAGCTCTACTACTGCAGAAGGTGTCAAATTGTCAGGTTGACTTATCCCCCTTTTTGCATCAGTTTTGCTTTCTCACAGCAGAATAAGCACTTCAAACGCCCCTAAAATCCTCCATACCGAATGAATTCAGGAAAAAGCAATTAATTACTAAAGTACATCACATATTCTACTGCCCACACTTCTCTTTTCACCAATAATGTTCCATTTACGCTATTTAAGTGGAGTTTTTAGGGAAAGTGACGCCGTTTGAAGTGTAATGGGTATTTTGGCGCTATGCTTTACAGAGCTCTTTGAAATTTTGGCCCGTATGAGCTTATTGGTGGATATTTTTACCTGAAACTTGTCAGCCAGTCGGAGAAGGGCTTCCCAAAGTAGCAGATGAAACGAAAGGGTCGAGGAGATATGTTGAGAAATAATAATGCTTCATTCTAATTTGAAGGTTTTTTTTTTTTTTTTTTTTTTTTATAAACCAGATTTTCTATGGGCAATATCAAAAACACTTCCCCAAAATGGCATTTTTCCCGACACAAAAAAAATCTTTCGGAACCCATTATTCAGGTACTCTGGTTGGAGTGGCCATTCCAACAGGACATTTGGACAGACTGTCATTTTTGGGAAATCTTGTCATGTTGCCAATTGGTACCTTTGACACAGTGACACTGGAAAAGACTACTTTGATCAGAGCGTGTAAGGCGTTGCAGGCATATTCCCGACATTGTTTCGACTTTGATACTATCTCAGAAGGTGTAAAATTTACAGGTCGACTTTGTCCCCCTTATATTACGTCAGTACCTTTCATACAGACATGACAAAAAGCCAGCTTTTTGACGGGCAGTGTGAAAGGGGCTACAAACCTCGTCAGGCCTGTGTTTTGACTCATACTACAGAAGGTGGGATCGAAACTGTCGGATCGACTATATCTGTGATGGACAGTTTAAAAGTAGCTACAGGCTTTGACAGTCTCTGATACTACCCCAGAAGGTGTCAAATTACTGGTTTGATTCCCCCCCCCCCCCATTTTGCCACATTACTTTTCATACAGTAACACGGGGGGGAAAGCAGGCTTTGGACTGTGTGAAAGGCTCTAAATGAGTCCGCCCACCTTTGTTTTCCCTCCAGTACTACCTTTGAATTCGGAAAAAAACAAGTCTACTTTGCCCCCACATTCTGTGTCCATTGGTACAAAATATTGTCATCGGAAAAAAAATGAAAATTTTGGCTTTGAAAGGGACTGATGCTGATATATTCACCTCTATCATGCCCTTTTTGTTGCGAGCCAGAAGATTTATGGCTAAAAAAAAAAATCCGCTTGCTGTTGCGCATTTGTTTAGGCAGGCATTCCGGTAAAACGAGATTTTTGTTTTTTCATGGATTAACTGTGAAATGTTTCGTTTCTCTTTTTTGTATATTCATGACTGCATGGTATGGTAGCATTTACTGTCAGAACATATAGAGGGACTTCAGGTGTCTGCCAGTAAGCAAAAACTTTAGGAAAAGCGTTTTAGACCAGCTAAAATGTATTTGGGGTTAATCAGAGGCACTTCAAATAATGGCAGGTGTGTGCTGAATCTCAATTAACATGACTTTGAATGTGATTGGTTAATTCAGAACACAGTCACATCCCATTTGTAAGGGGGGGTACACAGTTGTGCAACCACATTATGTTTTTTTTTTTTTTCGCCCTCTCAGATTTTTTTTTATTTCCCCTCTCAAATTTATTTACATTTTTTTTTTTTTTTTTCAAATTGAGTTATACAGCTTATTGGTCACTTATGGTGAAAACAGTTTAATTATGGTTTATCTTGGTCTCTTTTTTTTTTTTTTAGACGGGTGTGTAGACTTTTCATATCCACTGTATAGAAATAAAATGTACTTACTTACTTTACAACAAATCTCATTGAGAGGAGCTCCTTATCTCTCTTGATGGATTAAGTTCTCAACCACAATCAGGATGTGACATCAGACTGTGGCTTTTGTCCTGCTTCTACCCGATGCACATTTGTCCTTTAATGGCCTCGCCTCCCCTCGCCTTGTTCACTCACGGTCAGTTGGGAACGGAGTGGTCGTTGTTAGAGCGAGCTTTAACTATTTTTGGTGTTTTGTGCAGGCATGGAAGAAGCGGTGGTTTATGCTTCGCAGTGGCCGTTTGACAGGCGACCCAGATGTGCTGGAGTACTACAAGAATGACCACGCCAAGAAGCCCATCCGCGTGATTGACCTCAACTTGTGTGAGCAGGTACCCTTCCTTTTCATATGCATAGACTTGTCTTTGTTTCAATTTTATTACTGCAAATTCACTACACTATGGAAAATCTAGCTTTCCGTGGTAGTGGGTTGCTTTTTACAAGAGTGGATGATTTTTTGTAGGGTGAGCCTTAGAATATGGTTGTCAGGGTAAATAGTATAAAATAGAATATTCTGTAATTTCCTGTTTTTACAGGAATTAAGTCATATTACGATAGAAACAAAATGACCCTTTTTTGATGATAAAGTTGATGAGAAAAATGTCTCAACTGAACCAGCCGGTCCTACCATCACTGTGTATATATGTATTGTGTTTTACAGTAATAATTAACTATATTGGTGGCACGGTGACCGACTGGTTAGAGCGTCAGCCTCACAGTTCTGAGGACCCGGGTTCAATCCCCGGCCCCACGTGTGTGGAGTTTGCATGTTCTCCCCGTGCCTGCGTGGGTTTTCTCCAGGCACTCCGGTTTCCTTCCACATCCCAAAAACATGCATTAATTGGAGACTCTAAATTACCCGTAGGTGTGAGTGCAAATGGTTGTTTGTTTGTATGTGCCCTGCGATTGGCTGGCAACCAGTTCAGGGTGTACCCCGCCTCCTGCCCGATGACAGCTGGGATAGGCTCCAGCACGCCCGCGACCCTAGTGAGGAGAAGCGGCTCAGAAAATGGATGGATGGAATTAACTATATTATTCATATAATTTCAAAAGTACATTTGGCTAGAAAGCAAAGCATGGCCTCTCAAAATATTCACACACTGTCCTTATTCTTGACTGTTTCCTCTTTGTGGCCATCTGCTTCTGCATTGACTATCGTGTCATGTTTTTGTGGTTCAATGAAAAAATAATACCGTACAGCGTATTGTATATGGAGCCTCAAAACCGGTTACAGTGGCGCAGTTTTTCCATTGCAGTCGGTCGGTAGATGTGTGGTGCTTAATCGCTAGGTGTGTGGCGAAGAGTTGCCAATTGTAATTTTGTTGCAAAGGTCCATTTCAGTCGCATTCGGCAACGTCGCTTGGTATATGGTGGGACTTATAGGTCATGTGAATATTGGAGCTGTTGAAATTTAGGACTAATCCATCCCCTCTTCCACCCTTAGGTGGATGCCGGGCTGACGTTCAACAAGAAGGACTTGGAGCACAGCTTCATTTTTGACATCAAGACCATCGACCGTGTCTTCTACCTTGTGGCTGACACGGAGGAGGAGATGAACAAGTGGGTGCGCTGCATCTGCGACATATGTGGCTTCAACCCCACCGATGACGGTAAGAACCAGACCTATTACTGTACATTCCTCTTGTGTGTCCCCAGAGGGCTACTATCTCTCAAATTTTATTTTGGAGGATTATGGCTAACCTTCTCCATTGGCCCTGGCCCCAATTATCTAGTTGTTGTTGTTTTAGGGCTGGTTTTGCACAGTTCCCCGCTGCTGTTTCGAAGCATTACAGTACATCCAAAAAGTATTTGCAGCGTTGGACTTTTTCCACATTTAGTTATTTGTCAGCGGTATACCAAAATTGATAAACCTAAGACATCACATGTATGTTAGTATTCAGTCTTTGCAATGAAACTCAAAATTCAGGTCAGGTGCATCCTGTTTCTGCTGATCAAACGGTACCTTAATTGCAGTGTGTGGTAAATGCAGTTGCTCAGGCATGATTTGGAAAGGTACACACCTGTTTATATACATTGATTCCATAACTTTAAGAGTGCGTCAACTTATGAGTTTTCCCAGTGATGAGGCAAGACTTGGTCAATTGTTGTTTTTCTTTTTTTTTTTTTTTTTTTTTTTTTTTTGCCTTTGTGTTGCAAACCAAAATTTGCGTTATGAGTGAGCTTCAGGGCTGCCGACTCTCGAGTGAAGAGGAGAAAGAACTGTAATGCTCTTGCATGTGGACAAGGAGTGCCACAGTCACTGATGCACTTGATACTTTTCTTAATGGGAGAAACAGTCAAACACACAAAACAAAAAGAACAATTCCAAGGAGCTGCTGTAGGCCTCAACTCACACCCAGTTTCTCACATGCAAACTAAACCCACCAACAGACTGACTCCAGCTTCTGATGTCACTTGGCCATGTGCGTGAAAAGCACACATCAATACACAAATACTACAGTGCATTACAATGCACTTTATAAAAATTCTATTTTATTATGATTTTATGTGATACAATGCTAGCTGTTTTTCTTTACTAAAAACTAAATATTTACATTTTTGGGGGTTGGAATGTAATTAATGACATTTCAATTCTTTTAAGTGGGGAAAATTTATTTGAAATACAGGTACAAGCAAATTTTGTTTCAAGCTTGGTCTCCGAGCGAATTGAACTCTTAAGTCGAGGTACCACTGAAAGGTCCCACAGTTGAAGAAATTGTCTGTTGACCTCCGGAATGGGATTGTCTCGGAGCACAAATCTGGCTTATCGCTGGCGTCAGGCCGAAACCACCATGTCCAAATTTGGTAAATTTCATATTTTCTCACAAATTCATACAATTGGCCAGTGCCCACGTAGGAATGTTATGTTTTTTGAAGAGGAAAAATAGCATTCTATTGTATTGGACTTTATTAAAACATAGAACATCAACATAATTCAATAGAATGCAACGAAACAGTTTTTGCATCATGTTTTAATGCTGCAATTCATTTCATTGTGCTGCTCCTTCTGATGTAGCTGCCTTTGCCACCGGGAGGCTGTAAGTCATGCAGACACTACTGAAAGTGACCTAGTAAGAGTCTGTAATATTTGTCATTTTTCAGAGAGGATTAAGAATATATACCTGTGAGTATTGGTATATTATCTGGCTACATGTGTTGCGCCACTGTTTGTAGTTGAATGTCCGTAGCATAAAGGGTTTTAAAACGGCAGATATCGATGCTACTAACCAGTCACGTCAATGGCATTTTCCTTTGTATGTCAGCATTAAAGCTATAATGCACGACTGTTTTTTGTTTAAAAGGTCATTTTCACCCAAGTCACTACTAGAGGAGATGACACAATGCTGATTAAGCCATTCAGCTCCTCTAACATCTTGCTGTATTGTCAGTATATATTTTTTATATTTAGTGAATGCCGTATTAATTTCCCGTGCTGGCCCGTTTGGTGCAACACTGGAAATGACAGCACGGAAATGACAGCATGGTAATGACGCATGTCCTTCAAAACATAGTAAAAATGTTGTAGAATCACATATAACGGGCATAACATGCATTGCCTACGTCTTATTGAAGCGACGGCTCTGTTCTTTCGTTGTTGTGTAGAATTCAAGCTTGGTGTGGGGTGGGGTGCCAAAAGTTACATACTATAGCTTTAAGCTAGCGGGCCATTCTGAAGGAATCGTTTTTTTTTTTTTTTTTACTTACACAAAGTTTCATTCTCATTGTTTTAGTTGAACAGTAAACTTCAAGTGGGGTGTCATTAAACAGCTTGAAGCTTCTTTTTTGATGAATTGTTCACTGTTTGACAAACTGTTGTTTATTGTCAATGGAGTTGTAGTTCAGTTTTGTCCCCCTTATTAAATGTCTGTGCTTTTTAGATACGATTAAAAGGTGAAAAAATTGGACTAATTTGACAAATTCATCTTTCAACCTTTCAGTCCTGTTGCTTCAAGGCCGTTCTCTCCACTATTTTGTTGATGTCGCTTTTGTGTAAAATTCTTGGTCTCCTATAGCAACTAGTGATTAAAAACCGGTGTTGTGAGAGTAAACGTGGGAAAATAAGCTGCTTTGGACCAACATTCTCGCATATCGCCTTCCCCGCAGTTCTTCTTACAAAAGAATGTCCTTGGCTCTACGTTTTGCACTTGTGATTGTGCGGGCCCACTGTGTGTACATGTGTGTGTGTGTGTGTGTGTGTGTGTTGCTGAAGTGCTAAATAATCACGCTGATGATATGAGACGGCAGGAGAGAAGTAAGAGTGGGAGGTGTATATGATCAACAGGTATCTGTGATTCAGCACCTCTGCCAACTGATGGCGATGAGACAGATGAGCAAGCCATGCACCTTGAAGAGCAGAGAAAGTTTGTCATGCGAGAAAGTAGATAAGAGTAGGCAGGGGAAATATCGAGGGAGAAAAAAAGAGTACAAATTAGCACATTTATCTCTTAGCGCTACATTGCATTGGCTTTCAGTTGGTGTCGTTTAGCTTCTTTTACACAGAGATCCCCCAATATTCTTGCATTAGAGCCAAGACCTGGCCTTTTCCACCAGTGCCTTTTTCACAGAACCCAGTGAAGGTGTGATATTGCTTCAGCTTTGTGCGTTTTTTCACAAAAACAGCGTAATGTAAGAAGAAGCCTTAATCTTATGGGCATGCAGTTATCGTAATATTACAAAAAGTCTTTATTTAATAAGATTAAAGTTGCAATTTTTGCAGGAATAAATTAATAATTTTAGGGGGAAAACATCTCAATATTACAAGAAAACGGTTAAATTTATGTGAATAACGTAATAATTTAAGGTGATTAGTCTTAATTACAACAACAATGCTAAATTTTATGATAAAGTTGTTATCTTACTGGATTAAAGTAATAATTTTACAAGAAAAAAAATCGTATTACAAAAAATCTTATTACAAGTGATAAGTCTGATTTAGAAAGTGAAGTTGTAATTTACAGGAATAAAGTATAAGTTTAGAATTAACTCTTAATATTAGGAGCATAGTGTAATTATCAAGGAGTAGAATCATAATTTGGAGGGGAAAGTTTTTTTTTATATATATTGCAGACACAGGTCCATATAAATCAGGAGCCATACAGTATAAAAAAAGAAAATGGAAATTAGAGAGAGAAAAGAGATAAAACATACAAAACTGTGCATATTAAAATGTGTACAAATATTGCACCAATGCCGTCTAAGGTATAGATATAGCAACATTTCTTTGGGCTGTCTTCGACTTCTATTATGTGGTTCTCTGACTTGTCCAGTCGACACATTAAGCTTCACTAACATAGGTAAAACTTTTATCAGGCACCAAAAGACTGTACTAGATGGAATAAGTCATTACAGAATTGCTATCGGTGCTGTGCAAAAAAAAAAATTTGCTATCTGACGTGTCAGCATTCAAATCTGACATAGACACAAGATGAGCTATTGTCCTCTATCAACAATTGAATAAAAGCTTACCTGTTCAGAAATTAATCGAATATTCATAAGTTTATACAGTAGTGCCTTGAGATACAAATGACCCGGGTTTTTCCAGGTACAAGCTGTCATTCAACTGATTTTATTTATTTATTGCTTTGATTTGTGAGCTCAAATTTGAGATATGAGCACTGTATGGTGGCAGTGAACTCACCTCAACTTAATAGCAGCCCTTTGGCAAATGGTGAACAATTCTTCAAAAAAAGAGGGTTAAAGCTTTTTAATGCCACTCCCTGTTGAAGTTAACTGTCAAACCTTCACCAATGGATCATAAAATCAAGTTGTATTTTTCTAAAGACACTTGAATGTTGGTATAAAAATAGCTTGGAGGGGGGGAATAATTTTTATGTATGTTACGACAGTCTGAATTTTACGAGAATAGTTAATATATTTTCTGCCAGTGCCATTGACTTCAGGTTGGTAGAAGCCTGGGAGAAGGTGTTAAATTTTACATCCATGTCCCCGCATTGCAAAATTCCATTTTGGGTTGAGTTTGTACCCCATTCCATGTGGGTGTCGTTTTATACAGTACAGTGACACCGTAAAATGATGGCTTTTCCAACCACATGATCTTACAGTATGTTGCATTTCAACACAAGCTAAAATGGTCACCATCCTCTCTCCTTTGTCTTCAAGAGGCTGCCAAAGCTGGCCAGCAGTCGGCCATCGGGGGCCTGGTGGTGGGCACCCCTCCGCACACGGCGCTTGGCAACTTGGTGGGTCAGCCGGCGGCAGCCCTGACCGCCGTGCCACCTCCCTACCAGCCGGTCAGCGTGCGGCATCTGGACTCCCAATCCAGCACGGAGGAGCCCCAGGATTACTTGTGGCTGGTCAACTGTGAGAGCAAAAAGCCCGATGCCAACAGGTAAGACCCCCGTGCCGTTCTTCCTGTGCTGCTTCTTGTCCTTCCACCATTCTTCATCCCTGCTGCGCCTCGTGTAGCTCAGTGCCGCTTCACTTGTCTCTGGAGGGAGACCGGGAATATTTGCTCCTGGAGGAGTGCGAGAGCAGGACTCTTCCTCCCCAGGCTAGTCTGTGAGTGACCCGCCATTCAGCTTGAAAGTGCTTGGTTTGTGTGTGGTGTTTGACCCACCCAAAACTAAAATGCGTTTCCATAGCTTCTTGAAGATGGTTTTGGTGCATTTTGAAGCATTTGGATTGTCCTTTCTGTTAGATCAAAACCTCACACGCATGTTTTGAAATTAACCAACAGCATTTCATTGTCGAAAATGGTCATTTCATTTTGGGATGGGCAGGAATTATTAAGAATTATTTTGGTCTCACGTTTATGTCGCCAGGGTTGTGCTTTGTAGTTAAAAAGTACTACATGATGGCAAAATGTGCAATTTATGGCAGTTTATAGGTTTTTGGGCACATAAATAAAGGACTTGCCTGCTTAGTGCCCAGCATTTGTTTATATGCAGCGATTAAGTAGAGCAGAGACTTAAACCCAAACTTATTGTCTATATGTGGTGATTCCAATTGCATGGTGGGTAGGGATGGTAGATGGATGGATGATAGATACCTTATGCATCCTGTGAGGGAAATTAAATTGTCGCAGCATCAATATTGATGTTCATCTCAACTCAAACGTCCATCTCCTGTGTTGTCATCTCAGAGCCCACACTGAGTGTTCCAAGTCTACCTCCTCCGAAACGGACCTGAATGACAACCTCCCGTCACACCGAACGCCCACGTCGTCCACGTCATCGGCCAAGCACACCTCTCAGAACGGCTTCTTTGCCGGGCACCCGGCCCCCGCCTCTGCTTCGTCCCTATACGACTCCCCGCCGTCACGGGGCGCCTCCCTCCTGAGCGACAACGGCCTCTACCACCTGCCCCGCAGCTACTCTCAGGTAGGGCTGCCAATGCAAGGTTTGAAAATTATTTTTTACTTTGAGTTTTGCTAACCATTGCTTCATTTGAGGAGAAACTTTCTAATTTTGAGGAGCAATTTTTTTTGCAGGTTAACTGCACAGACCCGAAGCAAGGGTTTTATTAAATAATAAAAATACAACAATATAACGGGGGAGTTTAATGTAGTGCTGTTGCTAACGAATATTTTAGTACTTGAGTATCCTACTGAAAATTCTATCGAACAATCGAGTATTTGGATAAGCTATATTTTGCTTGGTTAAATAACAATTATGAATACAAAAGCAAAAAGATATTTCACTTAATAACGGATGTCTAATTGGTTTCCTTTTCTATATAATCAACATTTCTTTAATTCACATTGTGCATAAAAGATATAAGGTATTTCAAAAAAACATTAACAGCCTTTGTGCATCTTCACTTAAGCAGCTACTGTTTTTGCATTGTGTGACATATTAATACATTGGGTTCATGGATGTGCATTTATAAGCTTAGACCAGCTAACAAGAAAATAGACAAATATTCTTTGTACTACTAAAGGTTTTGGAAGTGTTCAACTTTTTCAAACTAAAATGAAGAAACCTCGAGAGAAAACAAATATTTCTTGCATCTGACTTAACCAAAACTGTCTTCTGTTTGGGTACATGACTCATTTTGCTGGTATTCCTCTGTGGCCACATTTGCCATGTTTTTCACCTACTTGACTCAAGGTTTTGCCACTTACAGATCATCAGATGGTAGTATACTGGCCATATGTCACACAGTAAACTACACTGAGGAAAAGCACTTGTAAGTAACGCTATGGTTGCTATAAGGTGGCGTACTGTACTTGTTACCTTCATAATAACCAAAGATTCATTTTCTACGCAAACTAGTTCAAAATTCAGTTCCTTTATCACAAAATAAACTAGTTCATACTTTTTTTTTTTTTTTTTTTCCCCCGAATACTCTATTTTGCTGACTTATCCACATTTGAAGGCATTACAGTACCTTAATTGCTCCAATTATTTTTTTATTTATTAATTTTTTTAAATACTTGACCGTAGCAGTGGCGTATCTGAAGCTGGGTCATAACTCGATTGACCAAAGGGTGGCTCAAAACGCGAAAAACTTTTGGTGCCCTTGTAGTTGCATTAATATTTAGGCAGGATTATGCCAAAATGTATTTTCATCAACTATTTAAGCTCCCTATGAGGAGCCAACCTTCATTTTTCAATTCCTGGTTTATTCTCTTTAATTCTCATGGAAAGTTTCACATTTTGAAATTTACCATAATTTTTCCCCTTGCTCTCAGGACACCGTGCTGCTCCCCAAGTCGGCATCGTCCCCCACGGCCCACCAGGACGTTGGCGGCGAGGGGTCTGAACTGTACGTCTTCAACACCCCCTCACGAAAGCCCTCCGTGGAGACGCAGATACGCAATCTGTCCATCAGCTACGACATCCCACCCACGCCCGGGGCTAACTCTACCTACCAGGTCCCCCGCACCATGTCGTCCTCGGAAGGCGGGGGGGACGTCCTGCCCCCTCCCAGGCCACCCAAGCCCATCTCCGGACCCCCGCCGGCCCACGCCGAGCGCTCCCCCACAGACACTTATTACATGCCTCGCTCGGCGTCAGAGACCGACGGAAACTACTGTGTGCCTACAAGTGCTTGCAATAAAGCTTTACGCAGCAACACTATCGGAACTGTCGACAGTTCGCGCCTACGCAAAGGTTTGTATAGTTGAGATATTTATTTGGGGGGAATGACATAGAAGGGGTATTAGGCCCGCATTGCAGGGAAAACAAATATCGTTAGCCTGATAGTATAGTTGACCAAGTCATTTTTGAATGTTTTTGGAAAATGAGAAAAGTTGCCTCGATTCAACATTTGCAGATTACCATGACCTGGATGACTGAGAAGCTACACTGACATAAAGAGGTATTTTTTTTTTAAAGTTTATTTTTTCAGATATTGTGACAGTCAGTTAAAAATGACTTGGGCAGTTATGCTAGTGGGCTAGCAATATAATAAAATTACAGGAATTACAAGATGTAATGTTACAAAAATAAAGTTGTTAACCGACGTGACCGTACTCTCGTAAAAGCACAACTTTATTTATTTATTTATTTATTTATTAAATTATACATTTCTCTTTAAAAGTTACAGCTATCCTTGTAAAATTTTATTTTTTGTCATATTACAACTTTGTCTTGAAATTACATTTTATAGTACATTGTATTATTTACTATGACTTTATTGGCGGAATATCTCAGCTTTATTCTCATCATATGATGACTTTATTCTCATATAATTATTTTTTCTCATAATGTTATGACTTGAAATACAGTGGACCCCTCTTATTCGCAGGGGATGGGTACCAGGCCCGATCAGGAATAGTGAAAATCCGTGGATAATTGACCCAAATTATAATTGCACGGAAAATACATTTTTATTTTTATTTTTAATTTTTTTAATTTTTTTTTAATCCCAAATGTTTTTGAATAAGCGGGGATACACTGCCAATAATAGTTTTCCACCCTAAAACGTTTTCGGAGGGGACGGGGGACGGGGACTTTATTCTTTAAAATCGTTCCCCCTGTAAAATCCTTAAATTTCCCGCATTTTTGTCTCCTAATATCAGCACTTAATTGTTGGAAAATCACAATTGTTTTTGCTCACATTTTTTTTTTCTCGTAATATTACGATCTTCATCTCGTGAAATTAAAACTTGATTCCCATAAAATGCTGACTTTAGTCTTGCAAAATTATGACTGTATTTTCTTAAAATGGAACGAGAATGACAACAACCAAGTGTCACTCCACTCTCTCCCCACCTCTTCCGCTTCCTCCTCCTCCTCCTTGTGGTGATAAATGTCATCTGAGTGTCGTTGGTTGCATCTGATCCCTCTGAAATATCAACTGTGATCATCTGTGTAAGCAGGTGGTCAGTCCTCATCAGTGCTTTAACGCTTGGGGAACGTGTTAAATTGTGTGAACTGTCCTATTTAATATTATTATTATTATTTTTTTTTTATTATTCTTATTTTTTTTTAAAGATTTTGGTTCCCAGGACTGCTACGACATTCCCAGATCCTTCCCATCTGACAAGAGCTGCTCATTCGACTTCAACGAAAGTTTCAACAGCTACTTTGTGAGTTCTAGGTTGACAGGTCTACAGCCACACTCTAATTTGTATAGGCATCTTAAACTCTTATAAAAAAAAAAAAAAAAAAAAAAAAAAAAAACACCCTGGTAAGATTAGGAAGTTAATTCTTCTGTAATTCTATTTTGTAATATTTCAACTTTGCGATTTGCATGCAGCCCATGCTACCACTAAGCGCAGTTGAACATAAGGGATTGAAGGGGACGATTAATGGACCCTCTTTAGTCTCCCTTGGTGTAAATTGGAATTGGATAACTCGAAAGCGTTTGCATGGTCAGATTATACACGTTTACAATGTTTTAATTGTCTTACACAGTGGTATAATGTTCCATGTCATGTTCAACGTTTTACAGAAAATATTTTATTAAAAATTTTTAAGAGTAACAGGGAACATTAAAAACATTTAAGATCGTACCGTGATAGCTATCGATATCGACTGATATGAAAACAAAACGTATTAGAAATTATTTCCCCATATGCCCCAGCCCTATCTGTACATTTTTGGGATGTCGGTGCTAGAAAAAAATTTCATTTTGTAATTGATATATTCTTTGAAGCATTAATATTAATTTGTGCAATTGCAATGCCTTGCTTTTAGTGAGGTTAGTACACAGTCGTAGCCATAAATGCAATTTTACTAATAATTGGTATAATAATTTTTTTTCAGTTTTCGGCCTTAGTTTCCTTGTTTTTTGTTTTGGCTACCGATTAGTATTTTCATTTTAGTGCGTCCCTAATCATGACGTTATTCTTGTAAGATTACAACTTTAAATGTAAAATTGCAACTCATCTTATTGCTACGTCATTATCCTTTTTATTGTAAAAATTTTGTTTAAAATAAATTGCAATAATGTTTTTGTTTTTCACCTAAAATTGCTACTTCAGTCTCATAAGATGAAGACTTCATTCTTTTAAAATATTTTTTAAAAACCCAGTATTGTTCCTTCATTCTCATAAGATTGCAAACTTTTAACAGTTTTATTAAAATAGAAAAATTGGGGTCTTAATTTTCCTTCATAAAATGACAACTTCTCGTAAATTGCAAATTTAATCTCTCATAGTTAATTTTTCTTCTAACAAGACTATTATAAAAGTTTGACTTTTTAACATAATATTTCTACTTAATTCTCGTAATATTTATTCATTTTTTGGCACCACGTTGTCGTTTTCTTGTAAAATTATAACTCGTTACCCAAGATAACCAGATCTTATTCTCTTTTTAAAAATTACCAGATTTTTGTTTTGTTATTTTGGAATGGGACGGACTAATTAGACATCGGTAATGTTAGAATCTCTGGGAAAATTGGGAGGTTTGACATAAACATAAAGAAACAAAAGCTTTTTTTTTTTATATAATAAATTTGAAGAGACCAACTTTAAAATATTCGTAATTGCAAATCACTGGTCTTTTATAGAAAAATAAAGGAATGTTGCCCGTGAGCAGCCAGTCCACCGAGGAGGTGGACCAGAACTACGTCCCCATGAGTGCCAATTCCCCGTCCCACCACCACTCGGGCAGCCTGTCGGAGCCCGTGCACGAGACCAACTACGTGCCCATGACGCCTAGCACCATGGAGTTCTCCTCGCTGGGCAAGCAAGTGCCGCCTCCCGCCCACATGGGTTTCCGTTCCAGTCCCAAAACTCCGCCGCGGAGGCCCATGCCCAGCGACTGCCAGCCGCCGCCTGTGGACCGGAACCTCAAACCGGATCGCAAAGGTGGGCACTTGCCTTGGAGCTTGTCACGGCACTACAGTGGTACCTCCAGGATCCAATGCATCCCCATCTTGAATTTGCTCGACTTTCAAGCTCATAAAGTTTTAACTGTACAGGCACTTTATATGTAATATTTTAAAATTTAATTATGTTATCATACAAATAGAGGTCAATATTAAGGCATTAGAAACAATAAAACACTTAAAACTTGAATAAAAAATCACACTCACATTTTGACCCTAGTCTAGTCAAATAAACTAAATACTAAAACATTTTTTAATTGTAAAATTACCAATTTTGTGTCATGAAATTACTACTTTATACTCGTGAAATTGCAAATGTTTTTCTCTTAATGTTTTTCTTGCAATAATACTTTTTCATTTAAATTTTTCGACTATCATTAAAAAATGTTCCCGTAAAATTACATTTTTGTTTTGTAACATGCTTGTCGAATTGTAAAAATGAACACTTTTTTCTTATTATTGTTTTGACAATATTACGACTTTATTCTTGTAAAATTGCGACTTTTATTCTAAAATTACAATGTTCTCATAAAATTTTTATTTTATAAATTGTAATATTACCCTTTTTTTCTCATTGTTTTCTTATTGCAACACTTTTCTCGTTAGTGCAGCTCACAACCAATATTGCAAATTGCGACTTTTTTCCTGTAATATTTTTACTTTAGCATTAAAATAAATTTTCCTTTCTAAAATTGTTTTTAATTGTAAAATTACCATTTTTGTCCTGTAGAAGTAGAAGTTTACTCATTTATTTTGTATTGTAAAATGAAAGTTTTTCAAATTTCAAAACTTTCTCGTAAAATGTTTTTTATCTTGTAATGTTGCAATTTGTCTTGCACTATTAAGACTTCAAATTATAAATTTTGACTGTTTTGTCTCATAAAAGTAAAATTTTACTGTGGTCTTACTTTTTTATTGAGTGACAATTTTTGTCATAAAATTTCAGCTTTCTATCACCTAAAAATACGAACTTTCTCTCAATGTTACAGTTTTTCTTGCATTGACTTTCCTCATTGTAAAATCATGAATTTTTGTTATTTTTTTAAATTCTTAAGTTACCATGTTTGTAAAATTAAGCTGTGCTTAACATTTTGGTAGGTAACTAAAGATTTAGTCATTTGTTTAGTTTCACACTTAATGGGTGAATAGGCACTTTGGAAACCCAACTGTTTCTATACAAACAAAAGGACATTTTCCATAATATAGCCCCTTAACGGCGTTTGCAGGAGCTTGAAGGTACCACTGTCGACTGTTTGCAGAGGGCTTGTGTAGTTGGTGTTTGTCAACTTTACATTCCATGCTGCGGACGAGCCATCTGTGTCAGTAGCCTTAACCCATTCGTGTGTCTGCTCTGCTTGAGTGTCAGTTCTTAATGTTGTGAATACCAAATCCACTAACTAGCATCTCATCGCACGACTTGAATTAATTTTGATGCTTGCTGCATCCTCTTAGAACAAAGCACAGTGAGCTCCTTGTCAAAGGGCTCCTGAGCCTGAGGCCCTGCAGACTGTTTTAGAAGTTTGGAAGGTTGGGGTGGGGGGGTTGTTTCCCTTGTGCCATGGGGTGGCTGAACTCGGAGTGGTCACCCTCTATCCCCTTTGTTTCCCGCGTGTGAATGGAGCGCTTTGATGCGGGAGCTCTTAGCGAGGGGGAATTACCATCTGGGCCAAACGCTGAGTAATGGAGGGGTCAGAGAGAGCATTGAAACCGAATGTTGAGTCCAGAAACTACAACGAAGAAATATGATTTAAGAAAATCAGTTCAGCTAGCTTTGAACCGCAATTTCTAGGGGTGTGACGGTGAATGTATTCAGATATTTAGGGGGGAGGGGGCTACCGAGCATACAGTACGAGTTCCAACATGGAACATATTATGTAAGGGACAGGTAGGGTACCTTCCCGTGCGCTCTACTCACGCGTCAACTCCGTAAACAAATACAGTGCAGCTCACGGTCTTGATAGCCGATGTCGAGGCTAGTGTTATGCTTTTGGCAACTTGTTAACTCATTTTAAACATCTTGGATGAACAACGTGACATCATGGCAGCGTAACCGGGAAATGACTTCAACAAAGACGCAACAAACGTGCTGACATTTCTGTAATCGGCAGCTTCAAATTCCATCTGCGTGAATCTGCTCTGTTTGTGTCCTTATTACAAGGTCATAATGTGAGGTCTTCATTCTTGTGAAATTGCAGATTTTCTATTGTAATAATATAACTCTTTTCTTGTAATATTACAATTTATTATTGTAAAATTACAGCATTTTAATATACTATTATGCCTGTTTTCTCTCAATAATCTCGGAATTGTTACGTTTTTCTTGGAAAGTTCTGACTTTTATTCTTACAATATTACTTTTTTCTCAAACAATTTCAGCTTTTTAAACAAACTTAGTGCTCTTTTCTCATATTGCAACTTTTCTCTTGAGGTATTCTGACTTTATTATTGTCAAATTACATTTAACAATATTCCTTTATTCTAGTAAAATTATGACAGTTTTTTCTTGAAATATGACTTTATTCTTATAAAATTTTAACTTTTCATGCCATATTATAACTTAATTCTGAAATCAGGGCTTGATTCTTATGGCTTTTGAAATATAATATTGCTACTTAATTCTCATGAATCTACACCTCAAATTACAACTATTGTATCATATTAATACTTTTTCTTAAAATATTACATTACACTTGTAAAAGTAGTTTTTATTTTACATAATATTGGATGTTATTTTTGTAAAATTAAGATTTTTTTTTTTTTTAAGTTTTATTTTTTTAAATTCTGACTTAATTAAATGTAAATAAATTTAGCCTTTGTTCAATTGTATAAAATTATTACGAATTGATCCTTTAAAATATACTTTTTTAGGGATAGAATAGATAGAATATTGCTATTGGGAAATGATTACTTTTCTCATAGTATTCAGATTTTTTATCTAATCCATCTTTAGTCTCATGAAATTATGACATTTTTCTTCATAATAAACACAAGATGTTATTCTTGTTAAATTGTGACTTTATTTAGTGTTCTTTCCTTTTATTCAGATCAAACCCATCTGAAAAATTGATAGCTTAACCTGGCTGAACTATTTAGGCAATTTTATTTAGATTTTTGAAGTATCAAAAACATTGTAGGTTTCCTTGCGTGAATGCCATGTGTGTGTCAAACGACAACACGTCTTTATTTATTTATTTTTTCTCTTGCCGCAACACGCCTCCAAGGACTCTCCGTGCTTTCGCACAGCTCGTCATGCATGCTGCACAGCTGTGATGTCAGTCTTTGTGTGGGAAGCCGTGTGGGGAATGTTTTTCTGGGTGGGGGGCAAGGAGGAGCATGGCTCTTGTGTTGTCATGGCGAATGTCATCGGGAGTGGGGTGGGTGTGATTTGGGCGTTGAGCGGCTTTGCATGGCAAGAAATTTGGCAATGCTGTGAATTGAAATGATTATATCTTCTTTCACCAATCAGGTCAGAGTCCTAAAGTAATAAGAGCAAAGGGGGTCGGTTTAGAGCGAACCGACTCCCAAACTGTAGGAGAGTTCCCACGGGGACGGCGCAAGGGTAGGTACTCTTTACTGAACCCAATAAAAGTCCTCTTGACTTGTCTTCCTCTTGACTTTGCTGCATGTTTACAGTGGTGGTTGGGTCATCTCTGTCACAAATGAATGTACAACAATCTTTGCCTCAATGATGAATGAAACCATAGGCTTAATCCGGTCTTTCTCTTGTGAATGAGTTACATTTGACATCGGCATCACTAACTCTCCTAACGCTTACTTAGTCACGTTGGTATTAAATATCATCACTAATTAGCACTTTTCCCTACTGGTTGCTAATTTTGTTGGTTTCTGCACTCAACCATACACTATGCACTCTTCACAAATACAGTGAACCCCTCCTTCCCCCAGTTCACGGGGGATAGGAACTGAGCCCTGCTGTGAATAGCAAAAATCCACGAGTAATTGACGCGCACCCAAAAAGGTTTGATATTGCAGAATAGATGCCACAAGATGGCGGCCTATTAGACGGGGCTATGGCCTGACTTAATGAAGTTGCTTCTCTCAGTTCAACATAGGCTTGGCATTGGCACCAAGATCTCACCAGATGTGGTGGCAAGGCAATATTTTTATATGAAAGAATATTCAAAAAATAAATTCAACCACCTTCGTACACATGCTGCCGACAGCCACAACTGACTCTGAGTCCCTCAACACGCAGAGTGGCTAATGTGTTAGCCATTTAATAGCCAGCCAACTCTACACTCTTATTCGCCGACGCCCACGTCACTCAACAGGCCAGACCCTGCCTTTTAAAGTCACACTCATTCAGTCACAGATAGTCAGAGACACTGCAGTACTGTAGAACATGAGAATGGTGACGCCAAGTGGACAAATATATACAGCGGCTGAAATAAGTATTTAACAAATCACAATTTTTCTCACTAAATACACTTGCAAAGGTGCTACTGACTTGAAAATTTTACCAGATGGCAGGTTTAAACATGTAATGGGCCAAAATCACACCAGGCTTTTGTACAAAATATTAAATAAATACCAGTTGGAGTGTTCAATACCTTTTCCCTGTGTCATTTCATATTATTACAAACAACTTAATTTCTTATTTGTTCTACTTTTGTATTTATGGATTACTTGGGTTGTTCCCAACATCTGGTGAAATTGTCATGTCAATAGCACCTTTGGAAATATATTTGAGAAAAATGGTGACGTGTTAAATACTTATTTCAGTCACTCTAATACCTGCACCTCACATGCATATTTTGTATTGGCACTGTGCTTTAAACTGTATCTTAATGATAAAATTAATATATGTTCGTTATGTTGCAGATTTTGTCTATCGGGGTGGGGGGGGGGGGACATAACCCCTGCAATTAAAATGGGATTAGTGTAATGTATTTCTTCAAATTGCTGAAATATGGCTGGTCCACGCCGTTTGAACTTTGAACTGTTGCTAACCAACCGATTTTTTCCCTCAAATAAGTCCCTTTGCCAAAACGGTAGTACCAACTGACTAAAAATTTAAATGAAATAATAAACACCTCCTCCAAATAGACACTCGGGAATATTTGTGGAAAAATCATAAGTACTGAGTAAAAAAAGAGATGACATACAGTAATAGTGAGTCACATAACATACATGCTTGTATACATGACATTTTGTTTGTTTAAAATAATTACCACCATTAACCCACTAATGCTACCTTGTTGTTCTTCATATCATAAAAAGATGAAGTATTATATTAAAACTAAGTTGCCCATCATGTTGTGTGAGTGACCATGTTGTGCATTGTTTCAGGAAAACCCGCGCCACTGGAGATCAAACCCGTGCCCGAATGGGAGGAGCCCTGCACGCCGGTCCGCTCGCCCGTCACTCGCTCCTTCGCACGGGAGTAAGTGTGGAATGATCTTTTAAAAAAAAAAAAAAAACATTTAAATAATGGTGACAAAAACCAAGGGTGTGTTCAGACAGTTGAAGAAAATATCATATTTCGTAATTCCTCAAATAAATTACATAATGAATAAAACCCCTTCTCTTTAATAAATGCCTCTCTATACAGCTTATATAATTGTAATTATATAACATAATTATTAAAAAATAATAAATATAAAGTGGGTACGGAAAGTTTTCAGACCCCTGTAAAGTTTTCACTCTTTGTTATATTGCAGCCATTGTTAAAATCATTTGTTAATTTTTTTCCTTAATGTACACACAGCACCCCATATTGACAATTCTTTTAAATTTTTGAAACGTTTGCTGATTTATTAAAAAAGAAAAACTGAAATATCACCCAGCTATAAGTATTCAGACCCTTTGCTGTGACACTCATATATTTAACTCGGGTGCTTTCTTCTGATCGTCCTTAAAAAAATTACCCTAAGCACACTCAGTGTGAGTTCAGAAAACCTCAGTGACTGTTTTTGAATGGCCCAGCCAGAGCCCTGACTTAAAGCCAATTGAGCATCTCTGGAAAGACCTGAAAATGGCTGTCCACCAACGTTCACCATCCAACATGACATAACTGGAGAGGCATCTGCAAGGAGGAATGGCAAAGAATCCCCAAATCCAGGTGTGAAAAACTTGTTGCATCATAACCAAAAAGACTCATGGCTGTATTAGCTCAAAAGGGTGCTTCTAAATACTGAGCAAAGGGTCTGAATACTTATGGCTGTGTGATATTTCAGTTTTTCTTTTTTCGTAAATCTGTTTTTTTTCTGTCACTATGGGTGCTGTGTATACATTAATGTGGAAAGAAATTAACTTCAATGGCTGCAATATAAAAAATAGTGAAAGATTTAAGGGGGTCTGAATACTGTCCGTACCCACTGTACACAATACATTATTTTAAAAAAAATAAATATATATTATTTAAAAACTGCACTTTTAAAATAAGGACCTAATAAACGCTGATACTCTCTGCAGTTGGACAAATAAAAACGTCTGGCCACTATTTGAGGCAATACGGCATCGCTGAATGGTTTTGTCTTGATAAATTAAAGTATGACAGTTGGACACGTTCTTCCTCTTTTGAGTTTTTGGTTGCTTTGTGCAGGGAAAAGACAGTGAGTGTGAACACACCCTTTTCAAGGGGTAGATGACACTAAAGTAGACACTAACCTTTCATGCATTAATGTAGTTGGTGACCACAGCACGGCTCATCCCAGCAGCTTTGAGATCCCCCGTCGCTTATGTAACACTCAGTGCTGAGCTCTATTTCTGTGTCGAATGTCGCAGGGGCTCTTGTGGTCTCATGTTTTTGTGTTCACCATAGAGGGTGTGTGTTTTCTTGGACGTGCATGTGTGTGTGTAAACATTGAATGCTGCTCAGTCTCTCTAGGTTCCCCATGCCCGCCCGGCCCCCATCAGTGCATAGCACCGCCTCCAGCACTGACTCCGAGGACAGTGATGAGAATTATGTAGCCATGCTCTCTAATATGAAGAACCAGTCAGATGAACCAGTATGTAACACACAACTATCCTAACAACTGCCTACATACTGTATATAAGATGCTGTACTCTTATTGAGGCTTAAAATGTGATCTTTGTGGGTTGTTCCTATACTGTGGTACTTCCAATTTGTATGTATAATTCGTCAATTACCTTTATTAACTGCACAGGAACTGTTTTGAGTAAAATTTTAACTTAATTGTCGTACATCTGTAAAAGAAGTTAACCAGTTTAATAATGCTACGTTAACATCAATAAAATACTCTTTAGACACTGGCGAGGAAGGGTAATAAATGTCAGTATAATGTAATACTGTATGTTAAAACAACACACGCACTATAACACCTCTTTAGAACAGGTGGGAAGCGAATGGCGGCTCGCATGATGAACTAACCTAACAGTTGACATCTTTACTTAAAAGCACAAACTGATGGCGCAAGAAGGTAATTTAGCATCTCCATCTCTACTCTGTTTCCATTCTTGCCAAACGGATGTACTCAAATGTAGGACACCAGGTACTGGTGATCCAAATCAGTCCTTTATGAGTTTTATCAAGCCTGTTGAACAACATTTGCCAAAATAAAACCAATAACTGGCACTAAACATCAATTACATCTTTACTCAGTGCTCCTTCTTGTCAAATGGCACAAACGAAACGCACATCAGCAGTTGCAGTATATCCAAATCAAAGTCCTGTTCACAAAAAGCTGGTCAATGTCTATCCTTGCAGTATACATCTTTACTCACTCGGCGCTCCTTTTCAAACAGAATTGACTCGAATATATGACACGAGTCGCAGGAGATCTGAATCAATCTCTTTCGTTCACAAAAAGCTACAAGGAGCGACAAACAAAACACGACCTTTTGATCACAAGTAAAAAGCACGTGGGAGCTAGCCAGTCGACTGCTAGGACGAGACGCTAATCTAGCCGTTTACGTCTTTACTGATCAAAAGTCCTTTTTTTTTTTTCACAAAAACACAAAAGTCAAGGTGGGGCTCAGGATTTGTTCATGTCATGTTTTATGCCAGTTAAAAATATTTACAATATGTAAGGCATATTTTACCCAGATATTTGTCTCCAAATTATTAGCTTTAATTTGTTCATTGGACCTTGGAAGTACCTCTGTATAAATATTTTTTAATATACAATTAATATTGTAAATACAATACAAAATACAAATAGAAGTCCATATAAAAAATATCCATACGCTTATTTACAGGACCTAACTTAAAATGGCCATTCAAATTGAAGGCTTTGTTCGGTTATTGCTTGATAGATATTTCCTATTATACAGCATAGCATAGACAGTATCCCAATTTTAGAGTCCCTGCTCATCTCCCAAAGCCAAACAACACAGTGTGGTGGACAAATGACTGGCTGCTCCAGACGGACTCCTCTGTTTTCCTTCCTGCTGTTGTTCCACTTTCCTTTTTAGTCCATTTCTGTTCTTCTGCTTTTCAGGTTTTCAGTTCTTGAAAGAAATCTTTGTTGTTTTTTTTCTGTTAAACTTTTGTCCCTTGATTGAATGTCTTTTAACGCATCAGTGAACGTTTAAGTAGACATTCCATTCCTGTTTTAACCCTTTTGTTCGCCTTTTCCAGCCACTCACCGCCTTCCTTCCTGCGCCGTAATCCCTCAAGTTCTTCATTTCTTTACCATTTTTTTACCTGCTCATCTCCTCTTTCCTTCGCCGCTCCTTCCTCCCGCTTTCTTGTGTAGAGAGGAGTCCTTCTACTGCACGGTCCCCATCACCCCCGTAAAGAGGGAGGTGGAGGAACTTGACACCGTAGAGGAGGTGAGCAGGGTTGCCACGTTGGAACATGTCAGAGCCACCATTAGGGTGTCTGTTGAATTTTTTCTTCTTTTTATGTGATTAGAGGTTTTAGATGCACGAATGTTGATTAGTATCTCACCATCCTAGTTCTAATGACTCCACCGTACATGTAGTTTACAAATTAACCAGCTATCAAGGTCCGAAGAAGTCAAGTGTTGTCACAATGGCCCAATAGTCATTGTAATTGTTGAACTGCAAAGGACAAAAATCTAAATTTATCTCCATTGCAAATCACATTTCACCATTTATCTGCTTTTAATTACAGTGGAACAACCAAGGTTGAACGTCATCTGTTTGATTTAGAAGAAAGACAAAAAAAAAAAAAAAAAAATCCCCATACAAAGTGGAATTAATCAATTCTTGGGTCAAACTTTCACCATCCCAAAACCTTTATTAACTATCCAAGCATCTTCTTAAAGTTAGAATTTCACTTTCCTAGATGGTATGCAAGTGTTAAAAAAAAAAGAAGTTTTTTTTAATCCATAACAGAAAATAATTTTGAACATTGGTATCATGGAAATGGAATTAGTCCGTTCCTGGGTGGAACTATCGCCATCATGAAACCTGTATTAACTGTAAAAGTAAAATTTTTAGTTTTTTCACATTCATCACTCAAGTGTAAAATAGGTTAGATACTTTTATTAGGTAATGTAATAGAATTTTCCCCCATAGAAGCAGAATTAATGAGTTTCTGTGTCAAACTGCCACCATCATAAAATGTAACTATACAGGCAATTTTTAAACATTCTTAAGTATACAAGTGCAAAAATAGGTTAAAAACTGTTTTTGGCAATTTAATAGAATTTCCCCATAGATTATCACGTAACTGTAATTAATCTGTTTCTGGGTAAAACTTTCATCATCATAAAACCTTAATTAACTATACAGGATTTTTTTTTTGACATTTTTTTTTGCATTGTTAACTATTATGCATGTAACGATATCTTAAACATTGTAATTTGAAAATCGAATAGAAGTGTTGCCTTGAAAATCATGGACATGGAATTAATCTGTTCCTGGGCCAATCTATCGGCATCATAAAACAGTTATTACTGGTTACTATTCAAGCAATTTTTTAAAAATATTTTTGCTTTCTTAACTGTCATACAAGTGCAAAAATAGGTTAAACCCTTTTATTTTGGTATATAATAGAATTTTCTCCAGTGGAAATTGAAATAATCTGTTACTTGGTCAAACTTTCTCCACCGTAAAAAATGTATTAGTTATACAAACAATTTCCTAAAGTAACATTTTTGCATTCTTAAGTGTTATATAAGTGTAAAAATAAGTTTAACACCATTAATCAGTGATCAAAAAGAACTTTTCCCATTAGAAAATTATGGAAATTTTATTAATTCCTGCATCAAACTGTTGCGATTATAAGAGATTTTTTTTTCGTAAAGTAGTATTTGGTAAAATAGTTGCATTCTTATCTGTCATGCAAGTGAAAAAATACGTTTCACACTGTTTATAGTAAACCCTAAAACCTAAATGCCATTTAACTTCCTGTGTACATCACTGGAATGTAATTCCAAACTGTTCAGCTTCACAGGTTCCACTGTACTATTCCACTACAATTCAGTAGTAGCAGTAATTTATATATTTAGTTTTCATGCTCACATTTGTCATCCAAAGTGAATTTTTGGATTATATTGTGACAACACAAGAGTGAGTTTTCTATCAGTGTCGCTGAGTTTTTCTTCTTCTGTCAATGAGACGACGTTTTGTTGTGACTGCGACTGTAGAGCACAAAGCTGAGCGCACCGATGACTGTGGACGGCGGGAGTAGCCCCATGGTGAAGCCCAAGGGAGACAAGCAGGTGGAGTACTTGGATTTGGACCTGGACTCCGGCAAGTCCACTCCACCTCGGAAGGTAGGCTGACGTCCATTGATGCTCGCCTCATGTATGTCTTAAAGGGTGTACACAATAATACCTTCAGTCTTCCCATGTGTCCATTGTGTTGGAATAAATGTTTAGCATTTAATTCACAAGCAGAAGGTGCTGTACTGAACGTACATTTTACCCGATTACGGAGAGCAGTAACTTTTTTGACAACAAACTGTAGAGGAGGAGATAATGTTGATGCAAAGAAAAATCACAAAAACACCGTTTATAGTATAATTGTACAGTATATCATAAAAGAGAGTACACCTCTTAATGTTTTTTAAATAATGGACTGCCAAGTGGGTAACATTTTTATGTAGGGGGGGTTCTCAGTTTTGCTGCCAGTGGTTTAGACATTAAAGGCTGTGTGATTTTCTTTTTCACCGTTTTCCCATGAAAAGATATAATAAAATATTTAAAATAAGGTGAGGGACGTACTCACTTATGTGAGATACTGGAGATGGGTACATCTCAATAAATTATACTATGGTAGAAAAGTCAGTTTATTTTCGTACACATACATAGATTCATTAAAGACTTTGGAAAATACTTTTTAGAGGGCAAATCCCTATCTAATTTCTACATTAAAATAATTTCCATTGTTTCTTGATTGTTTGTTGCGAAACGTTGTTTCTCGAGATGGTGAATGTTTGGTTGTCGTTTGCTGTTTATTAACTTGGTGTAAGTTATGCTTATTTAAAAAAATAATGTAATATGTCATGCTGAATGTGTGTACTGTATAGGAGTTTGACTTTGTTAATTGAACTACTTCTCAAGTAAGCTTTTGACACTATTTTATTGCGATGTACCTGTATGTGTATTGTATTGCAAGTTACACCCTGATTTCTGGAAATGATTCTCTTCAAATGTCACCTCAACAATGGGCTGAAGTCACTGATTGTTGGTATGCGTGTACCCTGTTTGACTGGTGTTCAGTTTTTTCCCCCCTGAAGTTTGTCTCTACATTTGTCCCCATTTTTTCTCCCCACTGCATTCCTGTTTTGAAGATGAAGAGCAATGGTTCTGGCATGGCAGCGTCGGATGAGCGTGTGGACTACGTGGTGGTGGACCAGCAACGGACGCAAGCCCTTAAGAGCACCCGTGAGGCCTGGAACGACGGCCGCCAATCCACAGAGACGGACACGACATCCAAAGGAGCCAAGTGACCTAATTTTTGTCGTTTTTCGCGCCCGAAACCCTCGTCCTTCGCGGCATTTCCGTAGCCACTCCGCCATCTTCTAGCTTTTTGCACTGCCGGCGGGATTCTGCGGAAGTCGGCAGAGCGACCGGACCAACCGCGATCATTCGTCAACACTTTTACTAGCAGGGTTTTCTATCACCACTGGTTGAAGGATGCTAGTTGCAAACGGCGGCGGGAAAGTGATCGGAAAAAAGACGGAACTCGTATGTGTCAACAAGGGCTTCAGTTTGAGTTTCGCTTGTGGTTCGAATCCGTCAACGTGGCGGACGACTGTACAAAAAGTGTTATGTATATAAAGTGTCCTTTTTATTCGTATGGAATATTTAGCATGTTCGACTCCGAAGGTGCGCAGATTCTGCAGGGTAGAATCCTGCTGGTATGGTGACGACATACCGTTGTTGTTGATTATGGTGATTATCGGAGACATTAACTGTGAGCATTTTCAACAACCCCGCCACTTTTTCTATAAGTTATGCGAAAGTTATGAAAAAAGTTCCAAGCGTCGAAATCAGGTACGCGTCCTAATGAACTGTAAAAGTCGTCACTAATTTATTTTAACACCGTATTCTCTTGACGTCGAATTTTTCTGAACCTTTCGCCTCATTTCCGACCCCTCTTCGATATACTTCAAACTGATTATAATATTGTCAGTAACAGGAACACAAAATGGCCTTACTAACCTGTGAAACATCCCATGCGTGTGCTGTCATAGCTGTACATATTTTTTGCCATTGATTAGATTTAACGTGTATCTTTTTTTAAAACGTGCCTACTAAAAAACAAAAAAAAAACAAAAAAGTCACCTTCGTTGGACTTTTGGACCTCCCCAGCAGTTTCTTTGTGATAATGGACTGCCAAGTGAATGACGCCTTTTTTTTTTTTTTTTTTTTTTAATCTTGCGAGAAAAATGTACGCATTTCCAAGTGGACTAAATAAAATCCAATCTCAAGTATGTGTGTTCTTTTGTGTATCACATGTACTTTTCAGTCTTTGGGGGGCTATTACACCCCTCAAGTTTGACCACTGACTATGATACTGACAGCCATCTTACTTTGTCGACAGTTCCACAAAATGGTTGTATTTTCAATTTTATTTTATTTTTTTAATATTTTTTTTTTGTTACATACAATAGGTTAAAATTGACGCGAACACTAATAATATATGATTGAAAAGTAACTCCCTATTTTAAAATACTAATTTATTCATATGTTGTAATATTTTTCTAAATTTTTTTTGTGTATGTTCCATGATGTATGGGAATTAAATCTATGTTCTTGTTTTCTTTTCAGATCGATTATTTTGTTTAAAATTTGAAAGCCCTGCAAAAATGGCTGGACATCTTACCCACAGGAACGTGCCCAGCTAGCGGCACGTTATGAAGTTTGGAGATCTGTTGTTCAAGTGCAAAGATGGCGGAGGACCATTAAAGGAAGACCTACTCAAGTTGACGCCAAGACGATCAAGAATTGTCATGCAAAACTCATCGCTACAGGATCTGTGGCTGATACTCGAAGAGGTCGCCCTTCCAATTCCAGTGACCCAGAGGTAGTGCATGTTGTTCAAGAGATGTTTACGCATAGCCAGAAAAAGTCAATTTGACAAGCAGCAAGGGAAAGTGGACTTTCCTTTCACTGTGTGCGAACTGTGCTCAAAAAGGAGCTTAAACGGCGTGCTTGGAAGCCGCACTGCTGTCAAGCAGACCGCGACATTCGTATTGGAGTGTGGGGAGGCGATGATGGCTTGGTATGAAGATTGGTCTGATCTCTTTAAAAATATCCTCTGGAGTGATGAGGCGGTATTCCACATCAGTGGGTTTGTGAACCGTCACAACTGCCACTACCGGACTGGAGAAGATACTCGTATTACCTCAGAAAAAATGCAGAATTGGCCCAATGGTGTGGAATGACGTCCGACAGGATTGTGGGTCCCTTCATCCTTTGGGATACCATGAATGCCGAAACGTACCTCACCATGCTGAAAGATGAAATCTGGCCAGTTATCAGCACTTGGGAGATATTTGAAGATTTTATTTTCATGCAAGATGGCGCTCCTTCACATTATGCTATTGTTGTTCGTGAATGGCTGAATGCCCACTTCCCTGGGAGATGGATGGGTCGTCGTGGTCCGTATGAGTGGCCAGCCAGAAGTCCTGACTTAGCACCGTGGGACTTTTTTCTGTGGGGTTGGTTAAAGGAGCAAGTCTATTCTACCAAACCAACGAATTTGGAAGAACTTGAAGGGTGAATACGACAAGTTATGTCTTCCATCCCACAAGAGTTCCTTGTGAAATCAGTTAATGCGGTTCCCAGGTGGCTTGAGAAACTGGTGGCTAATGCTAGCGCCAATATCGAATTTTAAATAAAACTCCATGCAATACACTTTCTTCTTGTGTTCATTTCTTGTAAGAATTATAGTTCAGAAATAAATTACAAGTACTTAAAAATAGGGAGTTACTTTTTTCAGGGACTACTAATAGTAATCCATCCATCCATCCATCAATCCATCCATTTTCCATACCGCTTCTCACTAGGATCGCGGGCGTGCCGGAGCCTATCCCGGCCATCTTCAGGCAAGAGGCGGGGTACACCCTGAACTTGGTCGCCAGCCAATCGCAGGGCACATATAAACAAACAACTATTCACACTCGCATTCGCACTTAGGGGCAATTTAGAGCATTCAATCAACCTACCACATGTTTTTGGGATGTGGGAGGAAACCGGAGTGCCCGTAGAAAACCCACGTCAGGCACGGAGAGAACAAGCAAACTCCACACAGGTGGGGCCGGGAATTGAACCCCGGTTCCAAGAACTGTGAGGCAGATGTGCTAACCACCAGTGATACATTTAATGCATATTTTCCACTTTAAAGTCATGTCTTTTTTTGCAGCTATTCTGTGCCTGTCTTACCTGAAATGACCACTAGATGAAGCTGTAGTTTGAAGAATTGAACATCCCTTTTTTGAACAGTGCTACTTGCTTCTATGTTGTTGCCACTCTTGGAATTATGCCCCGTCTCCAGGTTGTAATGTAAATCCTACTATAACCAAGTATTGCCTGTATTTATATGATATGCTCCTATAGTCTTCTTCATGTATTAAGTCAGCATTTTGCTGTGTCATCTAAGGGCTCCACTGTAGCCTAGTAATATCTGATGGGCTCATTATAATTTAATGCTAGACTGTACCATATAATAATGCAGCCTCATGCCATCCGCTGTGATGTGATGACATTTAAATAATGGCAGAAAGTAAGTGGAATTGAGCAAAAATATATGATCATTGAAAAGCAAAAGGGCGGTAGAAATAGTGTTGTTTTTAAAAGCTGAAGAACCCCAAAATGTGCAAACATATTTCTGTGAGATTGCAAAGTGCTAAAGCAGAACGCCCATGTCCTGCAGGTGGCGTTAATGTCTTCCGTCATGTGTAAATCGGAGTTTTGCAATGATAAACATGGATGAAAATGAGAGAATATTCAACTCTTGACGGTGGATCTGGAACGTATACGATGCAACAGGGTTTCTCTCTACATGAAAATATTAGCTTTTTTTAACTATCCTCTTTTATATGCTAAAAAAAAACTCATTAGCTGCATTACAGGTAATATATTGGTGCCATCTTGTGAAATTCTGTGTTGTTGTTTGGTTTAATACATTAATAGTGTTTATTCGTATACCTTTGAGATGTTTTGTTTCCTGTCATTGATTGCACCATGTGCACAGACAAAGTGAAACGTGAAAGTTTAGTTTTGCCTCTCTTGCAATGCAGCTCCCAATGGCATGTGTTGTCTACTTTGACATTACAATATGCCGGCATTCGCGAACATTATCATGCAGTGTAATGCCGAAAAGTGAGCTTACTCACATTTTACACAAAGTGTTAAGTATGATGCCTATTTGGTTGCCCATGTGCGATGTCATGTCAGTTTGAGCCTCTTGTGAAGGTGGTTATGTACCATGGGTTCACGATTGTGTACATGCTAGATCCATGTATGGTGTTCATAATTTTATTCTGCACATCAAAAACATAACAAAAGCACAGTGTTTTATCATTTAAAGAATATAGCCAGAGTCAACCCCATTCTCTGGAGGGCAAACACGGAGACGCTAATGCATGCTTTTATTTCCAGTCGGATTGAATGTTGTAATGCCCTGCTTTCTGATCTTCCCAAACGAACATTATTAGCCCTACAATTACTACAGAACTAAGCAGCACGTCTCCTGATGAAGACCAGAAGGCGGGAGCACATGCCACCAAATTAAATCACTCCATTGGCTCCCCGTGTGTTCAGGATCGATTTTTAGGTCATTTTGCTGGTTTTTAAGTGTCTTAATGGTCTTGGGCCTTCTTATCTCTCTCTGCTGTTTTTACCCGATGAACCCTCACAAGCCCTTAGCGTTTAACTAATATTGAATTGTATTTTTGGAGTACATTGAACTGTTTTATCTTTTTAACTTTATTTGATTTTCAATGTTTTATTACTATTTACTACAGTCTTAGGTTTTTACTGAATCCTGGTTTTTATGCAGATGCTTTTTAATTTATGTTTTTCAATGTATGATTATGATTATTTTTAGTATCTTTCAGTGTTTCCTCAGAGGGAGCCCTCTGCACGGCGAGCTGTAATTAATTGCGCCCATGGTCCTGCCTCATGGGGTCAGTTGCCATTTGTGGCTTTCCCTAACACCACTACACCAGGGCTCCATGCCGGTACCCTGTTGCCGCGATTTGCTGTCTGCCCTCATCTCAGGGAGACGGCTCCCTGAGATGGCTTTTCCCACTTGGTTTCCTTGTAGCCAGCCGTAAGTCATTACATTATTTTTTTTTTTACATTTTTTATTAACTGTGTATGTGTGTTTGCGCGTGTTTGCATGTATGTATCTGTGTGGATGAGTGGTGGGAGGGGATTGATTTTAACTATCAAAAGCACTTTAAGATGCATATCATTGTATGAAAAGTGCCCTATAAATATTGATTTGATTTTGATCTAAATATAGTTCTGTGTGTGTGTGTATATGTCCTTTCGATTTGCTTCCAACACTTAAAACCTTGCGTTACCATAGACTATTCTTCTTCTGGCGTGTCACTCATGAAAATAAAGTAGCTGACTAAATACCAAAAACGAGTGGAAAAAGCAGCCATATGCTAAGCTGTCATGTTTTCATCTAGCAAAGTGATGTCAAATGTTTATCAAGTCCATTTGAGCAAAGCACGGGGGAACCGATGGGACATCATAGTCCAATCTGCTGCGCGTCAACGTTAGCCAACGTGACGGCGACATCTGGATTAATCATGATGTTTGCTTTGCGAGGACGGCTTGCAAAACATGACGGCTCCATGAACGTGAGATTAGGTGTGCAGCAGTGTCAAATGAAGAAAAACTGACAGCACCCATAAATAAACAACAAACTTCATTTTTTAGCATTAAACTGAAAAAGGCTTTTGTGGGGGTTGGGGTGGGACAGGTTGGGCATTAGGTAACGAGTCGTGGCAGTATGTCACAGTAAGTTGTTTGGGTTTGCAATGTTTTTGTCCAGGAATATGAGTTATTTCGCATGCGTGTAAAGTGAACCCCCCACGATAGGTCAAAATTCACAATAGAGAGACCACATTAAACTTTTTTTGTATATCGTTGTACACATCCCACACACCTGAAATACATTTAAACTTATCAAAACACACTTAAGCATATTAAAAGAGTTTTAAAGGTATCCCTTAGTGCCTATTCTTACTCTTGCCCAGGTTACATATTGCAGATATTCTATAATCACACTTGGCTGTAGAGTGTAGACCAATAGGTATCCGAATAAGAGGCACAGTGTGCGTGCGTCAAGCTTTTTGTCACGCCCAGTGGAAGTTTACTGTAAATGAATGAAACATTGGCGGCGGCAAGAAGGCGTACAAGGTTACGATATAAAAGTGTCATTTCTCGAGAAGTCATGATCTTGTAAGTATAAAGTTGGAGCTTTTTGAGAGAGTTTTTATGAAAATGACATCAGATTTGTTCAAGAAATGTTGGAATTTTATCTTTTTTTTTTTTTTAACTCAATCTTACAACAATGTATATTTGTTCAAGAATATAGTTGGACTCTTACAAAGATGTAATTTTCTCAGAATAAAGATTTATTTTCTACAGAAAAATCAAGAAAGAAGTCTTTTGTTCAAGGACAATGTCATAATCCAAATGTTTTTGGGTTTGGGTTTTTTTCTGGAAATTTTTTTACCAAAAGTAAGTTGCATTTGTTTCAGAAAGTATATTTCATGGTTTATTGATTTTTGCCATTTTCAGAGGAATGAGCTCCTTGTAGGGAATTAGCTCAATCTCTCCCAAATCGGAAGCACGTACTTGACAGATGGACGATGCATAATTCCAAACTTTGTAGTTTTCTGTCAGAGGGTGTGGGAGGAACTTGGCGGCAAAGTTTGGTGAATGGCCGTTAAGCACAAAACACCCAGCGGACTGTCTTAAAATATCAGCATCCAGCACCAGTGCGTCCAATTGAACACCAGATGTGTTCATCGTGACACTTCCGACTATACCAGTGTTGATTTTGAAGTTTAAATGATCCAAGTCAACAAACTCCTCCTAATATCAGGCCTGCTTCATGAAGCGCATTAACACCAGTGACCAGTCAGCAGCATTTGGCTTGTGTTAATAATGCATATGCACATGGTATTATTGGCGACCAGAGTGTCGGCATGGAGAACAAAGGCCCCTCCAGAGGCCCGTTTGCCCTGCGAGGCCTAATTGGGCTGGGTTGCGCTGTGGCCAACTGATGCGTCCTTTGCCGAGGACACTTGGAAGCAGACCAGAACTAACACTAATTCAGGCCCAACTAATGACCCATCATAAAGAATGGCTCTGTTTCTATTTTTATGAGCTGCTTGGTGGAGCGCTGCTATTGTCATCATCTTCTTTCAGCCTGTACTACAGTTCAAGTCATTGGCAGCCGTGTGGCTGGCTTTTAGATTTTTATCATACTAGTTAAAATGATAAATTAATCGTTTTTTTTTTTTTTTCCCCAAGTGGAGTTTGGTAAGGAAATGCAACAAATGGCAAGTATCGAGGCACACTGGGCTGAGCAAATAATAAGTGAGGGGGTGGAGAATTTTTTTTCTGGAAATTATTTTAAGATTTTGGGGGAGGAAAAAACATTGCAATATTACCGATGGAAATTGCGACTTAATTCTCGTAGTAGTGTAATTTCTTTTCTAATACTTTTTTTTCAAAATTATTCTTCAAGTGAAAGACAAAAAAAAGCTACTCTTTGAGGAAATACGATATATAAACAGGCACAGCTGCATACTGTGGATAATTGTCAGTAAATGTGTATTTTCTTTCCAGGTAGATGTGTGGGGTAAGTCACTCTTGTGATTAGCGGAGCATCTGCTCTCCTGGAAAGAGCCACTTTCAGATTTAAACTTCACTTGGCATCATGAGCTGCATCCCTTGACAATGCTAAGCAGTTGGCACAAGCGTGCATCTGTAACTAGCTCACTTGACTTTTCTTTTCTTTTTTTTTTTTCTTTTTTAAAATCCCGCCAGTGTTTCCGCCTGCTCGTGATTTGAACTCGGTTTACCTGCCTGTTTGAACGAGAGTTCTGTTCCCGTACGACTGTCTCATTACTGGACTGGCTTGCCAGTCGTCTGTCGTCGTGCTCTCCTTGTTTTTCCACAAAGTGGAAAACATGCAGCTGACTTACAATTCAGAATTCCACCAAGTGTTTGGGGAAAAACATGCCCCTCAAGTCGCAATAAATTCATGGTCAAATCGAGCCACTGAGAACTACCTGTTAGACTGGGCTAGCTCCATTTTTGCCGTTCTCCTTCCAGGAGGACCAGGCTGCGATGAATGTTGAGTGGGCAACATTTATCACGTAGCCTGGTACTTGTACAATGTACATTATGATGGCAAGATGCTGTACAATATTCATTAAGATTGCATAAGAGTATTTCAAGAGAAAAAGGAGCCACAGGGTAGACTCCTTCGGTGGTTCTGCCTCTGGACCTGGGCTGGTCAGTCAGAGCAGAATCCTCCATGACAACGACTCCGGGGGAAGTCGTCCACCTCAGCTCTTGTCCCAGTTGGTCAGTGCAGAACCCAAACAGGAACAGCGTCAGATTTGCTCAACGTCACTTAGCCCTCTCTCATAGCAGGAGACGAGGGGGAACGAGATGGGACGAGCGGCAGTAAAACAGGCCTACATGTATTTTAACTAAATGCCAAAGAGTAGAAATTAGTCTTAAATCAGGATTTAAACATTTCTAGAGGTAACAGCTCTAATAGCCGCAAGTAGGGCATTCCAGAGCACTGGAGCCAAAATAGAAAAGCATATAAAGACTAAACAAAAGCGGGCCCAGGACCGATCCGAACCGAATTGTCGTACATTCTTATTTTTAAAGTTACTATATCTAACCCATTGGTTAATAATAAATGGGTCAGTTTTTCTCATACCAACTGTTGTTAATTATTGTTCTCTGAGTAATATCACTTTCCATACTACAAAATAAGTAAAATATGTAAGATTATGTCTGATATTGGATCAGACCAATATCGGTATCAGCCAAAATTCAAGGCTGCAATATCTGTATCGGATCAGAAGTGAAAAAGTCTGATCTGGACATTTTTACTCTGAACCTCACGTTCTGGACTGTTGGCACAGTGTTTCACTGATGAATCGAGAAAAAAGCTGAGTGCAATAATGGACTGTCCCATATGCTGTATGTCGAAACGGTGGAACTAAACCTTGATTTAGAACAGCATTCACCCGAACAATATGCCTTTTCTCTCGTCATTTCTGCACTTAACTTAAAAATGACAAAAATGGAGTCAGCCCACTGTCGTTCCCCTGTGGCTCAATTAGGGCCCCAATTGTCAATAAAACAAATAAATGAAATTAAGTCATTTTTTCCCTAGTAAAAACACATGACAGTTAAAAAAACAAACAAAAAAAAACTTTATTCTCAGAATAATAATAAATATAATTGTATTCATCTAAGATTACCCAAAAGAAACCATAGCTTTATTCCCATAAATTGTGGGTTTCCCCCCCCCCTCGGTATAATTAGGCCAACACTGTGAAGAAAAAAATGTCATGACAAACAAATTTAACCCATATTATTTTTTAGAAATAAATGGTTAAGGTAATATTTTTTTAAATTAATTAAAAAAATCTAATTAAAAAGTCATGTTTTTGAGGGGGGAAAAAAATCATCCAAAAGCGAATAAATTCGAATTTTTAATTGTACCAGTAGGAGTTTTTATTGAACAAAAAATGTCATGACTTTGTCATAAGATTATCCATCCATCCATTTCTTGTACTGCTTATCCTCACTAGGGTCGCGGGTGTGCTGTACCCTATACCAGCTATCTTCGGGTGGGAGGCGGGGTACACTCTGAACTGGTCGCCAGCCAATAGCAGGTCATAAATTTATGAACTTTAAAAATAAAATTTAAAAAAATTACTATTCTCTGAAAAATAGTTTTATTCACAGATTAAAAGAAATTCTAAAAAAAAAAATATGGCTTTATTCTTGTAAGATTACACCTATACCAAATATACTTTTTTTTTGTTTAAAGAAAAAAAAGTATTTTCATACTAAAGTTGTTTTTTATTTGTACTTTTTAAAAAGAAAAGTTTTGGAAAAAAGTGAATTTTTATACTGGTAAAAATTATTTTTAGAAAATATATATTTTTTTTTCTCTCAAAAAGAAAATAATATTCTCATAGGTTCAGAGTTCCGACATTTGTTGTAGTTTAGGTAGGGCCATTCTTGCGTATTTTTCTAGAAAGTAGACAAGTTTTGAAAATAAAGGTTTATTGTTTGAGAAAAAAAAAATTATATTACAGGAATTGAGTTGTGTTTTTGAAATACCACAATATGGATAGCCAATGAATTGTACCTAACAACAAGTGATGGCGTGACTTGGGAAATAATCTAACCAAGGCAGGAACTTCAAGCAGTTAGCCAAAGCATACCATGTAGTGTCTTGACTTGTTTATTTCCATGACAACATCATCAAAACTACTACAGGGGAACCGATCTTTTAAGGTAAACCTAATTGTGCTAGCTTTTGCTGTCTTCTTGCGTTAAGCAAACAGCATATCATGCACTGCCTTGACTAAAGAAGCTTTATTTCTGATCCATTACTTGAAAGTACAACAGAGCGGAACTGGTCTTTTGAGGCACACCAGACAACTCTCGCTTTTGTCATCTTCTTGAGCTAAGCAAGCAGCATATCGTGCACTGTCTTGACCAGATAAGCTTTCTCAGTGACGACATCAATGTACGACAGAGCCGAACCAATCTTTTGAGCTACACTTCCAAGAGCTAGTTTTCGTCTTCTTGAGCTAAGCAAACAGCAGATCATGCACTTTCTTGACTAAATTAAAGGAAACCTGCTTTCGTTTACAACAACACCGAAGTAAGACAGAGCAGAACCAATCTCTTGAGTCACACCTCACAGACAACAGAACAGCTCTTTTGTGCCACACGTCAAGGTGCTAGTTTTTGTCTTCTTGAGTTGACTAAGCAGCATATCATGTATTGTCTTATCTAAAGAAACATAACTTCGACGACATAAACGACACCATCTATTTTTACCGATTTTGCCGACAGTTTTGTCCATCTATGGTTCTCGCTTTGGTATCTCCAGCGCTGACAAAAAAAAAAAAAACACGTCACATCACTTTCCGCCGACTGATTAAAAAAAAAAAAAAAAAAGGTCCCGTCCTAAGCATAACCTCATTCAGTCATGTTTACTCGTCCCCCTTGTTGACGACTAATGCGATCATCATCACTTAAGCGCTGCACTATTCGTGTATCAGGACCGGGCAACATCGTTCACAGGACAGGTAGGCGCTACTTGTCCCACTATGCACTCGGCCGTGTACTTTACACTAGTGCGCATACAGCTGTGCTTCAGGCCAACGCGAGGAAAAAGTGACCGCCTAAGCATCATTTAGAAAATGGAACACGGCCACCGCTCGCCTTTAATAAATCAGCATCGTTGTCACTGGACACTCGCACGATATTTTAGTGTCATGGAAATGAACCATAGTTGGCTTTTCTCTGCATGGAAACGAACTACTGCAGGATCTTCAGTAAAGAAAACCTTACGTTTGTCTTGATCAGAAAACAGTCAATTGTCTTTAAACATGAGGAGACGAGCTTCTGTATTCTCCAATAGTATTGTTGTATTCTTGTGCTCTCTGTAAGTGTAAGCAAATTGTTTCCTTCCGTAACAAGTTTTCCTCTTTCGGTTTTTTTACTACTCCCTTTAATAAAAGTGTAAAAACAATCCCAACTCCTGCTAAATAGCCGACTGATCTCAATCTTGACAAATTACTTGATGTTTACATTGATCTGCGCATATCACACGGCTGTTCTGATGATATATAGCGCACATGCAAACACTAGTTGACCTCAGATCTTCAATCAGAAAGATTTTAATCGAGGTTGAGTCTGCATGTAAACCTGGCTAGTGATTTCACTGAAGCGAAGATCTGGATTTGGCCCGCGGGCCTCAAGTTTGACATTTGTATAAGCCTTTCCTAGGGTCGTAAATGTATATCTAAACACTCTGTTTATGTTGATGGTGCTAAAGTGAAAGTCGTACATGCAGAGGAGTCCATTGGAGCCAAGCGAACGGCGAGTGCTTGTCCATTAGCTTCAGATTTAGGGCCGCCGCTCTGCAAGCGTAGCGCATCCCGATGGCCATCTAAGTGAGAAAGTGCTCGTTGGCGGCGAGATAAAACCTGCCCGCTGTGAGATGGATGTGCCGCGCCACCGCTGTTGCCTCTGCCCCGCCTTTCAGCTTCTTTGCAAGGGCGCAGGAGGGGGCGGGTGAAGGTTGAACTACTGGTTGGGATCAATAGTTGTGGTTTTGTAAGCAACATTTGAATAGAATTGGTAGAGCAACACATGCAGAGATAATAGAACAATAATCACAGAAAAATATTTTTATTCTCTACGAAAAATGACTAATATTACAGAATGTTACTGAGTCACGAGTATGAAATACTAAGTGAAAACATAAAGTAGGCAAGTAGTAAAATACAGTTCTTCATTTGTGTCTGCGTAACTATTATTACTGGCCCCCGGTGGCCAATGGGGGCACACCAGAAGGAGCAACACAATGAATTGAATTGTAACATTAAATAATTTTTCGCAAAAGGCTTAATTCTTATTTAATTTGATGTAATTTGTATTGCTGTTTTAATAAAGTACTATTATATTATTATATATTATCGTGCTGTTTGTCCTGATTGAAAACATTTGTTTTTGAGGGGAGGCTGGAATGGATTAACGGCATTCCCATCCATTAAGATACAAATTATTATTATTTTTTTATAATTGTGATTTATTTCCAGATTTAACATTTTTAACATCATTACAAATACAGCAGTATACATTGATACATTCAAAAATCTAAAGGCAACAACATCAACAGCACGATCAGCAACTGGAGAAAAAAACAACACAAAAGCAAAAATGAAAAATACTCATAAAAATAAATGAATATTAATAAATAGAAACAAAAAGGAAATTAAAAAAAATAATAAAACGTTGCCATTAATTGTAACATGTATGCAATAAAAATAATAATTAAAACAAATATATATATATATACACATACATACATATACACAGTCATATATTACTGGGTCAGCGATAAGACTTAACTACTACCATGAGTTAAATGTAATGAATGAACTAAAAACAAAGGGTTAATTTAGGGGGAGTACCGACACAGCATGGGCAGTGTCCAGTTGAAGGGAACCAACATAGTCCTGAAATGTCTGCGATGCAAATGTTTTGAGGAACAAATTAAACTTGCACCACACGACACCCCTTGTAAATCTAATGACATAATAATCGGATTGGTATTGTTTGAAAGTACACTCAAAGACGGCAATATCCCGTCTTTGCTGGGTAGCGTCACTGTTTGTAGCGCCCCCTTCCCCGAGGCAGGAAAAGGTACTGCACGGCAATTTGTCTTGACACCAAACAAAAAATTACTTTCCTAATTTATCCTGACAATCTTTTGCGCAGAAAGTCTAAATGCAAATATGCTGCATAACCGAGAGACTAACGAGGTCCCCCGAGCCGACAAAACCCGACAAAGTGTCGTGTGTTGATCACAGGGACGTCAATCCCACCAGTCCCCCAGCCCCCACCCCACTGGAGACCACTTCCTGCCTACCCCCCCCCCACCACCCCTACATGAATTTTCATGTTCTCATGTTTTATGAGTCAAATTCATAAATTCATAAACATCCGGGTGCTATGTTAAAAATAACCCAGACTCCAGGGAGTCCGACCTACCTTCTTGGTTTTTCGTGAGTGCGGGAAGGAATGCAGCACAGTTATTTTCATTTCGCTATTGTGTTGTTTTGATTTCGCTATTGTTTTGTTTTGTTGTTGTTGTGGGACTTCTTAAAGGGAACTGTGTGCGTCTTGAGCAAGTTGCTTTGGTTATGTTCCAACTTTAGCGAAACCTTCCTGAAAAGCGCAAGGTCTTCTCCAAAGAGCAACACTGAATACATCCTGTATACATTATGTCATTTTTTTCTAATAGTCATTTAATTGTGAGAATAAAGTTGTAATTGCATTAATTCAAGTAAAACTAGATCACATCAACACACTGAAAAATAAGATGGTTTTCACGCAAGATTGAATTCATTTTTCTCTTTAAGCAAAGCAAATGTATGTATATAGTGCATTTCATAAACAAGGTAACTCAATGTACTTTACATCATTAAAAGCATTTAAAAACAGAAAAAAAACTGCGTATAAAAATTTAAAATAAAAGTACAATTAAAAGAAGAGAAGAGGATTTCAATAATCAAGTCTAGAGAGGTAAAGAAGAACCCAAAGATCACTGTGGCTGAGCTCCAGAGATGCAGTCGGGAGATGGGAGAAAGTTCGAGAAAGTCCACCATCACTGTAGCACTCCACCAGTCGGAGCTTTACGGGG
This sequence comes from Phycodurus eques, assembly GCF_024500275.1. NCBI lineage: Eukaryota > Metazoa > Chordata > Actinopteri > Syngnathiformes > Syngnathidae > Phycodurus > Phycodurus eques. The sequence goes on from NC_084530.1 coordinate 23,232,464, forward strand.
AGAGTGGCCCGACGGAAGCCTCTCGTCAGTGCAAGACACACGAAAGCCCGCATGGAGAAAACCAGGCACTGCTCATCACCTGTCCAATACAGTTCCAACAGTGAAGCATGGGGGTGGCAGCATCGTGCTGTGGGGGGTGTTTTTCAGCTGCAGGGACAGGACGACTGGTTGCAATCCAAGTAGAGATGAATGCGGCCAAGTACAGGGATATCCTGGACGAAAACCTTCTCCAGAGTGCTCAGGACATCAGACTGGGCCAAAGGTTCACCTTCAAACAACACAATGACCCTAAGCACACAGCTAAAATACCGAAGGAGTGGATTCAGAACAACTCAGTGACTGTTTTTGAATGGCCCAGCCAGAGCCCTGACTTAAACCCAATTGAGCATCTTTGGAAAGACCTGAAAATGGCTGCCCACCAACGTTCACCACCCAACCTGATAGAACTGGAGAGGATCTGCAAGGAGGAATGGCAGATGATCCCCAAAAGACACAATTCAAAAATACTTTATTCTTGTAAGATAGTAACTGTTTTCTTGAAAAATCACAAACTGTTTGGCTTCCCAATATATATTTTTTTAAATTCCTGTATGACTGCATTTTTCTCCAAAATACGACTTAATTCTCATAAAATGACAACTTCTCGTAACATTGGAACTTTGATTTAAATAGTCTTTATTCTTGTAGTATTCAAAAAAATTCTTGAAAAGAAAACAAAAAACTTTTTGTCCAACATGTTGAGTTTTTTTTCTTCAACCCCTTTTTCTTAAACCCCTTAAATTAAGTAATTTTACAAGAACAAAGCTGTTCTTGTAAAATTACTTAATTTTCTTAAAATTGCACCTTTTTATGTCAGAGAAATACCTCTTTATTGGAGTAAAAATACAACTTAATTTTAATTTTACAACTTCATTTTCATAAGATTCTAATGACTTTTCTTTAAAAAAAAAAAAAAAAGATACTCATTCTTAAGCGGTTACACTTATTTTGTCTCGGAAAAAATACAATTTAACTCATGAAAATTGTAACTTGATTCTCATAGTATATATGTACTTTTTTGAACGCGCCTCTTGATGATATGACTATCGAAGTAAGGAAATTCTTATAAAAGTCAACCGAGTGTTGAAAAAGTCTATTCACGTACTTAGTCTCAAGTTGTTTGAAATCTAATAATATGTAAGATGAAACGGTTTAAAGGGCAGTCCTATCGCTGATTGAATCTACAATGCATTTCATTGCTGTGTTTGTCTTGGAAGTTGCAAAAGTTTGTCGCATTTATTTCCCATTCCGCCATCCTTAAAAAAAAAAAAAAAAAAAAAAAAAAAAAAAAAACACAAGATCATCTCCTTCCTTTTGTCTGTGCCTGTGCGTACAGTTGTCATCACGCCGCTCTTTTCTATCAGATAGTAATAGATTGTATCCTCTCCTATGTTATTTGTCAGCGCTCCGTTTTCTCTCTGGAAGTTTCCACACTGGGCGACTACACAGCACAGTGCTGAGAGTGATGATGCTGAGGTACCACTCAAAGTAGAAAGCATATCGTTAGCCTACTAAAAAAATTACGACTTTATTTTTGGAATATTATGACTTGTATTTATAAAAAAAAAAAAAAATTCTCGTAAGTTGACTTCTGTGGAAAATGTTTATTTTATAGCAATATTCAAACTTGTTTTTTTTTTTTTTATTTTAAAAAAAAAAAAAGTTTATTCTTGCAAAATTCTAACTTTTTTAATTTAAAAAAATTTCTTCTTGTCGGATTGACTTTTTGCACAAAAATACAGCTGCAGCTTTTCTATGCAAGGTTACAGTTTGTTTCTAAAAAAAAAAAAAAAAAAAAAGATCATTCAATAATGACTTTTTCTTCCAATACTAAAATCTTTTTTTTTCCTGAAAATGTACAACCTCTCGTGAAATGTTTTTTTTTCCCTTCATCTTTTTTTTTTTTGTCTTTTTTTTAACCCTCAGTGATGGCAACGAGAAAAAGTCTTATCACCAGCAATACCTACAGTTTCTTCAAAGCATGAGTACTTTTACTTTGTTTTATTTTTATTTATAGTGGTTAGCTTCTATTTCTGCTCCCATGACAGTTGTTATCTGGCTTAAAATAGCTTAGTCAGCACCACAAATACTTTTCAATTACAATGTTACTTCCTCTCATTTTAACAAACAATTGTGCACAGTGTTGCTTTTTTTTTTTAACGCTCTAAATAAGGGTCGTTTTTTTATTTTTTTCTTCCCCAAGGCAGAGAGCGGCATCTCTGCAGACGCACAGTCATCCATAAACATACTGTATATTCTCGCCGTCATTGAAATTCATGAGGACAGGAGATAAGAAAAAAAAAACAAAACACGGCCAATATTTCAAGGGTTGACAAGCGGCGGGCTATTTGTAAAAGATGTTCAGACGAATACACATGAAATAAATATTAACTCTGCTGACAGACTATTAATAAAATGAATGCTGTGTTTAATTTAGAGCGCAGGCCAGGGAATAAGGCAGAAGCGAATGAGGTGATGTAAGCGGGCTATGGGAGGTAATGCCTTATCGCTAACTCGAGGAAAACCACATTGCGACACATTGACACGGCTTGCTTACATACCGCGCTTTTTAAAATTTTTTTTATTTATTTATTTATTTTTAATATGCACCCGGCATGGGGTTTCTTGAACCTGTGCTCGGCAAAGGTAGGTAGAATAGCCACAATCTCAAGCAAAAGTAGTGTTACTTTAGAAAAATAGGATTCAAGGAAAAGTAAAAGTCCTCCAAATAATTACTAAAGTATTCAGTAAAAACAAAAAAGTACTCAAGTACTGAGTAGCTGGTGAGTAACAAGCTTTTTTTTTTTTTTTTTTTTAAATCAAAGCATGAATGGGAATGTGCAAATTCAGATATCGCACAACAATATGACTGACTGAAACATCAATCTTTATAAAATAAAAAATGAAGGCAAATTCTGCCACGTTAAATGTTCTTGAATGAATTTTCTTTCTTTCCGCTCATGAACCAGCACAAGAGGCCGTCTACCAAAATAGAGCCCTTTTGTGTGCGCTCATGTAACTGCCCGGCTCCGCTTGATTGGTCAAATGGGGTGTGTGTCATGGGTCAGTGTCAGCCGCGAGTCGAGCATGAAGACCCAAAACACCATCAATTTTGTACAGACCCGTTTTATTTTTTTTTAATTATTCTGTTTACATTTTTAAAAATAAGGCCATGTTTGATATTAATTGGTTATTTTTTTCAGTAAATTTGTTAATACAGTAGTGCCTTGAAGTACGAGTTGAATTCGCTTCGGGACCACGCTCTTCCCTCATATTTCAAATGGTCTTTCCCAATTGAAGTGAATGGAAGTGACAGTAATCCGTTCCAGCCGTCCCAAAACAAAATATTTTGTTTGCATTTTGTTAATAAGGAAAATAGCATTAGAATATTGTACTTTACTTTGAGCAATAAGATCATTAAATTCAATCCAATGTAATGATTGTTTCATCCTGCAGTTCAATTCATTGTGCTGCTCCTTCTGGTGTGCCCGCCTTGGCCACCAGGAGGCAGTATAGTACTGTACAGCCATAATCTAATTTGGCTGACTGGAGGCTTGGATCTCAAAACACTTGCAAGTTGAGTCACTCGTATCTCAAGGCTACTACTGTAATTCAGTCAGTTTCAAGTTAATTCAGTGCCATAATTCAGGCCATATTACATGTTCAAATATTTATCTACTTCCTTCATCGAACCATTACAGTCGCACTTGTCTTTCTAATTAATTGCAGTGTGTCAATGCTTAGCTGCTGCTGCTGCTGCTTTTCCTTTCGGCTTGTCCCTTTAGGGGTCGCCACAGCGCGTCATCCTTTTCCATGTAAGCCTATCTCCTGCATCCAACCTGCTTGGACCCGTTTCTTCACTTCCTGACCACACTCACCATTGCTCCGGACGGTTGACCCCAAGAGTTTAAAGTCCTCCACCCTTGCTATCTCTTCTCCCTGTAGCCTCACTCTTCCCCCACCACCCCTCTCATTCATGCACATATATTCTGTTTTACTTCAGCTAATCTTCATTCCTCTTCTTTCCAGTGCATGCCTCCATCTTTCTAACTGTTCCTCCACCTGCTCCCTGCTTTCACTGCAGATCACAATGTCATCTGCAAACATCGTGGTCCACGGGGATTCCAGTCTAACCTTATCTGTCAGCCTATCCATCACCACTGCAAACAGGAAGGGGCTCAGGGCTGATCCCTGATGCAGTCCCACCTCCACCTTAAATTCATCTGTCACACCTACAGCACACCTCACCGCTGTTCTGCTGCCCTCGTACATGTCCTGTATTATTCTAACATCTCTCCTCTCTCCTACTCCAGATGTCCGCGTGCAGTACCACAATTCCTCTCTGGGTAGGGCTGTCATAGGCTTTCTCTAGATCTACAAAAACACAGTTCCCACAACTCTGCACATAACCCTTCTTAAAAATGGTTAGGGTTATGGGCACCAGCACACTTTTTCTCCATTCCTCAGGCATCTTCTCACGCGCTAGAATTCTGTTGAACAAGCTGGTCCAAAAACCCCACAGCCACCTCTCCTAGGTGCTTCCATACCTCCACAGGAATGTCATCAGGACCAACTGCCTTTCCATTTTTCATCCTCTTTAACGCCTTTCTAACTTCCCCCTTACTAATCATTGCCACTTCCTGGTGCACCACACTTGCCTCTTCTACTCTCCCTTCTCTCTCATTTTCCTCATTCATCAACCCCTCGAAGTATTCTTTCCATCTTTCTAGCACACTACTGGCACCAGTCAACATATTTCCATCTCTATCCTTAATCACCCTAACCTGCTGCACATCCTTCCCATCTCTATCCCTCTGCCTGGCCAACCTGTATAGATCCTTTTCTCCTTCTTTAGTGTCCAACCTGCCATACATGTCATCATATGCCTCTTGTTTGGCCTTTGCCACCTCTACCTTTGCCCTGTGTCGCATCTCAATGTGTTCCTTTCGCCTCTCCTCGGTCCTCTCAGTGTCCCACTTCTCCTTAGCTAACCTTTTTCCTTGTATGATTTCCTGTACTGTGAGGTTCCACCACCAAGTCTCCTTCTCTCCTTTCCTGCCAGAAGATACACCAAGTACTCTCCTGCCTGCCGCTCTGATCATCTTGGCTGCAGTGGCCCAGTCTTCTGGAAGCTCCTCCTCTCCACCGAGATCCTGTCTCACCTCTTCCCGAAAAGCCGCACAACACCCGTCCTGTCTCTCTGTTACCCTCTGCATTTATCCGGGCTTGGGACTGGCCTACAGTTTGCACTGGCTTGTGCCTTCCATAGGGCTGCATTGTGTCAATGCTTAGCAACAGTGGTAATTAACAAGCGCACACACACATGCTGCCAATAGAAAGCAAGAGCCTTTGGTGACACTCGCAATCGGCAGACTGCAGCGTGCCAAGACGCCGCAGATGCTCCCAGCTGTTGCTTTGCTGAACAAACACCAGAGACGCTTTATTAACCTGACATGTTTATCCAGTGCAGCCCTCGTATGCGCAATTGAGGACTTCTGTGGTCTCCATGGGTGTGTGTGTGTGTGTGTGTGTGTGTGTGTGCGTGTGCGTGCAAAATCCATCGTAAAAAGGTCCTTGATAGAAATAGAACAAACTAGACAGACGCCCTTCACGTGTTTCGCTTTTGTAACTTGGACAATCCAGTCGAGGTGAATTAAGCGAGTGTTAAATTCGGGGTTATCGGCGAGAGTGGCGTAGGTAGGATTTTTATTTTACATTTTTTTAAACTGGCCTTCGTGGAGGGCTCTGTTAAACAATGGGGAAAAAATGCATTCATACCAGTGTTGTGTACCACAGTGGATTTGAGGTAGAACACTCAGTAGGACAGAGGTTGCAAACCTTTTTGGAACTGAGAGCTCCTTCATGGCTCCTGGTTAATGTGAATTGCTACCAGTTTGAGAGACACTTCTGAAAGAACATATTTGCTCAAATTCCCCCAATTGGATGTTATTATTAAAAGTTAATTATGTGTCAATGTGAAAACACTGGTCATGGTAATGACTTCTCAATAATTATCAACAATGATTTATGAACACGGTGGGCGACTGGTTAGCACATGCGCCTCTTAACCTAAAGTATGCTAGGATAGGCTAGTGAAGATAAGTGGTACAGAGAATGGATGGCAGGAGGGATGGAATTTACATATACAGCGGTGCCATGAGATAACAGTGACTTGACTTTTAAGTTTCTCGAGCAGTTGTTAGATCGAGTTTTTTTTTTTGTTTTTTGTTTTTTTTGTTGCTTTGACTTGTGTGCGAATACTTGAAATACAAGGGCTGTATGACCGCAGTCAACTCAACAAACGGCAGTTTGGCAGATTCGTAAATATTCTTCCCCAAAAAAAAAAAGAAGCTTCAAGCTGTTTAAAATTTACTGTCAAACATAAAACAGAATGTGTGTATTTGCAATCGCAAAAAAAACTACCTAATTATAGGCCTCGCCAGCTTAATACTAACAACTACAGTATGTTGTGGTGCTTTAACCCTTTAATCAATGGATTGAACGAAAATGGTTGAGCAACAACATGTACACAGACAATCTAACAGTGCTCGGTCGTACACTCTTTATCGATTGATGTTAGTGCCGTACTGACGAGCTCAAAGAGGAGTTGAGGCGTGAATATGAATCCCACTTGAGTTCGAGGCCGGACTGATTCTCACCACAAGATGGAGCAACGTGTCTATTTAAATCCTTGTTTGATCATTTACTGTATATACTTGTGTACTTAATTGCTCAAAAAATTATATTTACAATAAATAATGTATCTTTGTTCCTCTATTTATGCCAGTGAGGCATAGTGACAGACAGAACAAATGAATGGTCTTCTATTACATGGCAGGAAGTACATGTATCCACTTTTTGTGACATTTTTGTTTGTTGGTGTGCCGTGAGATTTTTCAATTGTAAAATATGTTCCTTGGCTCCATAAAGGTTGGAAATCACTGCTCTAGTCAGATCGTGTATTCTAATCAGTCCGGTCAAACCAACATCACAACATGACAGAAATAATGGGTACTAACGTATTGTAATTAAATTACTTCAACCACACCGAAACTTTAGAGCATGATTCGTCGGAACGGCAGCATGTTTCCGACGCAATGGGCAGCTGCTGCCATGCAAGGCTGCTCATTGGCAGCGTCTTCCCCAAGGCATGTTGACAGCGGACAGTCAAAGTTGGGATTCAAACTCACTATTTTTTGTTCACGGACAATCTTGGAATGGCTGCGGAAGAACTTTTTCTCGCGCTCGATAAAAATCACTGCCTCCGTGCTCCAGCCGTCTTTCTTTTTTTTGCCGAGAATGGCCACCGCATCCCACATTGTAATGCGAAATCTCCATTGCATTGTGGGCCAAACCCACAGGAAATGTAAACATCACTGTACCCGAAAAGGGTAAGACACTGCACACTTCTGGGCGGCGTGGAGCACAGGGTAAGAGTACGCCCGGTAACCGGAGGGTCGCTGCTTCAAACAACAAATTTTACTGTGCCTTAACAGCAACAAAAATAGTAGAAATGCATTGTATGGTGGTAGAAGGCCGCAATGTATCCCGCTGGACATACTTCCAGTTGTGACTTTGTTCAGCAATTAGCAATGGCCATCTGTCTGGCATTAAAGATCAATTGAATTTACGTTATCTTTTTTTTCCTGAACAACCTCAACTCCTCCCTATTTATGAGACTAAAATTAGCATTTTAAGAGGGAAAAAGTAATACTCGTAGAAGAATAAAAACTGAATTCAAAAGAGAATGATGTGGGAATGTTACGATGGACAAGAATTAAACTTTACATTTGATGCAAATCATCTTGTAAAGTTGTGTTTTCTTTTTTAATAAAAGTCGTAATCTTCTGAGAAGAAAGTTTCATTTTTATTTGCAAAACAATGAGAATAGTGATGTTTATTATTATAGAAAATGTAATCTTAGAAAATGAGTCTTTTATTCAGTCAATCTTGCAAGTAAAAATAATTACACAATGTGACAATAAAGTTGGAAAATTATGGAAAAAAAATGTTTTGTTTCAATAAATCAAACGTTATGCAAATAAACCCGCCTTGTATAATATTTATACATTCTGTCCCCGACCATCTAACGGCACCACAGACAGGATGCTTTTAAAAAAGTAAAAATATTTTAACGATGGATGTATTTTTTTACTGTGGCACTTTGAGGTTATTTATTCAATGTAAAGTGCATTTATTTAAAAAAAAAATGCTAATATTTTTGTATTATGATGATGATTATTATATCATTATTGTTATCGTTTAATCATGTTATACAAGTAGTGATAATATTGTGTTGGGCGTGACAAGCGTATGTCGTCGGCTAGCGCGAAAAGCTAACGCCAGTCTTCATCTTTCCTCAGTGCTCCTTTTTTGTCAAAGAGCTCTCAGCAGACTCAAATCTCAGTTCGTCGTTCACAAAAAGCTGAACAATTTCTTCCTTTCTCGGCCCGAACGAGCGTTTGAAGTTTGCTTCCGGAGGGACTGGAAATTGTATTATGTTTTGAAACGAGCCCGGCCGCTCGTCCAGCTGGGTGCTTGATTGCCGTGACAACCGGCACTGATAGAAGGGTGACGAGTCGCAGTGACTGCGTGTGTTGTTTCATCTTTGCCCGTGACCTCATACCGATTCCATCACGAAGGTGCGGCTCATCGTGTCCACTCAGTCACATAACGGTGTTATTTTCACAGGGAATGAATGTGGGAAAGTTGTGCGCAAGTGGAAGTTAAAAATAAAAAAAGCAAGCGTTTTAAATTGGTGATGACATTCTTTGGAGGGGAAAAAAATAGAATAAAACCCGTCTGGCCTGTCTTCTGCAGTGTGGGCATGAAACGTACAATGCAGAGAAGCTAATGAAACCCAGCAGGATTTGCTTCCGTTCTGTGGATTGTTTACGTCAAGACCACACAGATTCTCCTATTTTAACCGAACAAAAGGCAGTCGTTGGTAAAAAAAAAAACATCAAAAGCATTAGTAGATTTGAAGCGTAAGAGGGACATTTTGTTATTTTCAATTCATTTTGGTTGTGTTGAATGAATTTGATAGATGATTTTCCTCTTTAACATTGTTTTCTTGTCAACGCTTTTTAAATAAACCTAAAATGGTGAAGCGACACAAAAACTGACAGTTGTTCCTAGTAACAAAAAAATGTCCCACATTTATGTTAACATAAGCTAAGGCGATTGCTTGGTGTGAACATTTTGATTTGGACTCACCATTCAAAGCATACAGCAAAATGTTACTGTTTTAAACCCAGAATTAATCTTAACATAAACCAACGGAAAGCTTTATGATAGTATTTCAATTTGGACTATTTCATTTTCATATTTGCCTACCAAATGGAGATTATTTTCCCGATTCAAAGCATGCAGCAAAGTGTCCCATTGAAAAAGGCATTTTTAAAAAAAACACATATCTTAACAAACTCATACGATCGTTTGTGTTAACATTTCCATCTGGACAACTTCATTTTTATATTTTTTACTAAATTCATGCTAAATAAATGCTTTTCCCTCATTAAAACACGCAGAACCTATTTTCTGCAAGCACTCCTTGCTCGTGAAATTATAAGCATATGCCATTATTGTGGTTGTGTTGAGAGATTATAGGTCCAATTTGCTAGATGATTTTCATTAAACTTTTTTAAAGTACACTTGTAGAGATCACAGTTTCACAGCTTTATTATAATTTGAAATCTTTCATTGGCCTATGGGGCAGTTAAAATTGTTTCCCATAGACTCTGCCAAAAAAAATGGCTAAAAAAGCCTTATGAGTGTATTTATACAGAATCATTGCTCTGTATTCAATATAAAACATGTAAGAAAAAAAGCACTGACTGCTAGATCTGGAAGGGCAAAGTCAGCACTGACTCCATTAATAATGAGCAGCATACTTCTTTTTAGCGGAAAGCACTGCAGTATCAAAGATAACACTTCTTTTGTCAATAGATTCTTTTTCTCCCACTCTACTCTTCCACGTACTTTCCAATTTGTCATGACCTCCCCACCAACGTCTTCTTGTTTTTCTCCATCAGCGACATGCACTGCAGACAGCCACGAGATGAGCATGGCCGCCTTAACGACCAATGTACGACCTTTCCAATGAATCCTGCACTGGACGGGTACGTATCTGTACATTTGACATTAGACGCGAAGTACAGCGCAACCCTGAAAGTCAAACGCGCCCTAAAGTGGGGTACACACCTACAGATTTTTGATATCTTAATAATAATAATAATAACTATAATCATACAACTCAATGAACAGTTGGTCCAAAAGTGATAAGGATCCTAACCGCATATTTAAAAAAAAAAAAAAAAAATTCCAGTTCAATTGTGATCATCACTCTTACAGTTTCTCAATGACATGACTGAGAAATAACAACTTTCACACAAAAAGCAAAAGACATTGATGGATAACTACTTTTGAAATCAGAAGTCAATGATCAAAGTTTGTTCAACTATTGTTCAAGTTACTATAAAAAGGGTTACGGTAACAAGTAATGCCTAAAATTTCCCAACCTAATTATTTGTTACATTTTACAATTAGAAATTTTGGTACAAATTTTAGCAAGAATTATGGAAGTTGGCATACAAGATTTGCCTTCGCGGGCCACACAAAATGACGCGGTGGGCCGGATCTGGCCCCCCAGCCCTTTAGTTTGACACCTATGGTGTAGCAGTGCAGCCAGTGTGGCTTCAGTTTCAGCGGCAGCTGGTCAATAGCAGGCGCTAGTGTCCAGCTCACCGCAACCCTGAACAAGATAAACCATGTTCATTTCTGTTGTGGCGTTACAAAAAGCCAAAGAAAAAGCCAATTCACCCTGTTGCTCCATCCCAAGGACTGTTTTCTGCAATTACCCCCTGGAGTGAACTGGAGTGTACTCTTGAACATTTATGGCATCCTATGTGAGAATGACGACTGCTAACCAGCCCCCCCCCCCCCACCAAGTGAGCCTCTGCTCGATATCACATAAATTCCCCTCTCAGTCACCGCAACGTTTGGTCAGATACGTCTTGCCAGAAAGCCCGTCGGCAGCCTGAGATCGATGTGTCGTCCCAGCGCAGATCCCATTATGGGGTCTGTTAGAGGCTCGGGATCGAGTTCCAAGAGCGCCAAGGACGAGTTTGAATTATTTAGCGTTCTTGTACACATGCAAATCGTGTCAAAAACGGGGCAGTTGGAAAACAACTTTTCCCCAATTCAATTTCTATTTGCCGAGTAAACGTGCCGCTGGCGAGCGAAAGACAGAGAGGAGGTTGTTCTTTGTCACTTCTGTGCAAACTGGACACCTCGTTCCCATGTGATAACACTGTCAACATTAGCTCAGCCGCTGTAAAAATCTCATCAGCTGCTCTTTATGCAACGGTGGCACCTCAGATATTAAAAGTAAAATACCGTTTTCTATGTCCAATTCAGGCAAATATGCAGAACTGCGGCGCTGCTTATTCACTCTCAACTAGTTTGCCGTCTAAAGCACAAAACAAGGCATTAACTGTGGGAAGTTGCGCTACATTCATGCTATGGAACAGATTGCTCTGCTCAATGTGACACTAGTGTGGAAACAGGAGTTCAGAACAGTCAGAGAGTGATACCATTCAATTACAAATTATAGGTAAAAAAGACAATGAATTAATTGATTGTGTGTTTTGTTTTTGTACTAAATCCAACAAAATGTATTTTCTTTTTTTTGCTGTATAATTAGATCGGCGACGAGGCGGTTAAGTTATTCCAATTGAATTTTGGCTTTTACATGAGATTACTTTTTGGTGCTTTTGTCATATTGTGGTAGCTTAACAAATATATCAGAACAGTGGTTCTCAATTGTTTTTGACACCAAGTACCGCCGAACCAAAAAACCAAAAAACTCAGCTCTCCAAGTCCTATCCAACATTAAAATACACTAGCGTAGTCGGCCCAAGTGTTCCTCAAAAAACAAGGCAGAGATTTATTCCCAAGTATATTATAAACCACTGCAAAATGCACAGTTTGAACATTGGCACTGCGCTTCCATATAAGAAAATAAAAATAATTGCTTAAAATGTATTGCATATTACAGTTAAATAAAGAAATGCCTAAATAAATGTTAGGTAACAAACAGTTCCACAAGATTGAATGCAAATCTGTTGCACTCAAAAGTTGCAACTGAATTTTACTGAAACTCATTCACTGCCATTGACGGCTGTTGAATTCAAATATCCATGTTAACATGGAGGACTGGCAGTGAATTACCAAATATACTGTATTGGATTAAAAAAAAAAAATGTTTTGCACAGTTTGGAATTTCAAACTGAATTCAACTGTATTGTTTGGTTTTTAAACACAAATGAGCACTAACTGAGTCTACCTCATATACTCTTTGACAAATACGGTGTATAGTTTTCTTTGGTGGCTGAGAAAAATCACAAGCAAAAATCCCACTGCTCCAGGTAAGGCGCCTGCTCCCCACTCTTTTCTTTCCGCATGCTTTCCGTTGACAACATTTTCCATTGAAAATAATTCCCTTCAGTCGCTGCAGCAGTCATACATCAAGCAAGCTAAAATAGTCCTACATTTCGTGTACGTGCGTATGTGTGTATATATAAAGAACATTCTGCGGTAAATATGTAGGCTGTGAATACCTTCTATTCCGCTGACCACTGGCAGTTCAATTTCTAGTAATTGTACGACTAATGGCTTTTTTTTTTTATTGCTTGAATAAAAAATAGTTGGGTCTCTGAAGTGCCTACCCACCTATCAAGTGTGAGAGAACACAACCAAGTGAATCTTTTGTTAACTGCGTATTTCTAAAAATGTGTCTGAGAGTGAGCCATGGAGAATTTAGCAAAATGATTTCCTTACAATTTGCCTTATTAAGATCAGGTGTTCTCCAATTTTTAAGCTGCAGTTCCAATCTCCACTTTTTTTTCGTCTGCTTGCTTTAACATTATTTAAAAATCGATTAGTGATGTGCTAATCACCTTGATTTGTGAAAAATGTTCAAATCTATAGGTCTACAGGAAATTGGTCAAAAATTGAGTGAAAATACCAACCTGCCACATCATTTAAAAAAATAACATACTACTGTATTTGAAATTATTATGCATCCACCGTGACTTCAACCTTATTGAGAATATCCTTGAAAGGAAAGATCTATGAGGGAGGTTGAAATAGCAACAGTTACGTTAAAACACACAAATACAGATTTGTTTTTCGCCCCTCTTACTAATTGTGAATATTAATTCAGACACTGTATTTGGAGTAATTTTGCGCAAAAAATAATAATACTGTGTTCGTTCTGGTGATTTTGTTCAGCAAAATCCTGAATATTAATAGCAACTAATATAATTGTCCGTGATCAAAAACTGTTCTTCACTGTAAATCGCATAAACTTGCTCGGAAAATGAATAAAAACAGCATCTGCCTACTAAATTGGAAGATCGTCTTCAGCTGTTAGGCATCTATGGAGGGCTTTATTTTAACTCAATTTTAGACTAATATCAAACAATATTCTACGTATAATTTCTCATCCCCCCCCACATATAACGATGGTTAGTTTAAAAAAAAAAAAAAAAAACAACATAAAAAATGGTGGTGGTTTAATATCGATTCTTAATTCATGTAATGCTGGAGAGCAGAAGTGCCGGGCTAATAAAAACTCTGCTACGATCGGGCCACATCGTGATCAATCACGGCAGAGGTGCGCGCACCTCCTCGTAGCTCCCCTCGCTTCCACAATACATGTTCAAGTCCACCTGCCCAAAGTTAACTTATACTAGAAAATATGACGACATTTATCAAGAGAGAGTGCCTTTGTTACTGACCCAAGTGATGTTTGCAATGATTTGTGTGCCGAATGAAAATATTCCTCACTATAAGCTTCATTACTAACACTGGTATGATGTTTTATTGGCCAATAACTCGTTTTTTTTAGTTTTAAGTCATCGTCACTGTTTGTCGGCTGCATATGAAGCTCATATGGCAATTGAATACTAAACAGCTAGTGTGCTGAATTATCTATGGCGGTGTTTGTCAAACCCCGAGCTGTAAAATGGCGGTCAGCAAAGTAATTCGCAATCAACTTTTATGTTGTGTTTGTTTTTAATAAAAGTGCATACCTACTGTATGTACATATGGGGACAGATGCACAAATCAACGTTTTAAATACACAGGTTGTGATGTTAAGTTCCAAAGTGCTGAGGACTCTCCATGGCAAAGCGGCACTCGTCTCCTGAGCCAAGCTCGCACCTGACCGCATACCAGGTTCAGGACGAGGTGTTATGATCCTTGCGTAGGCCTTAAGCAACGTGATGCAGATTTCGGGATAGTGTGTTAAAGGAGCTAACGATTTTACTGGGGATATACTGGGGTACTTCCTTGCCCCACAGCACCTCCAGAGGGCTCAACAGCATTATCGTTGCATCCAAAATGTGGCCCTCTCTCTTCTACCTTCCGCGCTCCCATGACAACATGCTGTTATGTCTGAGCCTAGGTGTTCTCTCCTCCTGATCCAGAGCTAGCCCTGTCAGCGAAGTTCTTTTAGGAAAAAAATATCACGATATTTGACTTTTTTTTTTTTTTTTTTTTTTTTTTAATGCCTCTGATATCATGAAAAATAAAGCCTGCCCTCGAGCTGCACGTTTGTGTGGTTTGTCCGCTGAAGGCACTGAAGACGAGCCCTTCACCTGTCAATCAAATACGTTCGCTGTACTACTGGCTGAATAACGTGTGCTGCTGAGGTCATGCTTAATAAACAGTTATGTTTCCCGTGTTTGTGTTAATTGGGGATTAACGCACAACAACTCGGAGCAAGGCGCTTGATGTTTTAAATGACGTCCCTGCAGTGGAGCGAGCTGTTTAGATCTTTAACTCGTCAGCTTGCAGGCTAGCGAACATAATAAACAGTTAACTTTCCCTTAAGTGTCTCTTTTGTGTGCCACGGGAACACACACACAACTCCAAGCAATGATGTTTTAATGATATCGCCGTAGTCGAGTGAGCTTTTTAGCTCCAAACCTTAGCTCGCTACCTCGTTAGCGAATGTAATAAACGGGTAACTTCCCCTTAAGTGTCCCGGTTGTGTACATCTACGAAGCAAGCGCGGTTGTTACCACTACAATGAAAATGTATCGAGTCCAGGAAAAACTCCCATGTCCATTGTATGGAACGATAACTCGCATACTCTGCCTCTGTTTGATTAGCACCAAGACAGGATTCATACTGTTGATTTGCTGTGTGTGTCAGCTCTTCACCAACACACACACACACATATTGTACATTCGTAGGGTGGGTCTTAAACCATGTGTCTACAAACGCAGAATGAATATGCTTCATGCGTCCCTGCTAATTTGTGTGCGTCTCAGACATGGGATGCACATGCAAACGAGATCCCTGAGTTAATACTGCCACTTCATAATATATTACATTCCTTGTATTGTATTTACGTGTATTTACATACTCATAACATTACTGCTATGGGGAGGAGGGTTTGGAATGACAGGAAACGATATTGGAAACATATGCAAAGCAATCACGGAGAGAGCACTCGAGGAAGTTCTGAATGGCGCAGACTAAGTAAAGAGTTATTGTAGTTCAAACACGGCATGGCGGGTGAGGCATTTATGAAGCGCCTCTCGTGTTCCTCTCGGTACTCGTGTTTGCCGACAAGCAGCTCCTTCCCCTTAACACGTCTGTTGTGCTGCAGAGGTGGCGCTTTATAACTTTATTCAGCATTTATTGCAGGTTTCATTTTCAAAATATTCTCTAAACGGACAAACACAACTCTGCAGTCGTCCACATAGAACAAGCTTCTACTGCAAGAAGAAAAAAGAGAAAGAAAACAAGTCCCCATAACAAATGAAAAATCGTCTCTGTCCGTATGTTGGTTAGTTCTTATGGTAGCTTCGTTAATTAAAGTAACGTAACATTAGGACTATTCTTGAAAGTTTAAAACATTTTGTCAAAATAAATGCAATTTTCTTTAAAAAAATAAATAAATCCACTTCAATATTTTCTTTTTCCTCCTTTATGACTGGCAAGATTACAACTTAAAAAATAAAAAATACAATTTTTTCCCTCCTATAAATATGATTTCTTTTCCTGTAAAATACATTTTATTATAACTTTTTTTAAAATGCATTTTTGCCTACATAAAAGAAGAAAACGTTTTCTCGAAAAAAACTAATTTCACAATGTTGCTGCTTTATTCTTGCAACGTTACAAAATTCTTAGAAACTCTTCTTCACTATGTTTACTTTTCTTATAGACTTTAGTAAAACTATTTTTTTGATAGATTTCATAATTGTTAAAATAAAAATGGACTATATAAAATATGACTTCATTCCAGTATGATTAGTACATCTAAAAAAAATCTATACTTTATTCTTGTAAGATTAGGATGCCCCCCACTCCAAAAAAAAAAAAAAAAAAAAAAAAAGACATTATTCTCTTAATATTACCAATATTACTTCACTTTAAACTTGCATACACTCCTTGAAGTCTCAGCGCCCTTTTCACAATGGTCATTGCACCGGACTCTTGCTCTATTAGTCATTCAAACTGCTCCAAGCGCTAGAGGAATCTGCATCTTTTTGCACAATTGTCAAAAAAAATAATAATAATAATTGTACCGGCATTACCAGATAACTAGCAACCCTTTTTTTTTTGCTCAGTGACTGGTTTCCCTCAATGTCTTTGTGTCTCCAAAGTGTTCTCTGTCAATTGACTGTCTGTTGTCGTACTAGAGCGGCTCCAACTGCCGGACACAAATTCCTTGTGTGTGTTTTTTTGGACATACTTGTCAAAATAAAGATGATTCTGAAAATAAAGATGATTCTGTCGTGTTGTAAAACTACACCTTAAATATGACTTTATTCTTTTCAAATCGCAACTTTAATCCCCTAAAATTGATCATTTATTCTAATAGAATTATGGCTTTTCCTGGGAAAAACATGAGTTTATTCTCATATTATTGGGATTTTTTTTTTTTCTAAAAACAAAACAAAACTTTACTCTTGTAAGATTAGGACCTTTTCCTCAAAACGAGTACAGTTGAACTTTATTCTCCTACACACTACCTGTATGCTTTTATTCTTGTAAGACTACTACTTAAATAAAGACTTTATTTCTATAAGATTAAGACATTTTTACAAAAAATATGATCTTATTCTTGGATAATACGACTACTGTATGTCCTTGTACATAATCCGGCTTTTCTTGTACTGTAAGTTTTCACCTCATTCTTGTAATTTTCCTTTCGTATTCTTGTGAATTTGACTTGAGTCTTGTAAGATTTCTCCTTATTTTGTCGAACAAATGCAATTTCATTTTCGTGTGACTCTGACTTTTTCGTCCCACAAAAAAATTATATTTTAATTACGACTTGTCCCCAACTTTATTCTCATAACGTTATTATCCCCCCCCCCCCCCCCCCACCCCAAAAACATGATTATTGTAATATTATGACTTTCTCCTACTGAAAACTCTGGACTCTTTAATCTAAACTTTAATCTCATAAGATTTATTTATTTATTTATTTATTTATTATATCATATAAAACAGGGATGTCAAACTAATTGTATTTCAGGGGCCACATAAAGCATAATTTGATGTCAAAGGGGCAGGACCACTAAAATCTTACCATATCTGATATGATCGTAAATAGTAGTAAGTTTTTCCCCTTTGTTTGAATGCTAAACCAATCAAATATAAATCTTTATATTTCATGAGATTTTCAAAATCAGAATCAGAATCATTTTACAAAACAACCTCAGATTTCTTGAAAATATTTTGCTTCAGTTTGTCATCTCCAATGTGTGCATAATTTTCAGACAAAACTTTAAGTCATTATTAATTGATGAGTATATATAAAAAAAACAAAACAATCCACATTGGCTTGATCCCTAAAGGAAAATCATTTCCACTGTGGCTTATTGAAGTGTTCCACAGCATTGTGACACTCCTTCCGAAGAGCCACGTAATGACCTTGTCGCCTCTGCTTCACTCTAATGATGTCGCAAAGGTTTTCCTTCTCGGGACACTAAATCCCCACACATCCACCCTAGACACACCACAACAAATGTTGTATACTTAAGTGCACAGGTAACGAACCCCAGAAGGAGAAGGATTTCACGTATTTCTCATATTTGGTTCTGCGTGGCTTTGTTCAAGAAGTTCCTCCTAAATGATGGATGAGAAATATGTCGACATTGGCGGGGGGGGGGTCGCATGCAAAGCACTCAGTGATCTCAGCGCAATATACAAGTTACAGTACAGCAGTTTCCTTTTCGAAATGCAAGAATTACCTCATGGAAAGAGGATGCCACTAATTTGTAAAGGTACGAGGATAATGTCACAGTTTTTACCAGAAAAAGTAATATTTTTTTAATCCTTGTAATCTAACTTTTGTTTGCTGAAAAACTAAGACTTTATGCCTATAACATTGCAACTTTGTTTTTTTTTCCTCAGCAAAATGACTTTAAAAAAGACTTTATTCCTGCACGTTTATAACTTATTTACTGTACAGGATTTTCTTTTATTCTGGTAACTGTAGATCATTATATACATGAGACAATGTAAGTCCCAGGATGCACATGCCTGGATACAATGAGTCCCAGCCCTGCAACGATGAGTCCCCACAACTTATCATCACGGAGTATAGATACAGTAATCCTCCGCTATATGACGATTGTTGCTTCGCGGTCCGCTGTATTGCAGTTTCCATCTATTGTGGCCTCTTTCCATTAATATTTACAGACATCTTCAATTTATCACCCGAGCGTGTGCCGAGGAGCCCATTCGGAACGAACAGCGCATCCGCGCTGTATGCGGCGCTCCATCTGCTTTAGCGTGACTGCGCTGAAAAAGAGAGACATGCATGGAATAAGACGGACAAGGGCGATGCATTCACTCACCGCGCCGCATAAAACAATGCCGTATAATACAACGGCCCCGCCGTAAATTCTCCCTTCACTAGGACATCATATTACCTTTTTTTGATATTTATTTCACGAGGGGATCTATTTGAGGGAGCGGTTGATTTATCACCCAAGGTCGTAATATGCGGCGTTATTGTGGGAAATCTACTACTCTGATTGCTCATTGTCATGTCGTTGCATTCACAACAAATAAGAAATATTGTTCAACTTAACAGTCAAACATCAAAGCGCAGTGTTTTATTATTATTATTTTTTTTTCCCCCACAATTTAAAACAGTTCCCAGGTGTCTTAACGATATATTTGTCACATGCTTTTGTCAAAATACCCGAAGGATAAAAATGATTGGATACATTACACAATACCTTACACACCCAATTTCTTGTCTCGCTGAAATTAGCCCGTTTTTGAGGGGGCGGTCCTATCTCATGCAAAGTCCCACCCCATATGCTACCGAGGCAATGGCGATTCAGACTTGTGTTACCATGACGACTAGGGAAGGAGCCAAGGTGTTTCGACTTGTGAAAGTGAAGCCTAGCGTGCCGGGAAACAATTAAGCACTTATAAAGGCAACGAAAGCATTTTCGCTCATGGAGGCAGCGCTTCATTCACCACACTCGTCAATTAATGTGTGGATCTGTGCATGTGGCACGTGGCGTGGACGCATCACTAAACAAAAATAACATGCACCGCGTGGATGACCTCACTGAACGACCAATTGTATGCCAGTCATCACAAGCTAATGCTAAGCTAATATGCGCATTCAACAACCCTGCGGGCTCAATTTTTCATGATTTAGGAGACTTATTTTATATACTTGCAGATTTTTTTTGATTCATTCAAATTTGGCAGAATTGCTAACAACACTTCTGTGTGGTGTGTCAAATTTACAAAACAATTTTGGTCACTTTACTGGGTCTTTTGTCAGCATGGTCAAAGCCAAATTGGATTATTGGATCCATATACTAGTGTTAAATAACAGCGTTAGCCTCCGATTAGGGGCACAAACTTGATAGCTCGGTGAAGTTGTTGACGTGGTGTTGCCTGATGAGGCATTTGGCGACGTGACCGCTACATACATACTGATCCGCTAAACTTAATGACAAGTGTCCGAAGTGTCGTGTATGAAAGGCGGCATCCACGAGCGCAACTGATTTTATTGTCTTCACGGGAGCTACTTTGTTTTCCACACTTTAGGTTCCACTTCCGCAAGTAAAAGCGGGTCGCTTAGTCGCTACGCCCTAGCCGCGTCTCTTGGTCGTCATGGTTATGAAAGCTCGTCGCCACTCACTTGCATGAGACAGGACCGCCCCCTCAAAACTGGTTGACTTCAGAAAAAGGTCAAATGTGCTAGAATTCTTCATCCTTGTGGTATTTTTGCAAAAGCACGTCGCCTGGGAACTTAATTAAATTTTGGGGGAGGAGTTGGTGTTGGGGAAATGCATAGTATGGCTTGACGAGTTACAAAAACAAATTATTTCAGTTTCCATTATTTCCTATGGGAACCAAAACACAAAACGTTCTTTTGGATTGCTCGCATTGGGCCGAGAGACGAGCGCACATGTCAGGATGCAGTTTCAAACATACACACACGGGTGTCCGTGTCCTAAGTAGAGATACATACATGCACGCACACGTCTATGGCCATACATCGTTCATCACTCAGAGTTATCATAACCACATTAGGCCTTCCGGAGCGACCGCACTCGACCTGTCGTACATGCCTCACCGCCTTATTTTCATTGCTCTTTGGCCCTTCATCAATCACCCTTCAATGTGTGTGTATGTGCGCGTATATCGCAGCTGTTCCCACATTAGCAATGTCCACGTGGATAACTTGACCCTAAATCATGCACCTGCCATGTTTCTGTTCGTGTACATCAGGGTTAGTGGACCATTTCTCTTCCCAGAGCCATAGTAAATTGATGAAAATATACGATGTAATTCATTTTTAATGAATATATACAGTATCGTCAGCATTTGTATAGGCTCCAGCACTCCCGTCACCCTTGTGAGGATAAGCGGCTCGGAAAATGGATGGATGGATGGATGAGCATTTGTCGTCTACATGTTTTCAGTTCCTGAGGGTTTTTGTTGTTGTTGTTTCTAGAATTGAATTCAATGAAAGGATGTAGATTGCTACATTAGCTTCTTGTGCTAGCCACTAGTTTTGAGGTTTGCTTTTAAGCCATACTTAACTCTGTTACTGATTTTATTCAGATAGGTTTTCTTCTTGTTTTTGCTTCCATTCCAGTTCGGCAGCTTTTTGTGGACAAATTACTGAAATTCAGTGTTGAAAGTTGACCAACTCGAATTTGACTGTTGAGTCATGCTCGACCCCTTTCTTGGATTTATTCTCGTTTCAACTCCTTGTTTTTGTTCCCTCTCTCGCAAGCTTGCTTGGATTAGAGCAGTCAATTGTGAACAAATACATTTTTTTTGGAGCTTTTGCGATTGCTGTGACGAGCCCTTGTGTGTTTTGGACGTACTTGGCAAATAAAGATGATTCTGATTCTGATTGAGTCTCATTTGTTTGCGATGTAGACTACTACATTAGCTTCTAGCGCTAGCGCCTAGCGTTGATAGAATTGATCTTGATGGAAAATTGACAATACTGCATCTCACTAAAGTGAGTTCACCCCTCACAATGTTTGGAAAATATTTCATCTTTTCATGGGATAAAACTGGGGGGGGGGGGAGACACTTTGCTGCAATGTAAAGTCGTCAGTGTATAGCTTGTATAACAGTGTATATTTGCTGTCCCTTCAAAATAACTCAACACAGAGCCATTAACATCTAAATCCCTTGCAAAACAAACATGTGTACAGCCCTGAAGTGCCATATTGAACTTCCAGTGAGCATTGTGAGAGCAATAACACCTAATTTAACACACCTTCTCTCCATTCACACCTGAGACCTTGTAACACTAACAAGTTAAATGATACCATGGTGGTAAAATGGCTAATTGGGCCCAATGTGGGCATTTACACTTAGTGTTATAGTGCCTTTTTTTTTTTTTTTTTTTTTTGCTAGCGGTTTAGACATTAATGGCTGTGTGTTGAGTTGTTTTGAGGGGACAGTAAATTTGCACTACTGTGTGATTGTGTAGCAAAGTATAATTTCTTCAGTGTTTTCCCTTAAAAAGCTATGTTAAATTATTTACAAAACTGTGAGAGAGGTTCCCATTTGTGTGAAATACTGTAGCTTTGAAAGTTCACCAAATGGAACTTGAACTGTATTGCTGCTGCGGCTTAATAGCTCAAATCACTAAGCAGTGCTCGAGGAACAAGTGCACGGGTCTACATCACGGCACTTGTATCGAGCAAATCTACAGGGGCGGACATGGACTGGGTTAAACAGCGCACCTACTTGACAACGGCGCAGGTCGCAAGCTAAGTGATGGATTGTCATGTCGGAATCCCATTTTTAACACCCAAACGTGGCTATTCATCACTGTCTGTTCAGTTGGAATGCCAGCAGCTGCACTATGTGGACTAAAATATAGGGGTGTAAATTACATTAGTTTTTAGTATATATAAAAGCTTGGAGCTTTTCTTTTTACGAAAGTGCAACATCAATGGCTTGTCCTCTTTTTAAGGAACAAACAATGCAGACACAGTTTTTGAGTGATGTTTTTTCAAAGTTTAACATACTGCTAAAAGCAAAATGTTGCTAGCCATGACATGCACGAGCCAGAGGTTGAGCTGCATTCTGCTATGTTAGCTTCTTGTGCTAGCAATGATGGCCACTGTTTGGACCTTGGAAGGAACCACTTCAAATAGAATTGATCAAAACGGGACATTTCGTTATTGTTGATGATTTAGTGTAGCTAGAAACAAAACTAGCCCGTTAGCAGGTTCGGTTAATATCGCTAATTACTGGTTTATCTATTTACTATTTCCTATTCCTGTTAGGACTCGAGCCAGAGTTTTGTATACGAAGGACTCCGATTGGCGACTCTGTGTCGTGCAAATGAGTCTCATACGTTTTACCACGTTGGCAAGAAGGAGCACCGAGTGAAGACGTTCACCGTAACGTTAGCCTCTTACGCTTGCTGCTCGGGGTGATAGCTGCTGTTTGGACTCTGGAACGAATCGCTCCAAACAGAGTTGAACTCAATCGCATTAGATTGATCGACTCGAGCAGGTTTTTGTGAACTGTGATCAGTTTTATTTTTCGCCGCCACGCCATTAACCGCAAACAAAGATGTTCCTTCATCAAAACAGAAACAAAGTGTTATTGAAGCCTTTTTCGAGATAATACTGGCTCTTTGAGGTGCTCTCTAACCGCTCCAAACTATTCAATACCACAAACCACTGTTTTACACAAAAAAAAAAAAAAGTGATTTAAAGTCCCCTGTGCGTTTGAAGAACCTTAACGTTTTTATTATGGCACTATACCTCCCTATTGATTAAATAACATTTATTTGAGCCATAGTGTAGCACGCACTAAATCCCGGAGTATAATTAGTCAGGGTGACGTGTCGGCGGTGATATAAAATCAATGCTGGACCTCAGGGAAGAATGTCTAGAAAGGCAATGGTACTTCCTTTTTTTTTTATTTTATTTATTGTTTTTTTTTTTTTTTTTGCTCTGATGATAAATATTTGAAACATTTTTTTTGAAGCATGATCTTGTTTGTCTGGTTGGGGCGGAATCATTTTAAACATTGCCATAGAGTGTCTGGACTTTTGTGCGTATTTACCACACTAAACATGACTTTGTGAATAATTAATAGCTGTAAATGGGAATCTAACAGCTCCCATTGTTTTCTGGACTAAATCATGGCTGGGGATATAGTCGGAACAACCTGCGATAGGTGGAAATCCATGATATAGAGAGACAAAAAAGTTCATTTTTAGTTGTTCTTCTTTGATATTCTCACTCATAAAACACAAAAACTTAAACTTAAAACATACTTTTAAAAGTATTCCGTAGCACCCGTTCTCATTCTCTCACTGTCCAGAAATGGGAGACTATCATATAACGTCACTTTGAGGAAACGAAAAGAAAACTCTCATTGGCAGTTCTCCAAACGAGAGGCGAAGTGTGCTTGCGTCAAGCTATACATTTGTGACTCCCAGTTGAAGTCTAACAAAAGTCAGCTCGCTTAATGCAAATGTATAATACGAAACATCAGAGATGGCTTACTGAAATTAGCATGGACGTTAACAATAATTCTAAACCTTCCGACAACTACCAATTCACCACACAAACAAACCGAGCATACAACATTATTTACAGACATATATTTCCTTTGCTCTGGGAACAATGACTATTACTGATGTATTCATACTTGGGAAACTTGTCTGCCTCTTCTTGCTCTTAATTACCGTGCATCTCTTCCAGTAGACCTCAGTGCTGGCCTGCATTTTTTGGGCACCACGTGGAACTACTACACTGATGGAGCGCAGCTCTAAATTGGGACATGCTGGTATACTGACATGTTGGTCTACACCTTTGGGCGTCTTTTCTATCGAGCTCACCCTTTTCCCCTCATAGCCGATTTCTGCGAACAATTGATGAAATCGTATCACGGCAATAACAATAACGGGCACACTCTCCAATAAGCCAAAAATGACGGCCTCATTCGTCGAGCCTCGTTGGCTGTGTCATTCCTGAGCCGCGTTCACTTCCACTGCCACAGGCTGTCCATATACGGCCTCTATCAGGCCCACACATGTGCCATGAGTCCTGATAGCATCACCATTTAATCCGCAACCTCCGAGTCCCAATGAGCGCTTTTAGTCTTTGAGGGGGAAAGATAGCAGATGCCGATCATCACAGGCTTATTTATTTCGAAAACTATTAAATTAACTTTCTGGGCTTTTTCGTTTGGCGGACAAATTGACAAACTGTCACCATCACAGGACATTAATGAAGGCCTAACTAACATCTTCACATTCCTTTTTTTACATGAACGATGCCAAGTTTAACCACTGTAACATAAAGCTAAAACAAAGCAATTCCATCCATCCATTTTCTGAGCCGCTTATCCTCACTAGGGTCGCGGGCGTGCTGGAGCCTATCCCAGCTTTCATCGGGCAGGAGGCGGGGTATACCCTGAACTGGTTGCCAGCCAATCGCAGGGCACATACAAACAGACAACCATTCGCACTCACAGTCACACCTACGGGCAATTTAGAGTCTCCAATTAATGCATGTTTTTGGGATGTGGGAGGAAACCGGAGTGCCCGGAGAAAACCCACGCAGGCACGGGAAGAACATGCAAACTCCACACAGTCGGGGCCGGGGATTGAACCCGGGTCCTCAGAACTGTGAGGCTGACGCTCTAACCAGTCGGCCACCGTGCCGCCCAAAGCAATTCTAGTCACCTTTAAAGATCAAGTCAATTTGATTTATACAGTGCCAATTCACAACAGAAGTTATCTCAAGGGACTTTACACATTGACCAGGTCAAGAACCACACTCCTCAAACTGTACATCACATATATGTTCATAAGAAAACTAAGGAAACCCGACATAAGAGAGTGCATGGCAAAGGAAGAAAAACTTCCTCTAAGGGAGAAACCTCAAACAGAACCCAAGCTCTAAGGAGTGACAGTCTGCCTTGGCTTGTTGTTTGAGATGGAGAGACAGAGTAGGGGGGCAGAGGGTAGATAGAGAGATACAACAGGATAGAAAGGTTGAGCAGCCAGGGGAGGGGCGAGACAACAATGGGCACAACAACAGCCGTATCAGCATCAAAAGACTTAACTTTTAAGATGCCTGACAGATTTGCGGGTGTTTAATTGGTATTTCTACAATTCATCATTTTGTGTGCTGGTCAGTTAATCTTTAGCTATATTGCTAACCTTTATGTTTCTAAGTTGCTTGGTAAAATGTCTTGATTTTTAATTTGATTGTATTGCTTGTATTGTGACGGCCTGGTGGAGCGTGGTGAGTGCATCTGCCTTGCAGTTCTGAGGTTGAGGTTTCGAATCTGGTGTCAGGCCTTCCTGTGTGGAGGTTGGATGTTCACCCCGTGCTTGTGCGGGTTTCCTGTGGGTACTCCGGCTTCCAAAGACATCTTTCTTAGGTTAATTGAAGACTCATTTTTTTCACATTTTTTTTCTTGTTAAAGCACTTGCGCAGATATATCAGCTGAACACACAAAAGGAAATCAAATATTCTTCAGATATTTCTTCACAAAGTTCCTATAACTGTGTGGCACTTGTAGGTTGTGTTGCTTTCACGTTTTTGGTCCAGTTTAAAGTTAGTCTGGAGACTGCATACACTGTCTGTGCCTTTTGACTGGTCAAACGTTTTAGAACACCCCAATTTTTCCCTTTTTTTTTTATTTTTTTTTTTTTTAACTGAAAGTCAATTTGTTCAAGTCCAATGAAAATCCTGAAATGGCACCAATTGCAGTAAGTGGTGAATTTCCAGAGGTTCGAAATAACTAGGCACGGTTACCCAAAACTGAAAAATAATGTACATTTCAGAATTATACAAAAAGGCACGATAATATAAAACAATAAAATGACCTTTTGATCACCTACTGTATATTTAATAGTAACATCCTTGGAAGATTACCTTCCAAGAATGTTGTTTACTTCAGATCTGTTTAGTCAGCAGCATAAGCCTGCCAATATGAAGACTGATCCAATTCTACAACTAAACGACCAATTCATCAATGAGCCTTGTGATGCATTCAGGGATGTCACCGTGGCGGTTTATTATGGAGCTTCTTTCTGATACCTCTGTTCAAATGATTTGCTGCCTTGAGGCAGCCCCCCCCCCCCACCCCCACCCCCATCCCCATCCATTTCTCCATCCCCCTCCAGCCGCTCTCTCTTTCCGCTAGGTAGCCAAGTCATGATAAGAGCACAACTTGAAAGGACCCTCTTCCGCTCACAGCGTGCGCTTTTTCAACAAAGTAGTCATGGCAATAGCATCTAGAGTCACTCAACGAAACACACGGTTAGCATTGCCTACGGACGCCGTGTCAGCAGAAGAATTCAACAAGAATTCTGAAGGATTGGATCACATTAAAGCTCTTTGTGATCCTTTGAATGTTATCGCTGATAGTCCGGATTAGCATTAATGTGCTTGTGCTGCGCCAATGGTGATAAAAGGCTGTTTTTACACTAGTTTGCTTTAAAATGCAAGATACACATAGCTCAATGGGAATAGTCACTTTCACTGGATATAGAGTACATTACAAGTAAATATGTGGTGTATTTTTCTTGAAGTGTTTTTATATTGGCCTTCCCTCAGAGTGGCCAGCAACCTTTATTTACTCAATTGCAGAGAGGGCCAGGCGTCCAGTTGTGTGGAGGCCTTTATTGGTACTATAATAAAGATAATAAAGGCTTTATTGTCCAGTGGAACGCATATATAGTGGGTGCAGAAAGTTTTCAGACCCCCTTAAATATTTCACTCTTTGGTACAACCCCAATTCCTATGAAGTTGGGACATTGTGTTAAACATAAATAAAAACAGAATACAATGATTTGAAAATCATGTTCAACCTATATTTAATTGAATACACTACAAAGACGAAATACCTAATGTTCCGACTGATAAACTTGATTGTTTTTAGCAAATAATCATTAACTTAGAATTTTATGGCTGCAACACGTTCCAAACAAGCTGGGACAGGTGGCAAAAAAGACTGAGAAAGTTGAAGAATGCTCATCAAACACCTGTTTGGAACATCCTACAGATGAACAGGCTAATTGGGAACAGGTGGGTGCCATGACTGGGTATAAAAGCAGCTTCCCTGAATTGCTCAGTCATTCACAAGCAAAGATGGGGCGAGGTTCACCTCTTTGTGAACAAGTGCGTGAGAAAATAGTCGAACAGTTTAAGGACAAAGTTCCTCAACGTACAATTGCAAGGAATTTAGGGATTTCATCATCTACGGTCCATAATATCATCAAAAGTTTCAGAGAATCTGGAGAAATCACTGTACATAAACGGCAAGGCCGAAAACCAACATTGAATGCCTGTGACCTTCGATCCCTCAGGCGGCACTGCATCAAAAATCGACATCAATGCGAAAAGGATATCACCACATGGGCTCAGGAACACGTCAGAAAACCAATGTCAGTAAATACAGTTCGGCGCTACATCCATAAGTAAAACTTGAAACTCTACTATGCAAAGCAAAAGCCACTTATCAACAACACCCAGAAACGCCGCCGGCTTCTCTGGGCCCGAGCTCATCTAAGATGATGCAAAGTGCAAAAGTGTTCTGTGGTCCGACGAGTTCACATTTCAAATTGTTTTTGGAAATTGTGGACGTCGTGTCCTCCGGCCCAAAGAGGAAACGAAGCATCCGGACTGTTATGGACGAGAAGTTCAAAAGCCAGCATCTGTGATGGTATGGGGCTGTGTTAGTGCCAATGGCATGGGTAACTTACACATCTGTGAAGGCACCATTAATGCTGAAAGGTACATACAGGTTTTGGAGAAACATATGCTGCCATCCAAGCAACATCTTTTTCATGGACGCCCCTGCTTATTTCAGCAAGACAATGCCAAACCACATTCTGCACATGTTACAACAGCGTGGCTTCGTAGTAAAAGAGTGCAGGTACTAGACTAGTCCAGACCTGTCTCCCATTGAAAATGTGTGGGGCATTATGAAGGGTAATATACGACAACGGAGACCCCGGACTGTTGAACAGATGAAGCTGTACATCAAGCAAGAATGGGAAAGAAGTCCACCTACAAAGCTTCAACAATTAGTGTCCTTAGTTCACAAATGTTTATTGAATGTTGTTAAAAGAAAAGGTGCTGTAACACAGTGGTAAACATGACCCTGTCCCAGCTTTTTTGGAACGTGTTGCAGCCATAAAATTCTAAGTTAATGATTATTTGCTAAAAACAATCAAGTTTATCAGTTTGAACATTAAATTAAATTCAACCCGGCACGGTCCTCGGAACCGTGCCGCCCGTAATTGTTCAGTTTTTCTTTTTTAATAAATATGCAAAAATTACAAAAAAAAAATTTTCCGGTCAATATGGGGTGCTGTGTGGGAAAAAAAAATTCCTTAAATGATTTTAGCAAATGGCTGCAATATAACAAAGAGTGAAAAATTTAAGGGTGTCTGAATACTTTCTATACCCACTGTATCTCCATGTTTTTTTTTTTTAAATCAGAAAAAAAGGAAAAAGTAAAAAATAAAACAAATCTTTTGAATTTTAATTGCTGAACGAGGGAATAGAATGTTTGGGAAGTTTGATGGCTCGCCATGAAACACAAAACTCTAAACACGCCTAGTTAAAGAACGTTTATTCCAGTTTATCCAAGTCTGCAGCATCTATCAAGATAATTTCGAGATGTTTTTAGCGTGGAAAATAATTATGAGTCTTAGTGTACATGCAATTTTTTTTCCCCCCTCCTGGTGATTAACTTCCAATAGCAGCTCCCTCAAGTCTTTCCGTGACACTTCTCGGGGCTCTTTGTCGTCAGTTTGTTGCCATTCTTTTCCCGGGTTGTTAGGGGGGGGGGGGAATCATCATTAGCCCTCCTGCCTTATCTTCTACTCATTTTCTCCCTGCCATTAGCCTTGTCGCTGGGATTTAGCTGATAAT
This sequence comes from Phycodurus eques, assembly GCF_024500275.1. Taxonomy (NCBI): domain Eukaryota; kingdom Metazoa; phylum Chordata; class Actinopteri; order Syngnathiformes; family Syngnathidae; genus Phycodurus; species Phycodurus eques. The sequence goes on from NC_084530.1 coordinate 23,261,959, forward strand.
GATTTGGTGCGGCGGTGTAAAGCTTAATGGCTTCGCTTTATCTTCAAAGACTTTGGGTCGGCGAGTTGCCGTTGCTTAGCAGACAATTATGAGGCTCAGAGCTTTTTAATGCTTTTTCTGTGCTGGTGTACTGCCCAGGCTTGATTAAACTGTTGCTAGCGCAAGAAGCTAATGTGTAGCTAGTGGGCTATATCTTTCTTTGCTGCTCCTTTTTATCAAACAGTTCAAACAGACTCGACACCGCTGTGGCAAATGCCCGCCTTGCGCCAAGTGTCGCGTTGGCCGACACGGCGTTCCGTCATTGCGCCCGCGGCAGGACATACACGATGAATGGTGTAGTCGACGGCGCACTGCTAGTGTGGTTTCGTTCGTGAATCTTTTTAGTGAACGAACTGAACTTTGTTTGTGATCCGCTAAGGAGCGATGTACTAGTACGATGAGTGATTAGTTTGAGCAAGGAACGACGTACTACGCAGTGAACATACTCATGAGTGGTTTTAACTGCAAGTCCTGAAGTCCTCGCGGGGATAGCTTTCACTAGCAGACGTTTCTTCAAGCTAACGGCTAATGTTGAGTCAGTCAAGCGCATGAAAACAAGCACACATATTTAAAATAAATGCAAATTAATAATAAATGCATATATGTACACATACATATCATTCCCTATGTGTCTCTAATGGGATTATTAGAGCTTTTTATTTAATAATAATAATAATACATTAAACTTATATAGCGCTTCTCAAGACAGTCAAAGACACTTTCCACTAATCAGATGACAATAACAGTAAGGCGAGTGAGCAGGAAGCCCGGGTGGCGGGGGCTGGTGTCAGCGACGCTGTCGACTGCGGTGGAATGCAGAAAAGTCACGCCGGCAGGCGAGAGCCTAGCTGGACGTAAGGGGACGCGGAAGGATGTTTGGTCGGTTGAGCTCGCTTGCACGCATGTTCACGAGTCACAACCGAAGCCGGTCGTTCGAGGGCTTGCTGAGCGAGTGATAGGTAGGTGATAATTTAGCTTAAGTTTATTTTTTTATTTTTTAGTTATTTAGGTTTAAATCTCTCCTCCTTTCCTAGTTTACGTGACATACATACGTGACGCATCGTCCTTTGGTGAACGTGTTGCGTGAACGTGAACCTCAGGGACGGATCATTCACTGAATGAGAAAGCACTTGAATGGTTTTGTGAAAAGGAACTCAACGATTCCTTGAACGAATCTTTTGAACGAATCTTTTTAAAGAACTGCTTCGAATGATTCAGTACACTCAAAAGAACCGCCGTGCCCATCACTACTGTTCTCTGCTATTTGGGAAAGGTCTTGGAAAGAGCTTAAGAGTTCGGTGGCCACAAATATGCCAACTATTGAGGGCCACTGGTCTGGGGGAAAACCTCAAAAGAAAACCTGCCCATCCTCTCAAGAAAAATCTAGTTTTTTTTGGTCAAAATCTGTAGCCTGGTGATCTGATATTGACAAAAGCATTATGTCGTTGGTAGAGGTTATCTATCACTCAGTGTACACCAGTGTAAGAGTATGATGAGTGGTTAGTTGCTCTTGTACAATGCCTATTTTGGATTATTCCTTTGTTGCAAGATGATGTTGTCTGAAGATGCTTTGTTCACCACAGCCTTGTTAGTTGCTTGTGTCAAGCTCCATGCAAATAACTGTGTGCACCTGACTCATGCCCCATACATTTTTCATGCCACCTAAACAGCACACCGTCACTCCCCCAGCGACCGCACTGTATTGTTCACCTTGTACTTTGACCCCTGCCCACCGCGCTGCTCCAGCCTCTATCGGTGGGATCGATGGCATCGATTGTCCCGGAGGTTAATGGCGTCAAGGTGAGTGGGATGCACTTCAATCATGGGAGATCTTAAATATTTTATCAGTGCGAGCCAAAAGGTTTCCAAGATGGAGTCGGCGATGACAGGGGAGGGAGGTGCGTCGTGCATCCCGCACTGCATGCTAACAATGGGCCGCCGTTTTCAATTCGGTGGCTCGCTCGGGAGACGAGTGCAGCGGAAAGAAGAGTCTAAATATAGGTTATTTTTAGGTTTGAGGATAATGCATGTGGATGTACAAAATTTGCTGACACAATACAAATAAGAACAATATGGCACAAGGAATGATTTGAAAGTATAATCTTTTTGTCGGTCAAATAGATGACGTGTGTTGATTGTCAATGATAGTGAAACCCTGAGTCCAAAACAGTTCATTTCTGAATGATGATTGAACAGCCGGTCCGTCAATCGGTCAGTTAGTAAGTTTGATAGTTAGTCAATTGGTCAGCTGGTCAGGTATACTCAGTCAATAGGATTGTTGGTCAGTTCGTTATTCAGTTAGTTCAGTTGGGTAGTTGGTCAGTTACTTACATTGCGTTTGTGTGTCGGTCCACTATTATGTCATTTGGGTGGTCTGTTAAATCAGTTAGTTGGATTGTTGACTGGTCGGCCGCTCATTCGATTAGTTAATTTGTGGGTTGACACGTTAGTTAGTTAATTTAGTGAAACTTGTGAAGCAGCCTTTGTGTGTCTTGTTTGGACAGAAGATCTTTGATTTAGGATATGTTCTTCGGGTGGTAATAAACAGACTTAATCACATCTTTTTGGTGAATTTTATAAGGGTAGAACTACTTACCCCTTTGAAAATTCTTTCCAATGATGCAGTTTGTTTGTTCCACTGTGCTGTACACTGGGGCCAGGGTAGTGAGAGCACCGCTACCAGCTGTGGGGCGGCTGTGGCTCAGTAGGTAGAGCAGTTTTCCAGTGACCTAACTGGTTCAAATCCCGGCTATGACTGTCCGCATGTCGAAGTGTCCTTGGGCAAGACACTGAATGAACCCTAATTTGGTCCCAGTCGCCTGTTGGTGTGTGTGTGTTGTGTGTGTGTGTGTGAGTGGGTGAATGTGAGTCTTTGTAAAGCACTTTGGGCACTGTGATGGTGTAGATGAAAGGACTATATAAGTGCAGTCCATTTACCAGGGAGTCTTAGTTGATTCATTCCTGCTAAATGCAGAAAAAAACCCTGGGATGATCAGTCTTACATCGTTAGGTAGTTAGTTGTTTGGTTCATTAACTGGTCAGTTACTTGGTCACTCAGTTAGTAAGTTTCTAGTTAGATTGGTCAATCAGTCAATTGGTTGGGTGGTTGTTGAGCTAGTTGATTTTTGTGTTGGTTTGCCAGCCCGTTAGTTAGTCAGTCTGTTGATCTGTTTGTTGGTTAGCCGGTCGGGGAGTTGTTTCTGTGGTTTGTTAGTTATTCAGTTAGTTAGCTTGGCCATACAAAAGTACAGTTCATGATTATTCACACTATTTTGCAATGTATTCACGAGCAAAACAAATCCATTTACGTATTTAAAAGCATAGTCCCAAACAAAACATGCATAAATTATTACTACTTTATTTTAATGATAGTTTGTTTTCCTATATAATCGTCTTTAAAGGTATCTGGGCTTTTTAACTTTGGACATATGTCTATGCTATAAACACGGTTGGGAGAGTTCCTTAATATACAGTAGATAGATTTGCCAGCTAACCTTTACACAAGACTGTATTTGTTATAATGACTCAAATGAAATTGAGAGACAAATTAAAGCAGGAAATCTTTGCAGTTAGCGTATAGCACCCCAACACATTTACCTCCTTCCCGGACTTCACAAGGTAGGTGCGGGCGAGCTAGCTAGCTCACCAGCAGTCCAGATCCATTGACAGCTCACACTTGTCTTTTAAAATTAATAATTAGTGGCGTCAATATAGCTACATGGTGGCCACTTCACTGGCCAGACACAACGGCATACTGGCCTGTCTGTGACGCGCAAATGTAAGCGACGATCCTGTGGATAACACTATGTGACTGTCCTATCTGTAAGAAGCAGTTAATTATGTTTTAGCAGACAGCCAATCATAGTGGAGCGGGTCGCTTTTAACTCAAATTTAATTCAAAACAACAATGAAGACGGCTCTCTCGGGTAGCGTACAGGAGGAGAGATTGCAGTGCAAAAAAGGCGACTTTCAACCATTAAAACGTGCACTCGCGCAAGTGGGACGAGACAACATTTTTAATGGCACAAGCTGAAAAAAGACCAATTCGGTCGCAGTCTCGAGCCCTGAGTGTAGTGGGTTGGTCAGCTGGTTAAGCAGTGGTTCAGCCACTCAGTTGGCTGTTTGCTCAGTTAGTTAGTTCGGTGGTTGGTCAGTTAAGTTACAATTCCATTGTATTGTACACTGGAGCCACAATCATGAGAGTGCAGCAACCAGTAGGTAGCCTACATGTTGTTTACTAACTAACCAACCAACCAAGTGACTTTAAAGCTGTTGGGTTTTTTTTAAGCCGGAAAAATGCTTATTATCCCTGCAACTCATGAATATTTCAACACCCTCACCAACTCTCCGACAGGAAGTCGTACCTTAGCTCATTTTTACACTTTCCCTTCCTGCAGGAAATGAAAGTCAGCCACGCTGGTATGTTTTTAATACAAAACCCAGAAGGAGACCACTTGCTAGTCTTCAATCGTCGTTGGGAGTCATTACAGAGGCCCATCCGTGATTGCCAAATTGCATTGATAAAAGAGGACATTTGCATGAGCTCTTGTATGCTGCTTTTACATTTCACACTGACTCCCATTGTATCCGGGGCTCTTTTGTTCACGGCAATAACAAGGAAACAGTGATTCTTTCAAGAAGTGACTGCTGCATGATTCGTCTCTCACCCACCCACAACCCTCGCAGGTAATGAAATAGGGGCTACAAAAATGTAACATACTTTCAGCCTACAACTTTCAATTGAAAATGCTTTTTGTATTGTGCTTGTTTTTCAGCTGTCAATGATGCTGTGAAGAGTAAACAGATACAGATTATTCATTCCTGTTTGTAAGGCCCAGAGCATCTCTTTTCATGCGTGTGTGTGTGTGTGTGCGTGTGTGTGTGTGTGTGCGTGCGTGCATGCGTGTGTACAGTGCCATGAAAAAGTATTTGCCCCCTTCTCAAATTATTATTTTTCCGCATAGTTTCCCCACTTTAATATTTAAGATAATCGAGAAAAGATTACCCAAGAAAAACTCTAAATGGTGATGTTATTTATCAAAGGAAAAAATATGTGGAGCTACCTGGCACTGTGTGGAAAAAACCTGAACTCAAGCCTTTTCTTTCTGTGGCGATATATTGGGCCACTCCTCTTTACAGAATTGTTTTAATCCAGAAACGCTGGAGGGTTTTGGAGTATGAGGTCTTTTTAAGGTCATGCCACAGCATTTCTTTCAGATTCAACTTGCTGGTGTGTTTTGGATCGTTGTCCTGCTGCAGAACCCAAGTGCACTTGAGTTTGAGATAAAGAACTGATGGCCGAACATCAGCATTTTCTGGTAAAGAGCAGAATTCATGGTTCCGTCAATCACAGCAAGTCGTCCAGGTCCTGAATTAGTAAAGCACCACCAAACCATCACACTACCACCACCATGTCTAACTTTTGAAATGCTGTGTTACATTTACGGCAGATATAACACCTTCTAACACCATCTTCTTTCATCTTGTCAATCAATAGAATATTCTCACAAAAGTCTTAAGATTATTTTCTTTTCTTTTGCAGAAAACGAGCCTTTATATTCTTTTTGGTCAGCAGTGATTTTTGCCTTGGAACTCTGCCATAGATGCCATTTTTGCCCAGTCTTTTCCTTATTGTTGAACAGTAACCTTAAGTAAGGCAAGGGAGGCCTGCAGTTCTGAGATGTTGTCTTGGGTTCCTTTGTGATCTGGACGTAACCAGGTTTGAGTGTGGTCAGTGAAAATGAACTCGGCTTTCCAAAATGGTGATTAGCCCCTATTAATTCAATGATTTTTAACAAGGGGTGCAATTACTTTTTTTACAGAGGGCTAGGTTGCTTTTAATATTTTCCATCCATTCATTTCCTGAACCGCTTATCCTGGTTAGGGTCGCGGGCATGCCAGAGCCTATCCCAGCTGACTACGGGTGAAAGACTGACTACACCCTGAACTGACGAGTCAGTCACAGGGCAACACGGACAACCATTCGCACTCACATTCACACCGCCACTGAGTGGGAACTGAACCCACGCTGCCTGCACTAGAGTCACGTGAGTGTACCACTACATCGTCAGTGACTTCTTTTAATTTTTTTCCCCCTTAATAAATAAAATTATCATTTAAAAATGATTTTATGTTTACTTTGGTTATCTTTGTTTGAAATGTCTATTTGTTTGATGATTTAAACAAAGTAGGGGGAAACTATGCAAAAAATAATAATAATTTAAGATCCGTTGTCAGGTTAGTTAGTCGGTTGGGCAGTCATCAGCTTGGTTGGTTGGTTAGTGAGTCAGATAGTACGTTGATTATTCAATTCACTTGGCGATCTGTTGGGTGGCTGGTCAGTGAGTTAGTTGGACTTTGTTGGTCTGTCACTTTGGTCGTTGGGTGATCTGTCAGTATGATCTGTCAGTATGAATCAAAAAGCCAAGAAGTGACTGATGATCACTAAAATTGCTTCTGACTTTTGACTCTGTATTGTTGTTTTCTCCTAGTGAAGTCGTAGTTGTAAGAGGAAGGCCTCCCGTTGACTCGTAGCAGCATCAGCATCACCAGATAAAAACAACAACGAAAACAACAACAGCTTTGGATTGGAATCGGCCCGCGTTTCGACCTTAAGCGTCTCCTCCCTGCAAGAGGTCTGACCTTTTCCCATAAATCACAGCCACACGTCGATCCCCGAGCACCATTCGCGTTCACGCTCCCTTGTCTTATCTAAAGGTCCGCTTGACGCATCAGGCCGAAGCGCTTGTTGGCTTGTTTGTCGAGTGCTAATGCAGTCGGACTGAATGAGTCTGTGGAGATCCAGTACCAGGTTACATGAGAGCTGGTTAGTGGAATGTCAGTCAGTAGAGTGCAGACCTCCGCCTAGGCCAAAGCCAGTCAATTAGCAAGAAACATAACATGTTTTTTTTTTTTCAAATAAACAATAACAAAATACAAAAATTTTGTAAAACTACTCAACATCTGAAGACGCTTGATAGCATTGTAAACAGATTGGGAACAGGATGGTGTTTGCAACCTGAGTAACTGACTGTGCAAGAACTATTGTACTAATCGTTTTTCAACTGATTTTTTTTTTTATTTCATTCTTCTAACAGGCCAATTGTACTCTCATAACTGACTTTATTCTTGGGAAATTATGCTTTTTCCTCATGAAATGATGACTTCATTCTCATATTTTGACATTGCTTATGATAGTACAATTTTATTGTCAATTTTATTTTGTCCCTTTTCTGTCAAATTAAAACTTCAGTCTTGTAAAATTCTAACTTTAACTCATTGCAACTGTAAAATTATGTTTCATAAAATACACCTTTTTCTTGTAAAATTCTGAATTAATTCTTGTAAAATTACGACATAAATTTTGCCCAATTGGAATGCTAATCTTGTAACGACGATTATATGCTTATAAAATGATCTATTTTGTCTTGTAAAATTTACTTCGTCTTATGACAACTTTTTTCTTTAAAAACAAATTCATTTTTTAATAAAATTATTACATAATTCTCATAACATATAGACTTTATTTTCAAAATTATGACTTTAGTCTTTGTTAAACGCACGCAACTACATGCAGACACGCACGCACGCACACACGCTGTATCCACCATGTATCGAGCTAAAGTAACTGTGGGTTAACACAGCCATGGAGCATTTTGCAAAGCTTCTAATGGGTCTAAGTGCTTTGTGGAGGAGATTAATGTGGGAATCTATTTTCCACGATAGGCTATGTTTACTTTCTCCACCGCTACATTGCACTCGTCTCCATCTGCAGTTAGTTTTCCTATTGATTTCCCCCCAGTCCTCTTTTATCAGTCAGTCTTTGATAAGACAACATGTGTCGCCTTTACAAGAAGCTGAATGATAATATTAATGGATGGACATTCCCATTACGAGGAAGACGGCGGTGTTCATGCTGATTTGTTTGCGGGGCCGGGGGGGGGTTGGCGTCAACGGAAGTAGGATAGGAAGTGAGGAAGAAGCCTCCTCGCATCGACTCAATTCAGCTCGCATCTTATTGCTCCGGCAAGGAGCAATTTATCATCATTCAGGGAAATCGTCAGCAGCCCCAACTCAGACCAGTGCCTTGAGAATAGATAGCTAACTAACGACTAACCAACTTGCCATCTAGCTACGTAACCAGCCATTTAGTGAACTTGCCAACTATTTTGCTGAATAACATAAACTATGGACGTAACCATCCATCCATTTTCTGGGCCGCTTCTCCTCACTAGGGTCGCGGGCGTGCTGGAGCCTATCCCAGCTGTTGTCGGGCAGGAGGCGGTGTACACCCTGAACTGGTTGCCATCCAATCGCAGGGCACATACAAACATACAACCATTCGCACTCACAGTCACACCTACGGGCAATTTAGAGTTGCCAATTAACCTACCAAGCATGTTTTTGGGATGTGGAAGGAAACCGGAGTGCCCGGAGAAAACCCACGCAGGCACGGGGAGAACATGCAAACTCCACACAGGCGGGGCTGGGGATTGAACCCCGCCCCTCAGAACTGTGAGGCAGACGCTCTAACCGGTCGTCCAGCGGCACTTTCATGAAGTAATGGAGATCTGTACAATCTGTTCAATCAAAGTCAATACTTTTCTTACAGGAGTGAACTACATTGTATATGACATTTCATCACTGTGTGAGGCGACGTTCTATTAAACTGAACACGCACGCGCGCACACGCACGCGCACACACACAAACAAGCAATCGTGATTGCGAATTGGCATCGATTTAGTGTTGAAGCAGACGTTACAAGAAGAGGATTGCACATACTGTCTGCGCTTATCAAACATGTAGAACACTCACTAAAGCACATCCACATCAACAAAGGCCCTAAAAGCTTGTTGATTCCCATAGGTGGCAGTACAAGCATCACTGCAAGTTTTATTTTTATTTTTATCATTATTATTATTATTTTTATCCCCCATCGCATCTCCATTTGCTGGATCTGGTAGGTCACTGACACTCCCACCCCAACGCAAACGAACTGTCACACTTAAAAAAGGGGAGAGGTCTTCAATCTGCACCTTTATCAGGACTGCACCAAAACGACACAATGTACACAACCCCTCTACTGGAACTTACTTAATTATTTACCTATTTAAGAAATGACTGGCTAAAAATAGCCACCTAGTCAGTTAACTAACTGGCTGTCTGACTGACCAGCCACATTGCCAACTATCTAACTGGCTGGTGGCTGACTGAATGTACTTACTAACTAACTGATTGCCTGACTACCTAACTGTGTAGCCTACTAACTAGTCGACTCGACTTAGTTAAACCAGTAAAAACTAAAAGGTTATTAACAAAAGTAACAAGGAGAACGGAAGAGAAGAAATTAAAAAGCCGCTGCAGGGTGGTAGAAATTGGAGTAAAAACAAAAACATGGTGAACCATCAAATACTCGGCGAGCAATTAAAAGTCTACAACAATGCTGTGAGAATTTCTAGAAATGTGTATTTCTCCAAAATGATCGCAGACCACTAAAATAACTACAACATTGTATTTTCTGCTATTAATAACCTTTTAAATCCCAGTTTTAGTAGCTTCCCCTTAACCCCAACAAGCTCTTTGTGAGGACTTTGCATACCACTTTAGAGGAAAGATTGACATTATCAGATGTAATATTTTATTCGGATTTTAGAGGTAATCTTGATTACAACAAACAAATGGTGTTAGTTCTGCTGGTTTCGATACGGTACTGCTTTCGATACGGTACACCACAACATTCTTTTAAAGAGACCAAAATATCTGGTCCGCCTTTCTGGTGCTGCACACAAATGGTTTTTATCCTAACTCATTGAGAGAATTTTATGGTAACTTTAGAGTTTACTGTTTCCAGTGTTTCCTCAGAGGGAGCCCTCTCCACCGGGGGATCCATCCTGGTAGCCTGTGGCCGCGGCCTATTGTCCAGTCCTGGTGCCGATGGCTCCCTGAGACGATGTTTCCTCGCCTGGATGCTCTGCATTCAGCCTCAGGTTATTAGGTCATTATGATATTAACCTGTATGTGTGTGTGTGTCTGTGGACAAACGGCGGGCGGGTATGATTTATTTTTATATTCCAATTTATGGATGTACAGCGCTTTGTGTTGCAATTTTTTCTTGTATGAAAAGTGCTGACAAATTAAAAAAAAAAAAATCAAGGTAAATTACCGTGTGGTTGTAGAATCCAACTTTTTCAGACATGTTTCACTGTCCAATGGACGTGTACATTTTGTACAAAAAGCATCTACATCTTTTCTTAGATTTTTGGACGAGTAAGAACAGAACTTGAGACCCATGCGGGCAGTGGGATTTTGAGTGAGGCAGACGGATGACAGGAATCAGAGGGAACATGTCTGCGTTCAGTGAGGAGAGAGGAGGAAAAGAGAGCAGAGGAGAGAGTTTTGTGCGCCTGTGTGTGTTTGTGTGTGTGTGTGTGGGGGTTTTTTTTGTTCTTTTTTTGGGTGCCGTGTCCTGTCGTCTAGGTGCGCTCGGGCAGCCCGAGATTAATGGATAGAGCAGTGTATCGCACATAACATCAATTCTGTCCTGCTTTTTCTTTCATTCCCAGTCTTACTCCCTCATCACTCTCCACCTATTGCCACCCCCTCTCTCCCGCCCCACCGCCACCCTCTCTCCTCCCTCCCTTTTCCCGGTCCCTGGCTGGTACCTCTCCTCTCAAAAGCATCTCAGATGCTGCTCGAGTGCGGTCGCAGATCGCTATCGCCGTGACAGGAGCTTCCCGGTCCAACTGCATCGTTAGTCGGAAGTGGGAGGGGTGGGAGGGGGGGGGGGTAGAGAAACTGAACTGGACCCCGGTGTTCTGTGGAGGACCACAAGGTGGAGCTGGACAGATGGACGGAGCTCGGGAGGGGGTTTACTGCGTGGTTGACCTGAAGGAGCTGAGCAGTTGCCCCGGAGAGGAGCTGCCTCATGCGACCGGTGAGCCTCCTGCACTGTGGTTCCTTTGCCTTGTCGTTTCTTCATCCTGCTCCTCCACCTGCGTCCTGCAAATGCAGTACAGTATGTCGTCCACCTGTGTCCAGATACTCTCGTCGCAGTTAAGCATCCCTGTTGATTTATCGTTTTCCCATCTGTTTGTTTTTGCGCTGGCAGCAGATTGCTTTCTAGTCCTTCAAAACACATCGCATGAAGTGTATACCTGTGTGGGTGTGTCCAAGAGAAAGAGGATACAGGTGGATACCCCAGAGAGTAAAAACAAAGTTAGGGAAACACAGTTAACAAGTAGGTTGAGGGTGGTTAATACATTGTGGCATATTATAAAAGGGGAGTTGCAAATGGGTGGAACATTTCTGGTAGATATCCCAGCTACCTCACATTTGTTGCCTCATCCTCTATCCATTCTCATAAACATACTTTTAAAGGAAGGAAAAAAAATACAGTGGTCTGAACCTCATCGAAGAAAACTGAATTGAGACTATCTGAGCACTTAAGGCCACCATACTCATGTTGGGCACTGCAGAAAGTCCTAGTCGGTGTATTTAACAAGCTAGTTTACATTTGTGGCATGGCACACTGCCTGCATTAAGTAGTAGTGTAGGGTTTCGCCATGTGGTTGGAGTAAAAAAAGGGAAAGAGGGGCCTTGTCATTTTGGCTGGTCTGGTATTTGCTTGAGTGGTTGCGAAAATGTTGTTTGGTACGCTCGTTTACTTGTGTTTGTATGCTGCGCCTCCTGTCTGTGTGGATGGAGTCAATGGTCCTCATTCACAAATAAATGCGTAAAAATGTTCTTACTCTGCCCACAAGTTGAGCGTATACGCAAACTCAGTCGGATTCATGACACGTGCGTGCCGCCCAATTTTCTTCTCACTGAATCAGAATTTATACTAAATGACGTGTGTTCCCGTGAGCTGCAATCTGCATAAACCACATCCCTATTTCTCGATAAAAGAGCATTTGTTTGACGCATCTAAACCAATGCGATGTTTAAAGTTGCGAGAGATGGCCCCATAACTTTCGGAATTTTTGTCTTATTTTGAAAAGGTTGGTGTAATCGGAAGGCTTGCTAAAAATACAGACACTGATCATATATAATAACGATGTTAATTATTTTCAATTAATTCCAAAGTTAAATTAAAGAGTGTGGCACAAAACATGCATATATAAAAACTATCCATCCATCCATTTTCTGAGCCGCTTCTCCTCACTAGGGTCACGGGCGTGCTGGAGCCTATCCCAGCTATCATTGGGCAGGAGGTGGGGTACACCCTGAACTGGTAGCCAGCCAATCGCAGGGCACATACAAACAAACAACCATTCGCACTCACAGTCACACCTACGGGCAATTTAGAGTCTCCAATGAATCCATGTTTTTGGGATGTGGGAGGAAACTGGAGTGCCCAAAGAAAACCCACGCAGGCACGGGGAGAATGTACAAACTCCACACAGGCGGGGCCGGGGTTTGAACCCGGGTCCTCAGAAATGTGAGGCTGACGCTCTAACCAGTCGTCCACCGTGCTGGCGTTAAAATACATAATAAGTTAAAAATATAACACAGCGATAAGGCATTTGTAGTTGAGGAATTTCATGAAATTAGCGTTATAAGCGACAGAAAATATGAGCCATCATGCAGGTCGGAGTTTCGTCATAAGCAACCGTGCCAGCAGTGGGTCCAAAATCAATGCAAAACAATCAGCTGGATTGGACCATCAGAGCGTCCCCACTGAGCAACCTCACCCCGTTGTTTGTCTCCTCTGGTCCTACCAAGGAAGACGCACACGGCCGCTTGGGCTCGGACCTCCGCTCTTTAGCGGAACCGAGTCGGCCAGCGGCGCACCTTGCCGGCAGTTTTTTTGTTTGTTTTTGTTTTGGTGGGGACGAGGGAAGCTAGGGAAGTTCCTACAGAGGTTCCTGCGGTGGGAAAGCCCCTAATAACAACCCCTTGTATGAACAATATGACCACAATAATTCCTGAACTGTCATGTCTCGCTCACAACTCCCATGTCCACCATTAATATATGACCACTATACAGTGTCACACTTCACTTTATACTGCCATGTAGGATTTACCAGGGCTCATAAATTCTCAAATTAATGTCTTAAAAAATATATATTTTGAAAAAAGTTCTAATGTATTCAGTTGTAATTTTGTGAACTGTATTAAAACCAGCTGCATTGTTTGCTTAAAATCTGGGTTAGTCCCTTGAATTAAGTAGAGTAATTTGAAGCATGATTTGAATATTTCTAATTCTGTTTAGTCTACTATTCCCCCCCACACTTTTAAGTTGTTTGCAAACACCAGTGGCTGCAGATGGAATTTTTCAATAGCTAGTAAATATGACGAATAAATATTGCATCGATGTTTTTGTGAATTAATAGTGTTCTGCTACTTTGTCTTGAATCAAATTTGGTGCATTTTAAGAATTTGTGTTCTTGTACGGTATATAGCCTGAGTATATCAGTTCTTATTTCATACATCGCCCAATATATTGGTTATCAGCCAATTTATCAGATATCAGGCCATGTATTTGATGGCGGCTTTGCTCCTCCAATATCGGTATTGGCCCCACAAATTCCATATCGGTCGGGCTCTTGTACTGACCTACCTAACCTAGTAACTATGTATGCTATGTAAACCAACTAGCTTACTTACTGTAAATCGACAAAGTAGTAGGAGTACTGCTAAATGTCCTTTCTACAACCCCAATTCCAATGAAGTTGGGACGTTGTGTTAAACATAAATAAAAACAGAATACAATGCGTGAGAAAATAGTCGAACAGTTTAAGGACAATGTCCCTCAATGTACAATTGCAAGGAATTTATGGATTTCATCATCTACAGTCCATAATATCATCAAAAGGTTCAGAGAATCTGGAGCAATCACTGCATGTAAGCGGCAAGGCCGAAATCCAACATCGAATGCCCGTGACCTTTGATCCCTCAGGCGGCACAGCATCAAAAACCGACATCAATGTGTAAAGGATATCACCACATGGGCTCAGGAACACTTCAGAAAACCAATGTCAGTAAATACAGTTCGGCGCGACATCCGTAAGTGCAACTTAAATCTCTAATATGCAAAGCAAAAGGCATTTATCAACAACACCCAGAAACGCCGCTGGCTTCTCTGGGCCCGAGCTCATCTAAGATGGACTGATGCAAAGTGGAAAAGTGTTCTGTGGGCCGACGAGTCCACATTTCAAATTGTTTTTGGAAATTGTGGACGTTGTGTCCTTCAGGACAAAGAGGAAAAGAACCATCCGGACTGTTATGGACGCAAAGTTCAAAAGCCAGCCCCTGTGATGGTATGGGGCTGTGTTAGTGCCAATGGCATGGGTAACTTACACATCTGTGAAGGCACCATTAATGCTGAAAGGTACATACAGGTTTTGGAGAAACATATCCTGCCATACAAGCAACGTCTTTTTCATGTACGCCTCTGCTTATTTCAGCTAGACAATGCTAAAACACGTGTTACAACAGCGTGGATTCGTAGTGAAAGAGTGCGGGTACTAGACTGGCCTGCTTGGAGTCCAGACCTGTCTCCCATTGAAAATGTGTGGCGCATTATGAAGCGTAAAATACGACAACGGAGACCCTGGACTGTTGAACAGCTGAAGGTACCTAACTTGTTATTTTGTGTAATAGTGCTATCACCTAGACTGACTGACTGGCGTAATACTGCTCGCTATTTAGTTGGGTACAAAACTAGTATATTCTGCTTTACACAATACTGCTAACTAAATGTATCATACTCCTATCTTCCTAAATTACTAACTTACTTTTAGCTAGTTAACTGTTGTATTTGCACAATGCTACCTTGTTAGTTATCTCATGAACGACACTGTTGTTTTTGTATAATACTGTTACCTACCGAACCAACTAGGAGAGTGAATACAGCTCTCAAACTAGTGTACCACTGCATTGGTATGCGAACCCAATGCCGCTTCATCTTCCCAAAGGAGAGTAAAAGCTCTTACATCTTTTGTCTTAATCCATACACGCACGTTTAAATCTATACACGCAAACACATTTGCATTTACGCACTCCAACCCCATGTTGAACCCTACATATACGGAAGCTTGCGTTCACTTCGTCACATTTGTGGATGATGTGACGGGTGTGGAAGTGGAGCGGTCACCCCGCTGCGCTCTACCTTCGTTTTTGTTTACCCGAGCAGAGCAAAGGAAAGCGCGTAATTAGCATGTTGCGCACGAGAGCTGGACTTGACAGGCCCACATTATCGGTGGCAAGGTGACATAGTTTACCTCCTTCTCCTCTCCTCCGTGGTGACAGCCCAGGAAAGCGGGTGATGCTCGCTACTTTGAAACGTGGAACGGAACCCAATAGCAATTGTACACACCTCCTACCATGTCGTTACGCTAATCTAATGGAGGCTATTCATAGCAGGGTAAGCTTGAGGTTTGCCACTTTGTTGTCTTTGTTGTTTTCAATCACTCGCTAACTAACGGTCAGTTTTGTGTTGTACGGCTAACTGACTGACTGACTGACTTAGCTATTTATGTGGTATTTACACATTATTAGTTAGTTACTGTATCTAACAAACCAGGGAATCGGTAGTATTAGTACTATCGCGCAAACTATGCTGAATTCTGAAGTTTTTTGCCGCTTTCTTACTTTTATAATTGTCTTGTCTGTTCATATGTTTATATGTTCAAATAAGGCCGGCACTGTGACCAAGTGGTTCGCCCAGCTGCCTCACAGTTCTGAGGTTTGTGGATTCTGGCCTTCCTGTGTGGTGTTTGCATTTTCTCCCCCGTGGCTGTATCGGTTGTGTCTGCGTTCTCCGGTTTCCTCCCACATTCCGAAAACATGCATGCTAGGTTAATTGTAGACTGTAAATTGTTCATAGGTGGAAATGGAATGTGAGTGTGAATGGTTGTTTGTCCAAATGTGCTCTGCGATTGGTTGACTTTGAGCAAGAGGCGGGCTAAACCCTGGAGTGGTCGCCAGCCAATCGCAGGGTACATATAGACCAGTAGTGTCCAAACAACGACCCGGGAGCCACTTGCAGCCTGCCGTCTATTTTTTTAGTTGCCCTCGGCATATGCCGATAATAACATTTGACACGGCCCGCAACACGATTTAAAAATCAACTACTCGTAATAAGTTGGTTTTGTATAGAGCTTCGATATGCAAAGAAACTATTTACAACTAAAATAGTAACACAATTTCTCTTCTTAATGGTGAATAAGCATAATTCGGTTTCAGAAGCAAAAATGCTCCGTGCCAAGGTCCGATTTGCGACCATATAACATTAAATATCGTCCCTTTAAAAATGGTCATCTTATCGCGGATTGATTTTGTTGTGGTTCCAAATGTCGAGATGTGAGTCGGCTGCTGTGCAGTCCAGGTCTAAATCTATTCGAGCGGGATACAGGACTGATGAATGAACTGAACAATAGTTGATATTATTTTTCTTTACTTCTGATTACAAAACAAACTGTCCATTAATTTGTTTGTCTGTAATATTATGAGGTGATTATACATGGTTTCACATGAGTCTTAATGGCTCTGAAAGGGAAACCATAACTACATTGTAGCGCGCAACAAAAATTAGTTTGACGCCGCTGGTTTAAAGTAATACGACGTTTGCATTTCTAACTGTTTAACTGTCGTGTAAGTATATAATACTGGTCGGTAATGATGTAACTCTGTTCTTTTTTCAAAATATTGCTTGTTTGTTGTGCGACAAGTAGACTGTCAAATTTGTATAATATGACAAGCTAAATAACTAACACCTAGTTAGCTGTCATGTTTAAATAATACTGCTAGATAATTATCTAACGATCTGTATATTTACATAATACTGAGTTTATTGGCTAACTGTTTTTTTTTTTTTGCAACTACATACTGAATGACTGACAGACAATGTTATTTTTGTGCTATAGCGCTAGCTAATCATTTTGTAGTGCTCGCTAGTCATTTTGTGCAACACTGTTACCTACCAAACATTACACGCGAAAAAGACAGCAGCTGGCGGGGTTGTGGGCTCGCTTCACGTGGTTTAAATAATCCACAATTTTGTGGGATTTGTGCTCGCTGGCGGATTAAACGAGACAGGAGGCGTCTCACGTGGCAGTGTTTGTGATCTGGTGAAAACCAGAGCGACGGCCGGCAACATCAAACCACCGCGGTGAGCCAGCCACACGCACGTACGCTCTCACACACACTTGAATTATTAATAACATCTCCAAATCCAAAGTAAATAGAATTGGGAATACAAACAGGGCTTGTTGCGCGGCTGGAGCTCTTCCATGTAATATGTATTCATGAAGTGGGGAAGGGAGGCTATAGCCACATTGAGGGCTTTATCAAAGCTCTTTGGAAATTGCTTGTTGTTCTTATTGAGCCTGCAGTACTGTATATGCAACTAGGTGATTTTTTGTTTTTGTTTTGTTTTTTTGTGGAGTCAGGAATATTCAGGATTTCTGAGTGAGCCCACGCAGCTTCCACACAATAATGCCACGTTATACGCGAAATAGCGAAAAACCATGAGTAATTGCCTGTATTAATAGATTACACTGTAATTATACCACAAACTACAATCTTAAAACACTTTCATCATTTCAAACTCATTTTACAACATTAACCTTAAAAATAAATGGCTTACAAATGATTTGATTTTGGAAAAAATGCACTGGAAGTGTGCACGTACATGCACAAGTGTTGAAAACTCCCTTTGTAACTTCCCCTAACAACCCAGGCTAAACTTAGCTCTTGCACCACATTTAAAGCTTGTCTCTCAGTTGAGATGTATCACTTCAACATAATTTCTTTACACTTTCCTATTCATAAAGGGGCTTTTTGCGGCATCCTGTGGGATTTTAGGACATTTCAGGAAGAGCGCAGAAAATGTGAATAGTTTTTTTATTTTTTCCAATGAATCATTGGGGATAGGTTCCACAGAAAACAATGTGAAGATGCGAGGGATTATTATAACAGAAAAAAGTGCCTTTTTCATTGTTGTGTTCTTTTTTGGGGGGTTAAGAAGCAGGATTAGACAAAGGGATTTCTCAGTTTGCAGTTTATTACTAGTGAGTAGAATGAATGTAAAAAAAAAAAAAGGAACAATGTGATTATAACCGTAGAACAGAAAATGGAACTTTACTCCAACTACCGGCGTCACTGTCCTGGCTGCTCAGTACACTGCGGCGGAAGCGACAATAGTACTAATAAAAGAAGAATGGAATACACACCACCAAGTCGGCTGTGTTGTGTGTTAATGTGAAGAGAGAGAGACCTACCTTCCAGACTACTGTAAAAAAAATAAAATAAATAAAAGTTGCTTAGATTTAAGCAACACTACTGTAAATCCCCCAAAAGTTGTGCGGGTTAAAATACAGTAAGACAAACATCAATTCCTAAAAAGGTGTTCAGGTTAAAATAAGACTACTATAAATCTATAGTAGTCTATCCCCAAAGTTGCGCTGGTTAAAGTAAGACTACCACAAATCCTCAAAAAATTGGCATTTTAAAATATAACTATGGCATTTCCCTAAATGTTGCCCAGGTAAAAATGAGACCACTGCATATACCCTCAATCTTTTCATAGGATAAAATAAGACTAGCGTAAGTCATCCACAAAACTGTGTTTCGCAGGTTAAAGTAAAACTTTACTTAAAAGTAAAACTATCACAAATTCCTCAAATCTTGTGCAGGTTAAACTCAGACTACCATAAATCTCCAAATAATGTCCAGGTTAAAAAAAAAAAAAAGAGGCTGCATACCATTAATCCCCACAAAACTGGCATGTGAAAGTACCAGCACTTTAAATCCCTCAAAAGTTGCACTGATTAAAATAAGACAACCGCAAAATCTGTCAAAAGTTACGCTGGTTAAAATAAGACAAAACTACGAATAAAAGTAGAACGGAATATACACCACCAAGTCAGCTGGGTTCCGTGTTAATGAGAAGCGACTCACCTCCCGTCATCCCCACAGACTTCCACTGATTATCTCCCATGAGCTAAAGGCCATAGCGCCAAGTGGGCTCCCACTGAATGGAAAGAAGGGTAAATGATCGCCTGCTACGTCTCGCGATAGTTGTCATGGGCCAAGACAGCCACCCGATTTTTCACACATCCTAATGAATTACCCTGACTTGTGTGCTGCAGCTTCCCACCCCCCAACAACGCCTATGGTGCCACCTGCAGACGGGGCTTGATAGATTTTGCTTTTATTCCTCCAGCCCCGATGAAGAGTGCACTGCAGCAGGCGATGCACACCTCATTTGCTTTTGGGGCCCCCGCGGGAGTCGCATCCGCATGTCGCCTGCCGCCTCGCCGGGCTCATTAGCATATTCATAATGCCAGCGGATATCGATTGTGAGCGGCGCACCTGTGCCACTTGTCTCCCCACACGTCCACGCCGCATTTAGCTTTGTGATTGTCTCTGATCTGTAACGGATTTAATTATTGTAATTAGGCATCCTGGAATTGCCTTGGTCTAGTTGATTCCTAGCATTGAGTGTTATTGTGTAGGGGTAAAATTAAGTCACAGTGGCTATGGTTACAATAAGACTAGCGTAAATCCCTCAAAAAAGTTGTGCAGGTGAAAATAAAATTACTGTAAATCCCTAAAAAAAAAAGCTGTGAAGGTTCGAACAAGATGACTGTAAATCCCCCAAAAGTAGTGCAGTTAAAAACTCGACTAAAATAAATCTCCCCCAAAAGTTGCACTGGTTAATAAAAAGACTACTGTAAATCCCTCAGAAATGTGCAGGTAAAAAAGACAGCCATAAAAGATCCAAAGGTTGCCCAGGTTAGAATAAGACAACTGCAAGTCTCCCACAGATTGCGCTGATTACAATAAGAATAACGTAAAGAAAATAACAAATGTTTCCCAGGTCATAAGTACTGTAAGTAAGTAAGTAAGACTATTGCAAATCCCCCAAAATGGTGCAGGTGAAAATAATACTACCGTTAATTGCTGACTGTTGCACAGGTTAAAATAAAACTCCCATAAATCTCAGAAAAATTGCCAAGGTTAAAAACAAGACCACTGTAAATCCTTAGAAAGTTAAAAATAAGGCGATCATATATCATTAAAAAATTCCACAGATAAAAAAAATAAAATGCTACCGTAAATTTCTCAATCATTTACATGGTTAAAACAAGACTAATGTGAATCCCTTAAAAGTTGCATATGTAAGACTACCATAAATCTCCCAAAGCCGCAAAGGTTAAAGTAAGACTCCTTCAAATCTCCCAAACGCTCTACTCAGATGTCCGTAAATTCCTCAAAAGTTGCACTCGTTAAAATAAGACTATCTGAAATCACCCTAAATGACACGGTGTAAAATAAGATAAAATAAATTAATCCCCAAAATTGACAGGTTAAACTAAAACTACATACAGTAAATTCCTCAAAGGGTGCATTCAAATAAGACTGACTGATTGACTGACAGTGAACCAAGTTGCGATGGCTAACATTTTGCATGTTTGTAAAGCAATTCCCTTCATTTTGTGTCTGCAGTATTTTGAGACGACAGAAACATGTCCTTACAGATAGCGTAGTAGTAGTGTATAAAGCCTCCCAAAAACGCCACAAATGATAGATGTTGCCATTCTTTGTAGATTATGCAAATACGCTGCAATCTTGGAGAGTGTCAGCTCAAGACTTTCTAGTTATCCATTGTCCTTCAGGGCTCCTGCTGTGATGATGGCTGCAGGACCGACGACTCATCCGTCACCGGCGCTGTATCTCATTCATCACGTTCACATTCGGGGACGCAAACCGACAGAGGAAACATCTGCACTGGACAGAAAATGCCAACGAATCCTCTTACAGGACGGGCTCGGACACAGTCGGCCTCAGCATGGCTCATGAGCTCCACTAATGGACTGTGGCGAATTGAATTCTTACCAAAATACAGTACGGGCAGGCCAAGCAATTTTGGATAACACAAATTTTATGCAATATACGTATAGACACCCTTTCAAAAGGTATTGGAAAAGTAAGGCCAATTGCTTTATTTTGCTGTCCATTTGGGTTTGACATCATAAGATGAATGTGACACTACACATAAATAGTACAGCTTTCATTTCCAAGGATTTATTCTACATCTAGGATGGATTAACAGATTTAATTTAGGTGCACCCATTTTTCATGTGAGCAAATGTATTGGAACGTGTATAGCACCGAATGTCGACGCTCAGTTTCGGATTTGGCTTCTGCCTGCAAAGACTGCGTTTGTACTGAAGGGGTAAGCTACATGAAAAGCTCTGTATGGGTGGAAACACTGGGTGAAAATGGAAAATCAATCAGCAACATTGGCCACAGCTAATACAGCCATCTGGAATCCCCTGAAGAAGAAAGAAAGCACTGGTGTACTAAGTAACAGACGTCAAACGGATAGACCAAGGAAACCAAGCAGCTGTTTATGACAAGAAACATTTTGAAACATGTAAAGAAAGACCCTAAAACAACGGTTAGTGACATCAGTAACAGCCTTCAGAGGGGAGGAGTGCAGGCCATGAGCAAGAACAGAAGTACAGGATGAACTCAGACGTCTCTTGTCTGCTGATTTAAATTATTTAACACAAGGAGTTCATCAGGGGAAACAACTGGCCGAGTAGCCAAGTCAATCACCGGACTTAAACCATACAGAGCATGCATTTTGCCTGCTAAAGAGCAGATAGAAAGGAGTAACCTCTACCAAAACAACAACCTCCAGGAGGGTAAAGGTCATGAACATGAACAAAAGTACAGAATGAACTCTGTCTAAGGAAAAAAAATTGTCTGCTAATTTAAAGAACTACTGTATGCAAACGAATTGATTGGGAGATCATTCATCATAAAGCAAGCTAATGTCCCTAAACACACGACTGTCAAAAGAAAAAAGGAGCGCATCAGTTGGAACAAGTGGACAATTTTAGATGGGCCAAGTCAATCTCCGTAAAGAACAGTACCCTAGTTGTTATCACATCTGCCTCACAGTTTTGAGGTTTGGGGCTAGAATCTCAGCCATTCCAGTGGGGAGTTTCCATCTTCTTTCCGTCTTCCTCCCAAATTTAAAAAACGTGCATGCAAGGTTTATGAATTACACTTAATTGTCCATAGATGTAAATGTGAGTGTACACGTTTGTCTATATGTGCCCTGCGATTGGCTGTCGACTATTCCAGAGTGTACCCAGCTTCTCTCGCGTAAAGTCAGCTGGGAAATGCTCCAGGTCACCCGTGATCCTAATGAGGACACAAGCTATAGAAAATGAATGTCAAGAAGTAAATCTACAGATTTAAACCCGATGGAGAATGCATTTTATCAACCACATCCAGAGGGGGTTGTGTGAGTGAAGGTCATAAACAAAAGTACAGATGCTACGCAAGAAGATGCTCTCATTAGCATGAAGAATAGGAAGGACAGCCCGGAATTTTCTGAAAAGTACAGTGACAAGCCTCAACTGACAGACTAACTGGTATATTTTGATTCAAAACCAAAGTATATAATGTCTCGCCTCATGCTTTATAGGGTGACGGTGGTCGTTTAAAAAACTATATACGGTCATAGAGAGCCACATTACATCCCACCAGACAACCTTCTATATTTTCTACGTGCAACGCAGACGTGCACAAAGGCACTCAGCTACACAGACAGGCCAATTATCTACCACAATAAACTCTCTTTCTGTCGACTCTTGGCTTTCCAGTTCTTGGGGAAGTGGCGTGTGCTGCCGTTGTCACATCCTCACCAGTGCTGATGAAACTTTGATAAGCTTCGATGACATGTCGAGCTGTGGCAGCAGAGAGCCCTTCAAGCTCGGAGGACTAATACGCTGCCAAATGTCAGGCCCACAGGACGAACTGTCACTTGAAACTCAAATGTTTTTGGGGGGGATTTTTTTTTTTACTACAGTTCCCCATGATAAACAGTGTATAGTGAACATTCGCCTATTCATGGTTCACTTTTCACGAATTTAGCCATTATTATTATTATTTTTTAATGGAAACTATGATCAGCTATTAGCTGAAAAACTCACCTGTTTGTGTTACCCGTGCTCTTTCTGTAATGGCCTAAGATGCCACAAGATACCGCCAAAGCCCTGGCTAACGGGGAAAGTAGTAATTGGTGTCAAGGGAGTACGCTGGAGTCATACATCTCGATCGTTCTAAGCTGTTTGTATGTCGGGGAGGAGCTGAGTTTAGGCCTTATTTTTAGAGGAAGTTAAAGAGAGTCTGGCGCTTGTGTTTTTTTTTCCTCTGCTGAGTGGCTATTGAAAATCGCAAGCTAACAAATGATGGAGGCGCTCGTTATAGCATGAGAGTTATTTTTACGGGTTGCGAAGGCGACATACACGCCAGCGTCCTCACACTTCTGGTGCAATTATACATTTTTTTTAAAAACCAAATCATCTGTAAGCCATTTATTTATTTTTAAGGGTAATGTTGATAGACAAGTTTGAAATGTTATGCAAGTATTTTGGGATAATACTTTGTTGTATAGTTTAATATATTCATATAGAAAATTACAGAATAAACATTTAGAGGGGTTGTCAATTCATTCCAGCTGCCAAGACTCAATTCCTATCTCTCGCCAATAGCGAGGGTTTACTACAGAGGTTTGGTGTATTTGTTTTTGTTCATATGTTTACTGTATGTTTAAATAACCAAAACCAATAACCTTTTCGAGTTTTATTCCTCGCAAGGAAGATGCAAGATTGCATAGAACAGACACGGAATGCAGTAAAGAACAAAAATCTTCTGTTCAGATTTTGATTGATTGATAAACAATAAAATAGCTTCCAGCATTTTACTCTTGACAGTCAGGCACCCAATAGAAATTCACATCCAAACAATCCATTTTGAGCCCTGACTGAATTTGGAAAAACCTGGTCGACACCAATTATTCTCTAGCATAATTAAATGTCAAGAATAGTTTTTCCAAGTTATTCGCTTCTTCTTTAACCAAAGCCTTTGTTTCCCTCTCAGGTGTTGCTTGTGCCCCCAAAATGCCTCAGGTGGAGTTCAGCCTCGGTAAGCAAGCACCTTTTTCTCCTGTCGTATTCTAGGTTTATTCACATGTAACCGAAGAATGAGCGGGCCTTTTTTTTCTTTGATCAGCTTTATGACCATATGGAGTTACAGTATTTGTTTTGTCATCTGTTTTATATGCAGTACCTGATTCAAATGTCCAAAATCTCCAGGATGAGTTCATCATTGAATGGTTACTACCAGATTGGAACTATTTTCGAGTATTGTTTTTTTTTTTGTTTGTTCTTTTTTTTGTTTACTTGTGATAGACATGCCGAACAAATGTCATTTTGCTTAAAGTGGCTCTGACCTTGTGAAGCTGACATATTAGGGTTTTGTGTTTTACAGCGAGTCATCAAACTTCACTACTATGCTCCACCCACACGCAATGACAAAAACTCAAATTCATCGTAATTTAGTATTGCCCATATGTGGTTAAAATATGGCAGCAATTGGAAAATTTCTCTAGGTCAAGTTCATTTTTGATGGACGCTCAAGAAATGGTCAGATTGACTCTAACATGGGTGCTTGAAACCAAAATGGCTAACTGCCTCTGTCTTTTGCGTTCTTGAAACTTTTTTGTGGGTCTAACATGAGAGACGTGTCTACCAAATCGCTTGTGGCGAAATGAAACTTGCTTCGGTGGCTGAATTTTCCCAAAACTCTCTGAGGCACGCTACCAAGCCAATTTTTAGTGATCGCACCCACAATGACGACTGAACATATTAGTATTTATTCATTTATTTTTACCAGATGAACATCCCTGCAACAATTGTTGCGTTTCACTCAAATGCTGGTTTATTTGGCCAAAGAATAACGGCAAAGAAACAAAGCAATTTCTAATTTGGTGGCGTTACATCCTGGCAGCCCTTTTATCTTCCCTCGACCATTAAAGCACCATGTCTTTGGAGAACCCAACGGAGTGTCACAAACACAAACAAGGCACAGAGAAAACTGTTGACACAATGATGAGAGGACATCTTCGAACTTTGTTTTGTGTTTGGAGATGGCCTCATTCATTTTTCATTCCACCCGAGATGTCGGGAGTTCTATTTCAAGACATTCCACAACAAAAATCCGAGATGGAAATGTTGCTTGGAGAATGTTTTTTTTACTTACTTCCTACTGACAGGGTACAACTGTGTATATCCCTCGTAGATATCTGGTCAACCATTGATTAATTACTTTCAACTACTTTATTCTCATTTCAAAATGTGTGAATGAAATTGCACGTCAGGAAATTCTTGAACGTCACAGTGGGTTCTGACACCAAAATAAATTGTCATGTTTTTGTATTGCCGTCTTCATGTTCCCATCATCATCCCATAAACTCATTTGATAGAAAATGTGAGTCACGTCATGCACCCTGTCATTGGGAAATTACAATTTCAGCATCCTGACCAGAGATATTTACGATCCCAGCGTCCTCATACTGATCAATGGAGACTCCTCTCTCTCTTCTACTAACAGCTTCAAACAAAGCTGGATATATTATTGTCTGTCCTGGGCATGATAACTCAAAATAGCATTCCTTTTGTTTTTACCCGGGGAAGTCTTTGTAAGCTATATTTTAAATTATGTTCCTTTATTTTTCTCAAGCTGCTTCACACCATACTCAGCCCTCTGGCTCACAGTTGATTCTCCCATCTCGAGAACCGCTCACTACGGCATGATAACTAAGAGTAATTCTTTATTACCAGCATGGATAACTTTTTTTTTTTTTTTTTTTTTTTTTTTTTTCTTTCTTTCTTTCTTTTTCTCAAGCTGCTGTGAATCACCTGAAGCCCTCCAGCAAGCCCACAAGGGAGGCACGCCTCACACTTGTACAGCTGCTTAATTGATCTATTTTGAGCATGACAACCCAAAGTGTTATTCATTTTCTATGCGTGGATAGACTTTTCAACCTAAATTCATTTGAATTGCTTTTTCTACAATTTTCTCAAGATGTTGCACATCTCCTGAAGTCCTCTAGTCCCCCCCCACACACAAACACAACTTCAAACCACTGACGAGATAGAATAGATAGTCTACTATCTGCATAATAACTCACAGTCATTCCTTTGTACTGGTTGGTATGAAGACTTGGTCACCTTGTTGGCCGGACATTCTGCTGCTGCACGGAGCGCTATAGTCGAGCGGCTTATCTTTCACCAGCGACAGTAGTAGAGGAAATGAGTCAGAAGTCCACTCTAAATTGTCCAATTGGAAGACAAGATGCCAAAAACACTTGGTTAGCGATTAGTCAAGCACTGTCACCTACAGGCCTGGGGTGGGAAAGTACACTCCAAGGCAGACGGACAGGTTTAGAATTGTCAGTGATTTACCGAGGTTTGCGCTCAACTGAGTGCTGTTCTACTTTACATGTATTATGTTCAGTAAACTCCCATGAATTGCTATTAGTCCATAAGTACGATTTATTTACGCTGAGTACGCAATTTTATTACTGCGCCTCTTCCAGATGTTAATTTTTTTTAGGATTCTCATCGGCTAAAATGAGCGCATAGGCATGCTCCTTAACATTTTCTTTAATATAAGTACATATTAGATTCGAATTACATTACCTTTTTAAGCGTATTTCAGCTCATTTGGTTTTATCTATTTATTGTATACATGTTTTTTTTAAACTGCAAGCATCGTTCCAACTCTTCATTAACTGAATGGATTTGATTAAATGAATGGATTTGATTAAAAAAAAGAGAAACTTAAAGAAAAAAGTTATCCACGCTGGTACAGATACTGTCAAAGCTTTTTGAGTCACTTCAGGAATATTTCCATCACTAAGGACACTAATTAAAGACTCCAAGGACACACAAACAGGAACTAGGAAGTTTTTGCTTTTGTCACACGCAATGAATGGAGAAAAAAAAAATTGTTGGATGTGTTTGTCTTGTCCTCTCCTCAATTGAACTTCAGTCCTTCAAATGTAAATTTCACATAAATGAATTCCCCTTCACTTTTCCCATCAAAGCCAACAAAGCCACAGACCTGTGTCCTTGTCGAGGAAGCCAATGTAACTAACTCAACATGTTAATCTTGTTTTTACTTCTCTAGTTTGTCTTGGCGGATGTATGGCATTCTACAGTACAGTCTATCGTCATTAATTGCATTGGTGTAAAAACTACCGTAGTTTGTGTCTAATTTTGCTATCTGCATCAAATGCACGTGTTAAATAATGAAAAATATATACATATATTTTTTAATCTGAGTAATTGATAGAATACACAATTCAAAAAAAGATTTATTGCTTGCAGCTTTAATCCTGTTACATCTAGGTTGGCTAACTCCAGACTCCTATCGAATCTTGGAGAAGTCATTATTAGCCAAGCGCATACTTTTTCCAACCTGCACTGTGACATTTGCATGTCAGTAAAAACATGGAAACGCATAGTTGTTTGTGTGGTATTAGTTTAAGCAGACTGTGTGGTGATGTGGCTGATTGGCTCACTTTTATTGACCAATTTATTCAAGGTACTTCCAAAGGGTTCACATAGTACACAACGAGCACTGCGTAACCACGTCAGAAAAGTGACCTTTGCAGCAAAGCGCACTGCAGCAGCCCATAATCGACTTTCACTTCAAAGCACAGTCCACCGTCATCATATATTAATATACGTTTCATTTCTTTCATTGCTTTCAGGCATGAGCATGGCAATTCCTGTGTTAGCATTCGACCACACCAGTCATAATATGCATTCACACAATAAGATTTCAACAGAATGTCATGGGGGCCAACATAACGTGGGCGGTTTTTGGAGCCGTGGAGCAGCTTTTTAATAAGTACAAGCATCGTTCCAATTTTTGTGCTTGATGGCCTTATCTCATGGGGACTAAATAGCATACTTTTAGCGCTTTTGTCGAGTCTTAAATACGGCTGTTGTGTATAGCTCATTAGCGTCCATTCAGAGCGCAACAAAGGCCTGATTTGTTTAAGATCAAGCGAGTGATGCGCTGCGGCGACCCCTGACGGGACAAGCTGAAAAGTCAATAACAACAACCAGCGTATATTTTTATGCATCGGTTGCCTTTGTTGCGTCAGTAACGCTAATTTCAAACGGCAAAAGACTCCCACTGTGTTTTAACTTCAGAATGTTAAATAATTTCTCCCTGAAAATGATATGTATATATTTTTTTACACACGAGAAATCATGTAAATAGAAATAATATGTTCCCGGGTTAAACAGTGGCCCCAATCAAACCTATTGTTATGATTCCTGTGCCACCGCAACATTCTTAACTGTCCTACAAGTGGAAAAAGAAGTTAATTGCTATATGTTTAAACTAAAAATACTCAGCCTTTAATGCCACATGAGACACAGCAGGTTGACTCTACATTATTCTTAACTGTAATATTATTATATATATCACTGTAATAAGTATGTGTATTTTGAAAAAAAAAATATTCAAGAAAAAGTGGTAGATTTTTGAGTCATATTTTCAAGATAAAAGTACTAAAATAAAGTAAAGTTTGTAAATGAATAAAGTTTGGAGTATATTTTTGCAAAAATGTTGCATTTTAACATGTACTCTCAAAAACTTTTATAAAGAAAAATATATTTTAAGGAAAAAGTAATATATTTTAATGAAGAAAAACCTTTGTTTTCTGGTGTATTTTTAAGAATTTGTATTTTTGTAAGTCATAAAAAAGGGGAAGAAATAGTCAATATTTTTGATGGAAAAAGTACATTTGTTTTAGGAAAAAGTTGTATATTTTTACATGAAAAAGTATATCTTGCAATTTGTAAAAATTTGAATTCAATCGATCAATCAATCAATTGCAAATAGTATGATTTTGAGCAGAATTTCACTTCCGTGGTTCCACTGTGTTCTAGGTCAAGGGTTCACACATAGCAGAGTGTTAGAGTAGGTACCCAATAGACAAGAGTGACTTTACCAAGGAAAAAAAGAATATTATCCATCCATCCATTTTCTGAGCCGCTTCTCCTCAGTAGGGTCACGGGCGTGCTGGAGCCTATCCCAGCGATCATCGGGCAGGAGGCGGGGTACACCCTGAACTGGTTGCCAGCCAATCGCAGGGCACATACAAACAAACAACCATTCACACCTACGGGCAATTTAAAGTTGTCAATTGTCTCAACAAGTTTTGTTTTCACGGAAAAAAATCATTTATTTACAGAAACGTTTTTTGTTTATTTTTAGGTTAAAATGGTTGTGTTTTCTGAGGTGAAAAGAAAGAATATTTTTGAGAAACAGTCTAATTTCTGAGGGAAAATATGTACATTTTTGAGAAAAAAAAGTTTTATGTTTGAGAATAAAGTTGCCTATTTTCAGGAAGTAAATATATTTCTGAGGAAAATTGTATGCTTTAATGGAAGTAGTATATTTTCCAGAAAAATATTTTTAGACAAAAAGTAAAATCAATTTTTTTAAAGAACAAATGTCATTTAATATAGTGAGAAAAAAACTAATATATTTTGAGAAAAAAAAGAAAATATTTTCAGCAAAAATGTTTAATTTCTTTGTGAAAATAAAACATGAATTTCGTCTCATCATATTGTTTTTAGCTTTAAGATCGTTGAGCATTTTAAAGATTTACTCCACTAGTGTGTTTTGCCTTTTGGTGAACTTTGCCACCTAGAAGGGAACCAGTGATGACAAAAGTGAAAAAGTACAAAAATGAAAAAGCAAAAAATCTTTTGCCACAAACCGAATCTACTCATGCCTCATATTAAAGCGCTTGACCAGGGATTTCTGTCTGCCGTAATTCTGTCAATACGTTCTTGTATGATGACATATTGATGAAAGAGAGATTTTTTGTTTAGTTTATTTGGTCATTTCTTTGGTCATTTCATCCATCCACCCATCTATCCATTTTCCACACAGCTGATCCTGGTTAGGGTCGCGGGGCATATATCATTCCACAAATCAATATTCAATATAAGGGCTTTCGCATATAATGGTGCAGACTAAATCCAAGGCTTTAAATTCAGATACAGGCTTTCTTCATAGTAAGAAAGTTGGGTTTTTAAATCAAGAACAAATGCAGCAATAGTATAACAACAAACATTAACACCTCATATATGAAAATACATATACCAGACCTATATAAGTAACATGATTGTGTGTCTTTCCCCACTGTAAAGCATGCAATGACCTGGTGGCCCCAGGCCGAGACGGGACGCCCAATACGGTGGTCCACGTGGCTGTGGTGGACCCTCATAAGGATCACCTGGTCTCCCATTCCTGCACAGAGATAATTGAGGTAGGGAAACACATTGCCGCTGCTGTTATTGTGTCGCGGTTTACAATTCCTGACAGGACAGGAGCATTGAGCCAGGCAGTGCTCCACGCTTTGAGAAAGGCGACATGATGTGTAGCAAATAGGACAGAACGGGACAGGACGGGACAGCAGCATTGAGCCGGGCAGCGCTCCACACTGAGAGGATATAAACGACACTCAGTGAGGAAGTCGACGTGGCAAGTAGCAAACAGGACAGGATGGGACAGGCCATGAGAGGACCGGAACATTGAGCTAGGAAATGCTACACCCTGTGAGGATTAGCAAGGACCCGTCTTGTCCTATGTGTTCAACACGAGAGGTTGGGATAAGAGACAAGCCAGCAGTCGATCTGATGCGGGTCAATAGGATAGAAGGCCCGTGATGATTCGCAAATAGGACATGTTAGACAGGACAGAAGCGTTTAGCCAGGTGGTACTACACCCTTGGATAAAGTCCATGCGATGAGTAGCCAAAAGGACCTGCCCTTTCCTCTGTCCTCAACACAAGAGGAGGACAGGACAGAAGCATTGAGCCAGGCAGTGCTACACCCTTAAGAGAAAGCCAATGTGACTAGTAGCCAGAAAGATCCTGACAGGACTGAAGAATTGAGACAGGCAGTGTTACAACACCCTGTGAGAAAGTTGTAACAAATGGCAAATAGAACAGGACGGGACAACACAAGACCGGGGCCAGGCAGTGCTACACCCTGTGAGGAAGTCCACGCACCATGCAGCAAATAGGACAAAATGGACAGGACAGGAGCATCGAGTCAAGCGGTACTACACAATGCGAGGAAGCCGACATGACGGGTAGCAAATACGACAGGACAGGACAGGAACACTGAGCCAGTGAGTGTTACCGGCGTGTGGAGGGAGTGGCTATGGACTGCTTCTTCTTATCCCAGCAAGCTCGACAGTGTGTCTACACCGGGGAGCAGCTGCCCCACTCGAGAAATACTCCCCCTTTTACACGCACACACACACACACACACACACACACACACACACACACACACACAGGATCCCTTGACAGGAGGGGGGGAACAGCCGTAACACAGCTTTGAATGAGACGGTTGTTTTAGTGGATTAGCGGGAACATAATTCCAGTCTATGAGTCTATGACTCTGTGTGTCGGTGTGCACGTGTGTGTGTGTGTGTGCGTGCGTGTGTTGCTGGAAAGACAGGATGTGGTAGGATACTGAGTGCTCGCTCTCCAGACACTCTTCTCAGTGCCATTTGGACTTCATGGCTGCGAGTGTGGAGGACTTGCAGACAGTATGGACTGTTTTGGACGTCAAGGCAGGGTAGGTCTGCTTGCGATTTTAATCAAACGGAAGGACACACATTATTAGCCAGTAAACTTTAAGGCAAAACTAAAGTGTTAAGTCGCTCTGAGAAGTTGACTTGTACTTGAGTGGTGTTAGGATGAGCAGAGCTTGTTTGGTCTGGAAAGTAAACAGAACTTGTCTTGGAATCGCTCTATGGTATTAGGGACAGGAAAAGTAGTGCCCCACCAGGTGCAGCAGATGGCACTGTTTTTTTCCCCTCCAATTAGGGACACGAGTCGATGGCAACATTTGGAAATAGAAATAATCAGAATCGTCGCCGTTATAAAAACTTGCCTACTGTACTGACAATTCTTGACTTGCATACAAGTAGAGCTGCATGATATTGGGAAAAAAATACATTATGACTTGTATTTTTTTTTTTTTTTTTAACCCTTTGATATATATTGCGATGTTAAAAAATACCGGATAACATACTCGTGATGTGAAAACCAGCACACATTTCTCGTTCCCTCCCTGTATTAATTGGACTAGGGTTTCACAATTAATACATTTTTAATCGGGATCGCGATTTTGGCTGCAATTCTTTTTAAAAATTGTTTCATTATTATTATTTTTTTTTTACATTTAAAATGCGGGTACTGCTGCATATGAAAAATGCTTTATTTCCAGCAGTGCCCGCAACCTCGTCATCCATCCACCAGGGGGCAAACATATGGTTAAGGCTTCCTTAAGGGGTGGCACCGCGCTCTATGGCCAACTTCAAAATAAAAGCTTCAAATGGCATTGTAGTAATTATGTAGTAATATATGATGCTTTTATTTTGAAGTTGGTCCTCTCAGCACATTGGCGGAGAGGCGGCGTGTCACGGTAAGACACTATTAACAATCGTTGTAGCGGCAGCCTCGACTTCAACTTTTCAGCTGGCCTGACCACAGCAAAAAAACCAAAAAAACAAAAACAAAAAACAAAAACCTGGAATCAAGCAGGACAACGGAGACGTACCCTTCCTTGACAATTCACTATATTGATGACGGGGATTTGCAAATGAAACGTTTGGTGCATTGTATTATTCCGTTTTATGCATTATCTGTATTTGCTTCCATTAAGTTGCAATTCGTGATGACACTTTGTAATAGCATATTTATTCAAATAATATATATATTATTTGAATATATTATTATATATTTATTTATATATCATTTATTCTTATTGAAAGATTCATTTTGCACCGGAAACTCTGAAATATTGTTTGTTGAAAAGCAGCGCAATTTAAAAAAAAAAAATAATAATAAAATATATATATATATATATATATATATATATATATATATATATATATATACACACATATATATATATATATATATATATATATATTTTTTTTTTTTCCGGAACATGAAGAATAATTGTGATTCCCATGTTGATCAAAATAATCGCAATTATGATTTCGGTCATAATCGTCCAACCCTAGTTTGGACAGTTAATATAGCGTCAGTAGAAAAGAAACTATGAGAAGTATGGGATCATTTGTATGAAGTCTACTAGTATATAAATGCACTATAGTATTGAGCAATAGTCCTACCAGAGTAAACTATTTTATGATTTCACTTGGTATTATTCTGATGATTTTAGCTTTCAGCTAACAAAAACCCACCATCTCCTTGAATTTAGAATGTTACATAAAAAACAGTCATAAACATTTTAATACGGAAAAGAGGTTGAAATTGGCCTTCTGTAAAGTATTTTTCTCGTGAATAATTAATGAGTTTCACTTTTGGAATTTCAATGCCAAAATGCAATGAACTCTCCTCCGGTATTCTAATTTATTGAGATGCACCTTACTTCCTTGACACCAATTCATTAGTCAACAGGGCTTTGGCGGAATTTTGTGACATCTTAGAGCACAAACACCGCAAATAGGTGAATTTCTCAGTGACTAGCTGGTATTTCATTCACTGAAAAATCATGAATGGGTGAATTTGTGAATAGTAAACTACGAATATGAGGGTGGGGGTGATTACTGTAGAGTGGTACCTAAACTTACAAGTGCACCAATTTAAGAGTTTTCTGAGAAATCGCAGAACGTATTAAACTCATAAGTCAAGGTACCACCGTATTTCGTCTGGCCCCACGAATTTTCCAAATTAAAAAAAAATAAAACACTCCTTGTAACACCATTTAACTTATGACGCAGCAGGTTTTTAGGAACATGTGTGGCCACGAGAGAAAGTGTGTGTTTGAAGTGAAGGCCAAGTGCTACTGTGTGTGTGTCTGCGTCTGTGTTTCCTTCCCAGCATGTCTACTCCCAGCAGCTCCTTTCGCCTCTGCCGCTGCACACCGATTGGCTGGCTGGGCACGATCAAATGTATAGTGTGGCCTGCTCACTACATGATGTGAAGGTTTCATTTGGCGGTTCAATGATGGAACGTGCCAGGTGCTTTTTGCCTCCCCCCCCCCTCTATTGTCTTATCCATTTATCACATGACTGGTGTCAATCAAAAGGGAACATGATTGCGTTTAATCCCCTTAGTTGGGGGACATGGATATTCTTTTGTTGCAGCTGTTTAAAGTGGGGGAGAGTTACACTGAGTTCCGGAGGTGGCAGTAAGTCAGATATAAGCTTGTCATAAGTTAGGCTAAAGCCCAGGTGCCAAACTCAAGGACTGGGGGCCAGATCCGGCCCGCCACATCATTTTATGTGGCTCGTCAAAGCAAATCAGGTGGTTTCTGGTTTCAAAACTAGATATTCGTCTATTTGTAAAACTATGATGAGACAATTATACATTTGTTTCACAGTTATAATGGCCCTCTGAGGGAAACCATAACCACAATGTGGCCCATGAAAGAAATGAATTTGACACCCCCGGTCTGAAGAAATAAAACAAAGATGAATCATTTTCATTCTTTTTCAACCATTAATGTGGCCTATAACCTGTCAATTGACAACAAAAATAATCTTTTCCAGAAGTGAAGTAAAAATAAACGGAGATAATGTGGTTGCACAAGTGTGCGCGCACTCTTATATAACTGGGGATGTGGCTGTGTTCAGAATTAGCCAATCACATTCATACTTGTGTTAAATGGGAGTCAGCATCCACCTGCCACCATTAAAAGTGCCTCTGATTACCCCAAATAAAGTTCTGATATTCTCATAGGCTTTTCCTCACATTATTTACATTCTAGCAGAAGCCTGTACAACATTCATTTGAGATATTTCACACAGTATTAAATCAGGACCTCATTTTCATTCATATCAAGTATGTCAATATTTTTTTTGCCAATTAGTAAGTGAGTATCTGTGTATGTTGTGCATGCAGCAGAAGCAAATTGTATTTCCTCTTGTACGGTTATAATTACAACTTTTGCTTGATCGCCACATTTCTGGGACGTTCCACTTTGGAGGTTCCACCATATTAAACCAGGAACTCGTTTTCATTCATGCTGAGCATGTCTCCATGCCTGTATTTCTCTTAAGCACTTTGTAATAGAAATCTTCCAATGGAAAAATGTCAATGCACTCACGATCCCCAAACTGTAAAATTTCCATTTGATCCGAGTGCACTCGCCCTTATTAACTTTTGCACATTTGCATCAATTTCCGTTATTTTACACGCATGGACCCTCTTTTCTCGCTGCATTGCATAACAGAGAAGGCATTAGCATTGGGAAGAGCTGCCAGCAAGCCGGCTAATATGTCTGCGGGAAAATCACATTTGTACACCACAGGAAATGGGAGAAGATTTGATATCAGGCCAGGAGATAAGATGGCCTTTCATGCCTTGCCCCTCTGCCTTGTGTGTGAGAGAGTGTGTGTGTGTGTTTAATAATTTTAAGTGGCTAAGGGAGGGACTAAAACGGTGGCAAACAAACACACACATACACACACGCCCACCAAATGGCCCAAATTGGCCATTCCGCAGAGGTTTGCGACCTTAAACGGCCAAAAAAAACGTCGAGTGCGTGTGTGTGTGTGTGTGTGTGTTGACCGCCTGTACGACCAGCTGGTGTGTGTGTTTGTGTGCGTGCGTGCATGTCGGACTTGGCACTTGAGCTCATCTCAGCCCATCAGCAGCACTAAGAAGAGTCGCACGCGGCCAAGGCTGCCAAGCATGCTGGTAAGCTTGAATGAGACCTATTCAGGGTGCCAGATTCTGAGTGAGTGAGTGTGCGCGTGTGTCCGTTTATGTGTGTCTGTCTGTCTAAGTGTGCGCCCCAGTGTGTGAATGCGTGTCTGTGTGCGAGTGTCTAGGGCAGGTGTGTCAAACTCTTTTTTGTCGCGGGCCACATTGTAGTCACGGTTTACCTCAGAGGGCCGTTGACTGTGAAACCATATAAATGTTTTGTCACCTCATAATATTATTACATGCATATAACAAATTGATGGATACCTAGTTGTTCAAGTTTCTGTAAACAGAAAATGATTGCAATGTCTATTTATTGTTGTTATTTTATGAAATTTTGAGCAAGAATCATGGAAGTTGACACAGATGATTTGCTTTCACGGGCCACATGAAATGACTTGGCGGGGGCCCCCGGGCCTTGCGTTTGACACCTGTGGTCTCGGGTATGAGCATGTGTGTGTCAGTCTCTTTCTCTAAGTATGGGTGATTGTGATACTGTGGGTGTGTACATGAGAGAGTGTGTGTATTCGTGAGCTTGTGAGTGTGTGAATGAGTGAGTGTGAACATGCGAGAGTATGTGAGTATATATATTGTATGAGAGGATGTGTATTAGCGAGATTGTGTTTGTGTTAGAGAGTGACTGCGAGTGTGCGTGAGACTGTGAAGGTGTGCGTAAGTGTGAGTGTGCGTGAGACCAAGCATGTCATGGACTTTTTGGCCTCGGTGGATCATTTCTTGTCATTTTGTTCTTTTCTATTGTGCACGGCGGCAGTTTTAATGACGAACTGGCGAGAGGAAGTGGAGCGATTGCATGAACCATTTGACTGGCACTGAACTTCTTTGGCTTATTTTTATTTCTACTGTGCAAAGCGTCAGCCGCAGACCTGTTTGCCCTTCTACTGGGCATGAATAGCATGTAGGGATGATCGCATTGCAGTTATTGTATGATTGTATTACAAAGCTTGCGGTGGTGTTGGACAATTTTTATCACTAACTGAAGAGCGGTGGACTTTTTCCTTTCCCCCCCCCCCCCCCCCATTATTTGTAATATACAGTGGTGCCTTGAGATACGTGCTTGAGTTGTTCCGTGACCACGCTCACAACTCAAAACACTTGTCTCTCAAATCCTCACCCCCCCCCTCCAAAAAAACTGAAATATTTGTTTTATTTAATAAGGAACAACAGCACTAGTAATAATAGACTTAAATGGTAAATGGACTGCACGTATATAGCAGTTTATCTATACCATCACAGTGCCCAAAGCGCTTTACAAAGCCTCACGTTCACCCACTCACACACATTCATACTTAAAATAGAATGTGAAGAATTAAACAGTTTGTGCATCAGATTTAATGCCGCAGTTCAATTCATTGTGCCGCTCCTTCTAGTGTGCCCGCCTTGGCCACCGGGAGCCAGTGTAATACAGTCATGCGGAAACAAGCGAAGAAGAATAGACTTCTTCTACTATTGTAAGTAATATTAGTATTTTTTTTGTAGAGGATAAAAAATATTTGCCTGTGAGTATTGTTATAGTATCTGTCTACGTTTTGCGCCACTGGTTGTGTTTGCATATCCCTTGCTTCTATAAGCGCGACTATTGATGCTAACCGTTAGTATTAGCATCTCAATGGCATTTTCCATCACATGTTAGCATTAAGCCAGCAGGCCATTTTTAAGGTAGCGTTGTTTGGTTGTTTTAAATACATATGTGAACATTCTGCCATTGGAACTCGTATGAATAGACTCCTTAGGATTCTTTAAAATTGCGTATCTTAAAACGAATCTTTTTGGCTTGCTGAACATTTAGAAAAAAAGTGAAAACCGTCTTAAAATAAATATAGTAAGATGTTTTCACAAGAAATAAGATAAATTCACAAGGTAATATTTTGCGTTATTGCAAGGCTCACTTATAAAGTTTGCACTCGCAAGTCAAAGCAAAAAAAAAGTGCCGAATGACTGCTCGTATCTTGAAAAACTCATAAGTCGGGTCACTTGTATCTCAAGGCACCACCGTACAGTTCTGTTGGGCAAGGTGACGGCCATCATTAATAACTCTCAAGGAACTACCAAGCCAATTTCAGCTAAACTTGATATCACCAAAACCAAGGATGAATCCATTAAAACTTGTCCCAAAATGTTTGACCACCACCTCTCACGCCATTTCAAGAGGGACTGAAGAAATAAAAGGAAATGTCGACATAAATGTCAAAGCGTGCCTCTGCTGCTAACCGCTGTTGTTGATATATGACGGCAAACTCTTGAACGGCTTCCAAATGTGAGATTGTTTTGTCAATTGCTCACAGCAAGGTCAAGTATGAACACACTTTATGTTATAGTTGTTACTGATGGCACAAAATCTCACCTATATTCCCAACATTTTCCTTTTTATTTGTTGTTTACATTCAAGGGTGTGACCAGACTTTCTATTGGATTTGTCCGCCAGTCTGTCTGAATGTGAGTCATTAGTAAAGTCCCTGAAACACCCCCAGAGGACGGCTGGCTGGAGACGCCCGGCGGAGGAAGAGGAAGCCTCAATGTCAATACTAAAACGCTTTGAATTAGTTGAAACAGAAAAAAAAAAAGCTTTCTTTTCCTGGTGAAAATCATGTCCATACTGGTACAGGAGTGTTGTTATTGCTTTTAAATACCAGTTTTCGATTATTTCATTTGGAGGAGGGTTCTAAAATATTTGACAGGAGATTATTTCATTCTGCTTATTTCTTTTGTGCAAGAAGGTCATTATGTCTTAAGTGGGGTGTCGATCGCTGGTTGAAAACATTTCAAGAAAATAACATTTGTGTTTATGGCTATTGTGCAAGGTGGTGGCTATGATTAACATCTTAAAAGGAGTGATCATGTTACAGTAATTGTATGATTCAGCTACATTATATGTTCATGGGGCCTAGCCTGCCACAGACTTTTTTTGTTCGTTTTTACTCTTGTTTATTATTGACAGACATTCTGTTCATCTCTTTTGGGAAAGGTGTTTTTTTTTTGTGACCATTTGGTTTGAGGAGCAATCACATCAATTATATGACATGTACCTGTGTGTGACTGTGTGCAGTTTTTTTTTCATATCTCTGTGGTTTCTAGTGGTTGCTTATTTCTATTGGGCAAAGGGGTGGTTATGATTAATAACTACACGTACAGGAGTTTGAGATTATCAAGAGGAGGGTTCAAAAATGATTTATGGTGGATTATTTACTGTCATTGTTTATTTTTATAGTGCAAGGTGGTGGTTATCATTAATAACTTGCAAGGACCAATCACATCCCATGCATGCACGAGCATGGGGCTGAGCCTGCCATGCACTTTCTTTTTGTTTTTAAATCTCTGTGGTTTATTTCCAGTCTTTGTGCTTATTTCTATTGAGAGGAGAAGACTGCATTAATTAATGTAGGATCAAGCGTGGGTTTGGCGTTTTTTTTTTTTTTTTTTTTTTTTTTTTTCACTTTATGGATTATTCATAGACTTTTTGTTTATTTCTATTGTGAAAAATGGCAGTTTTCCCATTACAGTGAATTTTATGACACATCCACACTTCATGCGCATGGGACAGAATGTGCAACACACTTTTTTGACTATTTGTGGATTATTTCTGGTCATTCATTTCTATTTTTGAAATAGTCAGATAGACCACTAATGGCTAAACAAGTGCCAGAAAAAGAACCTTCACGTTCTGTTGCAATTTATGTCCACGCTGGTACAGGAGTGGTATTATTATTGTTGTTTTTGAACTCCACTTTTAGCTGATTTTATTTGGAGGAGGGTTCTAAAATTAGAAGACGCATGCACATTATTAATCGGTATCAGCAGTCAGAGAGGTGCTGGCCAGCATTTCAGCCCCATGGTGCATTTAAAGACCAAACGCCAGTGGCCAAGGATGGTTTGGCTCCGGCGTGCCAATGTACCTGTCAACATTTTTGTTCCTGGCATCCGTGCCAACGCTCCGAGGAGGCCCCACCAGGGACATCACTATCTCCTCCTGTTGAGGAACGACCGATCCCAGCTGTTGGCTCACTCGGCCTGCCAAAAGACTCCCATTGTGTGGCTCATTCTTGGCTTCCTGCCTGTTCATCAGCATGTTGTGCTCTAGGTTAGTGTATGCGATTTGCAAATTCTCAATTCTCACCCACGTTATATGTTTCTGTCCCGACAGGCAAATAAAGATCCGTGCTTTCTGTCCGGGGTCACCTTCCCCTCGGACTGTACCGCCACGTCAGAGACGCTCGTCAAGCTGACAGTGTATGATGTAAAGGACAAACACCAGGAAGTCGTAAGTAGACTGCCCTGCATGTTACTGGCTAGCAGCCTACTTCCTGGTGTATGGAAAGGTGGCGTAAAACGCTGGGACTGTACCATTTTTTATTCTGGGGAAGAAGGAAGTGGTTCAGATCCACTGTGTTTGAGTGACGAATAAGGGAGTACCTGTTTTACTGTTGTCCCAGTAATGCGAGGGCGTTACAGTAAGTAAGTAAGTACAACCTCCCCCAAAATGCTCTCGTAGGGGAACACTAAAGACCAGGGGTGACAAACTCATTGTAGTTCAGGGGCCAGATAAAGCGTAAATTTGATGTCAAAGGGGCCGGACCACCAAAATCTTACCATATCTGTAAATAATAAATCGGTTTGTCACTTTTTTTTAATGCAAAACAAATCAAACACATTAGGAAAATCTTCACATTTATTTTTTTTTCTAAAAATCATTTTACAAAACAACCAGATTTCTTGAAAATATTTTTGCTTCAGTTTGTCATCTACAATGTGTGCATAATAACTGATCGCAGTCATTGTATTTTCAGTCACAGGTTCTTGGAACTGATAAATATAGTATTGCACTTTAAAATTGAATCAACTTATGAAGACCGAGGAATTATTACCATTGAATTTTTCAGGAGCATAATAATTCTCAAAATTATCCTTAGTCTTCAACACCACAATGGCTTTAGTATTTTTTCATTTTCAATTCATCTTGCGGGCCAGATTGTACCCACTAGCAAGTCGTTTTTTGTCTGAGGGCCGTATGTTTGACACCGCTGCTGTAGACAGACTGCACTCTCTCATTTGCATTCCGGGACAGAGGGAACCCTTCCTCTATGACACAAAATTTGAGTGGAAAATGTGTTTGTTTATGAACAGTGAATATAATAAGTCCACACATTCCTGTTCAATTGACAGGTTTTTTGATTTGATGATTTTTCTTTTTTAACCTCCCCCCCATTAATGTGACCTATATCAGAATCAGAATCATCTTTATTTTGCCAAGTGTGTCCTAAAAAAAAAAAAACAAGGAATTTGTCCCCGGGAGTTGGAGCCGCTTTAGTACGACAACAGACAGTCGATTGACAGAGAACACTTTTGAGACATAAACACATTGAAAAAAACAGTAACTGAGCAATAAAAGGGTTGTTAGTTATCTGGTAATGCCGGTGCAATATATATATGTATTTTGTTTTTTTGGACAATTGTGGAAAAAGATGCAGAGTAAAAAGTTAAACCTTGTTTTAAAAATTTGACAAAAACACATTAGAAATCTCCCACACACATGTGGAAAAATCTGATATGGTCCAATGAAACCAAGGTTGAACTTTTTGGCTGTAATTACGCAAGCACAACACTGCCCATCACCAAAAGAACAACCTACTTACAGTGAAACTTGGTGGTGGCAGCATCTTGCTTTGGGGCTGTTTTTCCACAGCTGGAACCTGTGTCTTAGTCAAGGTGGAGGGAATAATGAATAGTTCCAGTTAGCAGTCAGTGTTGGACAGTTTTGAAATGATTTATCTTGATCTAATTTTTTTATATCACGAAAACCTGCCAGTTGAAAAGGGGTGTGCAGACTTTTTATATCCACAGTATTTTAGCTTCCCTTTCCTGGTATATAATGTATGATGTAAGATGACAGGACCCTACCATTTGTTATTCAAAACAATAGCTCTCGCATGTTTTTTTTTTTTTTTTTTTCTTGCGTCCAATTTCATCACGTCGGGATGATTCCGAGGTTTAAAAAGGTCATGTGTCACGACTTCCATAATTCATACCAGTCACTTTTTGCCTTACATTTTAAAAAGAATGTACCCCTCCACCCTCACCCAGCCCGCACACTCGTCCCTTGAGACCATCAACCAGGGCACATCAGTGGGAATGTCAAAAAGAACAAGACAGGGAATCCTTAAACCCCGTATTCACACATTTTCAAACAGAAGTTATGAGCCGGCTGCACGTTCCCGATATAAATGGAGCATCTCTGTCGATCCCCGGGCGCCGCAATCTTAATTTGCCATAACTTACAATGAAACATTTATGAGCTTTATGGTGAGTAAGGACTCCATTAGAAGACCGTGGAGTGGAATGAATCACGTTTAGGCCTCACGGAACACACGTTTGTTGTTGTTGTCGTACTTTGAAACAAAAGAATCTCAGCTTCTTACCATTGTACACAAGTATTGTATCTAAAAAGCAAATGGAGCTATGCTTTCCTTGCCTTCTATGCATCTAAATTAAAAAATCCATATGCCCATCCGACCGTGTACTAGAGCTGGAGCATGTCCCATTTTCATTACGAGATAAGCAAAACAGACCGTCAATATATGGTCATGTTGAATAACGTTGCCCGAATTGTTGGACCTCCTGTGTTTAATTAAAAAAAAAAAAAAAAAAGTGCATCTCTGTTATCTATTTCTATGTTACCAGCACACATCCAGTATAGATTAAAACCTACTAATACAAAACATTTTAGAGGGGTGGAACAAAGTGAGCAACAATTATTTTTTATTAAAATTATTTATTTCTTTAAATTATTTATTGCATTTTTTTATTTAATATAGTTATTATTATTATTATAGTTAGTTTAATTTATTCTATATTCATTATTTATATTCTCATTTATTTTATATTTTATACGAGTTATTATTGATTTATTTAAAACCCACCAATGTGGAATGTTATCGAGCGCAATTTACGACTGGGTGGGACCTGCTTGAAATAATCTACAATGTCAAAGTCCACGCTTGCGTCCGCTCAAGCACAGGCATGTGACGTTAGACATGTTGTGCTATTAATGCCAGCCGATATTCATGTAGGATAAACGCCATCTTCAAAAGAAATTAACAATGATTTAAATTAATCTACACTGTCAAGAACCACACTAGGCACATTTAAGCACGGGCATGCGACATAGAGATGACGTTTAATGCCAGTCCTAGTCCATATTTAGGAACGAGAATGACCCATTTGCACAGGAGAAATAAACGCAAGAAATTATGATTTATTAATGCCATCTAATCATGACTATTAATGTCGTGCAATATTTATTAATCCAATACTTGCACAATAGAAATAAACGGAATGACTACAAATAATCTACAATGTCAAAGAGCAGTTACACTAATTCAAGCACAAGTGGCGTGCGACGTAGACAAGACACTACTATTAATGGCATGTGATGTTTATTAATAACCACCACCTTGCACAATAGAAATTAAGCACTCAAAATAATCTACAATGTCCAAACGCATGGTATGCTCGCTCAAGAATGGCCACATAATGTAGACATGATGTACTATTAATTCCATCAGTAGTTTACCTGTCAGATGCAACCCCAAATTGGGGCATTGTGTTAAACATAAATAAAAACAGAATACAATGATTTGCAAATCATGTTCAACCTATATTAAATTGAATACACTTCAAAGACAAGATATTTAATGTCCAAACTGATCAACTTTATTATTTTTAGCAAATAGTCATTGACTTAGAATTTTATGGCTGCAACACATTCCAAAAAAGCTGGGTTATGTTCACCACTGTGTTACATCACCTTTTCTTTTAACAACATTCAATAAACGTTTGGGAACTGAAGACACTAATTGTTGAAGCTTTGTAGGTGGACTTCTTTCCCATTCTTGCTTGATGTACAGCTTCAGCTGTTCAACAGTCCGGGGTCTCCGTTGTCGTATTTTACGCTTCATAATGCGCCACACATTTTCAATGGGAGGCAGGTCTGGCCTCCAGGCAGGCCAGTCTAGTACCCGCACTCTTTTACTACGAAACCTCGCTGTTGTAACACGTCCAGAATGTGGTTTGGCATTGTCTTGTTGAAATAAGCAGGGGCGTCCATGAAAAAGACGTTGCTTGGATGGCAGCATATGTTTCTCCAAAACCTGTATGTACCTTTCAGCATTAATGGTGCCTTCACAGATGTGTAAGTTACCCATGCCATTGGCACTAACACAGCCGCATACCATCACAGATGCTGGCTTTTGAACTTTGCGTCCATAACAGTCCGGATGGTTCTTTTCCTCTTTGGCCCGGAGGACACGACGTCCACAATTTCCAAAAACAATTAGAAATGTGGACTCGTTGGACCACAGACCACTTTTCCACTTTGCACCAGTCCATCTTAGATGAGCTCGGGCCCAGAGAAGCCGGTGGCGTTTCTGGGTGTTGTTGATAAATGGCTTTTGCTTTGCATAGTCGAGTTTCAAGTTGCACATACGGATGTAGCGCCGAACTGCATTTACTGAAATTGGTTTTCTGAAGTGTTCCTGAGCCCATGTGGTGATATCCTTTGCACATTG
Organism: Phycodurus eques; assembly: GCF_024500275.1. Taxonomy (NCBI): domain Eukaryota; kingdom Metazoa; phylum Chordata; class Actinopteri; order Syngnathiformes; family Syngnathidae; genus Phycodurus; species Phycodurus eques. The sequence continues at coordinate 23,306,171 of NC_084530.1, forward strand.
TTGGTTTTTGATGCAGTGCCGCCTGAGGGATCGAAGGTCACGGGCATTCGATGTTGGTTTTCGGCCTTGCCGCTTACTTGCAGTGATTTCTCCAGATTCTCTGAACCTTTTGATGATATTTGGACCGTAGATGATGAAATCCCTAAATTCTTTACAATTGTATGTTGAGGAACGTTGTCCTTAAACTCTTCAACTATTTTCTCATGCACATTTTCACAAAGAGGTGAACCTCGCCCCATCTTTGCTTGTGAATGACTGAGCAATTCAGGGAAGCTCCTTTTATACCCAATCATGGCACCCACCTGTTCCCAATTAGCCTGTTCACCTGTGGGATGTTCCAAACAGGTGTTTGAGGAGCATTCCTCAACTTTCTCAGTCTTTTTTGCCACCTGTCCCAGCTTTTTTGGAACGTGTTGCAGCCATAAAATTCCAAGTTAATGATTATTTGCTAAAAACAATAAAGTTGATCAGTTTGAACATTAAATATATTGTCTTTGTAGTGTATTCAATGAAATATAGGTTGAACATGATTTGCAAATCATTGTATTCTGTTTTTATTTATGTTTAACACAATGTCCCAACTTCATTAGAATTGGGGTTGTACAATGAAGTGACTGTTTTGTATTCGTGTCTAATGGAGTAGCAGAAACCCCCTCCTGCTTTGCTGAAGTTCGCTTCTTCATAACGAGAGCACAATGGTGTATTCTTAGGTGCCATTGAATATTCATGCGGAACAACACCCATGTGAGCTCCGCACCGTATCCAGCCGCTGTTGTTTCTCCACCTCCTTCCTGAGTGCACGTCTTTTCCGCTGTTGCCAGTCCCCACCGGAGGCTCCGCTACTTTTAGCGGCAGGCGAGGTGACGCAACACGTCGTGGACGTGGGCGTTTTTCCTGTGCTCAGATTCCTCGCAGGTTGGTGCAGGGAGGTTGGACAACAATTTAAAACCACCAAAAATAATGACTGCTACCGTATGTCACAACTCAAAATATTCATAACAAAGTTATTAGTCATTTCCCTCTGACATTTCTGAATGATAACTGTCACCTTGCACAATAGAAGTTGCTCACTCAAGCACAGGTGTGCAACATAAACGTGACGTACTATTAAAGGACCCATAGCGTTCAGATGGCCTAAATTTCACTAACGAGTTCACTTTATGTATTTTTTGCTCAGGAAAATGAAACTGCCAGTCATTTACAATAATATCAATCTGTTTTGGCCCAATCGGTACATAACTAATTGGCCTTGGATTTCCCTTTTTTCATCGCCAAAAATCGATACGCCGTTATGTCTTGGTGTGATGTCAGCGACAGAACTGGAGCCCAAATTTGCTGCGTAGTCGGTGTGGACAAAGGAACTGACTATAGGCTACTGTTAAGTGGCAGTAGTTACTCATATTTTATGTATCTTAGATATCGGACGAAATCCCCCCACCTCCAAAATGACAACTTTTTGGGAAATGAAAACAAAAAAACGCCATCTTGGTTAAGTTTCCAAACATCGCTTTGTTCAAGTTGGTATTATACCTTATATTGCTATCATATACCATTGCACACTCACATCAACACAACATCCCAAAACTTAATCCAATTGCTAATTGAATCTGCAAAAAAAATTGCTAATTTATTGCAGTGTCTATCCATCCATCCATTTTCTGAGCCGAATGGTACGAACACGGCGCAGGCCAGCTGTGCCCATCAAAGTCCGCCAGTCACACGACACCACCCGTACAAAAAGCCTGCAACTTCACAAAACCAAACGCCTGTGTTACGTCATCTTCCCAAACTCTTTTTCAAGGGTCAGCGATCCAGTCAGTACAACGAGCTGACTAAGCGCGTATGTAGACCAGGGGTCTCAAACTGCCGGACGATATTTTGTGGCCCCCACCTTAATATGAAAGTTTAATGTTAGTGCGGCCCTCGAGTTTTACATGTATGGCACTTTTACAGTGTTGTGTGCGGACCTGACGAACCTACCAATCACGGTGGGGTATATGGCTCTCAGGGACGTGATATCGACCGGGCTTGATGCAAGCACAGAAACATTTTTCAATGAGTGAATGTTATAGCAGTGTTGCCATGGAGATTTTTCTTCTGTGCCTGGCTAGGCAAACGCAGACATTCGTCTCAGCGCGCTGTGTTCACAACATGTAAAAAAAAAAGTGTTTTAAGTTGCTGCCCAGCGTGACATTATACGACGTATATAGGTTATGTCTCTCTCTGAATAAATCAAAGTGATGCATGCGCGACAAGATAAAAGAAGGGTGGGGAACTCGTTGGTGTGGTTTGAGTCCGATCGGATCTGTGTGGGGGTGGGCTGCCGTCGGGCTGAGCGTGGATCTGGTCTGGTCAGCGACCTTGTTTATCTTATGTGGTGTTAAAAAATAAAAAAGATGTTTGAGAAGATTGGATTTTTTTTAAATTTCTCATTTAAATTGCACGTGCGTGCATGTGCGCCGAGGCTGCGGCCCAGCCTCAGCCAGACTCTGCCTCCAGCGGCCTCAAGGTAAATTGAATTTGAGACCCCTGATGTCGACGGAAATGAATCTGCACGCATTTACCTCCTTCCTTCTGCAATGACTCATTACAACCATTGAGTTTAACTAAACAAGTCTTCCAAAATGTCTCTAACCTCACTATTTTCACTTGTTATTGTCTAAAAAAAAACATCCAGACTTTCAATATAGGTGACAATTACGCCGCAGAACATGTATTAGTTTAATAAGAAAATGTGCAGGCTCACGCAGGTTTCGACCCAAATCTGAGGCCAAAATCTGGCTGCAAATCAAACATGTCATCAGAAAACAAGCATAAATTACTGTTGAGTCTATTTTGGGGGGATCTTTTTCCACAGACATCGTTTTTAAGTCCAGAACTATGGAATAAGTGCAAATGTTCAGAGCATTAGAGAGGTCCTTTAATGCAATGTTGCAAAAATTAATGCCATTATTGCATTACAAAAGTTACGATAACGGCCTCTTTTCACAGTGCAAATAAACAGAACAAAGTCAAAGTAAGCAGGGATCTTTTAACAGCTTCCTTGAAAATACTGTTGAGGTCCCGCTTTCACTCGGCTGCATGGATTTATTTTTTTCCACAAACCGTATTAGCCCCATCATTTAAAAATAATCCCTATATTTCACACCGTCACTCACTGCCGCGCTTTGGAGTGCCATTGTCACTCTGTCAAGAGCGTCATCCATGCAGAACCCGGCACTTTCCTTCAGAATCTTTCCCTTAGCAGCTCGGGAGGAGCTGAAGTCCTCTCCGGCCTTTCAGGTGCAGCTGAAGCTTTCAGGCTCAGGTTTTTAGCTTTAAAAATGACTCGAGTTTGATGAGTGATTAGTGCAGTTTGCAGCCTTTTGGAGCAACTTGTTAGATGTTGCTTGGCAACAGAGGTGACAAAAGTGCTCACACTACTGATAAAAATCCAGTAAAATTACAAGGGCTGAGTCAACTCCTGTACTTCAGTAAAAGTACAGTAGTACTCTGAGATGTACATAAGTACAAAAGTAAACATACATTTTTATTGTCAATTATATAGTTTTCCACCGGATACCACTGTATCCGGTGGAAATCAATCCGGATCACTCGCCTTACGAGTGATCCGCCTTACAAGTATTTTGACATACAGACAATTTTTTTTGTCTTAAATTGCAAGCAGAAATTTGTGTTACGAGCGCTAGTTGGTGGCAACAAACTTCACACCAAGCAGAAGTTGGGCAGATACTGTAGTTAGCAATTGTTAGAAAAGTGCTTGCTTCATGCTGTTTATTTCCACTCCCAGTTGAAGTTTGCTGTAAAAATAAATGTACAATCAAGAGAAATATATGGTTTGTATTTAACCAAACCACAAAACTAATTTACAATGGTCCAATAGCAATCGGTAGCAGCACATGCTGCTCTCCAAAAAATATGAACATTAATATTGCTGTGGCTTGGTTGGGAGTCTTTTTCTGTGATCATTCAATCTACATGTAGGATGTCGGTGTGTATTGTACTGGCCCCTGTTGGCCAAAGCATGCACACCAGTAGGAGCAGCACAATGAATAAAAGCGTGACATCATGATGTTACAAACTGTTTAATTCTTTACCTTCTTCTTTGCTTAACTTTTATGCTATCAAAATATGTTCCCATAGCTTTGCTAACGTAGTGAATTGAGTAAGAAAACACTGCTGAATGAGTTAATAAGTAAAAAAAGACATTTTGTATGCGATTTTATTTTATTTTATTAATTTTTTTTGGTCCCCTCCCCAGATTAGACGAGGAATTCTTGAATGCCACACCTTGTTTTTTGACACACTTGTCACAAAATCATTCTTGTAGCCTGAAAACATTAAACAGTTCTTATAAATGAGGCCATGAATGGGGAATATCGTGCTTCTCGGAATCTGTTTCCATCGTCGTTAATGCTCCCCGGTTCACGTTCCGCCATGTCGCTGCCATTCCCTGTTTTTTGGAGACTGTGGCTGTGTGACTTTTTGGGTTGTTCAGTGGCGCTCGCTTCAGCAGCAGCGAGCCTGCGTGGTTCCCATTCCAGTCTCTTAGCGCTACAACGCTTTGCCCCGCAGCTGACAAACACTCATTCAGTCGACTTGCTCGTTTGATTGCATTTGGAGCTACAATAGCTATCACTTAAAGTAGTAAAACTTTGACGTGTCCTTCAAAGTTGATACACGCTTGCACAGGCATCTCAATGCATGAATGTATGAATGAATGTAATTGTCTTACAATGGTTGTCAAACATAACTGCATACTTGCACAATAGAAACAAAGAGAACAAATTAAAATAAGCAAAAAATAAAAAGACCATAATTCAAATTAATCTGATTGTACTCAGTATTTTAATGTTACAACATACAAATACTTTGTTACAGTACTTAAGTCGAATTTTCACCTCCATCCATCCATCCATTTTCTTAACCGCTGATCCTCAACTAGGGTCGCGGGCCGCTGTAGCCTATCCCAGCTATCTTCGGGCGGGAGGCGGGGTACACCCTGAACCGGTCGCCAGCCAATCGCAGGGCACAGAGAAACAAACAACCATTCACACTCACATTCACTCCTATAGGAAATTTAGAACCTCCAATCAACCTACCGCGCATGTTTTTGGGATGTGGGAGGAAACAGGAGTGCCCGGAGAAAACCCACCCAGGCACGGGGAGAACATGCAAACGCCACACTGACGAGGCCAGTCTCCAGAACTGTGAGGCAGATGTGCTAACCAGTCGCACACCGTGCCGGCAGAATTTTCACCTATTAGTAAAAATTCGCATGGTTTCTCTCTTGAAAACGTTCTTAAAGATGACGGCCTCTTTGTACAACAGAAATTTAAAGAGACTGTCCAGAGAGATAGATAATCCAGACACAATGTAAAAACTCATAGGTGTCAAACTAATTTTTTCTCGCGCCACATCGTAATTATGTTTCCCTCGGAGGGCCGTTCCGACTGTGAACCCATTTAAATGTATGAACGCCTCAAACATGAAGTCGACACACATGATTTGCTTTCGCGGACCACAAAAATTCTGTGGCGGGCTGTATCTGACCCCTGGGCCTTGAGTTTGACACCCGTGCCATAGATGTTTGCTCTTGCACAGGCATCTTAGAAATGTGTGTGATTGCTCTCATGCAGACGTTCTTAAAGATAACCGCCTCCTTGCACAATTGAAATTGACAGGGCTGCACGACACAAGCAACATAGGAAGAGCCCACAGTATACCGGCATCTTAAAATGAATGAGATTTTTCACTTACAAAAGCACCTAAAGATACAGTCAGTCTCCTTGCACGATACAAATAAACGGAACGGCTCAAAATAATTTACAAAAGAAAATCCCACAGATGCTTGCTGAGGTACAGCAAATGTACTAAAATTCTTAAAGATAATCACCTCGTTGCACAACAGAAATGAATGGAACATTTCCAAATAAGTCACAAAGTAAAAGCCTGCAGCCACTTGTTCATTTACAGGCATCTTCAAATGAATGTGATCGTTCCCTCCCAGCAATGATTAAACAAAACCGCCTCCTTGCACAGACTGACTCGAAATAAGCAACAAAGTGAAAGCCACGTGTATAAATGTCTTTAAATTAATCCAATTGTTCCCTTCCGACAGTTCTTAAAGATAACCGTCTACTTGTAAAAATAAACAGAACGACTCGAAATAAGCAACGATGATGCCGTTCAGCACCTGAAGAGCTGGCGCTAGCCACAATGTAGACGGTAGATTGGTCGACGGGGAACACTCACTTTTAGAAATAAAAAGCCGTATGTTGTTTTTTTGTTGTTGAGTGGAGTTCATACAACAGCCTCTTTTCCACCAAGCGGTGGCATTGGGTTCACTTTAGGTCAGGTCAACAACAGTTGTGGTTATAAGCAACATTACAATTACAAGGTGTTAAACCCTCTTCTGAGTGAAGCGGAGGTGTTTTCACGTTAAAAGCATGCAAGAGTGATGATTTGCACGTTGCGTTTGGTGCTCGCTGAGGCTTGAAACCTCGCTAATGACGGATCTGCTCCTTGTCGGCACAAACCTACGAGCCGGCCGGCGGCCTCATTCGGCAAAGGCGATGCTGTCTTTCTCTTTGCATGGTTCTGATGGCTTTACCACCGAAAGCATGATGAAGAGGCCGTACCATAGTTTGCATAAAGCTGTCATGAAATGTCAAATAGAGTGAAAGTCCCCCTTTTCGCGGCAGGTTTGATGTAAGAGCACTTGCTTCAAGCATTTGTTCCTTTAACAATCCTGAGCTATGTTAAGTTGTTATTGGCTTTTTCTTGCCGGCTATGAGTAAGCTTATCTTAAAATAAAAATGAAACAATTTTATAGGTGTATGTCGTACACTGTAAATATGTTAAATTTAAAAATCACCATTTTTCTTCTTCTTTTTTTCTAAGAAATCTTGCCAATTAAAATTTTCCTGTTCAATTGGCAGATAATTTTGCTTCAATTAAGTAATGTATTCCTTATTTCATTACTTTTTCCCCTTGTTTTTTTTTTTTTTTTAAGTTCACTTGCAATGCAGTCTGATACCGCCATGTGTGAAGTGAGACGCACCGCCTTCAGAGCAGACGTGGGATGCATCTGTAAAGCTGACCTTTACGGCAGACTTGAAGGAGAAGGTGCTGCTGTAAAACTAAATAACAATCTGGACTCGTTGAGTAAATTAACCTCCACGATTGTGAGGAAAGAATGTAGAGGAATGTTTTAAGGGACACGAATAGGACTGATAGTGTCACGTGTCACGCAGCACAACAATGCCTTCAGAGCAGACATGGCATCTGTAAAGCCGACGTTTACAGTGGAGTGCAAGGAGAAAGTGCGGCCGTAAAACTAAACAACTGTCTGGGCTCGTGGCGTAAATTAACATCCATAATGTGAAGAAAATATTTGAGGAATCTTTTAAGACATGCTTTAGCCTTCGATACACATTGGCAAAGTAGAAAGTGAGGGTAAAACTAAGAGATGTAAGCCGTCACGTCTCACTCTGCCTGTTTTTGGAGTGGAAGTAACCGACGCTCCGGAGTAACGGTTCCCAATTATGAACTGCTGAAGTATGGAAATAGCAGCGTCAGTTAATCCTGGCTTGTCAATAACGCTGACGTGGAAAGGGCGGCGACTTGACACTTTTTGGCACCGGCGGCTCCTTGTACTTGGATGAGTCTCAGTGTGGTGCGAATGTTGTGTGTAAGGCCATGTGGTGGAGGGGCTTAACTAGTGGGGGGTTTATTGGCAACGAGCAGGGCTGCAGTGACGAGCGACCGCGTTCCCATCATCTCCGCGGACACTGAGTTGCGATAACTGCCTTAAAAACGGGACTGGAATTGAACTCAACCCTTAGGGTAACATCTCCTTCAAACGTGTGCCACCCAAATGCAATATGAAGTAATTTATTGACCTTCATCTGTCTACTATGCAAGGTTCAAATTTGATACCAATCGGACAAATTCTTAAGGACAAGTCCGTCTTTGAAGAACCCCTGGAAACGGCCACATTGACCATAAAATTGCAGCTTCGTAGCAAACTAGCAGGCTTTCTATGTCGTTTGGGGAATGGGTTTTGGAGACTCATGATAGAAATGTAATTTAGCCTTTTGAGGACTTGAAGAAGAACAATTTACTTTTGAAGGACCCCTAAAAATCAACAAGATATTTTTAAAATGCACGCTTCAAATCAAAATGGCTGACTTCCTGTTTTATATTCAGGCATGGGGCGTTTTGAGACTTTTTTGTGGGTCAACTCATTAACGACGCGCCTAACAAATTTCATGTTGTTATGGGAAACCCTTCTGGGGCTGAATTCCCCCCCCCACCCAAAATAAATCATCAGATTTGGTGTGTTCTTGATGATGGCAAAGGCCTGTAAATAGAAATTCATTTAACAACAAAGCCATTTCAAAAGACCCTTCACACCACATCCTTAGTAAAAAAAAATTAAAAAATAAAATTAAAAAAAAACTCGAGGAACGGTCATAAAAATCCCAATATGCTCATAAAATTCACAAACAAACATTTGTTGGATTGTTGCATTGTAAATATAGTCCAGCCCTTTGTGAAGCGACTTAATAAAACCTCAAATTCCCCACTCTTGGTCTCTACACCTTAATAAACGGTCCCCCACTAACAGTCACACCTACGGGCAATTTAGAGTCTCCAATGAATGCATGTTTTTGGGATGTGGGAGGAAACCGGAGTGCCCGGAGAAAACCCACGCAGGCACACGGGAGAGACATGCAAACTCCACACAGGCGGGGCCGGGGATTGAACCCGGGTCCTCAGAACTGTGAGGCAGACGCTCTAACCAGTCGACCACCGTGCCGCCCGCTTCAAAACCACAAAACATTTGGATTGACCGCTGATCCATGTCAAGTCCCAACGGACATGCTATTAACACCGCAGAAATGTTTTCTTTTCACAAAACATCCAGCACTATTAGCTCATTGCTTTATTCCCCTCACTTAGGCCTCTAGAGGTGTCAAAGAGGAGCTTGTTGTACCATGAATATTTAACGTTATGTTTATGGGGCTCACGCTCATTAAACGAGAACCAGAGAACCAAATTAAAACAGGGAGGGTAATTACTCATATAAAACAAAGTGCTGAGCAGATGTCTGACTGTGACGCCACTTTGTGAAGTGAAGCTACGAGCTCAAGTTTAGTGTGTGGAATAGAAATAATCCTGTTCGGACCAAACAAGCTCCGTCATGAAACCTGTATTGCTTGTCGCAGGCAGTTACTTTTGTCGCAAAGTTACGTAACACTGAAAAACCTTTAAGTTAATGCAGACATATTTGGAAAACATTTTGAAGTATGACAAGGGACTACTTTCAAAAAGTAAAACTTCAAGTTATATGGTAATCATCACACTACTCCCAATTCCTAATTGATTGAATTTCTATGCGTTTCACTTCGGAGGTTTAACCATATCGATGTATTTTAATAGTCACGTCAAGTGTAAAAAGAAGTTAACCGCCGTAACTGTAGTCTTACTGTTTTTAGCTTACATTTTGTTTTAGCGAGTTAACTCGCTTTCGACTTCACTGCCTGTTCTTTTCATTTAAAAAAATCATTTTAAAGTGTATTATTAAATGATATTATATATATATATTATTTATTGTATTTGTATTATTAAGTTGTAGTTAATGAACCACTTGGTTAATAAAAGGTATTTTTTGAAATGACCAATATTTCAAAACATCAGTCACAATATTGGGATTGATTTTCACTGTGTAAAGCACTTTGAGATGCTTTGAGCACTTTGAGATGACTGTTTTGTATTTTATTACGTACATTAAATTCACCAGTTATTTAATACATTAAATATTTAAAATGAATGTGTAAAATTGTTCATTTTATTTCTATAAATATTTTATTAATTACAACTCACTCAATAAATTATATAATAAAATTGATAAAACAAATTCAATGTATTATACGTAAGATGTTCATTTTAATAATGCATATTAGTAGTATATTATTTACAAATGAATTAGTGGGTCAAGGCTTAATTAGGCGCTTGGGTTGACTAAGCTTTTCTCTCTCAGGGGGAAATGTAGTTTAGTCTAACTTTTTCCACTCCTATTATTATTATTATTATTATTATCATCATCATTCTTTTATTTACATGTTTTTATGGCGAAAGAAAAGCGCTTGAGGTAACTCCCCTTTCTGCCTCGGCTTCCTGTGGCTTTCTGCAGTGTAATGCTTTCCTCTGAGAGAGCGAGAATGGTGGAAAGTGCTGATACTGTTTGTTCTGACGTGTGTGTGTGTGTGTGTGTGTGTGTTAGGAATCTTATTTTTATTCAGCATAGAAGTTGTACGATACAACACCAACAAACATCACGGCCAGTGTATACGGCCGGCATATATATTACGACCGGTAGCACGGTCACTTTCGAAATATTGAAGTCTGTCCTCAGATACAATAAATGCACAAGTGAAATAGAAACAGTGAAACAGAGGAATGCTTCATTTTTTGGGAGCCTAGATATGATGTCCCGTCTTACAACATATAATGAGACCAGCAGACTCATTTAGGAGGAAAAACATGCGCATGGCTCCCACTAATTACAACAAAAAACATTCGGCGTCATTGATGAGTTGGATTTTTAATCATGTGTTTCTATGCTGGTTGGTCAAAATATGTCTTTATGTGAAACCAGTCAGTGGCGCAAAAACGTTTGGGGATCGCTGTACTGCAATGAAAAAATATCAACGACGTCATCGATCAATCGATTTTGACTCGACTTTCGTCACATTTGCGTCGACGACCAAAAAAAATAAAAAATTCTAGTCGTTAAACCTGCAGTTGCGTATACCGCATCCCCAACGGGCTTGACAATTATGTGATTAAATAACATAATTTACGCTCAAGCCGACAAATAAAGCATAGCCAAAGCAAATAATGTTCATACTGTTCTGTACATACCGATACATTTGTACATTAATTGTTAATGAGCCTTTCAAAGCTCTGTAGTCCATGTCCACCTGTGCAGCTATGGCACATTTTAGTTTTATATTCCAGAAAGCTGGCATTCGAACAGGGGAGTGTAGACTTTTTATATCCACTGTACCTTGTTGACTTGGGCTTTTCAGTTTCTGTCAGTCAGTGGTTCACAAGTTGTTCTTTTATAGTTTCTCATATTTACTCATCATGTGTGCGCACTAAGTTTCTTATCCAAATATGGACTTGCCATCTACCCAAATGAAGGTGATTCGTAAGATGAACACTTCAAAAGGACAACACCTTTATATATTTAGATTTATTTTATTTTCTATAGTGTTACCTTCATAAATTAATAGCCAAAGTATTTTTTTTCATATAATTTTTTTTTTTTTTTTACTATCGTCTCATGATACATGCCTAGATTCTCAGTTGAACGGATCATGCAATTATACCCCTGTAATGACAAAGACATAAAGAGAATATATTCATTATTTGCTTCAGATTTTTGTGTTTAAAAAAAAAAAAAAAAACAATGAAAAAATGACTTGGGTCATTTCTTTTAAGGAGGTGACTATCTAAACCCTCCAAAAAGAATGTTTTCTTTCAGCAATGTCGTAATACTGAAACGTTTGACACAGCTTTTTATCTCTCGAGTTGGTGCATAAAGTACGTATGGTGCTCTTAAGATAATATTGTGGTGTAATTATCAGGGATGATGCGGTGAAAAAAAAGCGGAAGCATCCCTTCATATATAACAGAGAATTTAAGAAAAAATGCTCACAAAAACTTTTTTATAACATTTTTTTAATGCTTTCCATGTCAACTAAGCTACACAGGAGATGAGGAGGTGATTTGAACAACGAATCCCAGATGTATTCCTTTCATGCTCTTATAATTTAATGAGTGTTGGACAGGTCTGTACTGCAGCGCTTTGCATCAGGGGGTGTGCTTGAAACTATCAGGTGACACATGACATCACCCAGGCATTTCTGTTATGTGCCTGCTGTAAGGAGGTGGGTGAGGGGGGGTGGGTTTGTGAAGGTATCACAATCCACTGTCCGAAGAAGACTTCGAGAGAAGAAATATACAGGCCATACCACAAGATGCAAACCACTCATCAGCAAAAAGAAGGCGAGATTGGATTTTGCAAAGAAGTACAGAGATGAGCCACCAAAGTTTTGTAACAAAGTTTTCTGGACTGATGAGACCAAGATTAAATTCTAAAAAAGTGATGGAAAAGCCCAAAGTATGGAGAAAGAAAGGATCTGCTTATGATCCAAAACACACAAGCTCATCTGTGAAGCATGGTGGAGGTCATGGCATGTCTTGGGCTTGCACGGCTGCTTCTGGAACAGGCCTACTCGTCTTTATTGATGATGTAACTTTGGATGGTAGCACCAAAATGAATTCTGAAGTCTGTGAAACCCTTTCGTCTGGCAATTTACAGAAAATGCATCCAAATTAATCGGGCGGAGCATCATGCAACAAGACAATGGCCCAAAACACACTAGCAACACAACAAAGGACTTTATCAGGGGGGAAAGGTGGAAGGTCTTAGACTGGCCAAGTCAATCACCAGACCTTAACCAAACAGAGCATGCATTTTACCTCCTGAACTGAAGGGAGCATTTCAAATGAAGAATGCAACAGTCTGGTGAAGTCAATGGGTCGCAGGCTTGATGCAGTTATTGCAAGTAAGGGTTATGCCACCAAGTATTAAATGTTATTCACTTTAAGTTAATCTAATGATGTCTGTTCCAATATATTTGTTCATATGAAAAGTGGGTGGCTTCAAACAAAAGGTACTCCGTCCTGAGCTGTTTAACGCATCGAGATGTAAATACCATGAAATGAAAGCTGGAATTCTGAACTTTTTTCATCTTTTTATCTTAAACCCAAATGTCTTCAGTATACAACAAAAACAAAGGAATTGACCTTGCCGTTCCAATACTTTTGGAGGGGACTCTACGTGTCGTCAAGCTGTGCAATTCCCACAATGCAATGGGGATTTTATTTTATTTTAATTTTTTGCAATCATTAATGTCCTTATTGTTACGCTAAATGTCGTTTTTGTTTCTGTGTATGTGGTTTTTGGAAAGTATACATTTATTTAGCTGTCATAGTTATTGTTGATTTATGTTGTACTGTTTTATTTTTATTTTATTATTTATTTATGTATTTTAATGAAACCATCACTTAAGAGTGTGTGTGAAAGAATGACTTCTTGGTCAATTGCTCTACCAGAGCATGCCCAACAGAGTTTTAACTGTTAAAAGACATAGCATGGGACATGTTGACCTAATATTTAATCAGTCAGATTTTCATCATTTTGTTAAAACTAGCGTGCACAAGCAGCTGTTCAATGTGGAAGCACTGGTAATGACCGATGCAGATTTTTTTAATGTATTTTTTTCTCCAAAATCCGCAACAATCACGTTACGGCCGTAATGAGTCAACATTCACTGAGTTCAAAATACAGACATTCCGTAACATTTGGCAGCCCTTTGCCTTCAAAAAGGTAGTGACCCTCACCCTATTTCTACACAGGTTCCCCGATTATAATCATGCCAAGTGCCTCACCCCTCTACAGAGTCATGCTCGCACCATGTCATTCTGATGATCTACACGGTTTTAACACTTTCCAAACCAAAAACCAGGCTGCAAACGGCCCCACTTGAATTTGTTAGTATTTGAAATTCCGACTCGCCTCTATTCACAGCTTGGGCTCCGGTACCAGTCTTCTTGAGAGGGGTAGGATTCTTTTCCACTCTGGATATTCTTTGTTTGGCTCGTAAATGTGTAAATCTGACTTTGTGAGTGCTTGCTTCAGCCACGAACCCCACTGCACATCACTGAATCATGGGTGGCGTAGTTGTCACCAGAAATAAATCTAATGTAGTGATATCTTGCAGACAAATTCCAATATTTCGGACTGCTGAGAACACACTACACGTTGTGATCCCTGCATGACGTTGCTGTTAATCAAGATACAAACAAGCTGACAAATAACCACATTTTATTTTATTTTTAACACACACCAACATGAATGCTCGTCTCTGAGCATTCACTTGGCAAAAATAAAAAATCTGACACTCATTACTGCACACCAACAGTGCTCGTGTGTCAGGCCACCAGCTGTCAGAAAACACGGTTGGCCTCCATAGTCTTTTTTCTTGCGTAGGCGTCGCAACATCGGCAACTGACGACTGCGCCCGCTTTCGCTGAATTCAGCTGAGGCGAAAAAAATAGCTGATGGCAAGATGTGCGATCCCTTTGCAACTTATTAGCGCCGTCAAGGTGGTCTGACATTACAGCCGCTTTATGGACTTGGCTTCAGCGGAACGCCCACGCAATAAGAACAACTGTTTGAGGGGCTGTGCAATAAACTAACGGGGAAACACACTGCGAGAACTGCATTTTCTTTTTTTTATACTGCAGCTTGTTATAGTCAATTTAGCGCTTGGAGCCACTTTTGTAGTTATTACATCTGTATTACACTGTTATTACAGTGAACCTCAGGATATTGTGGTTCAGCCTATTCTCAGATTTTTTGGGGCAACCTATTCTCCGTTATTTGCTGGAAAAACTAACTTATTCACTTTTTTGTGCTCATGCCAAAGCAATAAATATAGTACTTGGGCGCTATTTGTGGAATCTTGCTGTTGTTGTTAGTTTCAATTCGTTCATGGTGTTTTTTTTTCATCTGCGTTTGAGATGTTTTGTTGGCGGTCCTTGAATGCATCTTGTGTGCGATCAAAGTGAAACTGAAGGTGAAAGTTTGTTTTTCATTCTCTCCTGATGGAGCTCCTAATAGCCTGCCTACTTTGTTGTTTCAATTTTCCTGTATTCCCTAAGTGTTATTGCTAAAAGGTGAGTTTAATGTCACCGCAGCTGAACCCATCAACGAGCTGTCTTGACTCAATACCATCTGATTTTTTTTCCCAAAGCTATTGTGAAGTCTGTGCTAGCTGATATTGCAGCAAATAATCAATTGCTCACTTCAGTCAGGCGAGTTTCCGAAAGCTCTTAAAGTAGCCTCTTCTAAAAAACAGAATGCAGGATGCTTCCATGTTAGCAAGCTATAGACTCATCTCAAATCTCCCTTTCATAGCCAAGATTGTTGAGATTAAACCACAACAAAACTTAGACAATTATTTTTGGCAATAAAGAAAAGAGGATTGCTCTTAGTAAACACCTGGAGTCACTCTCTTTAAAGAACAAACCTTGGTAGATTCCGACCTGACTTTCAACAGTCATATCAAATCAATTACTAAAACTGCCTTCTACCATCTGAAGAACATATCCAGAGTGAAGGCTTGCATGTGCCAAGCAGACCAGGAGAAGCTCATCCATGCTTTTATTGACTATTGTAATGGTCTTCTGACTGGACTCCCACAAAAAGAGCATTAAATTGCTGCAGCTAGTTCAGAATGCTGTAGCTCGGGTTCTGACCAGAACAAAGCGGTCAGCACATATTACTCCAATTCTCAAGTCTTTACACTGGTTCCCAGTCAGCTTTAGAATAGATTTTAAAGTTATGCTACTGGTCTATAAATCACTAAATAGTTTAGGTCCTCAATACATGAAAGAAATGCTCACGGTATATAAACCCAGTAGGGTTCTGAGATCGACAGACCCGGGTCAAATAGTGGAGCACAGAGTCCAAAGCAAACATGGTGAAGCAGCATTTAGCTATTATGCTGCACACAAATGGAATAAGTTGCCAACAAAAGTGACGTCAGCCCCAAGTGTGAATGTTTTTAAAAAAAATCTTCTTTTTTCTCATGCTTTTTAGAACATTTCCACTTTTAAATGGTATTTCTTGCACTATTTTAATTGTACTTTATTTTATTTTGTTTGCTTTTTTTTTTCTCTTTGTTTTAAATGTTTATAAGCTGTTTTTTCTTTCTTTGTTTTTATTCATCCATTTTCTGAGCCGCTTCTCCTCACTAGGGTCGCGGGCGTGCTGGAGCCTATCCCAGCTATCATCGGGCAGGAGGTGGGGCACAGCCTGAACTGGTTGCCAGCCAATCGCAGGGTACATGGAAACAAACAACCATTCACACCCGCATTCACACCTACGGGTAATTTAGAGTCTTCAGTTAACCTAGCATGCATGTTTTTGGGATGTGGGAGGAAACCCGAGTGCCCGGAGAAAATCCGCGCAGGCACGGGGAGAACATGCAAACTCCACACAGGCGGGGCTGGGGATTGAACCCCGGTCTTCAGAACTGCGAGGCGGGCGCTCTAACCAGTCTTTCACCGTGCCCTTCTTTGTTTTTAAATGCTTTTAATTATAGTAAAGCGCATAGTTACAGTCTATATGAATTGCGCTATATAAATAAATTTGCTTTGCTTTAATGACTTAAACGCTTTGTGGAACGTGCCAGTGCGCATATTTGTTTGCCGATATTTGATCTCACGTTAGTTTGTGCCAGGGTGTTGTTTTGGCTTATATATTTATACTAGAATTTTGTCTTGAATGAACCTAACATCCGTTTTCATGAACACTGAAGATGAGTTAGTCTTCAACATCAAGGATTTCATTTTTTTTTTTAAAAATGTTTATTTTTAAGTTAATTCAGTCTTTGACAAATCTAATGTCAACATTTTTGTAAATAGCAATGACAATTTAGCCTTCTTAGCACACAATTTTTTGTAAATGGTAATCACAGTTCAACTTTCAACAACCTTAAAATGTGCATTTTTGTAAAAATCAAAGACAGTTTAATTTTGGATGAACTGTTAATGTAGACAATCTCCAACAGATCTAACATACGTACATGTTTTCATGAACATTAAAGATGAGTTAGTCTTCAACATGCAGAATTTCATAAAAACTCAAGTCAATTTAGTTTTTAACAAACTCAACATTTTCATAAATAGCAGTTTAGCCTTTGGTGTGCTTAACATGCGCATTTCCGTAAATGGTAATTATGATTCAGCTTTCAACAAATTTACATGCAATCCAACTTAAGTCTGTGAAGTCAGAAGACCTTCACCCCATCCGACTCGGGACAGTTAGCTGCAGCTAGTGTACAGTTGCTTGCGATTACTCTTGCGTGCTGGAGGCTTTGGGCGGAGCTCCGTGTGATGGGCCAACATGCACATTCAGCACCTCCCCAGGCTAAGACGAGTTACTCTCCCCTTTCTCGCAGGCCTAGGGCATCAATCGCCGGCTGTCGGGGCTGTTAACCAGCCCTGAGCTGCACCATTGATCTCTGTAATTGTCTCCCACTCTTCAAAGGCAGCCGGGAGTTGGTTTGATCCGAGCTGTTTACTTTCGCAGGCTCCCGTGGACTAGCTTTTTGAAGAAGAGAGCTATCAAGCACTGAGCAGGCATATTATCGTACCGTTAGTGTGTGTGCGTGTGTCTGGGGGGGAGAGGGAGAGACTCCTTAAGGCCCAAGGGGGTGAGCCGGCAGCACCTTGCAGCTATATAAGGACAGGGAATCGCAACCTGTATCCTGCATTTTATCTGTGGCTATAGAACATTGACAGACATCCAGAAAACCTTTTTTTAAGTAGATTTTGTGCATCTCATGTCCAAGAATGTCACGATCAGAATAACACTGATTAGAGATATAGGAGGTGTGTCAGAAAGGTTCTGGGACTAGTACCACAAAAGATATATTTCAAACCCAAACTATGAGTTTTCCCCTCAGTGTGGGTGAGACGATCAACCAGTACAAGAGATCCTGCGTTGTTTGCTTCATTTAGTGTGAGAGAACAGGTGAGAGCTGTGGCAGGATAACTCGTGGCTGCTTCACCATCACAACACGCGTGTGCTCACAGTGCCCTGAGCATCCGACACTTCCTAGCCAAGAAGAACATAGCCGTGCTGGAGCGACCGACCGACTCACCCGACATGGCTCCCGTGTGATTTTATTTTAATATTTCCCGTCTTTCCCGACCGAGCTCAATGATCAAGGGGACCCAATTTGAAGATGCGGACAACTTTAAGATGGCCGTTATGATGAAGCTCCTGAGGATCCCGGAACAATAATCCCAGGAGTGCATGAAGACGTGACAGAGAAGGCCGGGAAAGTATGTTAAGACTCCAGGGAAAAACGTTTTTTTAAATGCATTTTTTGCAACACGGTACAGAAAATGGATGGATGGACTAGACCTGGAACCTTTCTGACACACCTCATATGATAATTTTGGCATTGGGTTTTTACAAATACGAGTTTTGTCCTAAATACAGTGAACCCACGTTTACCGCGTGGGATGCATTCGAGACCCACCCGCCGTAGGTGAACATCCGCCAAATAGAGAGACCATACTGTATAAAATGTTTATGCAATAGGTTTTCCCCTCCCAAGCCTAACATACATATTTTTGTAAACATCTTTAATCAAGAAAATTACTTTTTTGATTAACAGTGAATACCATTTACTTTGTGAAATCCTGCTAGCTCTAAATGTTACTACTAATTACAGTTTTGTATGTCAAATGACTACTGTGAAAAATGTCAAACCTTTGCCAAGTAATGTGGTTTTGTTTTTATATTTGTCAACGTTTCCAATTTCAAAGCGATTCCGCCAAAAAATACACACTTGACTCTGGAGATTAAAAAAAAAAATGTTAACGTGTTTTTCACTCAACACTTTCATGTCTGTGGTTTCGGGGAACCCAAGCAATAAACATAATGAAGAGGAGAACGCTTCAATTGCTTGCGTTCCAAAGCGGTAAAGTGGCTGTTGATGTGGTTTCTTGGACTTGGAATTGATGCCAGGGTAGGAAAATGTCATTGTGCATAGGAGACGTGGCACACCCATACACTTAGTTTACACTGCCAACAACATACAGTAGACTAAGCTACATGCAAGAGGGCTTGATGTAGCATTTGTGTATTGTAGAAAACACGAAAACACATGGGTTATTGAAAAATACAATTTAAAGTGACAGTTTATCTTAATTGCAGCTCCTATATTCAGTTTCTGTTAGCATTTAATAAACAACTCATGATGTCCCTGGATCACTTTAGTGTGCCAACCTGGACGCCTTGTTTTGCATTTGCATTAGCATAACTGCTATTCGTACTATGCATGTGCGTGTACAAAAGTTTGACAAGTACTGTTCGCATTGTGTTAGCATTCGACAAACAAAAAAATAAGTTTGTCGAAAGCAAAATTGTCTATATTGTTTCTGAAAACGGTAGGCCAAACTAAATTTTTACATTCAAAACCTGCACATTGAAGACTACTCAGTGTCTACCAAAACTTGTTGGTTAAAACTGGTTAATGGCAGACCCAAAATAGTTTTTGATAATTGCTAGGAAAAACATTTGAAGTTTGTCGAAAGCTAAATACAATGTTGTACAAAAATCCAATTGATTCCTACCTTGACTGTAAATTGTCTTTGATATTTCACTAAAATCTGTATTTCAACTTTGGAAGACTAAATTAAAAAAATAAAAGATTCTTGCCCGACTTTAAATTTCTTTTGATGTTCGCAAAATATATCTATTTTTTAAATCCATATTTTAAGTTTGGCGAAAGCTAAACTGTTTTTGATCTTTACAAAAACTCTTGCATTAGGATCCTCAAAGACTATATTGTCTTGAATATTTACGAAGGTGGGAAATCTTTTCTGAAAGACTAAATTGTCTGATATATATGCCCACCAGAACAAACAGTTGTGTGTCAAAGTGTACGAGTTGATGACAAAGATCAAGCGTATCTGCTGACGGAGGCAAGAAAGTCGAGCGGCGGCGCAACTTTATCAAAGCAACTTTATTTTTTTTTAAACCAACAGCACTCAAATCAATAGCAAGGGATTGGACAGGGTCTCTATTGTCTTTGCACCTCGCTGCCAATTCATGTTTGCAGACTAAGAACAAAGGGTGCCTTGATTTTTATTACCTCGTCTGCACTGGGTTTTAACATTAAAGTTTATGGAGCAAAACAAGAGCGTGAGGGGAGGTATCAGGAGTTTATATCCTTTGCTTAGGCCCCCTCCTAACTATAGGGAATTAGATTTTCTATTTCGTCTCTCCAAAGGACATCCATAATAATTTTACAGTAGCCTACTCGCATAAAAGCGTCTCAAATGTCCTGCATAATCTGGCGGTTGGCTGGACATCAAGTCAATGTTGCTGATTATGTAAACAGGAGTAGGGGAAGGAAGGAGTTGTGGGTAATTAAGCGGGTTTGCGCGGGCCAGAGGCTCTTATTTTCATTGCATTAGTTAGTTAGTGAGTTAGTCTTCAATGTTTACAAAACCATGTTTGCTTGGTACTATGCTTATGAAAAGACATTTGTTTTGCTGAATTTTGTGAATAACAGTATCTTTTTTTACTACAACCCCAATTCCAATGAAGTTGGGACGTTGTGTTAAACATAAATAAAAACAGAATACTATGATTTGCAAATCGTGTTCAACCTATATTTAATGGAATACACTACAAAGACAATATATTTAATGTTCAAACTGATAAACTTTATTGTTTTTAGTAAATAATCATTAACTTAGAATTTTATGGCTGCAACATGACATGGTCATGTTTACCACTGTGTTACGTCACCTTTTCTTTTCACAACATTCAATAAAAGTTTAGGAACTGAGGACACTAGCTTGAAGCTTTGTAGGTGGAATTATTTCCCATTCTTGCTTGATGTACAGCTTCAGCTGTTCAAGCTGTCGTATTTTACGTTTCATAATGCGCCACACATTTTCAATGGGAGACAGGTCTGGACTGCAGGCAGGCCAGTCTAGTACCCGCACTCTTCTACTACGAAGCCACGCTGTTGTAACACGTGCAGAATGTGGTTTGGAATTGTCTTTCTGAAATAAGCAGGGGTGTCCATGAAAAAGAAATTGCTTGGATGGCAGCATATGTTTCTCCAAAACCTGTATGTACCTTTCAGGATTAATGGTGCCTTCACAAATGTGTAAGTTACCCATGTCATTGGCACGAACACACCCCCATACCATCACAGAGGCTGGCTTTTGAACTTTGCGTCCCTAACGGTCCGGATGGTTCTTTTCCTCTTTGGCCCGGAGGACACGACGTCCACAATTTCTAAAAACAATTTGAAATGTGGACTCGTCGGACCACAGAACACTTTTCCACTTTGCATCAGTCCATCTTAGATGAGCTCGGGCCCAGAGAAGCCGGCGGCGTTTCTGGGTGTTGTTGATAAATGGCTTTTGCTTTGCATAGTAGAATTTCAAGTTGAATTTACAAATGAAGCGCCGAACTGTATTTACGGACATTGGTTTTCTGAAGTGTTCCTGAGCCCATGTGGTGATATCCTTTACACGTTGATGTCGGTTTTTGATGCTGTGCCGCCTGAGGGATCGAAAGTCAGGGGCATTCAATGTTGGTTTTCGGCCTTGCCGCTTACTTGCAGTGATTTCTCCAGATTCTCTGAACCTTTTGATGATATTTGGACCGTAGATGATGAAATCCCTAAATTCTTTACAATTGTATGTTGAGGAACGTTGTCCTTAAACTCTTCAACTATTTTCTCATGCAAATTTTCACAAAGAGGTGAACCTCGCCCCATCTTTGCTTGTGAATGACTGAGCAATTCAGGGAAGCTCCTTTCATACCCAATCATGGCACCCACCTGTTCCCAATGAGCCTGTTCACCTGTGGGATGTTCCGAACAGGTGTTTGATGAGCATTCCTCAACTTTCTCAGTCTTTTTTGCCACCTGTCCCAGCTTTTTTGGAACGTTTGGCAGCCATAAAATTCTAAGTTAATGATTATTTGCTAAAAACAATCAAGATTATCAGTTTGAACATGAAATATCTTGTCTTTGTAGTGTATTCAATGAAATATAGGTTGAACATGATGTGCAAATCATTGTATTCCTTTTTTTATTTATGTTTACCATAACGTCCCAACTTCATTGGAACTGGGGTTGTACATTTGGAGCAGTAGTAGTAGTTTTGGAGTCGGAGAACATGGGTTCACTACGGAAAATAATGTAAGAAATGCAACTAGTTATTGGAGAGATGCTCAAGGGCCCCTACTTCGAGGGGGCCTTGAGCAAGGCATTGTCTCCACCAGCCCAGCTCAAGTGGTGCAGCACCCTTTGAGTCTCTCCTTGCGTGCCTGAGTTGAAATTCTGCTTGAGGGACACAAACAAGTTTAATAAATACATATATTTCCTTCATCTAATGATTGTTGTATAGTTTCTGTGAAATCAGAGTTTGCCAGCTCTGTTGAGTACCCTGCTCTAAACGCAAATTGCTTGGAGTGGGTGTAGGAGATGGTTGCTTTCTATGTAATTAACAAATTGTTTTCTCAGACCTTTTGAGAGCACAGGTAGAATAGAAATGTGTTTATAATTGGAGACCTGCTCAGATGCTCCCGATTTGTGAATGGAAATAGCATAATAATAGCATACTAGCATTTTTCCGTGGCTTGGGAAATTCAGTAGCTCAAATAGATATGTGAACCATGTTTCACTGGTACTTGGATAGGAGAATTGTATTTTTTTTAAAATAAATATGTTATTCAACCCATCATACTCTTTGGCCCTCTAGTCCCTTAACTGCATTATAACTTTTTTGATCTCATTTTCATTTACCTCTTTAATTGTGGAAGACATCAAGGGCTCTCTCAGTATTTCGTCGAACTTTCCTAACATTTCATCAACTGATTTAATAAAAACGTTAAATTCATTTGCAATTGCCATGTTGTTGTTACTAGCGATTCCATTTATTTTCAGTGCCAATATTTAAGATTGTTGGCCTGACCCATTTTGGACCCTACTATGGGGATAAATTCACTCCAACACACCTCAGACCACAGGACAATCTTCCAAGATAATCTTATAAAACATAAAATAATTTGCTGTTTATTGTACTTGATCAAGATGGGGCACAATCTGGACAAAAACACCCCATTTGCGTTATGTGTGCACCAGGCCTTAGATTCCTTGAAGACTAAATTGTCTTCACTTTTTACAAAAACAGTGTTTACAAATAACACCCATGTTAAGTTTGTAGCACTCTAAAGTTGCAAAAATGCGTATTTTTAGTTCGTTTTGCACACAATTTTCTTTGATGTTTATGAAAACGTGCTAGGTTCCTCGAAAGCTAAATTGACTGTTGTTTAATAAAATGCATAGTTAGATTTGTGAAACTAAATGGTCCTTGATGTTTGCAAAGGTATATAAATTGTTCACCCTGTACGGCAATTTTTTTGTTAGCGTGTCTTTACCGATGCGTTCGATGCAGAGCCAATCAGTGAAAAACTCAGGATTGGAAGTTTACAGCCCTGTGTCATCTTGTGTCATACTCCATCCCCACGCCTTGTTAAAGTTAACGTGCTTTACAGTATGTTGTGTAATGTTATATTTTACTGGGAGTTAACTGGCGGACACCTACTGCCTCTCTCTTGTCAGAGCGTACACTGGTGATTGCAGTAAAATCCTCAACGTGCTGGGAAAACACACACGGAAACGTAAGATTTTTTTGTTTTTCACTTTAACACCCTTGGTAGACGTCTTCTTCCGTCCTGAGTACTGCTGGAGTTGCTCCTTTTTTTTCCGGGGTTGGAGGCAAGCACTGACAAGCTGAGGAATGTCTGCACAGGCAAGCGGGGGAACATTTTACCATTGCAGTTCCTCTGCGAACACTATCAGTCTGCTCCAAAGGCGACAGAGAGAGATATTTAACTTGTGTGTCGCTCAGTGTTGAGTAGATCATACGCAGCTCCACCACTGCTCGCAACTTCTCACCTGAGAAGGAATCCTTAAAAGAATTTCCCCTGGTGGTATCTAGTAGTTGGCTTTGAGTGAGTATTTACCTACCGGCTAACAGTCAGGTAAGAAAAATATATCAGCTTTCCTGCTATTCTAACCTGAATATCTCCCTTTGAACCAGCCTTCCTGAAATGCAATACCGGTATGTGTTGCCTTACATATATTTTACATTAATTGATGATAAAATGGCCTAATAATTCCCTTGGGACCCCCTTTGGGCCCCTGACCCTCAGTTTGAAAACTGAGGGTATTCATCTAGGGATTATCCCATGAGAGGTTTTGCACCAGTGTAGTCTGGTTGTTTTGAACACATCCTGCTTTGACCTACTGAGGCTATATAAAGGATTTTTTAAATAACAAATTCATCCATACTTGACATCATTTTATGTACATTTTAGCACCCTGAGAAACTCCACTGATGATAGCAGCCATTACAGTGTAATGTATTATTTGTTTTCTAACCATGAGAACACTCTTTTGTTTTGGCCAGGGAAAAAAAACAAAATTTGAATTATTATTATTATTCTTTTTTTTTTTTGTAGCTTTATGGCAAACATAAACATGTATTTAGAATCAAAATGCCAAACATAGCTCATGTTGCTAAGGGAAACTGGTTCTGGCCTTGTGGAGTTAATAATAAACAGGCCCAGATTTCACAATGAGGAAGCCAAAACATGAGTTGAATTGAGATGAGCTCATCATTAACTCAGTATACAGTGGTGCCTCAACTTACGAGCTGTATGCATTCCCTGAACACACTCGTAACTCAAATCAGCCGTACTGTACTGTAGCTCAAATCTGCTTTGTCCATTGAAATGTATGGAAATGCCATTTAACCGTTTCAGCCCCCTTAAAACACCAACAAAATGTTGTAAATGTTTTAATAATAAAAAAAAAGCACTGTAAAGTATTGTATTGTATAACAAAATGCAGTAGTTAAATAAATAGTTAAATAAAATGTATGGAATTAAACAGTCTGTGCATCGTGATTATTAAATGGGCATTGTACTGCTCCTTCTGGTATGGGGACCTTGGCCACCAGGGAAAAGTATAATACGTGCATAAGTAAATACATACATTAAATACATGTTGATTTGATGATGAAATATTAGTCGTTTTTCGCAGAGCATAAATAAAATATGCCTGAACTTGGAGGTTTTTTTTTTTTTTTTTTATATATACTCCGTCGTAATGTGTTGCTGCACTGTGTTTAAATATCAGTTGTTTGAAGGTTAATAACTACCATAATATCGATGCTAGTTTCATTAGAATGTCTATGGTGTTTCGCATTGTGTTAACATTAGGCTAGCGGAATTTAGGAAGACAAAGTTTTGTGGTTTGATTAAATACATGATGCGTAATTGTCATTGTTTAATGTATATGTTTAGACGTCATTCACTTCTTCTCATAATTCACTTTCGTAGGACCCATGGTTAGAAAATGCTCACTCGTAAGTAAAATTTGCTCGCAACAGAAAGCAAAAAAACGCCCAAAAAGCGCCATGGCTTGTGACTCGAAAAACTCGCGAGTCAAGATGCCACTGTATTTGTGTCATTGTTGTTTGGTAGTGTGCCGTAATTTGTTTCCTGATGTAAAATATGTGCCCTGAAACAATAAAGGTTCGTGCAGTACAAACCAATATGGCATTTCATAAGCGGCGATTATGACGCAGCACAAGCATTCTATTTACTACTCATTTCAGCACACTTGCTTAAACAGCAGGTTAATTAAGCCACAAAATGTGTTTAGCATTGGCATTGCGGCTCCATTGTAGCTGTTTACGCAGTGATTATAATATCACCGGAATATTAAAATATTGATTTAGCTCTTAATCTCTGTTCTTAATAAAGCAGTGAATTGATTCCCCCCCCCCCACCACCTCCTGCTCCTGCCATTATTGTTGTTGTTCCTCGTCGTCCACTTCATAATTTGTCTTATGTGCTGCGTGTACCCTTGTGCTAATTTGCACTAGTATTGGATTCGGATGACAGATAAGAGTTATCGCTAAATTATTCGAGCATGAGACGGGGAAAAAAGCCATGGCAATTAAAAGCCGGCGTCCACGATTTAACACGCGATAATTGCACTAAACGCTCAAAAAGATGAAATTTTTTTCACGGTCCAAAAAAAATAATAAAACCCCTCACAAACCAGGAGGCATTCATTTATTCCTCATTTATGTTACAATTTTACAAACTTTTAATTTTACGGCGCTTCTGATTCATTGCAAAGACGATTAATAACACTGCAAAATAATATCGTGCATCAAGGATGGTGTGTGATGTCAAAAATCACCAGAAAAGGACATCTGACACCTCATTAACAAGTACAAACGAGACTATATATTGCCTTTGGATATAAAACCCCCAAACTGACTGAATGCAATTTGGCCACCTTGAGTCAGCTATCCGGATGCCATGCCTGCTCTGCAGAAATAACCAGAAAAACGCATCCAAAATCTCATTAACAAGTACAAACGAGTATTATTCATTATACATTGCCTTTGGACATGAAAACCCCCGAACTGATTGAATGCATTAGGTCAGCGTAAACATCAGCTATACAGATGCCACATCTGCTTTGCAGACGCATCGCGCCAATGACATCAACTGTGACACAAGGTGGTGTCCATCCTGTAGGTAATCGCAGCTCTTGTCTAGCTTCCTGAGAGCAAAAAATAGGGTGCTTAATTGGGGTTCGTCTTTCTATTAGGCTATGAATTGAGGAAAGATGTGAGTCAGTGTCTCTCCATGTGTTAGTTACTTTGCTAGGTTATGCATACACTACTAGCTGATTTCTGCTAAAAGTTATTGAAGGGGTGGCAAATGGGCCAAGGGAGAACCTACTCAATTTTGATGCAGATCCAGATTAAGATACTACCTGTGGTATCTTAAGTGGGGCAGTTCAAAGGTAAAAAAAAAAAAATATATATATATATATACAGTTTTGCCCCCCTTCTCAAATTCTTATATTTTTGAATAGTTTCCCCAATTTAATGTTTAAGATCATCAAACAAATGTAAATATCAGACAAATACAACCCAAGTGAACTTAAAATGCTCTTTTTAAAGGTGATTTCATTTATTAAGGGGGACAAAAACTATATATATATATTAATATAATATATATATATATTAAAAACTATATATATATATATATATATATATATATATATATATATACACACACACACACATATGCCTGACCCTTTATGCAACGCCACGTCCTAAGGTCCATTGGGTAATATGGAAGCCTATGTGCCAAGATAGTCATAGTTTTAGGCAACTGGGAGTGTAGGTTACAAATTCCTAAAAAGCCTGAATTAAATCACTCGTAGCGTGACCCTTTCACCTTTCTGTGGTGTGAAATATTAGCATTTTAAATGACAAAAGCCAAAGGCTAACATTTTAGACAATGGTGGTGGAGGAGATACTGCATGATCCTAAAACAAATGGTTTTCAGCTGTTTTCATTTTAATATACATAGATGCTAGGGGTGTAACAGTTTTTGAAAAACATCCAAACCGTTGGGTTCAACTGTATCGGTTTGGTCCGCATGTGTCCAGTTCGGCACGCGCAGCTCATTTTATGATTGTTATGATTATTATGATGATGCCAACCGTTGAATGCAGACAAGGAAGCAAAGCAGCGGAAGCAAAGCAGCGTTGCAAGCGGTCAGTTGTGGAGAGGGGGGAAAAAAATGCGTTGTTGTTAGTTGTGACAGACAAACAGTAGCTAGTCGATCTAAAATTAGGGATCTCTCACCTCAATTAATTTCATCTGATCTCTGTGTATGTCGTAAGGTACTATTTTTCTAAGAATATTTCTCTAAACGTATTGATAAGCTCTTCTGTGTGATCTGTTGGCAATGCTTTGGAAGGAAGGAAGGAAGGAAGGTACTCAGTCAATACAAACGGGTGAAAACGAGAGCGTGTGTTCATTCTTCTCCCATTTGTATTTCCCTTTTTAAGGGTACAACATTTGCAGGCCTGATGAGTGAAAAAGCGCTTGCACCAGAAGATGCGCCAGCAGCGTTATACATGCAGGTCTGCTGTAGGCCTATGGGATCACTTTGCATTACGATGACGACGGTAGAAAGTCGTTGACGAAAGTGCGACAGTGTGCAAGCGACTCGTGCTGTGTATAATGGCAGCAAGACTAAAATGTCAGCTCATTTGCGGAGACTTTTACTCCCCACAGCTTTTAAATAGCTTTACAGTGACAAGTCCATCAGGCTATACTCCATACAGAATACTGAAAGTTTTCTGACTGTGACTGCCCAGTGCATTACCTCAGAACAGGCGATTAAAAGCTCCGTTTTGCAGACTCACGCTTTGTTTTTGCTAGTATTGATAGCTTTCTTTGCAACATAAATGAAAAGCATGTTGGAACTAGTAATGTCTCCTTTCTTGCAGCCAAAATGTCACCTATATTTAACCTCAAACTCTCAAAATGTCAACGTATACCGAAGCAAACCAAAAACCTTGACCAGAAAACCAAGTTACAAACCGAACTGTGGATTTTGTGAACCGTTCCACCCCTAATCGTTGCGCTTAGTGAATGTCAACATTTACAAATCAGGACAAAATTGCAGGCTACCTTTTAGACAGTGGCGGTGGAGGATAGACAGTGTAAAAATGTAAACTTTGTGAACCTTTGACGAAGGATTTACCTCACTATTAGCTTTGCAACCAAACGATGAATGGTTTTTATTTTATGAAAGCATCTCTTATAGTCTATAGTCTAAAATATAAAATGTCAATCCATTTTTTTTAACCTTTGATGCAGCATTCACCTCACATTATCTCCACAACTTGAAAACAAAAGCTTCCCAGTGTTATTTTTATTTGTTTGTTTGTTTTTTGTTGTTGTTGTTGAGCGAGAAAGCATTTTAAAAGACAAAAAGCTAACATTTTAGACAATGTGGCAGTTGATAGACTGGAAAAGGAATGATTCTCTTCTATATGAATTTTCTTAAGTCAGGTCTAATGTTAGCATTTGAAATTTCAAAAGTCTAAAGGCTTACATTTTGAACAATGATATTGGAGGATAGACCATCCTAAAACTAATGGTTCTAGGCTGCTTTTATTTTGTCAAAGCACCTCTCGTCGTGCAAAAATGTTAGCTAACTATTTAGGCAACCATGGCACAAGAAAAAAGTGTGAAAAATATGAACGCTTCTCTACAATCTTTTTGTGGTTATGAAGTTCTCATAGGGGAAAATATTAGCATTTTATCAGTGTATATTGCCTGAACATCAATAATAATAGGTGGGTGTCTAGGGCCTTGGTGGAGGTCTGCGCTCTACTGAGTCCTCCTCCTGTTTAAAAAGCACTGCTCCTGTTAAGTAGGTTTGAACTAATTCTTTGCGTATGTCGGCATTCAGAGGCGGGGATTTGCACATCAAAGAATACTTGAGTATCTCATTGTCATGGTCAATAAGAGCACATTGACTCCATTGTGGGAGATTTTGGTTTTCATCCTCTCGGCATGCAGGTCATCAGTGCCCATGCATGGCGATGAAGGCGGCTTGAGTGTGGTTCAAAATGTTAGGTTCTGCTAAGCGGGTGTGCAAATGTGTTTCAATGTCTGGTTGTGTTTGCCTGTGTACCTGCTTGGGGTGATAAGGGCCTGTGCACCGCGTCCTTTGTTCTGACAGAATTACTCGCTAATCCAACATGCCAGCGCAGGTGGGGTAAAGACGAACTCGGTGTCACTGATTGTGATGTTTTTGTGTCTGTGGCCCGCTGTGCTTGTTGTACTTTAAAGTGATTCATCAAGGCTCTTGTGCGGTGGTGATTTTACCACCGGATCCAGAAAATGGTGCTGTGGTGAATGGTGATGTTGCTTTTTTTTTTTTTTTTTTTTTTTTTTTTTTTTTTTTAAAAGTAATTTTGTCAGCGTGTTTCCATCAAACTGTTTTTCCTGACATATTCCTCTGTCCCTTTTGTTCCATAAAGGGAGTAACCCCCAATCACCAACTTCACCAACATTTACAATCAATGAGCCACTCTAGACATCTTCAACAAACAACTGATCCCCCCCCCCCCTCCACCCCGCCCACTCCCCACCAAACAAACGATCACTACCACTGCATCTCGACAACTTATTGACAATCTATTACCACAATCCCCAGACGACAACTTGGCCAGAAGAATGCAAATTTGCACTGAACAATTGATCACCACCCTTCCCGACGCTCACCAAAAACTGCCATTGACAACTTGGCTACACAACGGATCACCCCCCACCACTGTTGACGTCTTGCCAAATAATTGATCACCATGATCATCTAGTCCAGGGGTGTCAAACTCATTTTTGTGATGGGCCACATCGTAGTTATGGTTTTCCCTCCGAGGGCCGTTTTGACTGTGAACCCACATAAGTGCATGATCGTCTCATATTATTACATATAAACAACAAATTGTGGGATAACTAGTTTTGAAATCAGAAGCCAGTAAAAAAAAAAAACTGTTCAACTATTACGCAATTTACTTCAAAAGGGTGCTTGGTTAAAAAAAAATAATAAGAAGAAATCCTTCCAATGTTATTCAAAAGGAAGACAATTTTGATATTTTAGCAAGAACATTAAGTCGACGCACATGATTTCCTTTGGCGGGTCACATAAAATGATGTGGCGGGCTGAATCTGGCCCCCGGGCCACCAGTTTGACACATATGATCTAGTCTACAATTTCACAGAACAACCGATCACCCGGACCACACACCAACTTGGCACTGAACCTCTCCCCTTTCCAAACTTTTCTCCAAACTATGTCTCCCATCCGTCAACCCCTTTGCCAAATGTTCGAGCACCAACACCCTCTGTTGACTCCTTTACCGAAGGATCGATCGGCCAATCACCCTCCCTTGTTGACTACTTTGCTGAACAACTGATCACCCCCGTCACCTTAACAACTTTGCTGACGAATCAATCAATCAACCACACTAGAGAACTTAACACCAAATAATCGATCACCGCCGCCCTACGCTCTAGTAACAACCGTATGTCGGGACCGTCGTGAATCGAGTACCTTCTTTAGTTGTTTACAAGTGGACAGCAAGTGTAAACACAGCAATATGGGTCACATGTAAATAGATAACGATTTAGGCACTTGAACAGGAGCCAATCCTGACTTAGTGATCGGTGGCCCTCTATTGTGTGAAACTCCACAAAGTCTTAATGTTACACAAATATACACGCATACACACACACACACACACACACACTCGCACACACCATGCAGGCGTAGCAGGCGATGGTTTTCCTGTCGGCCGTGTGAGTCACAAGCGCTTCACTTGCTCTGTCCTTCTCTCTCTCTGTCTCTGTCTCTAAGCCATCCTTCCTTCCTTCCTTCCTTCCTGTCCATCTCTTCCTTGCTTCATCCCTCCCTCTCGCCGTCCCACCATTGCTCGCCCCTCCCCCCTCTTGCTCTCTCGCTCTGTCATCCCTCAGCGTTCAGTCACAGCAGATGCGTCTGCGGTGAGCGTCTCTTTTTTGCCTGTTGCTGCTGCCAAGAGCTCGACATGTGGACTTCTATCTGAGGAGGACCGCAGGGCATAGGAATTATAAATCCGGGATCTTATTATTATTATAAATAAGAAAAAGGGAGCAGTGAATCTTTGCCTTTCCCTGTCTTTCTTGTGACCGCTTCTTTCATTGTATATGGTCTTCTGGCTTGGTGGCTGCAGCTGGGCTTGTGTGCAACATCACTGTAAGTTTTCTTGCTCAGTTACTATGTCTGGGACCGTCTTTATTGTTTTGATTGTATGCGTGTAGTTTAATGTGGAAAATGAACAATCTTTTACTATATCCTCCCTGCACAGAAGGTTCTGCACTCCTGTTTCCATGCTCTTGGTGTTGCTTCAAGTTATGATTTTGGTCCAGTGGTTCTCAAACTGGAGTTTGTGAATCCTCGGAGTGCAATAAATTGTCATCCATCCATCCATTTTCCTTACCGCTTATCCTCACTAGGGTCGTATTATTTGAAAAAAGTGCAGACCGTATATATGGGGACCTGGACCATTAAAACAAATAAGTCAGTTGCTCCTCCCTAATTTGGCTTTGGGCCAATTAAAAGCTCTGATATGAGACATGAGATATGTTCTAAATCTGACATCCCTGCCTGAATACCGTTTTCTTTGAGAACAAAAGGCTTGGTTTTTTTGGCAATATAATCCACTATTTTGTGGAGAATAAAGGCATCTTTTCACAATAAAAGAAGTAATGTTATGAGAATGAATAGCTTGGCGGCAGCTGGCTGGATCTCACTTCATATCCGGAAATGTATATTTTGGTTGTAAAACATGGCATTTTTGATTGGCCGTTAAATCTGCAACGTTTCGATGGTGTTCACCTACGATTCAAATTTGGAATCGCGGCAAAAGTAGTGGCCGAAAGTCTGCCACTCAGGAAAACCTATTCCAGAACCCTGCCCGATTAAGTAAGCTAACTAAGCCAGATTCGACTGCTTCACTTGTGCAAAAAAGGTTTACTGTCAACCTAAATACAAAACCAAGAGAAAGACAGGGTCTGCATTTAAAACAAACGCATAGATTTGGCTTATGGAAAAGTCAGCCTAGCTTAATGCTAACAAACAATGCAAAACACCAGTTACATTAGTGGTAAAACCCTTCTTCGTTGGTGTCTGCGTAACTGCATTATTGTGCCACCCGGTGGCCAAGTCGCACACAGCAGAAGGAGCTGCAAAGAATTGAATCACAATGCACAGTTTCTTTACATTCTGTTCAATAATGTTATGTTTTTATAAAGTGCAATATCATAGTGTTATTTTCCTTATTAAATAACACACTATACAAATGTTTGTAGGGGATTTTTTGGGAGCCTCCAAAGGACTATTGGCATTTCCATTCATTTCAGTGGGGCATGCTTATTTGAGATATGAATGTTTTGAGTTACAAGCGTGGTCCCAGAACGTCCATCCATCCATTTTCTGAGCCGCTTATCCTCACAAGGGTCGCGGGCGTGCTGGAGCCTATCCCAGCTGTCATCGGGCAGGAGGCGGGGTACACCCTGAACTGGTTGCCAGCCAATCGCAGGGCACATACAAACAAACAACCATATTAAACGTATTTTAAGGTAACCTCGTACAGCACATAGATTTCAAGACTAATCCTTTTGTTACAACTACAGTTTTAACAACATTAAAAACATCAAATGGCAATACATTAACACTGAGCTGTTGTTAACAGTTTTCGTCCTCTCCGCTGTCACATTACCGTATTTTTACGACCATAAGGCGCACCGTATTAAAAGGCGCAGTCTCAGCTACAGGGCCTAGTTCTGTATTTAACCCATAAGGCGCACCGTATTATTGGGCGCCGGCATGGTAAAACATACGCTAGCTTAAATCCTACAGTAGTATGCATGCACGCTAAAACAATGTTTTTAAAAAGGCAGCGGGAGCAAAACTGAGTTCGTTTGTACTTTATTGAAGTATTTAACAATGTACTCACTTTATTTTTTTGATCAATCCTCATCCACAAATCCATCAAAGTCCTCATGTTCTGTATCCGAAATGAACAGCGGGGCAAGTTCTCCATCAAACACGCCAGGTTCCCTCTCATCATTGTCGGAGTCAGTCTCGTTGCCGGGCGGCTCCTCGGAAATGATGCCGGGTTTTACGAAAGCTCGAACAGCAGTGCAAGCAGACACAATCCAGTCACAAATTGTGGCGTAACTCGCCCGGCGCTGCCTCCTAGTCTTAGTAAAGCTGTGTTCGCCATCTGTCATCCATGCCTCCCACGCCGCGCACTTCACTTTGAACGCCCTGTTTCCACAGATGTCCAGCGGTTCGTTAAGCCTCCCGGAATGATGGCAAGCTCAGAGTTATTGCCCTCAGTCGAATGGTGACTGTAGGGACGCTTCTCCCGGCTGTTCTTTGCTCATTAATCCATTGCTCGAGTTGGTCTTCCAATTCGGGCCACCTTGCCTTGTTTCCACTGCGGTAAAGCCAGGCTCCACTAGTAAAGTAGCAATCAAGCCAGCCGCCCCTAATTTTGTTCATACTAGGCATCACGGTAATAGGTCGCCAACTCGCACCCTCAAAATAAAAGCTTCCCAATAATATGGACGTCAGTGCTCTTCGGTTAAGGAATGCAACCAGCAAAGTTAATTTGAATCTTGAGCTACATTAAAAAAAATTGTTTTTTTGATATCTTAGGAAAAGTAAATGGTAAATGGACTGCACTTATTTGCTCCCAATGCGCCTGGCAGTGCCCTGCATGGCAGCAGTCGCCCATTGGTTTATGAATGTGTGTGTGAATGTGAGGCTTTGTAAAGCGCTTTGGGCAGTGTGATGGTGTAGATAAAGCGCTATATAAGTGCAGTCCAGTTACCATTTATTTTTCATAAGATATCAAATAAACAAATTTTTTTTTTTAAATCCATCTCAAGATTCAAATTAACCTTGCTGGTTGCATTCCTTAACCGAAGAGCATTGATGTCTGTATTATTGGGAGGCTTTTATTTTGAAGGTGGCTTTCGGCGCGAGTTGGCGACTTATTACCGTAATGCCTAGTATGAACAAAATTAGGGGCGGCTGGCTTGACTGCTACTTTACGAGTGGAGGCTGTCTTGACCGCAGTTTGTTTCCGCAGAAACTCAGCTTCGTCTTCTTGAATTGGCAAAGCTCGTTTTCCTGCTTCCTCCACTTGCGAACCATGGATTCGTTGATCTTGAATTCTCTCGCGGCTGCTCGATTCCCATGTTCCGCCGCGTAACTAATAGCTTGCAGTTTAAACTGTGCTTCGTAAGCGTGTCTCTTCATAGGTGCCATTTTCGGGGGTCCTTAGCCAAACCGATGCACATACCGGAACTATATACCTACTGAGGGCGTGTCTTTCGCATCCTCTGTCACGTGCACCCTTCCCCTTATCCTGTCCTCAGTAACGTCCGCCTTCCTCTAAATAAGCAGCGTGTCGGCAGGAAATGCTCGCAGTCAGTCAAGCGGAGCACCCATCAAAGTCACACAGCAATGCCCGCGACCCTAGTGAGGATAAGCGGAACGGAAGATGAATGAACATTTACAGATTTTGGAACTCTGTGCACACATAAGGCGCGCAGCAGCACTATAAGGCGCCCCGTCCATTTTGGAGAAAATTGAAGACTTTTAATCAGAATCAGAATCATCTTTATTTGCCACCCTAACCTACTAACCCTAAACCCTAACCACAGCCCTAACCCTAAAAGTGCGCCTTATGGTCGTGAAAATACGGTAGTTAATTTTTAATCTGCGCCATCCAAACATTTATTCGTTAGAGTAAACGGGCATTTTCACCACATCTCTAACGACTTAATGAGGACAAGCCAGCTCGGCCTTGTCTGCTGTGAAGGAAGGAGCGCTTTACTAGTGCAGACAACGCTGCTGTCACTTCCTGGTATGAATGTGCTCATAATTCATAAATAAGAATCACATGCTGCCTCTGATGTTGTATCAAGTCATGTGCTGGCCCAGTGTGAACGCTTGTCCTCCCGCAAGAAGGCAGACGAGGTGGAAAGGGATGATGGACGGATATTTTTAGTGTGTGTTCGGGTGTGTGTGTGCGTGTGCATGTGCGCGTGTTTGTGTCATGTGGAATCAATAGCTTCAGAGTGTTAACCTCTGCCAAGTGATAGCAAGACAGAAGCATCGGCCTTTAAAAGGCTTATTGATGATCTAACCATGTAGTTTTCATTCATTTGTACATTTTGGTCCAGAGTTATCTCCACCAGAGGCAAGAGGTTACATTTTCATTTGTTTTGGTTGGTTAATTAGTTGGATACACAGTTAGTTGGTTCGTTCGTGAGTTTGTATTTTTTATCTGACAGTAAATTTTGTTTGTTTTAGCTAAAAATATTACTGCCACTTATAGGGCCGGAGTGCAACAACATGTCACAATTTTTCTCTTTGTTAGCATTGTATAGTCCTTTACAAGTTGTTGTTTTCTTTGCTCCTTACATTGGTTAAGCAATGGTTGCGTATTTTCTTTCATTTTCCAAAAGGAGTCAATGCGATGAGTTTGCGCGTCTGCCATACAGACGCAGGTAAAAAGATGGATCGGGAGCAGAGCTCGGGAGCATCATAATGAAATCTTCCTTGATCCTGCACTGGAGCGCCATTTGCCTTCCTCTGTGCTCACTTTTGCTCCTCCTCTCGCGCCGTATCTACCTCCTCATTTCCCGCTTTGATCTCCCCTGCGAGGGACGGTCTCCGGAGCTTCATTACTTTTAAAGCATTCACGGTGAACGGCCATAAAAAGATGCCGCCGAATGGATTTCCAAAGATGGACTTGTAAGTAATGGTTACAGTGGGCTGTAATGTGCCCATGTAATGGCCTCATGGGCTGGGTGGGGCTCGCATTGGGACCTGTCTCCAGAAGAGAGGCGCTCTCAAATTCCTGTTTAGGATCACCATGTAGCACCCGTCATGACCACAGTGTGGCAAAACTCAAGTCTTCTCATTGTTTTTTTTTTTTTTTTTTTTTTTTTTTTTTTTAAGAATAGAATAATACAATAGAATAGAACTTTTCTTATTTAGTAGGGTTTTTTTTTTTGTTCAATAAATAGCTAGCACATTTATGAAGTGAGCTAGCTATTTAATTCGCTAGTTGATTCAGTGGCTTCACATTGTTGGTTTCCAAACTTGGTTAGGGAGTGCTAGTTTGTATAATACCTAGCCATTTCGTTGTCTCATTGGCTCAAGTTTTACTCAGCTGGCGAGTTGACTCCTTAACTAAATGGTAATAAAAATGTAGTAATCAGTTTAGTATGTTAGTTGGTCTCAGTGGTTTTCTATTCTTAGTTATTTACTTGGTGAATTAGTTTAGTTGGGGAAATGAAGAGTTTGTTATTTATCTAGTTGACTAAATAGTTTTTTTTTAAATAGCTTAAGCTATAGTTGGCACTGTTATTTTATTTAACTTAGCCAGCTTGTTGAAAACATGGCTAGTTTGCTAGCTACTTGGTAAGCTTGTGGACTCTGTGGCTATTTATTTGTTTATTTATTTAGTTGGTTGGTGGTTCGTTTGTTATTTAGAGTGTTGACAAGTTTACTAAGTTGCTTGTTAGTTAGCTAGATGGCTAAATAACTATTTAGTTTGATAGTTAAGTTAGCTAAGTGGCTATTTTTCTTTACTTAACTA
This sequence comes from Phycodurus eques, assembly GCF_024500275.1. Classification (NCBI taxonomy): domain Eukaryota; kingdom Metazoa; phylum Chordata; class Actinopteri; order Syngnathiformes; family Syngnathidae; genus Phycodurus; species Phycodurus eques. The sequence continues at coordinate 23,342,986 of NC_084530.1, forward strand.
GATAGTTAGGATGTTTACTAACTGAATACTTAGTTAGCTGGATGGCTAAATGAATAGTTATTTTGTTACTTTAGATTGCCAATTGGCTAGTTGAATGTCTCATGGAATGGCTTGTTAGTTGGCTAAGTGGCTACATGGTTAGTTAGCTAGCTATTGGCTAGTTTGTTACGTAGCTAATTAGTTGAGAAGTTTAATACATGGCAGGTATGATGCTAAACCTTAGGTGCTCTCATTGTGTTTATTTTTCACATTTATTGACTGACCTTTTTGTCCCCTCTTTCTTTATGTGCGAACACTTTTTGGCCTTAAGCAAGCGTGTGGATTTGGTGAGGGGAGCAGGAAAAAGCTCAAGGAGGAAATGATTGAAAGAAAAGGTCAGTAAGCAGGACGCCCTTTTTTTATCTGATGCACGATTGCTGAGGAAAAGAGAGACCATTTAGTCAAAGGAAGGAAGCCCGATTCTAACCCTAACCCTTAAAACCGCACAGGGACGAAGTAATAACAAATGAGTTTTGCGACAAATCTGAGCAATGTAATGGAAACTTGTATAACTACATTGGGTAACGGGTGCCATTAATCACCTCGTGATCTACATGTGCAGTATAGTTACATGTTCTTTGCTATTATTAGAGCGTGCAATGCAATGGGCCAATAAATTGCTATTATGACGGATTTCTATACTCTAATACCAACTTCTTTTGTTTAGAAAATTGTGCCCCCAAATCCCATTTCACATAACAGGATAAAATTTGGCACCCCTTGTCTACCATGAGTAGACACGAAAAAGCTAGTTAGCCCGATGGCTAGTTGTCCGTTAGATGCGTGTTTACTGAGGCTGTTAGTTAATTAACTAGTTGACTTAATGGCGATCGAGTTAGGTAGATGTGTAGCAATTTTTTAGCTAGCTAGGTATTTAGTGAGCTTTTAAGCTAGTTGTTTAGTTAGTTAGTTAGTTGGTTGACTAAGTGAATAGTTGCATGGCTATGTAGTTTGTTAGTTGGCTTATTGTCAGCTGACTAGTTAGTTAGCTTGTTGGCTAGTTGGTTTGTTGAGATAGTTTTATAGTACTGTAGTACTATTTAGTTGTGGAATAAGCTGTATTTTTGCTTATGGGATATGTCTGTGAATATTCTCATTCATCTCGGTCATGAATCGATCGCAACTGGACTGTTCTGTCTGCGATCGAATCAATGCCCTGAGAATAACTATGGGATCTTTTAGTTCTGGCACTTGAATTTCCTGGAACTAAAGTTCCATTCATTCATTCATCTTCCGTTCCGCTTATCCTCACTAGGTTCGCGGGCGTGCTGGAGCCTATACCAGCTATCTTCGGGCGAGAGGCGGGGTACACCTTTAACTGGTTGCCAGCCAATCGCAGGGCACATATAAACAAACAACCATTCGCACTCACATTCACATCTATGGGCAATTTAGAGTCCTCAATTAACCTACCCTGCCTGTTTTTGGGATGTGGGAGGAAACCAGAGTACCCAGAGAAAACCCACGCAGGCACAGGGAGAACATGCAAACTGTGAGGCAGATGTGCTAACCAGTCGTCCACCGTGCCACCCTAAATAGTTCCAATTATATATATTCAGCGATGGAGCTCTCACAAGTTTTTAGTTTCAGGGTAAAGTTCCACCATACCACCATACAGCTGCTGTTCATGGTTCAAGATTTAATGACTTCCTGTTGCTGAGGATAGATGGATGGCGCAACAAGTCAATTAATTGGCAATTCATTTCTTGTTAATTGGCCTGGGAAGATGGAGCTTTAGCGTTAATTAATTGGAAAAACTCAACAATGGCGTATTTGTAATTGGTGTAATTGTTAGCCAGAATTAGCCAAATTGCACAATCGAAGGTGTTTGGAGAGGCCTTGCTGAATAGAAGACAGTCATTTCTTACCAAAGCTCGTGGAACAGGCTGCCATGTTTTAATTACAATGTTTTTTTTATTCACCTTTTATCGGCTGTTAATTACGGCTCAGTGTCCTTGGCACGGTTAAGGCAAGGCTTCTATACGGTCGAGTGTTTCGTTTTTCAACTTCCTCCAAATATGTCTCTGCTCACTTGGTTATTGATGGGCTCAGCCTCCTGTCTCTTTTCTTGACCCAATTGTAATATGTTGGGATCACGCTCGCGGGTTGTCTGTGTCCGAGCAAGTCAGAACATTGCAGAGAAAATGAATGTTCAGGGTTGATCCAAAAGATGTGATGTACATTTTTATTTATTTTTTTGTCTTGTTTACACAGGGCAGCTTCCTGGGCAGTGCCACATTTTCGGTGGCCGATCTGCTTCGGGCCAAAGATGAACGATTGTCCTTGAATCTCAGGTAGGCACCGCTTTCTCGCTTTTATTTATCCATAAAATGTGTTAACATCAGAAACATCGTCAAGTAGAGTTTTTGTGTTACTGTAGTAGTGGGAAGCCACGTTTTCTGCAGGACTACAGGACATAGGCTGACCTGCAAAGTTTCTAGGTTACTATCTTGTCACCAGTGATTCCAATAACACATTACTCTAATATGACATGTTTTTAGAGAAACAAGTATTCTAACACGTTACTATTTCCAGACATGTACCGTAATCAGCTTAAAGTTAATTCTTCAGGCCACTGTGCATTGCTATTGTAGCAAAGATGAGTTGCACAAGGCAAACGGAGGCTCGTTTGGTTTGCATAAGAAGGTTTATTGGGCATAGCAATTTAAAGAAAGAAAGAAAGAAAGCAAGAGATAGATAGATAGATAGAGGCAATGATGCCATTTCTGCTTCACCACATGGTTCCACTTTTCCATGACTGGTCTGTGAATTTCAGTAAATAGCTCCTTTCAAATAACAGCCACTGAAAATTCTAGCGTGGCCCTGAATCCGGCGAACCATCACTTCCGACCGCCGAGGACGAGCAGTCACGGCTAAAAGCTCCATCGAAAAATGAGAAGTTGACAGAGGTTACCATGGTGACTGTTAAGACAACGGAACTCTAAGAGCAACAGTGTAATTAAGTATGCATAATGCCTAATGGCTTTTTTTAGTTGGAGTGCTCCATGGAGGACTGTGGATGTTTTTGCATTAATCTGTCAACTGATAAGATTTCACTCCCATTTGTATTGTGCCACCACGTGCAGTGGGGAAAAGAACGCCCCCTTTGGCAATCTTCTCTCTTTTGTTACGCTTTTCATTTCCTGCTAGGGATAGCAGGAACATGGCATATAATTGCATCTCTCGTACAAACGACGATATAAAGCGGCTTGCCCTTATTTGCATATTGCCATGGATCGCGTAACGAAGTCCTGCGGAGACATGGCACAGAAGTCTTTCTTTTTAATAGCTTCAAGAAAATATTCATACCGTACTGTATATATTGTTGTTGTAGTTTTGAAGCATTACTTTGTATTGAGTGGTTAGCAGTGTTGTCGCTGCCTCTGACAGTAAATGTCACATATTCAGCTCCGTCTGGAGTGGGAGAAGTAATGAAATTATCCTAAAAACATTGCAAAACAGTTATTCATCATTAGCAAGTGGTCTAAAATGTTAAGAAAATATCTCAGTATAAATCATATTGATTGTTTTTACGGGAGTATTATTTCTTTGTCTGGCGAATCAATGTCAGACAGTGGTATTTGAGGTCAATTACCGACTTTTCTGGATGTTTGAGTAAAAATTCCCAAAGGAAATGGAAATATTCAGTTTTTGGGTAAAAACTGCCAATCATAAAACCTTTGTAACTGTACAGGCCATGTTTTAGCACTCCTGTTATTGTTTGTTTAATGGCTCAACATGCAACCTGCTGCATGTTAAATTTTAAAAAAATGCAACACAAATTAAGGCCAGCAGAAGAGGTTTTATCCCAATTTTTATGTACATTTAAAAAAACTAAATCTAGATTTTTACGGGTAAATAGGACCTGATATGTAACAAGAGGGCGGCTCGGTGGCCGACTGGTTAGAGCGTTAGCCTCACAGTTCTGAGGAGCGGGGTTCAATCCCCGGCCCCGCCTGTGTGGAGTTTGCATGTTCTCCCCGTGCCTGAGTGGGTTTTCTCCGGGCACTCCGGTTTCCTCCCACATCCCAAAAACATGCATGGTAGGTTGATTGAAAAACTCTAAATTCCCCGTAGGTGTGGATGTGAGTGCAAATGGTTGTTTGTTTATGTGTGCCCTGCGATTGGCTGGAAACCAGTTCAGGGTCTACCCGCCTCCTGCCCGATGATAGCTGGGATAGGCTCCAGCACGCCCACGACCCGTGTGAGGAGAAGCGGCTCAGAAAATGGATTGATGGATGTAACGAGGATTAAGTGACTGTCACACAAGTGTAAAAATACGTTAACCGCTGTAATATTACTACAGCAAAAAACTATTTTTAGTTGTGTGTTTACTTGCTAGTTAACAGAATTCGGCAAAAACTACAATACTGGGCAACGTCACTATTAGATTTGTAGTTTTAGTAATACAATAATGATTTGTACACTACTAATGATCAGAACGATAATAATTCAACAATAATTCAGTTCCTAAAAAGAAGACAAACAAAATAAGTTGCACTTGTGTCTTAATAACATGTCGCTAAGATTCTACTGTCAAAATACAGAAAGGATAAAGAATTACAGCACACTTGATATATACTAGGCAAACTCTGGTTCAAATCATTCACTTTTTGGGGGGGAAGGGATTCAAGAGTACGGCTTTGGCTACTATGATGACTGGTTGCGGCACTTGGGCATTGCGGTGAAGCGAAGGCTACTCAGTGTTGCCACCTTAGTGACTATTGCTAAATTAGCCACTTTTCCATCCCCTCTAGTTACTATTTCAAAACATTAAAAAAAAACCATTAAAAAAACGTTTAAAACATTTAACTTCTGGAGACTCTGATATTCAATACAGGTTAGGCGATGTTAAACCCTCTGCGTCCAGACAGCAAATGCATGGTGCGTGCTGGCTATTCATCCATCTATATTTTTGTGTCACTTTTCCTCATTATAAATTTAATTCACCACATACACCATAGAAAATGGATGGACTTATTCCATGTAATTTGAGTAGATGCTCTCTTAATGATGCAGCATAGCATGTTTGAGCAACATAACAGTTAACGGCTAGTGAGTTATATACGGCCCAGCAGAGCATTTGATGTGACTGCCATTCTAAAAAAAAAAAAAAAAAAAACTCAAAAGCCCCAAAATGTTCACCGCTGGTGTCTGGCGGAATCTCCTAAACCATGTCTTTTCTGGAAACAAAAAACACATAGAAGAGAGCAAACCATTTTTGACACCAAATCTTAGTCGGTAATCTCTAAAACTAGCAGACCCACTGGCGACTGACCAATAGTATCGATTCGGGGGTAAGCAAATATGAAATTGACTAAATTTGGATATAGTATGAGGTTTCGGCCCGACACCAGCATCATAATACATAATAATATATGTGTGGGAATATATTTTTTCATCAATTTAGTATGGCCCCTGACAGGATAAAGCTTCGCCTGTACTGCACTTTAAACCATTGAAAGCGATAGAATCACATTTTCAACGTTTTGATGCACAAATATCCACCAGCATACGTCGGGACGTCTGTCATTGTTTCACTACGCTCTCTAAAAGATGAGACTTTTTTTAATGAGTCATCGCCGGCTGGTTGACCCGAGGATGAGCCTGTGAGTCACAGTTCACGTTCGCTCAGCTGGCCAAGCGGAGGAGTTGGGCAAGCGCTTTGGTTTGAGGCGGTGCCCTAAATCCAAAGTTACTTTGAGGTGATTCCGCTCAGCAAAGGCACTGAAGGGCAACTTGATTGAATCCTTTCAGCGGATCTCAGGCAATATGATTTGGACCCGTGTTGCTTCATAAGCTCAAGTTTTACAGCTGATGTGGAGAATGTGTCGGAAGGAAATTGGTTTTTGGTTTCCACACATACAGGTCACATACAGTACATCCACATGCATTTTTACCCTAACCCAAAAAGTGAATGAGTTTTGGAAGGCAATGCTGTGGTACTATGTGAACGTGAACACATTAACGGCAGTGTCCCACCTTGCTGTATTCCCGATGAAATGCACAGATGGATAAATCTCTGTGTGAAAGAGCTGTGCGCTATAACATAGGTATGACATCACCTGTGAATTAAGGTATTCCATGCCAAGACTGCAGTTTGAAAATTAAGACCCAACACTTACTTCTCTCACCCTGTTGTGTTGAAAGCAAATATCCGAAAACTTTTTTATATGTCACACAAGATGCCAACGTCCATCTTATTGTCTGATGTCACGCAGTTGCACCAATATCCTGCATTTGTAGTGTTCGGTATAAAAGACATAGGCAAAAGTTGCTGCCCGACAATTATTTTATATGTCACACCAGACATGACGTAAAATTGAATTGCCGTTTTTCTTCAACTGGACCTGGGGACTTAGTCAAGGTAGAGGGAATTATTAACAGTTCCATATAACAGTCAGTGTTAGCACAAAACCTTCCGTTGAATTTGATTACGTTTTATTTATATAGCAACAAATAACAGCAGAAGTAGTTTCAGGGCACTTTACACATGAAGCTGGTCGAGAACCACACTCCTCCGTTATTAAAAGACCAACTTCAAAATTTAAAATGTAAACATGCCAGGAAACGTTTACTAGAACATCTGAAGTTTATTTGGGGTGAATCAGAGGCACTTTAAGTGGTGGCAGGTGTGCATTGACTCCCTTTTAACATGGGTTTTGAATGTGAATTGAATGTTGATTCTGTACACAACCACGGCCCCTATTATAAGAGTGTGCGCTCACTTGTGCAACCCCATCATCTGTTTTTAATTTCTACTTCCCTTGTCAAAAAAAAAAAATCTCTATTTTTTAGTTCTATATGGTTTAGTTCACTTTACTGTACTGGTGGAAATATTTTTAAATGATTTATCTTGCTAATTTTTTTTTCCAAGTCTGGCATTTGAACAGGGGTGTGTACACCTTTTATATCCACTCTTAATATATTTTGAATAACCAATTAAGGAGAGACAAAAAATGACTAAATTTATGCAACAAATATTACAGGCCTGATATAGGACAGGATGTAAATTAATTAGCGTATAAAGAACGGAGTGTGCCATATGTGGCCTGTGGGCCATACTTTGCCCACACCTGCTTTCGACATCATCACTAGTGGCTTGTAAAATGCAATAGCACGATCACGGGGGTCTCTGATGGTCTGCGGCATCCGCATGCCCCAAGATGCCTCACTGCCAGCCTGCAAGAGACACAAAGACAACCGTGCCGCAGAGCTCTCTCAATAATGCATGTTGTGTTTGCACACAGGAGGGAAAGGACGTCCAGAGAGAGGAGGCCATTCTCACTCTCTCTGGTGATCGCGTCATAAATGGTTGGATCACAGCTAATGTCCAAATGTGTGTACATCAAATATACATTACCGTCCATTTTAGGAGCAAATGAGTCCCACGGTACGGACACTGACAGGCAGGCCATCGTCTAAAGCGGCATTCTTTCAGCATGATGATAATATGCGTTTTGTCGTTGTTGATTTTTCATGACCCTGCTCGCATATTCATTGGAGCTTAGGCGAGGTTCCCGCAGAAATTGGTGAGCATTTTGCATATATTATCTTATTGTCTGTATGGAAACCCACAAGGGAAGGGCAAAGGTGAGCCATAGTATTGTGGAAGCATCCATGAATAAGACATATTTTAAATGTATTGGTGTTGTTCTATGTTTTTCATTGTGCATTTAACATCTATTAATGTTAATAAAGTAGGCCGAAGCTTACTATGTCCCAAAAGGTGCTCCACACACCAGAAGTTGAACTCCTGTTATCATTCACATTCAAAAATAAGAGAGCATGTACCAAATGATGAGAATTATTTTGGAATTCCCGTTCCTGCTTTTGCTCCACACCCCAAAAGTTACTCCTGTAAGCATAATACTGCACTGTCGGGTGGAAGCCTCCTATGTCCAAATTTGGTCAATTCCATAGTTTGCTTTTTACGAATCGATAATATTGGTCAGTCCCCAGATGAGTCTGTTGTTTTGATAACAATTTTGATCAATCTAAAGTGTTGAAAAGGGCGTGCTCTCTATGACAATGCAATGCTAATATTGATTAACAAACATGCTGTTTTTTTGTTTTCCTGAAAGGCGACGATTTTGGAAGATGAGAGGATTCTGCCCGATATGCATTAGCATTGACATCAGCATTCAAAACCATTTAATCATTTTACCGGTTTCTGCGCCGAGTTTCTGTTTTACTTATTCTACTAAGCTAAACACCTGTTAGAATTAACATGAGCATTTAAAAACGATAAAGCATGTAACGAACTTTACTTTTGACAAGTACCACTTTTTACGATGCGTTTCTGTTTTAGATTAGCTTTGTCCAAAAACAGTGGTCTTCACCTCAGAAGTGTACCTCCTGGGCTCCTTTGACGAGTACCACTTTCTGCAAAAAAATCCTTTTTTTTTACTTCTTCTGCTGTGTCCTAAACGGTGCACCATCCCAAAGGTTGTATTCCTCTCAGCATTAGCATTCAAAAACAGTACAGAATTTAGCAAACTTAACCTTTGAGGACTTCCGTTTTCTTTGTTTTCTGCTGTCTTAAATAGACCACCACCCCAGAAGTGAATTCCTTTCAGCATTGGCATTAGAATTAGCATTAGCATTCAAAAACTCAAAGAATGCCTCTAAGTTAACCTTTGATGAATTCCACTTTCTGTGGTCAAGCTAATGTTAGCATACTATCGCTGCTTTATACTCAGTTTTGGGAATATTACTTTGGAAGTGTAGTTGGTTACAAGTTACACTGTTAAAAATGTAATAGGAGTGTAACTACTTCAATTACTTTCTCAAAGTAATATAACTAATTACATTTGATTACATTTTATTTACTTTTGTTTTCTTTTTTTTTTAATGAATGCACCAGCAGGAACCTTGGGTGTTTCCTCTAAAATATTTCAATATTTCAAATGTAAAAAAAAACAAATAAAAAATCGTAATTATGGAAATTTACAAAAGCAACTGTGATTTAATTACACATTTTTCTCTCAGTAATGTAATGGATTACAATTACATACATTTTCTAATTAAATTGCATAATCTCACTACATGTAATTAGTTACTCCCCAACACTGATATACTCCACGGTCTCCACTTTGCTCTTGGCCTTTATTCTCTTCTGTCTATAAATATAGAAGACCTTGGATCTCATCATTTGTGGTTGTTGGTGTTTCGTTTCCGACTGATGCAATCAGTGGCATAGTTTTTCTTGGTGTCCCGTAATTTTGAAAGTAGAAACCGCCATACCCTCTCGGTGTCTCGCGTTGTGGATTTCACTGTTATCTCTGAAGCGGAGGGCTCGTCGTGACCCACTTCTGCAGTTTAACATTTGATTTGAATGTGAATTTTAATGCTGCAGTTACAAGTGTGTGTGTCACAGCGAAGCCACATTATCACAGACCACTGCGTCTGCCGCCTTTCGCCATGGTTCATTCATCCTCTCCCCCCGTTGGGTCCGAATATCCCCTCAAAATTTTAACCTGCTATCGTGCTCCCGTCCTCCTCACTCAGCTGACTTTGCAATGAATCCTCCATCGCTGATTATGTGTAAGGCGCAGCTAAAAGCCCAAAGATGTGCTGTCTAATCCAGTGTTAGTGTACTTGTTCTTAGCATTCTGTGGGGAGGAGAGTTTCAGTCCTCCGTGCACAGTAAAAAAGCCTGATCATAGCAATGAAGGTATCATGTTTAATCATCCAATAATTATTATTAGATTTTTGCATTAGGTTGTGCGATTTAGTCAAAGTTCCAGTTAGACAGTTGATGTTAAAGCGTAGCCTTTTTAAGCTGTGCAACCCTTTCGACATCCCGACAGAGTTGGCGCGCCCCCTCTCCTCAGAGACACACCTTATAAAAAGCCTGTTTATAGCTAATAAAGGCACCATGTTTAATCATCCAGGCATTATTTTTTTCATAGTTTCGAGTTTGTGTACCCTCATATATGGAATCATCCCCTACAACATCCCAACAGAGTTGGCACGCACCCTCTACCCGCACACACCCTAAAATAGCCTGTTTATAAGCAATATTTATTATTTATTTATTTTTACTGGTTGTTTGTTTTTTTAGTTTACACACCCCCACATTGAGAATCCCTAGGCTAGACCAAGATTGCAATGTAGTCAAAGTTCAATTTAATACACTATGGACAAAAATAAATGGTTGAAGCTTTTAATCGGCGCACCCCTTTATGATTAGTGATAACTGTGGGCGACTTAAATATGACCGTGGACCCCATGTGTATCTCCTCTTCCCCCCAACCCCAAGAGCTGCGTGCTGAATTTAGGAATAAAATACGTCCGTCATCTACCCCACATGTCCGCGGAGCTTGCGTAGCTGTCTTCTTGTGCTCCGTTCATATTCACCAAAATCGCATTCGATGAGCTGGGCCAAAAGTAGACGTGGTGTTAGAAGGCACAAATTTAGACTAACATCCTGCCACCAAATTGTCAATGTGCCGGCCGACATGTCAAAATGTTGACGTTGCACAGTCCACGCAAATAGAGCCCTAAATGTAAAAACCAGGAATGGAAGTTAATTCATTGCCAGTACGTGAAATATTTTTCTTCAGATCAGATCTGGTGTCAGGACCCCTAACCCTTCCCAAAAAAAAAACACCTTTGGCATACTTCAGTGTAATCCCACAAATGAACACTGCTTTGAATTTTGGAAGATATAAAACAGGCAGACAGGACATTATGCGTGACCTCCCCACCCTGGTGCGCATACTGGGAACGGGAGTCAAAAGGAAAGATTGCCTTGCTGTCCTTCACGATGGAGTGGAATGAAAAACCACTGCAATCCAATCTTTTTTGCAAATTGACAGGACACACTGTTTGTACATTTCATACAATTTGTTGTCATTATTCTCCTGTCATCACTGGACAATTGCGGCATGTGGCTCCATTTATTAAATGTCTGCACCTGTCATATACTGCCCCGCAGTTCCATTATTGGAGCTCCCCACACGTGACAGCACCGTCTCATTTGTCCCCATCTCTGCACCCGGGGCATGTTAAGGCTTCAGGGTGCAAGCTCTAGGAAGAACCTAATGAACGAGTGACTCGGCCAAATGGATCCCACAATATCCCCTATACCTGCTTTATTAAGGATGTTCGCTTTGAAAGCTCTTCATCATGAACGCCAGTGCCCGTTCCATTTGGCTCAATTGTAATCACTCATAGCGGGTAATTAATGTAGCTTGTCGGGGTAATATTTCCTATTCCTCCCCTTCGGATGTCACGTAAGTGCAGCTCTGTGGCCGAGTTAGTTATTTTCATATGGTGCCGGTGAGCCCCATTGCCTGAGGTATCTGACAGATTATGCAGAAGAACAGTGCAGGAATGAAGCAATTTAGCGTTGAAGAAGGGAGAGGGGGGAAATAAGGAGGCCATATGTGCATTTATTTCTGGCCAGCTGAGTGCCACTTCTTGCCTTTGAGATGCATGTTGTGCGATTGCATTGCCACGTGGTGTATTTCCGTGCATATGCCTGCATATGGGTATGGCTACAGTTTTACAAAACAGAATTCTAATTTTAACAAAAAAACAAGAGAAGTGGTTGATGAACAGACTGCAAAATGGCTGTAAATGTTGAAAAATGCATATGGAAACAAATTCCTTGGTTGTTTTTTTTTTTTTTTTTTTTAACATACTTGGCCAATAAAGATGATTCTGCTTATTATGCATGTCAGGCAGGCCAGTAGTTGGTGATACCACTTTTCATGAAAATTTAGAAGGTGTGTAATAGTTCAGATTTTAATTTTGAGAGTTCTTTGAACCCTAGATAGATTCAAGACACCCCATGCAGCAGAGCTGCCCTGAAACATAACTGAGCCTGCATGTTCAGAATATAAGTATCAGAATATTCCGATAGTTATGAGATTTTCTTGTACCTTGCACAGATAAAAACAAACCCAACATTCTCCCACAAATTGTGTTGTCTTGTTTTATTGAACCCGACACAAGGTGTCTTGAATCTGTGCAGGGTACAATGAAATTTAAAGACTGTCAAGCCATTCTGGAGCGAAATGTTTCTGAGCCTACTGTGAGACATGGAGGAGGCTCAGTAATGTTCTGGGGCTGCTTTTCTACATCCTCTTAACACACCCATACACCGCAGGATAATCTGAGATGCATCAGATAATTGGGCTTTTGCTGATTTTTATCGGAAGGTAAGAATTAGGCCCGATTAGGCATATAACGTGTGTAATGCAGCCCTATGGGGGGCACAAGCCAGTGCAAACTGTAGGCCGGTCCCAAGCCCGGATAAATGCAGAGGGTTGCATCAGGAAGGGTGTCCGGCTTAAAACTTTGCCAAACAAATATGAGCGTTCATCCAAAGAATTCCATACCGGATCAGTCGTGGCCCGGGTTAACAAAGTCCACCACCGCCGCCATCAACCTACAGGGCTCCGGTGGAAATTCAGCTACTGTGGGTCGAAGTCGAAGAAGAAGAGGTGGAAAGTGGGTTCTTCGGCAGAAAGAGAAGAGGAAACCATAGAGCCTAGAACTGAATGTGGGGTCTTTGAATGTTGGGACAATGACAGGAAAATCTCAGGAGTTGGTTGACATGATGATTCGGTTGATATATTGTGTGTCCAGGAGACCAGGTGGAAAAGCAGTAAGGCTAGAAGTTTAGGGGCAGAGTTTAAATTATTTTACCATGGTGTAGATGGGAAGAGAAATGGAGTCGGGGTTATTTTAAAAGAAGAGTTGGCTAAGAATGTCTTGGAGGTGAAAAGAGTATCAGATCGAGTGATGAGGCTGAAACTTGAAATTGAGGGTGTTATTTATAATGTGATTAGTGGCTATGCCTCACAGGTAGGATGTGACCTAGAGGTGAAAGAGATATTCTGGAAGGAGCTAGACGAAGTAGTTCTGAGCATCCCAGACAGAGACAGTCTGTATTGGTGGATTTTAATGGACACGTTGGTGAAGGAAATATGGGTGATGAAGAAATGATGGGTAAGTACGGCATCCAGGAAAGGAACTTGGAGGGACAGATGGTGGTAGACTTTGCAAAAAGGATGCAAATGACTGTAGTGAACACTTTATTTCCAGAAGAGTCAGGAACATAGGGTGACCTACAAGAGCGGAGGTAGAAGCACGCAGGTGGATTACATCTTGTGCAGACGATGTAATCTGAAGGAGGTTACCGACTGTAAGGTAGTGGTAGGGGTGAGTGTTGCTAGATGGCATAGGATGGTGGTGTGTAAGATGACTCTGGTGGTGGGAAGGAAGATTAGGAAGACAAAGGCAGATGAGAGAACCATGTGGTGGAAGCTGAGACAGGACGAGTGTTGTGCAGCTTTTCGGGAAGAGGTGAGACAGGCCCTCGGTGAACAGGAGGAGCTTCCAGAAGACCGGACCACTGCACTTGGTGGTGGAACCTCACAGTACAAGAAATGACACAAGGAAAAATGTTAGCTAAGAAGAAGTGGGACACTGAGAGGCCAAACGAGACAAATGATGACATGTATGCCAGTTTGGACACTAAAGAAGGAGAAAATGATCTATACAGGTTGGCCAGATAGAGGGATAGAGATGGGAAGGATGTGCAGAAGGTTAGGGTGATTAAGGATAGAGATGGAAATATGTTGACTGGTGCCATTAGTGTGCTAGATAGATTAGTAAGGGGGAAGTTAGAAAGGCATTAAAGAGGATGAAAAATGGAAAGGCAGTTGGTCCTGATGACATTCCTGTGGAGGTATGGAAGCATCTAGGAGAGGTGGCTGTGGAGTTTTTGACCAGCTTGTTCAATAGAATTCTAGCACGTGAGAAGATGCCTGAGGAATGGAGAAAAAGTTTGCTGGTGTGCCCATTTTTAAGAACAAGGGTGATGTGCAGAGCTGTGGGACTATAGAGGAATAAAGTTGATGAGCCACACAATGAAGTTATGGGAAAGAGTAGTGGAGGCTAGACCAAGGACAGAAGTGAGTATTTGCGAGCAACAGTATGGTTTCATACCTAGAAAGAGTACCACAGATGCATTATTTGCCTTGAGGATGTTGATGGAAAAGTACAGAGAAGGTCAGAAGTAGCTACATTGTGTCTTTTTAGATCTAGAGAAAGCCTATGACAGAGTACCCAGAGAGGAACTGTGGTACTGCATGCGGACGTCTGGAGTGGGAGAGATGTTAGAATAATACAGGACATGTACGAGGGCAGCAGAACAGCGGTGAGGTGTGCTGTAGGTGTGACAGATGAATTTAAGGTGGAGGTGGGACTGCATCAGGGATCAGCCCTGAGCCCCTTCCTGTTTGCAGTGGTGATGTATAGACTGACAGATGAGGTTAGACTGGAATCCCCGTGGACCATGATGTTTGCAGATGACATTGTGATCTGCAGTGAAAGCAGGGAGCAGGTGGAGGAACAGCTAGAAAGATGGAGGTATGCACTAGAAAGCAGAGGAATGAAGATTAGCCAAAGTAAGACAGAATATATGTGCATGAATGAGAGGAAAATAATGTGGAAAATGTATAAATGAAGGATTTATTGAAATCTCAAGATTGTGGTGCATTTTAGAGCAAATTGTGCTGTCTAGTGTCAGAAAGCCTGTCTCAATCATGTTCTGGGGCTGCCTTTGCTGCATTCAGCACTTGGTGTCTTCAGTCCGTGCAAGGTATAATCATATCTGAACACTGTCGAGGCATTCTGGAGCAAAATATTTCTGAGCCTATTGTGAGACATGGAGGAGGCTCAGTACTGTTGTGGGGCTGCTTCGCGACATCCGGCACAGGTTGACTTCAATCTGTGCGGGTTTCAATTAAATCTCAAGACTGTGATACATTTTGGAGCAAATTGTGCTGTCTCGTGTCAGAAACCTTGTCTCAATCATGTTCTGGGGCTGCGTTTGCTGCATCCAGCACTTGGTCTCTTCGGTCTGTGCAAGGTATAATCAAATCTCAACACTGTCGAGGCATTCTGGAGCGAAATGTGCTGACCAGAGTCAGAAAGCTTGGTCTCTGTTATATTCTGGACATGGCTCTAGCCTAACTTTTATTTATTTGTTTTTTTAAACAAGGAGCACAGTGGCCCCTAACTTAAAATGTTCGAGCCTCAAGTGGAAAATTTAGGGACGCACACTGTAAATCGACTTACAATGCAAGTATTCACATTTCCTCTCATTTTCACTGTATTACTGATGAATACTTTAGCAATAAATGCCGAAACTGTTGGTGAACTGTGAAACTAGTGCCAGTAATATCAACAAATTTGTGTTCCTCGCATGTTGTGGGTATCGACAGCAGAGTTTGTAGTTCATTGAATGAGGGTCCATGAAATACTTCAGCTTGGTCAACTTGTTGGAGTTCATGTCAGTTGGCAAATCAGCCTATTTGTGCATTTTCACCAACAACTAGGCTGAAGTGTGGAGAAGAAGTTTATCAGCAACAAAAAATATTTATTATGTTAAAAAATCGGCAAATTTACATGCGTGAGTAGATGAAAAATGTACTGTCTCAAATTTTAAGGGCAGATTTCGACCAGTCCTGGTTCTGGGGGCGGCCTTTACTGCATTCGGCACAAAGTGTCTTGAATCTGTGCATGGTACACTGAAATCACAAGATTATCAAGTCATTCTGGAACAAAATGTGTTGCTCAATGTCAGAAAGGTTGGTCTCAACTACAGGTCATGGGTCTTTAGTTCAATAAAAAGAACCCCAGGAGATGTCCAAAGTAATAAAAACGTCTGGGATGCCTTTTACCGATATTTCTCATCTTTGCAATTTCTTTCATGTTTTTATCATTGCTGCAACTGTTTTTTTTTTATTTTTTAATATTATTGCTTGAGCCTTTAACTCGATATTGCAGCTCCACACTGTTGAAGTTGAACAGCTCGTATAAAGAGCAAATATGATCACGAGTTAGCGGCAACATTTGTCAGTGAGCGGCTCACTTATGTACACAATACAGTATAAATACTGTATCTGAAATGTAAGGCAATATCTGGAATTTACGTATTTGCCTTTGCCTTTTACACAGAACCCAATGAAGACTAGATATTGCCATTGCCAACTGTGTTTGTGTTCACGCAGCACAAACAAGGCATCCCTCAATCAGATAATTTGACGTCGGTGCCAGCATCTGGTGTGAAGTATAAAATAGTTTATATTTTGGCAATGGCTTTTGACATAACATGGTGAGAGAAGTGAGTGTTTAGCTTGACACCCCTGGTCCCGGAATTGCGGAATTTCCTCATACGCAGGAAGCATCCTCCCTCTGCTATGACTGCGATAACTCAGATGGCGCAAAATTGCTGAGGTGCTGTTTATATACAGTAGAGCAATGACACGGGGAAAAAGCTGGGAAAGTCTTACAAGTACTGTGAAAGAGGCTTTAATTTTAGATTCCTATTGTATTTACCTCCACCCTCACAAAAGCATTTGCACAAATAGATGCCCGGTAGGCGCTACAGTTGAGTAAATAATAATACTTACAACACAAAAAAGGCCGGAGGAGTGAGTGTCTGGTGCTAAATTTGTCAACTCTGGTCCCAGGAATTGCCAAGATGCCCTTACATGGAGAAGACAGTGTCGCACCTTTCTTACGGCTCTTATTCTACCTCTGAAAATGGAAAATTGCCACAGGTTGACTTTGTTTTCAACACAACAGGGCTGTAGAAACGAGGGTCAGGTAATGAACATGGCAACCCTGTCCCGGCATTACAAAATTCCCCTTACACACAGTCATCGTGCCACCTCTTTTATGGCTCTGATAAGACCTCCAATAGTTAAATTTATTCAGGTCGTCCACGCACCTGGCCATTCTGTGAAAGTGCAGTTTAGCCCAATTCCCATTTTTCTGTTTAAAGACTATGGTACTGTTCTTATTACCTACACTAAGGGTAAGATTTTAAGTGATAAATGCTTATTCGACAGTCTGCACTCGGTGCATAGCTCTTGTAATTATGGAACAAACAGCGAGAAGCAGCAGCAGGGATCACAGAATACAGACAATTAAATTAACCATCTCTCTGAGGAGGACACAAGAGCGGGCCCAAAAAAAACATAGTTAGGAGTAAAATATGTCTCATTAGCTCTTTGAAACATTACCAGGACATTAGGCCCAATGTCCTCTCCAGGACTGATAAATGTAATAACTAGATACAGTACAAGATTAGACAAACCATTTTGGGTTTAATTTTGTAATATGTTATGATTACGTGCGGAAAAGCCACCGTGTGTGTCCTATCTCCGCAGGTACTTGTGATGTATATCCTCTATTTAGAGAGTATGCATAGTGTTTGTGTTACAGAGTGTAGTGAGTAAACAAACACTTGTGTGACTGAAGGGATTTTGCAGTCAGGTGAAAAGATGGCAGTCGCCCTGAGCTACTCCAAGACAGCGACAGCTTGAAAATCATTAGTCTTATTACATACATGTCATTTTGTAATTATAATTAGAACGCTAAAATAATGGTTTGTATCAGTGTCACTGTGAAAGAATAAATGGGATTAACGCCTGGTACAAGCAAACAGTGAGCTATTTAAATTAGTTAGTAAGTTTGTTTGTTTGTTTGTTATACAAATGCATGTGTACAAATGGCGCAATAAATGCTGTACCCCTAATTAGTTAGTGTTAGGGTTAGTTAGTTCTAAGCTAAGTTAGTTACTCCAGGTTTGTTTGTTTAACAAGTTTATATGTGTAAAAGAATGCAATCAATATTTTTTCATCCCTAGTTAGTTAGTTAGTTAGTTAGATTTGTACACCTTTTGTGTGTAAGGGAATCCATGATTCGTAATCAAATTTTGACATACACTGTACACCACAATTGTCAAACCCAAGACCCATGGGCCAGATTCGGCCCGCCACATCATTTTGTGGCCCGCGAAAGCAAATTGTGTGCGTCGACTTCATGTTTCTTTCTAAAATAGCCAAAATTGCAAATTGTCTTCATTTGTAATAACAAACTATTGCAAGCATTTTTTGTTGCTAATCCTCCTTTTAAAATAAACGTAATAATGGTTGAACAAGCAACGTTTTACTGGCTTCTGATTACAAAACCCAGTTAAGCATGAATTTCTCGTGTATATGTAATAATATGACGCAATCATACATTTTTATGGGTTCACAGTCATAACGGCTCTCCGAGGGAAATAATCACTACGATTTGGCCCGCAACAAAGATGAGTTTGACAATCTGGCTCATGAGCCTGGTTCTCGGCGAAGTTGTACAGTTTGATAGAGATCCAAATTTCTTGATTTCTCTTGGCCTTGGGGGAGTCCTGCGCACCAATGTGAGCTATTCCAACGTTTGTTATTGTGTCTTAATTCCAGAATGCTGCACCTTCATGCATAGTATTAAGCACACCGTGACTCATGGCACCGTAATGACTCAGTTTGGGGTATTATTATGTAATGTTTTTACCTCCCCCATTTCAATTTGCTGCAGCTGTTCCCACAGTCTGGTTAGCTGGCTTTGTGTTCTGGCAAATGACTTCAGCATTATTAATTTATATGCATATGAAAATGCATGATATATTGTTGTAATTTGGGTGTCTTGCTGACAAAGTTTGGTGTAGATTGCACCGTCAGAGAATCCTGGCAGAGAAAACACAGTGGCGCTACTGTTATCAAGTTCCTGTTCTTTTCCTGTAAAACGGTGCACAATCCAGACACCTTAGCCTTGTTAATTCATGAGTCAGTCCTGTCAGTTAGCCAGTCATTTAGTAAGTTAATTGTACAAATGCATGTCGATGAATTACACAAATAACCATATAAATCTTAGTTAGTTAGTTAGTTAGTTAGTTTATCATACAAATGCAAGTACATGAACGTAACCAATAAAATGGCTAATTGCTTAGTTTTTTAGTTCGTAATCTGGGTGTCGGGCGGACAAAATTGGGTGTAGATTGTACCGTCAGGTAATCTACTGTTGCCCTTACAGTTTTGGTGCAGAGAAAAAAACCATTTTATTTATTGTTACATCTCTGTTCCTATACCAGGTTGTATTTTTCCCGTATGACATCCAGAAGGAACCTATGCAGAATGCTGATGAGCCACCTTGTCCATAGTGATAACAACCAAGCCGTTAAAATGTAGCGAGAGGAAGCACCTCACCCCACCGTCTGCAACCCGATTTTGGAAAAAGCGCATGCAGCTCCGACTGACCTTTCTTATAGTGTTCCTGGGAATGACAGCGAGAAGGTCCCCTTGGGGAGACTCGGCCTGAGACTGGCCAGCTTCTTATCTGATGTTTGGGCCACGCACAGCACATAGCACAGCACTTTATGGTGCTGTAATTACCCCCACCAAGTGCCAACATCACAAGATGAGAGGTGCTGTTTTCATCTAAATTTGAGGTTGGTTGCTTAGTTAGTTACCATATTTCCATAAAAGTGGCCTGGGGCTGTAGAAAGTACCAGATTTCCTCAAAATGGGACTTCAGAGAGTATGCTGCTTTTATTAGCGGGAAGGAGTTAATGAGAGGGGACCGATATTGTAATTTCCATGTGTCAACAATGCAACGTGGTAAGTGTTGTTTTGATCGACATTTGGTGGTGTGTTCATTGGTTGCCGTAATTCAGTTTATCAGAGGGAAGGTGTTTAGGACAAAGGGGGCCTTTATGATGATGTAATTACCTCCGCCAACAGCCCGAGATGAAAGTTTCTTTTTTCATCGGTCACTTAGTTGCTGTATATCGTCAAAAAGTGTAGAAAGTACCAGGTAATTATTAGGGGTAAGGCGTCTATTACAATTAGGACATTTAATGTTTTAATTGCCTCCGCCATGTGCGAAAATGAGGGTGTTGATATTTATCAGTTGGGTGATATTAGTTAGGTACTGTATTTACTCAAAAGGTGAACGGTTTATTTGAGGATATAAGTTTATTACAATGGAGGTTTTATGATGTGGTAATCACTTCCATCTTTTGTACACAATTTGAGGTGATATTGGTTGATTAGCTAGTATGTTACTGTATTTAGGGATTTGTTAAAATTGGAAAATCATTAGTTTGAGAATGTTGTCATGGAAAATGTGAAATACTGTACTGAAAAATGCCTTTTGGTAGTGTGCAAAATTGTTTCTTATATGCGACGAACAAGCTGAACATTTTGAAGTTGGAATGGTTTGAATGATAACTGAGTTGAATTTGGAAAATGGCTTCATTCATTTAAGTGAGATTTTTTTTTCATGAAATATGTGGAACTGTGGGAAAATAATTACCCGGATGTCCTGAATGAGATGGATATTTTTATGTTGGAAAGGTTTGCATTGGGCAAGAAATGTGGAAGAAGTTTACAATTTTCGCATTAGTTTGGGAACTTAGTCTTGGAAATTGTGCAATACTGAAAAAGTGGAATTTGGGGAATGCAAAAAAAATATTGCTCAGATATCCTGAATGAGCTGAACATTTTGATGCTGGAATGGATCGATTAAGAAATGTGGGAGCTTTCAAAAGCTGCACACATATACTATACATGTTTTTTACATCCATCAACAACTTGAGGGGTTAATCATACTTCATTTCATTCCGTTTGAGCTAAATGTAGCTTTCCCGGCGCAAACCTCCCAAACAGAACAGCGCCTTCCTCTTCATTGTGCACGCGTTAGTCGCTCGTCCAAGCATCGCAGCCGATGACATGCGTTTTCGCCCACACCACCGCACCACCACTTGGCGTCCTAATGCACACTACTCCTCTACCAGAGGCTCCCACTTTTATCACACACGGCACTTTGATCAACATGTCCGCCACACGTGATCATGCCGTGTCTGATACGCACCAGGCTTTTTTTCGCTAAAGGGACGCCTCGTCGTTGTTGTTCTTCTTCTTCTTCATTAATGAGCATTTTCCATGTTTTTTCCCCCTCCAAACTGAGACATCTCGAGGTGCCAAATCTTATGTTAACAGTGTTTGCAATGTTTTGACTCAAATTTCACATTAGTGGTGGGAATTAACAAAGTCCCTTACTTAAGTACTGTGAGCTCCACCATTCACGGGGGGCTAAACCCTGCTCCAAATAGCGAAAATCCAAAAGAAATTGGCGCCTCCCCAAACAGGATTTGTAATTGGGTATAGATGACACGATATAGTGTCAAAACACTTAAAGCGGAGACGATGATAAAGCATCAACACCCTACTGTTCAAATCACTGTTGTGATTTTGATGTTTGCTCTTTCTGATTTTTCACCTTAACAGCGCCGCCTTTCTCTCTCCACTTTCGTTGCCACAGCGTCCCTGTGGATTATGGGAGCTGCCAAGTGTGTTAGCACACTTCCCCGCTGAATGTTATGTTGTGCGTGTGTGTGTGTCTGTGTGTGTGTGTGTGTTTTGTTTGCGCTCATTTACCGAAATCTCACGTCATTCTTCTCATTCACTTGCTCCAGCTTTTAGAGTCAACGGAGCACAGAATCACTTTTCTGACCGCCAATGTCAACACAACAACCTTTTTTTTTTTTAAATACACGCACACGCTTTCTCCTTCAAGCATTCACAAACATGCACAGAAACTGCATGGTGACCAGAATAAAGATGTAGACTGCTAGACGAACTTTTCACACTAACTTTTATGTTCCCATAAATTCAACCAATATTTTGTCAACTCAGGATGTTCTGTGAAGGTCACTCTCTTGTGAGAGTGTCACATAAGTTCACCAATTCCTACCCGCTTTATTAACTAAGAATACCATAAAATCAGGGGTGGTTTCTTATAAGTATGGGCAATATGGGCAGCCGCCCAGGGTGGCATTCTGTGGGCGGCGGCACTCCAACCTCCCATTGACGGTTGGCCAAGGGTGCGACAACGACAAGCTACATATTAAATTTTATTGTATGTACAAAAGCTACATAATAACCCATGATCATAAACGTCACAATCTACTGTACATGTACTTTGTTGTGAGTCGATCTGGATTTCTATTTGCGGATCTCTTTCACATCAAGAAGTTGATGTGAAACGCTTTTACTCGTCGCTACGCTTCCTCTGATGGCCACTGCATGCTTTCCATTTTAGCTAAGGTCTACAAAGGATTGAATGATTAAATCCATCGCGCTCAGCAATCTCTGAGCCGACACAATTCCATAGTCCCAGATAAAGCACGGCTTGCGCTTCGACATCACTTCCTGTCTGCATCTGAAAAGGATTTTGCCCAACATGGCGTCGCCCTAACTTTGAGGAATTATTCTGTTTAATTTCTATTCCACTAATGCAATATTAATCAGGGTGCTATGTTTTTACTAGTGCCGGGACATACAAGATATTGCTTTAAAAATGTTGGGGTTTAGTTCCCCTTTAAAAAAAATTGTGGTTGCTTCGTTATTTCCTCATGGAATAGCTGGGAATCGAAACAGCGACTTTCCTAATTATTCCTCCTTAATACTCATACTGTTACAAAAGTGATGCTATTGTCTCAAAAAACACCTCCAGTTTAGGTGAATCAATAGTCTATTTGTAAGTATAGCAAAGCGGTTGTTCTGGATTAATGGGATTAGCGGTGTGTGAGCAAATGCAAATGATCGAGCAACTCAATAAAAAGAACAGAAACTTTTGTTGCAATCCTATGCTGTCTTTTCTGTGCACAATAAAAGCATCAGCACAACAACAAGCAAAAGGCAGCCGGACGCTTGTAAAGCACGAGCACATATTAAAACCCTTTATCACTCAGTCCTTGGAAATGTTCGTCGATAAAAAGTAATTTGCTTGGGGGTCGCGTTTTTTGTTGTTGTAGTTGTTTTTTATTAAGTTAAAACACGTGCTAGTAGTAGTAGTTCTTTTTCGGCACCAATCGCAACAATAGACACTTTGCGGGTATGAAAAATTCCTTGTGTGTGTGTGTTTTTTGGACATACTTGGCAAATAAATATTTCTGATTCTGATTCTGATGATGAATGAGTTATTTGTGTGCACTGTTGGAAGACATTTCCCCGACAGCTTCGAAGAGCTCCAGATGAAGTTGTCTCTGATGTTCCCAAAAACACATATGCAGGCACCTAATTGCTTTGGATGTTAAGAAATACACAAAAGGCCCATTAAAGTATCAATTATCTTTGGTCATTATGGAAGCACACGTTTGGTAAGTATAGGACTTTGTTGAAGATTAGATGGCCTTTAAAATTCCATCCATCCATTTTCTGAGCCGCTTATCCTCACAAGGGTCGCGGGAGTGCTGGAGCCTAACCCAGCTATCATCGGGCAGCAGGCGGGGTCCACCCTGAACTGGTTGCCAGCCAATCGCAGGGCACATATAAACAAACAACCTACCATGCATGTTATTGGGATGTGGGAGGAAACCGGAGTGCCCGGAGAAAACCCACGCAGGCACGGGGAAAACATGCAAACTCCACACAGGCGGGGCTGGGGATTGAATCCCGGTCCTCAGACCTGTTAGACAGACGCTCTAACCAGTCGTCCAACGTGCCACCGCCTTTAAAGTTTGAAGACTAAATTGTCTTTGATGTCTACAAAAATACAAACATGAGCTTCATTGATGACTCTACTTCATCATGACAAACATTAAAAATCAGCAGCGTAATTGGCATGAATGTTCATAAAAAGATAAGACTAAAGATTTATTTGTCAAAAGTAAATTTAATATTTTTGTAAGCAACTGTAACATAAAAAAAATTATTATAAATTTTACATAAACAAAACTGTTCTAAAAGATTAAATGAGATGTTTTGTTATTTTCGCAAGAAACATGAAATCGACGCATATGATTTACTTTTGCAGGCCACATACTGTATCATGATGCGGCAGGCTGGATATGGCCCCGGGCCACCAGTTTGAAACCTGTGCATTTGGGTCGTCTAACAGGATTTTTTTTCCGTGTTTAAGAAAACGCACGCTGTATTGGTTGAAGACTAAATTACTCTGATGTTTACAAAAAACATGTCAAGCTCATTGAATAACTAAACTAGATCTGTGATGTTTATGATAACATTAAGTTCATCCAAGACTAAATTGTTTACAAAAATAGGTTCACTGAAAATTCTAAACCATCTTGGATTTTTACAAAAACACGCACATTTGGTCTGTTGAAGACTAAATTGTCTACAATGTTTATGAAAACACATTAAGTTCATCAAAGACTAAATTGTTTACAAAAAAATACAACAGTAGATTCGAGAGTTGTGGACTAACTAAATTAGTATAGTTGCTGACTCTAAATTGGATTTGATGTTTACGAAAACGCACAGTAGATTTGTTGCTGACATTAAATTGGATTTGATGATTACAAAAACACATTAGATTTGTTGATGACTCTAAATGGCCTTATATGTTCACAAAATTGACTGATGTTCTCAAAAAATTTTTGTTGGATTTGTTGATGACACTAAATTGTCTTGATCACCACAATGTCTCATTCTAACTCCTCGTCACATTTGCCAGCCATCACACTCGACCATTAGTGGACTAACAGTTACCTCCCGCATTCCAGTTAGCTCGGTGGTGTCTGCGTCAGGTCTTTGCGCTGTGGGCTTCCTTTTTCAGGAGCAATTACAGCAGCCAAAGCATCTGCTTAACACAGATCACATCAGCCTCTTTTTTTTGTGTAAAAATAATCAGGAGGAATCCGTGGCTCATTAGCGGCGACGTTTACCCTCCCTGCTCACTACACTTAAAAGTCACTCATCTCTCCGAATGTGACGTATGCTCCATTTTCATTTGTTGCATCGCTAGCCTTTAAGTGTTGAGGATGTGCGGCAGTGAAGGTCGCCGGCCATCGTCTCATTGGATTTTCATTGATCGGCTCGTAGCGCCTGTCCGAGGCTACACTCTAATTGTGGCATTAACATCGGGAAACATGACGCGTTTAATTCACGTGAGCCCCTGAAATGGCGTGTTTGCCCATTTTGTGTCTTGGATCAAATCCAAATGATCATCATTGTAAAGGCCTCTCTGCTTTACTTTCTAAAGTCGCAGAAGAGAATAATTGTTTTGTTTTTGTTTGGTTTGCTTTTGTACAATTTGCTACTAAATCCTTGTGAATTTGTTGTTGAGTTGCTCTATACTTAATCTTATTCACTTTTTGCTGTGACTTCATGAAAGTCCCTATAATGTTTAATTATTGTTGCCTTTTATTTAAAAAAAAAAAATCATAATAAATACATTTTAGCCAGTTTTCCGTCACAAAATATGAAAAAATAAGTGATGCATAAAAACTTTCACATTTTTGGGGACATTGTAGGCATAAAGTAATAATAATAATAATTACATTTAAAAACGATGTTTAAAAACAACGAAAAATAAAGATGTGTTGAATGTTAAATGAATATTCACTCAATCAATTGTTAAATGTCAATTAGTATGGTTAAAATTTAAGTGAGGTCCAATTATGCCAGAGCAAAGTACAGTATGCCTAACCTGTTTGAATGATATAATAACCGTACTTTTCATTTTAAATTGCTTCCAAACACACTTCTCCAACACCTAAAGGAAAAGCAGATATTCAATTTACAGTATATTCTTATCTGCTGCCATTTCAAGTGCGGTTAAATGTTAAGTTAGTGCGTCAAATAGTGATGCATTTAAACTTCCACATATACGTCTATCAATTTGCTGCCACGTCACTTATATTTCGTTCACTACCGCAGCATTTTATTTCTTTTTACGGAAAACAAAAATAAGAAACTTAAATTATGTGTAATGTTAAACCAAAAAACTAAACTAAACTAGACGTCATGACAGTTTTTCTGTGGTCAACAATGAGCACCGTGTTGCCTCCTCCATTGCTGCTGAGTCATATGCAATGTCGGTCATCCCACGAGAACGTCGAGCCAAACGCTGCATTACGACATGTCTCGCATCTGTCCTCAGTGAAAGCCATTCGTCGCTATATTTAGCCCACGCATGCGGCATTATATGGGTCAAGAATCCCATCATACATCCCTCCAGTGTTAGACCGCGCTTCTCCAATATTCCCGTCTGCGCTGCATCCCGACAAGCTGTTTATTTTCCTCCTCCCTCGGACGCTCCCTTTCCTCAGGCGTGATTTGTTGTCAAGGACTTTTTCAATGTTATCCTCATATAGCTTATCCCAGGTTGTGAGCAGCTGATGTTGTTATGCTTTTCATTTCCTTGTGTTGTCCATTCGTGCACTTCCCCAAGAGTCTGAAAGCCGCCGCGTCCGTCCATGATCTATGGCTTATCCCAATCAGGGTCACGGGGAATGCCCGAGCCTGTCTCGGCTGACTGTATGGGTGCGATGACTAGTCGACGGTCAATCACAGGGCACACATAGAGAGGGGCAATTCACATATACACACTTCAATTCACATATATAGCAGCGTTATGTTACTATTGCTTTAAGATGCAGTGCGCTACGTTACAATGCACTGTGTTATGGTGAGTTGCATTACGGAGCGTTGCGTTACCTTATGTTAGGTTACATTGCGTTACGTTACATTACATTAAGGTGCATTATGTTGTCTCACATTTCGATACATTAAGGGGAATTATGGTACTCTGTATAACCTTACATTATGTTATGTTGCATTATGTTACACTGAATTACGATATTTTTACCTTGTGTCAATTTTACGCCGCGTTACAGTGTATTACGTTATACTGCGTTGAGGTACGTTACAGTGTTATGTTACGCCATGTTATGTTAGTTTGTGTTACGTTACGTTATGTTATGTTACGTTGTGGAATGTTGGTCATGTTATGTTACATTATGTTACATTACAATATGTTGCATAACATTACGTTGTATCTCTTTACACTGTGTAACATTGCGTTGTTATGTTATTTCATGTCCTGTTATGTTGCATTACGTTGCTTTGCGTTTTGTTACGTAATTAACTCAACCATTCACAAACCATTAAACTCTGACCTTTTGTACATCAACCAAGCAGGTAAAAAGTTTCGTTAGTTTCAACACAGAGGTTAATGCGGTGCAAACATACCCGTAGCCAATCAGTCCAATTGTTAGTTTCACTGAGCAGGATTAAAAAAAAAAAAGAATAAATAAATTAAATAATGTACCGGTATTACCAGATAACTAGCAACCCTTTATTGCTCAGTGACTGTTTTTCTCAATGTCTTTATGTCTCAAAAGTGTTCTCTGTCAATTGACTGTCTGTTGTCGTACTAGAGCGACTCCAACTACCGGAGACAAATTCCTTATGTGTTTTTTGGACATACTTGGCAAATAAAGATGATTCTGATTATGATTATGCATAAACGGCAACAGCAATTTCCGCAAGGGTTCGTAGAGGGGTGGTTTAGAGGGGTATCATCACAAACCGATTTTGCAGGTATGTGTGAATACAATTCTTTTTTTTCTTAGTCTGTATGTGTTGCTGTTCTTCATGTTATTGTTGAATACTAATTATGGGATAGTGTGGCTCAGAGGGTAAAGAGTACGCCCTGCAACCGGAGGGTCGCCGGTTCTTCCCTGGCAAGACACTTAACCCACATTGCCCGTAAATGAATGTGGTTGGATGTTTGGTGCTGGTGGTGGGAGGGGCCGTAGGCGCAGAATGGCAGCCACGCTGCCTTCAGGCTGCCCCAGAGCAGCTGTGGCTACACAAGTAGCTTACAACCCACTACCAGGTATGACTGTGGAGTGAATGAATAATGTGTGCAATTGTTTAGCAGCCTAGAAAAGCACTAAATAAGTGTAGTCCATATAATAATAATAATAACAATTATTATTACTGTTATAACCAATTTACGCCAATTTATGATCAAGTTTCTGTGCAATATTGTGCATCCCAAACATTTAAACGCATTGACGGCCATGTTTAGAATTGTTCGGCAGTGGCTCATTTTAATTCCCACTACCTCTGACACTCTCCCAAGCTTTCATTCATTTTCCCTCTTTTATGAAAGTGAAATGTAATTAATCAGCATTTTATGAGCTGGTATTTCACAAAAGAACCAAGAATCAGGCTGAACGTTGCATGAAAAATGATGTATTGTACGCTTCGTGCCAGAAACCTCTTATCAAAGTCTGGACAAAAGGATATGCCAAAGCTATTTTGATATGAAAAGCAAAAAAAAAGGTTAACATTAAAAACTCAGTTTAAGATCAGAAATAAGAAAATACTTTAGTAACTTCTTGGCTCATTTCTGAACTTTTTAAAAATGACATCCATTCATCCATTTACTGCCGCTTATCCGAGGTCAGGTCGCGGGCGCAGCAGCTTAAGCAGGGAAGCCCAGACTTCCCTCTCCAAAGCCACTTCGTCCAGCTCTTCCGTGGTGATCCCGAGGCATTCCCAGGCCAGCCGGGAGACGTAGTCTCTCCAGCATGTCCCCGGAACACCTCACCAGGGAGGCGTCCTGGGGCCATCCTAACTAGATGCCCAAGCCATCTCATCCGGCTCCTCTCTGTGCGGCGGAGCAGTGGCTCGACTGAGCCACTCCCTGATGACCGAGTTTCTCACCCTATCTCTATGGGAGAACCCGGACACCGTGCAGAGGGAACTCATTTCGGCCGCTCGTATCCGCGATGTTGTTCTTCTGGTCACGACCCACAGCGGAAATTCACCCAATTGAGCCCCAATCACAAGCAGGTATTAGTATACGGCGTCAGAGTTTGATGATCATTTCCAGGATTCGCAATGACAAAGTGTGTGCGATGACCCCTTCATCACTGCTCACGGCTTAACATTGTTACACTGAAGGCTTTTCCCTGATAAATATTTTTCCGCCAGCAGGGCCAAAGACCCAGGGTCATCCGTCTGAGCAACATTGTGTCTGTCACTTTCACAAAGGTGTGCAATGAAGTGTTTGCCATGAAACAGATTGTGGGCCAAATAGATGTTTTAAAAAAAGCCGCCCAGGTAGGAGGGGGTGAAGTGGACATTTATTCTAACCTTTACGCTAAATTCTCAGAGGAAGGGAGTGCCACTGCAGTCTGCAAAGAAATTAATGCGTCTACACCTTTTCATATAACTTTCTTTTACAATGTCGCATTAAAGCAGTGCTAAATCAAATCGTGTTGGCCAACTGGAGCAATTTAATTTCCTCACGTCCACCTACCTCCGGCCACCAGGTGTTGACTGGATGTTTGGCTCTGAATCAAAAACAAGCTTGTGGAAGTTGTATTAGACGATTGAGATGTCTTAAAAAAGATTAAAAAAACAGGGTGAGGGAGGGAGCAGCTGGAAGGTGGGGAGTGTACCCCCTCCCCCCAGTTTTGCTATCATGGAATGGGACACATAATCTCGCTCTCCTCTCTGATGTGCATGATGCCGTTTGTTCGAAGTCAAGGTGACTTTTAGCGACTAAAGTTTTGCCAGGGCCAGGGAAATGATGAGGAAGTGGGAGGAGGGAAATAGAAGAGTAAACATTGTGACAGGTGTCTGGCGAGGGACACTGATTAGATTTACAAACCAGGAAATGTTATTCTGCCTGCTTTTTTGGGAGGGGTCTGGGTAGGACCGCCAAGCATTCAAAGCAAAAACAGTAACATACAAGTTTTCGTAAAATATCAATGACAATTAAGATTCTTCAAACAACCTGATTTAGGGTTTTTATCAAGATCAATAACAATTTAGATTGTTCAATGAACGCATTGAATGTACGCATTTCCGTAAATATTACCAAAAATTTACACGTTTTTGTAAACATACAGCAATTTATAGTCGTGAGATCACAACGTTTATAATTTTATAAACATTGAAGTCTTCCTGGAATTTACGTTGGCGTTTTAACAATGCTCCCTGTTGCCCGTGTAACACCTGGAGATCATTTTTCTTTATTCCGCAGTGTCGGATTTCTTTGCCAATATCATAGATTTTCTATCAGCGACTTAACCGGATAGGAAGGGTGGGCGTCCAGGTTTGAAATCTTTTAGTATCAATTTGGTGTCCGTCAGAGCGCATCGGCGGGATTATTAGATGGCCATTTCGAGCGTTATATAGAGCGCACCCTGCCTCGGCCCCATTAGCTTCCCCACGGAGGCATAAGCAGCATGCCAACTTTTTGGAGTCTTAATTAATAATGTCTCAACCCTTCTTGGCAAAGGTATTGGAACACTTGGATGTTACATTGATTGGGAAGATTTTCTTTCAAAATAATCTGTTAATATTTGTAATCAATTAAAAAATATTTGTTGAAGTAATTATATAATATAAGGACAAATAATTTAAAATAATGTTTTTAAATTGTTAAATGTTTTAAATAGATTTTAAACAATATTTTTAAAGATTTTTTTTTTTTTAAATAATTGTTAAATAACATGTTTACATTTATTTTTTTAAATGATTTCAAATCTGCATATTTTGTAAACATTTCTAATAATATTAAAAATATAGATACTGTACTTCTAAAATAATTCATTGGCTTTTTAGTTATTGGTCATGGTGTCATTGGCTGGATAACGTCAGTCATCGGTGAATTGGTCGTGATGTCGCAAATTTTTTTGTTTTGTGGAATAATTCTTTCATTTTTAAATGAATGTATTTTTTGTTAAATAATTATTTTTGAAATAATATGAATATTGTTCAAATTATTTTGGAATTATATATTTTTTCAGCTAGGATAAACTCCAGCACCGTGTGACCCTGAACAGGATAAACTGCATTGAGAATGGATGGATGGATATTTTTTAAGATATAATTTTTAATATTAATAAAAATATAATCATTTTTTAAAATAATAAATGGTCCAACTGCACTGTCATTGGCTTTTTAGTCACTGGTCATGCAGTCATTGCCGGATGATGTGCCAGTCATTGGTCGATTGTTCATCATGTCCGCGTTTGTGTTTTAGTCTGAACCATCTAACAAGGGCTGCATCTCTACTCAATCTGCAGTCGCAAGTAATATGGCAACACGCTTGGTCGCCGAAAATATAGGTTTCAAGGTGAACTTCTTCCTGACCAAAATCATCCAAGCATGCTTTTATGGTTGCCAAACTTTCCCAACAAAGTTCAGATTCTGGTGCAACTAAGTGGTGTTGTCCAACCTCTAACTGGTTAATATCGGGGTGTGTCCCAAGACTTGTGTAACTTCAGTCTTCACTCCAAGGCCTCATGTTATGTATGATGCATGCACAGTATCTATGATCTGTATGTATTCATATATGTATGTATTTATTTATTTGTTTATTCACTTATTTATTTTTTACATTTATTTAACTCATTATGTCTTCGCCTGTCCCATTCAGGTCGTCTGATGGTGGCTGTGCAGCCGGAACAGTGGTGGTGAGTCGACTTAAGATGGGCGAGATGGAAGAAGCGGAGAATATCACCACCGACGTACCGTCCCAGAAGGTAAAGACATTTTTTAAAAGAAAGGACAGGGATTCCCAAACTGTGATGTGTTTACCTGTTAGGGTGCTGAAGTGCTCTTCAGAGGCTGCATAATATTAAATGTGTAATGAGGGTCTGGTATCTTTTTTTTTTTCTTCAAAAAAGGTGACTCAAAGGGCATGGATACCTAAAGTGTAGTGCGTGTACCCCCTGGGGTGTGTGAAATTAACAGTATAAAGACAGTAGTGCTGAAATGATTCATCAAGGGGAAAAAAAAGGGGGAGAAAAATCGGTGCCACAAAGTTTCACTGTGATCATATTTCCACATGGGATAATATTACTGCCGACTCATTTTCCAAGCCTTCTTAATGTTTAACACATAAGATTAACTATGCGGAAACATCAACACAAGGTATAGATGTTTGTTTATTTAAAGAAAACTACTACCGCTAGTTTTAACGTATTGTAATGGCCCCACAAATGGTCAAGGAGAGACACAGCCGCCGTTACACTTTCAATCACTTTATTGAACAAACAGTAACAAAATAAAAACGCAATAAGCACATTCATACAACAGCTGCTCCGGAGTACTTCTGAGCATCCCAGACAGAGAGAGAGTCGTGATTGGTGCAGATTATAATGGACATGTTGGTGAAGGAAATATGGGTGATGAAGAAGTGATGGGCAGGTACGGCATCCAGGAAAGGAACTTGGAGGGACAGATGGTGGTAGACTTTCCAAAAAGGATGCAAATAGCTGGAGTGAACCCTTTTTTTCCAGACGAGGCAGGAACATAGGGTGACCTAGAGAGAGCAGAGAACCATGTGGTGGAAGCTGAGACAGGACGAGTGTTGTGCAGCTTTTCGGGAAGAGGTGAGACAGGCTCTCGGTGGACAGGAGGAGCTTCCAGAAGACTGGACCACTGCAGCCAAAGTGACCAGAGAGGCAGGCAGGAGAGTACTTGGTGTATCTTCTGGCAGGAAAGGAGAGAAGGAGACTTGGTGGTGGAACCTCACAGGACAGGAAATCATACAAGGAAAAGGGTGGGCTAAGAAGAAGTGGGACACTGAGAGGACCGAGGAGAGGCGAAAGGAACACATTGAGATGCGACATAGGACAAAGGTAGAGGTGGCAAAGGCCAAACAAGAGGCATATGATGACATGTATGGCAGGTTGGACACTAAAGAAGGAGAAAAGGATCTATACAGGTTGGCCAGACAGAGGGATAGAGATGGGAAGGATGTGCAGCAGGTTAGGGTGATAAAGGATAGAGATGGAAATATGTTGACTGGTGCCAGTAGGGTGCTAGATAGATGGAAAGAATACTTGTTGATGGATGAGGAAAATCAGAGAGAAGGGAGAGTAGAAGAGGCAAGTGTGGTGGACCAGGAAGTGGCAATGATTAGTAAGGGGGAAGTTAGAAAGGCATTAAAGAGGATGAAAAATGGAAAGGCAGTTGTTCCTGATGACATTCCTGTGGAGGTATGGAAGCACCTAGGAGAGGTGGCTGTGGAGTTTTTGACCAGCTTTTTCAATAGAATTCCAGTGTGTGAGAAAATGCCCGAGGAATGGAAGAAAAGCAAGTGCCCATTTTTAAGAACAAGGGTGATGTGCAGATCTGTGGGAACTATAGAGCAATAAAGTTGATGAGCCACACAATGAAGTTATGGGAAAGAGTAGTGGAGGCTAGACTCAGGACAGAAGTGAATATTTGAGAGCAACAGTATGGTTTCATGCCTAGAAAGAGTACCACAGATGCATTATTTGCCTTGAGGATGTTGATGGAAAAGTACAGAGAAGGTCAGAAGGAGCTACATTGTGTCTTTGTAGATCTAGAGCCTATGACAGAGTACCCAGAGAGGAACTGTGGTACTGCATGCGGACATCTGGAGTAGGAGAGAGGAGAGATGTTAGAATAATACAGGCCATGTACGAGGGCAGCAGAACAGTGGTGAGGTATGTTGTAGGTGTGACAGATGAATATAAGGTAGAGGTGGGACTGCATCAGGGATCAGCCCTGAGCCCCTTCCTGTTTGCAGTGGTGATGTATAGACTGACAGATGAGGTTAGACTGGAATCCTCGTGGACCATGATGTTTGCAGATGACATTGTGATCTGCAGTGAAAGCATGGAGCAGGTGGAGGAACAGTTAGAAAGATGGAGGCATGCACTGGAAAGCAGAGGAATGAAGATTAGCCGAAGTAAAACAGAATATATGTGCATGAATGAGAGAGGTTGTGGGGGAAGAGTGAGGCTACAGGGAGAAGAGATAGCAAGGGTGGAGGACTTGAAATACTTGGGGTCAACCGTCCAGAGCAATGGTGAGTGTGGTCAGGAAGTGAAGAAAAGGGTCCAAGCAGGTTGGAACGGGTGGAGGAAGGGGACAGAAGAGTCTCTGCTAGGATGAAGGGCAAAGTTTATAAAACAGTGGTGAGGGCAGCCATGATGTACTGATTAGAGACAGTGGCACTGAAGAGACAACAGGAAGCAGAGCTGGAGGTGGTGGAAATGAAGATGTTGAGGTTCGCTCTCGTGTGACCAGGTTGGATAAAATTAGAAATGAGCTCATCAGAGGGACAGCCAAGGTTCGAAGACAAAGTTAGAGAGAGCACACTTTGATGGTTTGGACACGTCCAGAGGAGAAATTGTGAGTATATTGGTAGAAGGATGATGAGGATGCAGCTGCCAGGCAAGAGAGCTCGAGGAAGACCAAAGAGAAGGTTGATGGATATCCGTGAGGGAAGACATGAGGGCAGTTGGTGTTCGAGAGGAGGATGCAGGAGATAGGCTTACATGGAAAAGGATGACTTGCTGTGGCGACCCCTAAAGGGACAAGCCGAAAGGAAAAGAAGAAGATACAACAGCTGCTCTGGCCACAACTGACGCCCAGTCACTCAACACGCAGACTGGCTCACACTTAGCCAGTTATCACCAAGCCGCTAACCTGAGCGCACAACAGACTCCTCCACTCTCATTCGCCGACTCCCATGTCACTCACCAGGCCAGGCCCAACCTTTTAAGGCCACCTACATTCAAAGTCACAGATGTTACACTGTAGTGTGGAACGTGAGGACGGTTATATATGACATGCTGGTATAATATTTTTTTTATTTTTTAAAGGTCATCCTAGGGCAGGGATCCTCAAACTGTGGTGCATGCACCCATCGGGGTGCTTGAGTGCCCTCCAGGATGTGCATGAGATTAAAAGCAATGACAATCGGACAATCTTTTGGTTTTGGTAACTTGAGGACAGGGATTTCCAAACTGTGAGCATCCATGGTGGTGTGTAAATTTAAAAGTGTAATGGCGGACTGTTATTGTAAAGAAAAGGGTGACTCAAGGACAGGGATTCCAAAAACTGTGGTGCATGCACCCCAGGGGGTATGTACTCAAGGTCCCTCCAGGTGATACGACTCTGGACAAGGATTCCTAGATACTGCGGTGTGCGCACCCTCGGCCTGTTCTCAACAGCCATCTAGTGCATACAGTATGTGAGATTAAACGTGTAATGGCTGCTATTTTTTTTGTTTTTGTTTTTTTCAAAGGAAGCTGATTCTAGGACAGGTATTCCCAAACTGTGAAGCACACACCCCCTGAGGCTGCAACTGCATGTTGTTGTGTAACTTTTTTTTTTTTTGCAATTTAGTCAAACTTAGTTTCGTAAAAAAGGATGCAGTTTCAATGTACAGTCGTTCCCCAAATACTGAAAGTCTTCTAGTAATTGACAACCCCCAAACAAGGTTAGGAATTGCCCCTAAATGCCGCAGCATGGTGGCAAAGTTCAACTTTTTTTTTTTTATTATTAGGAATGACTATGACCTGTCTAAATGAATTCCCCTCACTTTAACACACCTCCATGGCACCAAGATGCCACAAAATGGCGACAAAGCAGTACTTTTATATTAGACAGGGCTTTGGCCTAAGCACAAAAACAGCAAATAGGTGACTCCCCCCAAAAATAATCAGCCAATAGGTGAATTCGCAAGTAGCAAATCACGAATATGTGGGGGAGCGTTGTCATTTACACACAAGCAAGAGTGCACTTTTATACAAAAGAGCCCAGCTGCGACAAGTATGTTGACAGGGGTGTGGCTTGAAAAGTTTCCAGAAGGCTGCTTGGGGAAATAGGAGCCCGTAATACGTCTGAAATCCACCAATGAGATTAGAGGACCTCTACTGTATCCTAATGGGGATTTGCAGTGTGTGTGTGTGTGTGTGTGTGCACTAATCTCCTACAAAGCACTCACCTCCCCTCTAAAGCGACTATCACGGGAGTAACAGGACCTTTTTCTCTTATTCCCAATGGGATGCCGGCACACCAGGAATGACATCGTATGTACTCTTCCTGATTGTCCGCACATGCTCGGTGGAGGCCCTTTTTTTTCTCAAGGAACTTTTGTGTCTTACAATGTAAACTTAAGAGTTTTCACGTGTGAGGGAACGTTGTGGTTTTCTTGCACCACACCGCATGGCTCTTGAGGGTTTTTTTTTTCGTATGAGCGTGTGTGTATTTGTACGTGTACACATGCATCACTGTCTTATATAATTGGCCGAGAGCTTCTTACATGGCTGACTGACTTTGGGTTGTGCCTACTCGTGTGGCTGGTGAAGGAAGGTTCCCTGCCAGGCTCCGCAGTGTCACTGACAATCTGCCCATGTCGCGATGATGAATCTGTCGCCCCCTCTGTGTGCGTGTGGGTGCGTGTTGTCATTGCACACATCTTGTGTGTGCTGTCGGAGAATAGGAAGGGAGCGAGATCGTCATAGACAAATATTGGAGTCAAAATTTGAAATAATACACTTCATTTAAATGCCTTTAAGCACATTTGTTAAACAGCTTTTCAAATTTGCAACATGTTAATTTTTTTTATTTATTATTATTTTAGAAAATAGGCATCTTTGTTTTAAAATTCTAACAAAAAGTGCAGGGAGCACCCAGGCTCAGCAGCATGTATTACAAAGTGAAATGAAAGCTTTAATGAATAATTGCTCCCTAAAGTTTTCTATACTAAATAACGTTTTCCAAAATTTCAGTATCATTTAAATGTGAATGCTTTACATAGTAATAATAATAATAAAATTTTTGTTTAAAGTTCAACAACAGTAAGTGCTGGGAGTTCCCAAGGTCAGCAGCATCTCTTATAAAGTTAACGGCAAATTAAAATAAATAGTTTCCGAAGGTTTTATAACGTAAATAAAACAGAGTTACAGTTATCATGTCCACCACTGCAGTGGGTCCCCTTTACACCTGTCAATAACTGGCTCCTTGAGGTACAGATGTAGCTCATCCCCAATGCAGCTGCAGGCCAGCAGTTCACCAGTCTGAATTGCCAGCAAAGACCTGAACGTCTCATCGACACAGCTGCTGAAGTATTGCGTTCTCTCCGTTGCCTATTGTGGGTGTTTCCATCATTCTCTTGTGTTTATACAGTGGGTACGGAAACTTTTCAGACCCCCTTAAATTTTTCACTCTTTGTTATATGGCAGCCATTTGTTAAAATCATTTAAGTTCATTTTTTTCCTCATTAATGTACACACAGCACCCCATATTGACAGAAGGAAAAAAATGCTGATTTATTAAAAAAGATATCACACAGCCATAAGTATTCAGACCCTTTGCTGTGACACTCATATATTTAACTCGGGTGCTGTCCATTTCTTCTGATCATCCTTAAAATGGTTCTACACCTTCATTAAAGTCCAGCTGTGTTTGATTATACTGATTGGACTTGATTAAGAAAGCCACACCCCTATCTATATAAGACCTTACAGCTCACAGTGCATGTCAGAGCATATGATAATCATGAGGTCAAAGGAACTGCCTGAAGAGCTCAGAGACAGAATTGTGGCAAGGCACAGATCGGCCAAGGTTACAAAAAAAAATCTGCTGCACTTAAGGTTCCTAAAATCACAGTGGCCTCCATAATTCTGAAATGGAAGACGTTTGGGACGATCAGAAGCCTTCCTAGAGCTGGCCGTCCGCGCAAACTGAGCAATTGGGGGAGAAGAGCCTTGGTGAGAGAGGTAAAGAAGAACCCAAAGACCGCTGTGGTTGAGCTCCACAGATGCAGTCGGGAGATGGGAGAAAGTTCTAGCAAGTCAATCATCACTGCAGCCATCCACCAGTCTGGATTTTATGGCAGAGTGGCCCGACGGAAGCCTCTCCTCAGTGCAAGACACATGAAAGCCCACATGGACTTTGCTAAAAAGAAATTTAAAAAAAACACCTGAAGGACTCCAAGATGGTGAGCAATAAGATTCTCTGGTTGGATGAGACCAAGATAGAAATTGTTGGCCTTAATTCTAAGTGGCGTGTGTGGAGAAAATCAGGCACTGCTCATCACCTGTCCAATACAGTCCCAACAGTGAAGCATGGTGGTGGCAGCATCATGCTGTGGGTGTGTTTTTCAGCTGCAGGGACAAGGAGACTGGTAACAATCGATGAAAAGATTAATGCTGCCAAGTGCAAGGATATCCTGGACAAAAACCTTCTCCAGAGTGCTCAGAACCTCAGACTGAAAAAGACAATGACCCTAAGCACACAGCTAAAATACCTAAGGAGTGGCTTCAGAACAACTCTGTGACTGTTTTTGAATGACCCAGCCAGAGCCCTGGCATGACCCCAATTGAGCATCTCTGGAAATACCTGAAAATGGCTGCCCACCAACGTTCACCATCCAACCTGACAGAACTGGAGAGGATCTGCAAGGAGGAATGGCAGATGATCCCCAAATCCAGGTGTGAAAAACTCTTTGCATCATTCGCAAAAAGACACATGGCTGTATTAGGTCAAAAGGGTGCTTCTACTAAATACTGAGCAAAGATTTCAACAATTCAGGTTTTTTTTCTGTCAATATGGGGTACTGTGTGTACATTAATGTGGAAAAAAATTACTTAAATTATTTTAGCAAATGGCTGCAATATAACAGAGAGTGAAAAATTTAAGGGGGTCTGAATACTTTCTGTACCCACTATATATATATATATATATATATATATATATATATATATATATATATATATATATATATATATATATACTAGGATTTATTACAGTTTATGTCGAATCTGCTTCCTTAACTTACCTTTGAAACGTGTGTTCCCTAGACCGTCTCCATTTGGTAAAACTTTCTCTTATGTCCCGTGTGTGTGATTGAGAGCATTGTGCATGCGTTGCATGGCTTTTACTACGAACTGATTGGCTGTTACCCGTGCAGTGGCTGTGCACGGGTGACCAATCAGGTGGTGCTGTGGGCGGGACAATGCTGGAGAGGGAAGTCACAGAAAGAGATGCTTGCAGCGGCTGCATCAGAGCCAAAATAACCCAGTATTAAATTATTGGCCTTCGGATAAAAAAAAAAAAAGGCAGATGCCGATATGGACCAAAAGGCTAAATATCAGCCCTGATAATCGGCCCGGCCAATAATCGGTCTGTCGCTACAGCGAGATGCGAGATGATAAAAACTGAAAAGGGGCGTGGGACGGTGTGTGATCTTGTGCGTGTGTGTGTTCGTGCGTGCGAAATGAACTGGAAAATGGCCACTACAGGTTAATTTTGGTCATACCCGCCGGTCCTACGTATAGACGTGATCCAAAAGATTTTGTCCAATTGCTAAAACATTTGAACTACATATAATAGACAGATATAAGTGTGTGTGACTTTGGTCCTATCTCGTCAGGGGTTACAGATGATGATTTTCCTCATTTGGTGTTTGGGGAGCATGGCAGTGAATTTTTATGACTTGTCGTAAAACACAAAAACTTGAATAATTAATTTTCTACAGAGCTAGTTTTACTTAGTAACATGAAACTTGATAGTTGTGTCTATCATGAGTAGATGCTAAAAAAAAATTTAAGAAGCCATACCTGAAAAGACACAGGAAGTCAGCCATTTTGGTTTAAACCGTATATTTTAGGGTCCCTTTGGCCATACCCAGGGGTCCTTGAGGAGAAATTGTCCTTGAGATTTTATCCAATTGCTACTAAATTCAAACCATCAGAACGGTACAGACGATAAAGTCTCAAGGACCCATGCATGATGCCATTTTGATTTGAAACAGACATTTTGGGTTAATTTCAGGGCTCGTACTTTGACAAACCCCTACTCGGAAATTTCTCCGAATGAGCTCCATCCTAGACAGATGGGCGATGCCACATTGCCAAGCATTTTTGCCTTCGCTGTCCCATAGTGTCAAAGTTTGATGGTCATTTTGACGATGCACCATGAAAAAGAGGGTGCGAGGGCTTGTTCGTTCCTGCTTGCAGATTTAATGCGATTTGTTTTTCAGTGGAATTTAATTATTGAAAAATGCCAACTGATATAATGACACCTCTCAAATCCCTGCTGGAAGCTTTTTGTAATGACTCAGAAAGTGAACATGTCTGGTCACCCTATGTGTGGGTCAGTGTGGGTTTGCAAATTTCTCCTTTAGTGTGTTGTTTCTGCTGCAGAAGATGAAGGGAGGGACGTTTATGTGTGTGTCCCTCATCGGAATAAAAAAAAAAAAAAAAGAGCTTCTGATCACCTTTTGATCACGAGCCCATCAAACACATGCTGACAATTATTGGGGCGGGGGTTGGGGAGCTCTTTTATAGCTGTGGCCCCCCTGGGCCTTTCCTCCTCAACTCGATCCTCTTCTGAGACCTCTTCCCGCTGAAATGTTGCTTAGCGTTATCGTACGCCACGAGCGCTCTAGCACGTGTCTGACTGCCGGAGCTGATAGATGAGGCCTGGCCAACATTATGCTTCTTTTCCTGTGACAGCTTTGCCTGTCTAACCTTGTTCAATGACTCATGCGGCAAGAAAAATGGCCGCTTGTCACTATTTGTGTGAAGAGGAGACCAGACTTAATGCATCAACCCTGTACACGAGCATCACAAACATAAAGCTCTGTCAAGATAGGTATGGATAGCATCTGGAGGAAATGTATATTTATTTATAATTGTATGTGCTCAGATTCAAAATTGTCTCACTCTTGAACCTTAGAGAGGGTCTTGTACAAAAAAAAAACTATTATACCAGCGCATCATTTAGGACCGCAGATACTGGTATCTGAAAGCATTTTTTTGACCAGATTTTCCATAGGCGAGATCACACAAACTTTCCTCTAAAAGGCAATTTTTGCTGATACAAAAAAATGTATTTCTCCAGAACCCATCATCCAATTTTCTAAATTCTTGTTGTATTGTACTCAGGTTGAAGTGACCATTGAAACCAGCCTCAGCATTTTGGCAGACCTGTCATTTTTAGGACTCTTGTCACATCGGTACTAGAAAGTAGTGTCAGAGAACAGTAGCTGTGTGAAAGGTAATCGCGGAAAGCCAGGACTGGATGTGTGAAGTGTGTAAAAGTGTGAAGCATCTTGAATGTGGCTCTGCCCCTTCTGACTTGGCCAGGATTGCTTACTTTGTTAGTCGTTTCAAGTGAAGAGGGCAGCGACAATGGGGAGTTGATCATGGCTCCTGCCGTGGTGGCCGCAATGTACAGCCGGGGCATGGGGCAAT
The DNA here is from genome assembly GCF_024500275.1 of Phycodurus eques. NCBI lineage: Eukaryota > Metazoa > Chordata > Actinopteri > Syngnathiformes > Syngnathidae > Phycodurus > Phycodurus eques. Next base: position 23,383,676 of record NC_084530.1, read on the forward strand.
CAGCGAGGCCACAGCGGGCGGGTTCGGAGATTGCACAGCAAGGACTCTTCTGGATGCTTCTGTGTGAGGCTGAACGGTGACAGCCACAATCTTTCTGTGTGTTTGCTTTAAATCGAACCTTATTTTTATAAATAAAATGTACATGTTAGTCATGTTAATTGTATTTTCGTGTTCTTTGCAGTGTCCCTTAGTGTGCGAGTCTGCATCGCACAGCTGTGTGGACAGAGACCACCTCCTGACAGGACCAGGTACTCAAGCCCGTTCACACCATCAAACATTCATAAATATACATTCAGTAGCAAAAGCTATTGGTATTGTGGAGTCTACTATTCAATTATAGCACACAGTACCACTGATTATCTGATGTAACCAACCAATCGCTGGTACTGGTGTCCAATGATTTGTAAATGACTAGTGAGACGTAACCGGTCAATCATTGTTACTGCGTGTAATAACTGACATCCTGATTGACCAGTGGATGAGTGGTTTAACTGACCAATCAGTGGTAGTGCGCTTTTATGATTGCCATGAGGATTAACCAACCAATATATTGAGGGAGAGAACACAAATGACTAAACGTAAAGGGAAGACCAACACCTGGTAACTTGAACCTCCGTCACAGAAGTAGATTACCTGGTGAACTTCCCCCGTTGTCGCTGCACAGCAGTTTCTCTTCCTCTCACCTCTTAAGAAAATGACTTCTGGAGACATGCGGTTTGGCAGCGTAACCCCGCTATCCCCAATTCCCCCTCACTCCCTCTCTTCACGTTCATTTCGACAGGTAATAAAAGTGGAAGACTAAATTGCATCACACCACACAATCTGGTTACCACGACGGGCTGTGCATGTGCTCTGAATCACTGAAAAAAAACAACAACAAAAAACACGGCGATGTCGTGACAACGGCGCTTGAAGTTTTGACACAGTTGGGGGTTGCGACCTTATGGAGTGAAAGTGCTTCTTATTTCACTTCCTCACTGATGATGGAGCAGCTTTCACTACTTGCTAAATGTCACTTCTGGCCCAAAACAGCCATTTAATGGAATAGTAAATGATGAAAGTGGATACTTTGGCCCCAAAGCCAATAACCTGAAGGGTTTTGAAAGGCCACCTCAATGCTAATTGAATTAATAGCAACATGAAGACATTTTGATTAAGAGGGATGTCAAAAATAATATAAAATAATCAAAGCTTTATGTGCAGGGGCTTAAACATGAACTATTGTAAAAAGCTAAACTGGTGCGAACAATAATTCTTGGTGCTGTATATAATGATTAATGTAGAGTGACCAACCAAAAGTGACCAATCGGGTACTGCATGTAATGATTGACATATCGATTGATCAATGAATAGTGAGGAACATAATCCAACAATCGGTGGTAGTGGGTGTTGCTCTTTATGTGTCAAGCTACATATCAGTCATTACATGCATTAACACCCGATTGGCTGGTTAGGTCACTCACTCATCTTGGATCAAATTACATATCAGTCATTACTAGAGCTCGGACTCGCCGTATAAATACCTGATCGCTATTCGCACTGACAGTAGCGAATGACTAGCGAATCACAATCAATTATTATATATCAATTATTCCTTGTACTATTCCGAAATTAAGACGTATAAATAAAAAAGCCAATTTGATTATTTTAAAACTATATATAGCCCCTGGTTAAGTCCTGGTCAGTTTTTTTTTGGATCACAGATTTTATCACAACACCTGAAAGAGAGTACGCTGACGCATTTTGACTTGCGTCTTCGAGCAAATGCTTTTCCCTCCGGAAAAAAACTGTTGCCAAAACACTTCCTTTTACTTTGAAATGGCTTACTTTAACCAATATCTCTCTCCACATCGTGGCTGTTGTCCATTTTGCGCCATTTTGGTGCCGTAAAATGTGTAAATCCATGCTGGCTGGACGTGAACATCGGCCTCAACTCCCAGCTAGTTAGCCTCTAGGTAGCTGTAACTTGCTAGCTCTTCTCATTCATCTGCCACGATGCATTGAATAAATCTTGCACAACTTTATCCAATTCATCTGCCACGGTCGCAGTCTGTCATGAACGTTCGAGCAGCTCCCCACGGCAATAGGACGCCTCGTTCCACAGAGACTGTCTCGGGGGACAAAATGGCGGCGGAAGTAAACAAAGCATTTCAGCTCTTGTAATAATAAAATATGTACTGTTTCATTTTCATTCAAAGGGAAAAATTATGATTCTGGATTAGTTTTTTCTAGCGAAGTCGCGAGTGAATCCGAATTCCCACTTGTACATTGGTAGCACTAGTCATTACATACAATATTATTGACTGGTCAGTGAAATCACTCACTCTCCATTAGTCCATTTACATGTCAATCATTAACTAGAGTAGCACTGATTGGTTGGTTGCATTCCTCACTAGTCATTGGATGGTCTAAAAGACAATCAGCAAGGGTTACCTATTTTTAGAGCCCAATTTTGATACAAATTTGCATGAATACATAAAATCTTCTCGCAGTCAGCCACAGTACCGTAGCGTGGGGTATTTTGTCAGGCAGCAGCCTAAAGCAGCGTACCTCCCACTTAGGGCGGCCGTGCATGTTTCAATGCCAGTTGTCAGCACAACATTTCACAGTGGCCGACTTATTGACTGACTCGCTGTCTGAATGCAGCAGTGGGACGCTGAAAGCAGCGGTAAAAAGCGTTTCAAGGCGCGCCACTTCCTCGCCTCCTGCTGCTAGCGTGCAGATAAGAGCATTAGGGCTCCTCTACGTCGTCGACATTTGCACTGCAGCTTTTTGAGCCAATCGGTGGAAAAGTGCGGAAGATGTGCGGGAATGGAAATTGGCTTAATGGGGAGAAAGTTGGGCGGCTTGCAGTTTCAAAATGACTCGACTGTTGCACAATAAATATGTAATTAAAATGGAAATCGAGGAAGTAAGGACAAGGTTTCGCTCTCGGACTACAAAAGTAGAAGATGAATGACAGCTTATCTGCACAAGAAACAGCTATTGATCATCAATTGAATTTTTCCTTCATTCTGAATTTGACTTTGAAGGATTTAGTGTGCCAACAGTGCTTTTTGTCTTTTATCTTGTCATGTCATTTTTTACATGCACCACGCTCGCTAGTCAAAAGGTCAATCTACCAATTAGTGCTCACTGGGACAACTGAGTCATCTTTTTTAGAATAAAAATAAAATGTACTTACTTACTTATTCACCGACTTGTCATTAGTCAATCTAAATATCAATCATTAGTGCAACTAGTTGGATGATTATGGCACTCACTAGTCATTGGTCAGTCTACATGCGCCGTATTACATGCAGTACCAAAAGGGAATTAAAATGGATAAGGACGCAGTAAGGACAATGTTTCTCTTTCTCACTACAAAAGAAGAATAAGATGAATGACAGCTTTTCTGCGGAGGACACAGCTATTGATCATCAAATTGAATCCATCCTTTGATTTTGTAGGATTTAGTGTGCTTTAGCAATGCTTTCTTTTTTGTCGTTTTCATCTCTTGTGTCTGATTTTTATGCCTCCCTCTGGTTTCAACAGTGTTCACCAACCCGGTATGCAAAGTGTACAGGTTCCAAACAGTGGACAGCAAGTGGATGCTGGTGCGTGAGCAAATGGAGGAGTGCACATTGTCCTTCAGCATTCCGAAGCAACTGCTCTCGCTCTACATGCAAGAGGACATGAGCAGGTAAGACATGTCAATTGACCTTTTTTCCTGATTTACTAATAACTTGTTTGGTTTCTAAAAGTCCAAGCTCACCAAAATGCATCACAACAAAACCATGTGGTGTCGACGTCTTCTCTTATTGGATATAATATATAATATATAAATGGATATAAACAGGAAGAAAGTTCAATGTACAGACGATTGTACGAGTGAAAACAGTACTCATGTAAAACCATCATCAATTTCAGTCGGTGTGTGTTTTTCAGTGTCGGCTGAGAGATCAAAGGTCACAGCCATTCAGTGTTGTTTTTCAGTTCACGCAATGTTCCCTTCATAATAAGCATGTTCCGACACATATCAAGAACAGAGGCACAAATTCAAGTCTTGTCCAGTATGACTGTGAGGACAGGTCAAGACCACACAAGTCTCCTTCTTCAGGCTTGAATAGGGTTAGTCACAACGGATCATTCCTCCAGTGTCCTGTCGTCCTTGGCAACCTCACTTCATCCATAACACACAGACACATGCACAATGTTCCAATTCCTTCTGCTCATGTCATAATAAGAAAGATGAAAACTCCGTTGCAGACATTCGGTTGATAATCGTGACAGAAGGGGGGCAGGTTGATTTGTATTGCACGCTCAAGGACACCCGTACATGCTGAAACATGCACACATCGGTGATTGTCACAACGCAGACAAAAACCATCATTCACACACCTGAACTGTAACACTGTTCTCTGTTTGAATTGAAATGAGAGAAGTTAGTTTTTGACGTGTGAGGAGGAGTGGGGGAGGGGGGGGGGGGACAAACTAGTCCATTAACATTATTACTCCTTTTAGGACAGAGACAGTGAGGAGCAAAGAGAAATCAAATATTAGTATTCAAAGTATTCACAAAACTCATTTTCTTTTCATGTGTTTTGTTGTGTATTGCAAGTCCCAAAAAACAAGTCCAATGTCCATTTTTGGTGCTCACTGTAGGGTACTTGTTTACTCCAGCAAAAAAATGCATACCGTTAAAGTTTATATAGAGATGCTGCTGTATCAAAATGTGCTGTCTTCCCCATTAATGAATAGGGTTACAATATGTTTATGATTACAATCCAGTCTTTTGCTGTGGCTCAACATTTAAATAACATTTATCAGATCTGACAGTTGAATCACAGAAATTCCCGAAAAGTGTTGTGCTTTTTTTTCCAGAAATGTGGGAATGAAAGTGTGTCAAAATGTACAAATCAAGGAAATTTCTCGACAATGTTTATTGTCGTCATGTTTATGGAGAAGGATGGAGCATGTCGGCCATTTTGAGACATGTGTTGTACAACCCCAATTCCAATGAAGTTGAGACGTTGTTTTAAACGTAAATAAAAACAGAATACAATGATTTGCAAATCATGTTCAACCTATATTTAATTGAATACACTACAAAGACAATATATTTAATGTTCAAACTGATAAACTTGATTGGTTTTAGCAAATAATCATTAACTTAGAATTTTATGGCTGTAACACGTTCTACAAAATCTGGGACAGGTGGCGAAAAAGACTGAGAAAGTTGAGGAATTCCCATCAAACACCTATTTGGAACATCGCACAGGTGAACAGGCTAATTGGGAACATGATTGGGTATAAAAGGAGCTTCCCTGAATTGCTCAGTCATTCACAAGCAAATATGGGGCGAGGTTCACCTCTTTGTTAACAAGTGTATGAGAAAATAGTCGAGCAGTTTAAGGACAATGTTCCTCAACGTACAATTGCAAGGGATTTCATCATTTACGGTCCATAATGTCATCAAAAGGTTCAGAGAATCTGGAGAAATCACTGCATGTAAGCGGCAAGGCCGAAAACCAACATTAAATGCCCGTGACCTTTGATCCCTCAGGCAGCACTGCATCAAAAACCGACATTAATATGTAGAGGATATTACCACATGGGCTCAGGAACACTTCAGAAAACCAATGTCAGTAAATACAAACTGTGATGGTATGGGGCTGTGTTAGTGCCAATGGCATGGGTAACTTACACATCTGTGAAGGCACCATTAATGCTGAAAGGTACATACAGGTTTTGGAGAAACATATGCTGCCGTCCAAGCAACGTCTTTTTCATGGACGCCCCTGTTATTTCAGCAAGACAATGCCAAACCACATTCTGCACGTGTTACAACATTGTGGCTTTGTAGTAAAAGAGTGCGTGTACTAGACTAGCCTGCATGCAGTCCAGACCTGTCTCCCATGCATGTGTGGAGCATTATGAAACATAAAATACGACAACGGACACCCCGGATTGTTGAACAGCTGAAGCTGTACATCAAGCAAGAATGTGAAAAAAATCCACCTACAAAGCTTCAACAATTAGTGTCTTCAGTTCCCAAACGTTTATTGAATGTTGTTAAAAGAAAAGGTGATGTAACACAGTGGTAAACATGACGCTGTCCCAGCGTTTTTGGAACTTGTTGCAGCCATAAAATTCTAAGTTAATGATTATTTGCTAAAAACAATAAAGTTTATCAGTTTGAACAGCTTGTCATCTTGTCTTTGTAGTGTATTCAATTAAATATAGGTTGAGCATGATTTGTAAATCATTGTATTCTGTTTTTATTTATGTTTAACACAACGTCCCAACTTCATTGGAATTGGGGTTGTAGTATATTGTCCATGTTTGTGGAGTATGTTGCATTGTTGGCGATTTTATATTTTTTTGGAGTGTGTCGCAGTATGTCAGCCAACTTTGAGACCTATGTCACAACATTTTGGCCATTTTTGTATAGAGTATGTTTGTGGCCGTTACTATACATTGTGCTTCATACAAATTTACTGTACTAAATTCTTATCCAGCAACATGCTATAACTGGTACCTGATCAAAGCTTTAATTCCATGCTTTCTTACACCAACACTAATATGTATTAAAATTAATTCATGCTTCTGTTTATACATACTAATATGAGCCCATTTTGAGGAAGGCTTACATTATTTTGTCAGCAATAAAGAGTGATTAAGTATGATTATTGCATACTGCACAGATCATTCATGCTACATTTAGTGTTGATAATTGAATATTTATTAGTTCCTTATCAATGTAATGCAGCATATGCGAGCACAGTGGCATTTACCAAAGCAGGACCACCATACACAGTTTCCCCCTTATTTGTGTACACGGGCTTTGATGTGCTCCCTCGTATTCTCATGCATCTTCAGCGAGGTGGAGATAGATCATACCCCCTCCCTCCGAGATATTGAATGCTTGCGGGTGCCAATTAAACACCATTCATTAAGAGCTGCCTCGTTAATGGTTAAAAAAAAAAAAAACAGTTAAAAAACACTTGGGTACTTATTAATAAACAAGGAGCGGTAATACGTGTCAAGAGCACGACTGTGACGTTTGCCTTATTTTTAGCTGTTACGGAAATGTTCTTTTGTTGGCTTTTGTTGGTTTAGCTCTTTGGTTTGATTAGTTTCTTTGAGTAGTGGAGTTTATTTTGTTTAGTAAATTTGGTTGGTTTAGATTGGTTGGTTTATAGTTTTGGTTGAATTAGTTTATTTGTTTTCTTTTTTAATTCATGTTTTTGGTTTAGTTTTCATTTGTGTAGTTTGTTTAGTTTAGTTTGTTTGGTTTACTGTATTTGGTTTTGGGTGGTTTAGTTTCTTGGTTGGTTTAGTTTTCATTGATTTTGTTTCATTGGTTGGTTAGTTTTGGTTGGTGTGGTTTCTTTGGCTGGTTTAGTTTCTGTGGTTGGTTTATATTTTATGTTGTTGTTGTTTTTAAGAAAGTGTGTGTACAGTATTTCACTCTTCGTTTTGTGCTGGATTTATTGACCGGGCCCACAAAGCCCCTATGTGATTAAAATTGAGCAGGCACAATAATACGGCATGAAAAAATGCGGCCGCACGGCAGCGAGCGGCAGTCCGGGGCCCTGTCCTTTAAATTTACGGTGCCATTACAGCCAAGTGACCTTCATCAGACGTTTCATATCATAAATAAAAGCTGTAGGAGACTGTTTAGGGCTCCGCTGCAGTAGATTATCGTCACCGATTTTGAGAATGATGTGGAATGAGCAGCAAAAGCCATTTGGTGATTGGCAAAGAAATATAAACATTTATGGGTGCGGACACTTTAACAAAGTTACGCAGGGGAAGGTCTTTTAAAGTAATATTGTGTAATAACATGACATAAAAATGACTTTACTTTAAACTTTAAAATCAACTTTTTTTTAAATCAACTAAATTAATCGTTTGTATTTTGAATAAAAACAAAAAAACTGTTGCAGGATTGTGAAATCCTTGAATATTCAACATTTTTACCTGAGAAAATTGTCGATAAACATGCCAGCATACTAGCATAAAAAGTCTACACACCCTTCTTTAAATGCCAGGTTTTTGTGATCTAAAAAATGAAACAAAGATAGATTTCAAAACTTTTTCCACCATTAATGTGGCCTACAATCTGTACAGCTCAGTTGAAAAAAATAACAACCTAAAATCATTTTGAGAGGGCAAGTAAAGTAAACAATCACATTCAAACTCATGTTAAATGGAAGTCAGCATACACATTGAAACACATTGAAAGGGGATCTGAATTGGAAAATAAAAGTTCATAATAAAAGTTCATAATAAAAGTTCATAAAATAATAAAATAATAAAATAATAAAATAATAACAATAATTAAATAATAAAAGTTTTTTTATTTATTTATTTATTTATTTTTAATTTATTTTCTTTATTTTTTTAAAAGGATTTTCATTGGAAATTTTGTTTTGCCCAAAAAAAACAATATTAAACCAACACACTTATAACAAGAAACAAAGTAATAAAGTAATTTATTTTACTACAGTGACGGTGTGAATATGAGTGTGAATGGTTGTCCATGTCTATATGTGCCCTGCAACTGACTGGCGACCAGTTCAGGGTGTAGTCCACCTTTCGCCCGAAGTCGGCTGGGATAGACTCCAGCGCCCCGTGACCCTAAACAGGATAAGTGGTGTTGAGAATGGATGGATGGAATTTCTTTTACTTTACATTTTATTGGACATTCACTAGATGATTTGATTTAAAAGATAGTCATTATTAGGAGTATTTTTCAAATGTTTAAAAAAAACTTTGTAATTTAATGTAAAGTAAATGTAATAGAATATCACCGTCCATCAAAAATCATGTTTCGGAATCTCCACAGTTTGAGATGTTTTTTCTTTTTTTTACTCCATAAAACGAAGCTATTTCAGATTTTAAAAAGTGTAGGCTAATTATTATTTTTAGGGTGGGGGGTTGGATTATTTTATTTTATCATGCAAAATTCATAGTTTTAAACTGCATGGTTCCCTTCCCCTTAAAAGTCATTCACTGTCATTGACGGCTGACGATTCAAATATCCATGTTAACATGGAGGACCGGCAGCGTTACGAAAAAGGGCTACACCTGAAGTTGCTCTAACTTCTGACCAAAACAACCCACATTCATTTGGAGGTGTATCGTCTACTCAATAAATGGCATCCAATCAGCAGATCAAATTGATAATGTCAGCTTTCTCACATGCATATTGTTCATCTCTGCACACCTTGGCCCTCCTCAGACAATAGCACTCTGATTAAACAGGCTGATAACCCGCCTCGCTCCGTGCCGTCCCTCGGCCTTATCACCCCGAGCAGATGTCCCTCTCTTATAATGCAGAATGACATCAGACTACTGTGGTTGGTTTAGTTTTAGGAAAACCCACACCATTCATAGTTGATAAGGATCTGAGCAGTACATCCAGCAGGGCCCTCTGCGTATAAACATCATATAAATCATAAATCGTATAGAAATAAGGTACGCTACTGAAATAGGGCCGTTTTTCTCAAGCAAACACACGTAGCCTTTCATTTGAAGATGCACACAGAGCATTCAACGTTTATGAAGCATAATTACAGAAAATTGGGCTCATTGTCATGAGAGCATATTATTGTTGTACAACTTGTTGTTTTGGCTGATTTAATTTGGACCCCCTTCAAGGCCCTTACTATTGTCATATCGCTGCAATATTAATGATGATAATTTGCGGGTTGTGTGCTTTTCCGCGCAAATAATGACAAAGCCTTGAAAGAGGGCGTCCGCTGTCGCACACACACACACGCACACGCACGCATACACACACGTTTCTTGAAGAGGTAGTGCTTTAGTTTGTTTGGTTGGTTTAGTTTTGGTTGATGTAGAGTCTTTAGTTGATATACAGTTACTTCTTTGCTTGTTTAGATTCTTGGCTAGTTTCTGTTTATCAGTTAGTTGAGTTTCTTTGGTCTACTTAGTTTTTGGTTTGTCTAGTTTCTTTGGATAATTTAGTTTTGGTTAGTTTACTTTTGCTTTATTGGGTGTCTTTGGTTGGTTTAATTCCTGCACAGTGGCTACCACATCCGCCTTAGTTCAGAGGTTGTGGGTTCAAATCTGGGTTTGTTTGGTTGATTTATTTCTGTTTTGTTTTGTTTTGGTGGACTGGGTTTCTTTGGTCTGTTTTATTCTGTTTAGTCCAGTTTCTTTAGCTGGTGTAATTTCTTTGTTCGGTTTAGTTTTGGTGTTTTTTTTCTTTAGTTGGTTTAGTGTCTTTGGTTGTCTATTTTGTTTAATTGGTTACATTTTATTTGTAGTTGGATTAGTATTTCAAGTTAAGTGTGTGTGTGTGTGTGTGTGTCTATCGTTGGTTGTTTCTTTGGTTGGTTTCATTACTTTGTTGTTTAGGGTTTTTCGGGTAGGTTTAGTTTCGCTTGTTTGGTTGGTTTCGTTTTTTGGCTAGTTTATTTTGTTTGGTTATTTTAGTTTTGGTTGGTTTAATTTTAGTTTGTCTAATTTCGTTAGTGTGTTTAATGTATATTTGGTTGGTTTAATTATCGGTTGGTTTAGTTTTGATTGGTCTAGTTTTGGTTGGTTTGGTTTCTTTAGTTGGTTTCATTTCGTTTGTTGTTAAGGCTTTTCTGGGTGGGTTTAGTTTTGCTTGATATAGCATCTTTAGTTGGCTTAGTTTCTTTGGTTTGTTGAGTTTTTTTATTTTGGGGAATATTTAGCTATTGTTGGTTTTAGGTGTATTGTTGGTTTAGTTTCTTTAGTTGGTTTAGTTTGCAGGGAATTAAGGGGATAAATTCACTGTCATATGACAACAGTATATATGGTAACATTAGGGACGCCTGCCGTAGGTACATGGAGATTCCGTGATTAAAAAATGTTAAGCATATGGTTATATGATCTCCAAGTTCAGTTTGTACTTTTAGTCACATTTTTACTGAAAAGTTTGCTGGAACTCCACTTTTGGCGTATTCCACTGTGTTTTTCTTTTTCTGCAGGTTCTGTTTAATGATTGCACAGACATGGAACACCAACAGAGAGTAACCATGCGGGGTTCATTGCAAATGTGTGTTTTTCTGCAGGGTGCAGGATCTGAAGGAGCTGGGGGAACTTTCTCCACACTGGGACAACTTACGGAAGGAGGTGATAACACGATACGGCGACATCATCAGCTCCTACCAGGAGACGCTTGCTGAAATGGAGAAAATTACTGGTAAGAATTATTTGTATGTTTTTGTTGTCGTTCGCATCACTCAGGCACAAAGGCCGATTGTTTTTTTGTCAATGTCTTTATGTCTCCAAAGTGTTCTGTAAATTGACTGTCTGTTGTACTAGAGCGGCTCCAACTACCGGAGGCAAATTCCTTGTGTGTTTTGGACATACTTGGCAAATAAAGATGATTCTGATTCTGATTCTGATTCTGATAGCGACAATCCTTTCAAAGGCAGCCAAAATGCGCGGCCTGTCCTTGGCTCCGGAGCGTCCTCTTCCTCGGATGTCTTCGTATGAGATTTTCTCCAGTATATGTAAATTAACTTTTGCTGCTCTTATCGTCATTTGTCCTTGGAAGTATGTGTGCTCTCATTGAAATGCAGCGGCGCTCCTCCGGCACAGCTACACAGCTTATAGGCAGCAGTGCTACGCTCACCAAGGACCGCTACGGAGCTTACCAATTAACCAGTGGGGAAATTGTCCTTTCTGTCTCTGGAACTAATCACTCTTGGTAGCAAAGTGGACTATCCAATGTACAGACATTGATGTCTCTGATGAAAACCTTGTATGTCCACGTCATTAAAACAAGAGGATAAGCGGTACTGAAAATGGATGGATGGATGGATGGATGGATTTTCTGGAAGCTCCTGCAATCACTGCCAAAAGTGTGCTGTGAAACAATGAAAACAATGAAAACACATGGTTTAGTTATTTTGTTAGTTTAGTTTCTTAGGTTGGTTTGCGTTCTCTGTTTGTTTTAGTTTTTATTTCGGTTCCTCTGGTTGGTTTAGTTTTTCTGTAGGTTTAGTTCCTTTTCTTGGTTGCGTTTCTTTGGTTGGTAAAGTTGTGGTCGGTGTAGTTTGGGTTGAGTTAGTTTCTTTGGTTGTTTTATTTTAGGTTGGTTCAGTTTTAGTTGGTTTGGTTTCTTTGGTTGGTTTAGTTCCTTTGGTTGGATTATTTTGCGGGGGGTTGGTTTAGCTTGGGTTTGTTTAGTTTCTTTGGTTTGTTTAGTGTCTATGGGTGGTTACATTTTGGTTAGTTTTGTTTCTTTGGTTGGTTTAGTTATAGTCAGTTTAGCTTCTTTGGTTGAAATAGTTTTGGGTTTGTTTTTGTTGTTTTAGCTTGGGTTTGATGGATAGTTGGTTGGTTTCTTTTCCCTTGGTTTAGTATCATACAAACTATTAGTATCATACAAACTATGGACGAGACCAAAAATCGATCACCATTTAAAATCATTTATCAGTTAGCAATGGTGGTGTGCTTGTGCTAAAAAATATATATATTAAAATACACCAAAAAATATAATTCAGAAAATATAGAAAATAAAATAGCCATAACAAAAATATCAAAACATAGCAAAAATGTTCATTTTCATCCTTTCAAAATATCTTTCATTTTAAACTCAGGAAATAATCGTAGTAAATACACTTTTCCTAATTAAAAAAAATGTCAAGTCCAAACAACAAAAATAAAATGAAAATTGAGCGACTCAGAACTAGGGTGGGCTAACTCAGTTCTTTTGTCATTTTGCAGGAGGGTGCTTTAAATTGTCATTTAAATATCACTGCAATGCGATCTTGTGGTTTATATCTTGGCAATTAATATGGCAATTAATTGGCCATTAATATGGCAATTAATTGGCAATTAATATGGCAATGATTACTTTTTTTCTGGATTTTTTTTTCTGGATTTGATTTTCCTCATATTTTGGCATTGAGATATAAAGACACTTTTATCCACAACTGTGGTTCTGACATCATCTTCGGGTTCATAGGTTGGATCTCGGGCAGTATCATTTAGGTTGCCTGAAAGAAAGGAAACAAAGTGGCATTAAAATTTAGTGCAATAGTGGTCTTAAGTTGAAACATCCGTCAAATCTATCAAGATTTTATAGAAAGGTGGTAAATAACATTCACTTATCCTAAAATGTAGATCCACTGGCACGCAAGCTAAAGCACTACTTACTTTCTGAGTCTTGGATCAATCTCTGAAGCTCAGTTCCTTGGATGTTGGGCCAGTGTTGCACTGATGAATCAGGAGAAGTGCTGAGTGCAATAGTGCCCCCCCCCCCACCCACCCCATGACAAAATTGGAACTAAACCTTGATCTTGACCAGTAGTTACTATTTCTGCACTTAACTTCCAAAAAAAACTTTGTTAAAAATGACAACAAATTTGTTAGCCCCCTGTAGTTCTCAGTGGCTCAATTAAAAGTCATAAAACCAAAGCAACATTTTCTCACAGGCATAAGCCCCCTCTTAAAAAAAAGAAAAAGTAAAAATGATGAACTCTTGATGGGAATTGGCATGAATACCAATAACTTTTATTCCACTCTCGTCCCCCTTAATGACATATTAGATTCCACTGCTTTTTTTTTTTTCTTTCATCCCTCTGCTGATGAGCAATGAAGACTGCTAATGTGCGCCCAGGGCTCCGACGAAGGCACTCGCGGGCAAAGGCGTTGCGGCGTCGTTCTTCTGTACTTCCTGACAGAGGTCGCATGTGTGGCCCACATCTGTCTGAGGTAGGCGGACGAGCCTCTGCGTTGTGATCTAGTCCGCTGTGAAGCGAATGCGATGATGGCGATGTTGCTAGACAACACACGTGGGTGGGCAGCATATTAATTATTGATAGCTAATGTGATTACATGCAAAGTGGAGTCAACATAAGAAAATCAGCAGAGGCAATAAGATGATTAGCGCAATGATAAAAACAACTGCTCAAATATGAGACCTTATCCACATTTCAAATGAGTAGAACAATTTTTATGTGCATTTGATATGAAAAAAATCTTTACACCCCTGTTCAAATGCTTGTTTTTGTTGTGTAAAAAAATGAGACCAAGATAAATAATGTCAAAACGTTTTCCACCAATAATAACAAAATCTCCCTAACACGTGGGATAATGGGTTATGGTCCAATGAAACCAAGGTTGACCTTTTTGACCATAATTCCAAAGGTAAGCACAGCTCTCATCACCAGAAGAAAACCATAATTAGAGGCCCTTTAAATGGTGGCGAGTGTGTGCTGACTCTCATGTACCTTTTGCGTGATTGGTTAATTCTGAACATTTCCACATCCCTAGTTATAAGAGGGTGTGCACACTTGTGCACCCACATTATCCTAGTTGTTATTTTTACTTCCTCTCTCTCTTCAGCTGTACAGGTTATAGATCACATTAATGGTGGAACAAAATGTAAATGATTTTTATCTTGGTACTGGTTTGGTCATTTCTCTCTCGCGGGCTTCTCATCTGCCATCCACCATGCAATGTTTTATTGTCTGCCTGGGTGTGACGATCACGTCAATTTAACTTAATCTAGCGACATTTAGCATCTCTATCCTTAAAAGTGCTAAATAAAACACACACATCTATATAAAGTATGCCGCACTTAAATTCAATGTGCTTTTTCCTAGTATCGATTAAATCGATTGATTGCCTTTTAAAACGATCTAAGATCGTTATGTCGTCCGCAAGCACAGATCAATGTGGTTGGATCATTGGAATATAAATCGATATGATGTAGTAGATGAATCATTACACCCCTAATATGTGCTGTATGTATTATAACTTTAAAACCATAATTGTAATTTTTTAAAAATATATTATTAGTGTTATTATTTGTCATTATTTATTGTAAATAGATTTTTTGTAATTTATTATCTATTCTTATTATTAACTTTCATTTTACGTATTATCATCAAGATTGGTAGTATTGTACAGTATACTAGTCTTTTTTTTCTTTTTTTATCGGTATTGCTTTTTTTTCTTTACTATAATCATGATCCCTCCTATTTTTTTAATGAACCAGTTCCACATGATTCATCAAACACTGAATGAATTGAATAATTATTTCTGTCTTGAACTGAAGTACAATCGTGTGGACATGTTATATGAGGTAAGCTCTTTATATTTATTTTTTTGCCCCCGTGTTCTACAAAGTCAGATGTGTTCACACATGCAGCACAGCAGGAGAGTGAAGAAGACGACGACGAAGAAGAAGAAAATGCCTGTCAACCGTCACTTACAAGTCGCTCCTCCCCTCCCACGCACGCTCCCCCCCTCCCACACACACACACTCACACACACACACACACACACACACACACACACACACACACACACACACTACCCAATCTCAGAGGGGGACCCAATCAGAGCAAGAAAAGAGCAAGGAAATGACATAAAATAATTAAGTGTAGGCCAGATGTCAGCCTGCGTTTGCATTGGGCCCTGCTGTCTGCACACCTGGGCCGGCAGATGGACCTTGATGTGGCTAAGTCATCCGAGCTCGGCGAGTCAGCAGCTTCATCAGCAGCTTCGTCTGCGCTCTGCACTTGGCCCCACCATTAGCATTGGCCTTTTATTAAAGCGTCGTATGCAAATGTGCTGACTCAGGCGGCATTTTCAGAGTGAAAAGTAACCGTTTTGGTTCGGCTGCGTCCCAGCAACAACATAGTACAACGCTCCCGTTTTTTGTTATATTATTTAATTTTGTTTTTTTACTAACAGATTTGTATTTTGCTCCAAAACAATCATATTTCTCGTCAAAATACATTTTTGGTAAGGTTTTTTCCTAATTCTTCAATTGTTTTTGTTCTTTAATATCTATCTTTGTCAAATAATTTTGTATTTTTTCCTAATATTTTCCTTTTTTTAAATATTTGTTTTTTATTGTCAGATGTTATTTTCGTGTAAAATGTTTTTATTTTTCACAGTGTTTTGGTACTTTAGAATTTTTTTATATTTTTCCTTGGCTTTTCATATTTTTCATCTAATTTGTATTTTTAATTTCTAATACATTAATGTATCATTCCCTTCTAATAATTTTGTTCTTCTTTAGTTTTTGATCTAGTATTTATGCATTTTTGGTTAAATATGTATGTTTTTCATGTAACATTTTTCTACTTAATTTTCTACTACTTGTCATACTTTGTATTTTATTTTCAAATTTGTCTATTTTTGTCATATTTTATAAGAAATGCTAATGTTTGTTTATTTCTAACATTTGTGTATTTCTAATATTTGCATATTTTACATTTAATCTATAATTTCTTTTTTAGCTAATGTATTTATTTTGGGTTTTAGCTCTCATTAGATTGTGCAAGTATACCGACTTGTGTTTTGACTTGTGCCACTCCCGTTAGCAAATCCCTGACGTATTTCTTTGAACAATATATTCTACTGATAACGATAATTTTGATCACGTTAACAAGGTTATGCAATTTTTATACTGTTAAATCTCTATATCCGAAATTCCTGCTGGAATGCGGAGAGAGCCTTGGACAGTACTGATGTTGTGTGTTATCTGGCCTTGTGACTTAGCACTGTGTGTGTATTTGTGTGTTTTTCAGGCCCGTCCTTCAAGCCAAGTTGCTGCAAAGCCCAGAAATCCCTGGAATTCCTCCCAATCAACCTGCACACTCAGAGGATGAGGGTGACGTGCCCCAGAAAGACAGGTCGGTCCAGCCTCGCTCATGTTTATTTATTAGTTGCTTTATTGACTTTCCAGCTGCTTCAAAAGCATCACCTCACTTCGCTCCGCCGCTTTTAATTGAGAGCGCTAACCTCGGAACAAAACCAGCGGGCGGTGTCTGTCGGAAGGCGCTTTTTATGCCCATGCCCTAGCTTGTGGAGTTATTAGTGTTTTGAGTTTTATGGCAAGTCAACAAACTAAGCGTCGCCCATATTCAATAACCTAAACTGAAATTCTCCGCAGTTTACCGTGGCCCATCTGTTGAGTGCACTGTACATGGGTCAATTTGGTTGCAATCAGACAAAATCTCGATGACAAATTTGTCTTTAAAGGAAGCCTGGAAATTCCAAACTGATCCTAAAATGGCCGACTTAGTTCTTGACACCTTTTTGTGGGTCTACTCATGAAAGACATGTCTACCAAATTTTAAAAAAACGAAGTAGACCCCTACAGAATGTAAATTTTGCCATCAATTTGTTGAGATTTGGAGTATAGAAAATGCTAAACATTTAACCCACAAATCCTCATAATATATAATAATAATTGAGCCACTGAGAACTAGAGAAGGCTTACTCAATTTTTGTCATTTTGTCGGAGAGTGATTTAAAGTTTTATAGCTACAATAAAATATGGGGGATTTATAGCTTGGTGATTTGTCTGGCAATGATTACTTCTTCTGGATCCTTGTTTTTTTTTCAGAAATTATGATTTTCCTCAGATTTAAACATATTCCAAAACATCTGTCGAATCTATCAATATTTCATGAAAGGTGATAATTAACATTCACTTATACTAACATGCAGATGCACTGGCAACCAAGCCAAAGCACTACTTTGTGAGTCTTCGATCAATCTCTGAACCACATTTTCTGGGATGTTTTTACAGGAGATGAAGCCTGGTCTCATGGACATGGCCATCTTGGAAATGCGAGTTGGCCTAGTTGTTGCACTGATGAATCAGGAAAAGTGCTGAGTGCAATAATAGATAGAATGGAATACTTTATACAATATGTAAAGATTAATACATCTAAAAATAAAAAATATTTTCTCATCCATGTACTGTAAGCACGGCAATTATCAGTTGTGAGCTTTTATTACTGTTGTCGTCTGTCAAAACAAAGCGAGAAGAAGAAGGCATTCCCACCGTCTATAGACTAGGATTGCTAATGCTAATAACTAGCCTAACAACAAAATGACAAGCTTCTCATACCCGCATGTGTCTTGGTCTTTGTAGCAGCATACAGAGTTCAAATTTGGTAGAACTCAGACAAGGAATTGACCTTAAAATGGCTGCTTCAAACCAAAATGCCAGACTTCCCATGTCCCAAGACTATAACACATTTTCCCACATATTTGGGGGATTTTGTTGCTGAAACGTTACTTAGAAATGTGTATGACAGTTTAAACTTGGATTGGATTATTTTTATTTTCATTTTTTGATTTTTGGTTGGAAAATTGTTTCTAAATCTGAAGATATCAGAGGTTTACCAGTATTCAATATTTTTGTGAGAATAGGCGGTCAGTGTTTTTTTTTTTTTTTTTTTTTTTAATGATACAGTCTGTTCAAAAATGACTTTAAGAAAACAAAAGTGTCCTTAGGTGTCAGATTTTCGGGGGACACAAACGACGTCGGAGGACACAAACGAGCACAGACGGTGTCATTGTGTCCTGATTGCACTTCGCTGTACTTTCTTTTCTGTGGGAGAACCTAATTAACAGCGTGTCGGACTTCTGGAAAGCCCATAGGGGAGGCAGTCATGAAAAGAAGTGTGATGGGTATCAAGTGCCACGCGGTCCCGACTCACAGGGATGATTAATGGAAGTGGGTTGGAGCAAAGTCACAGAGTGCCCCACAAAACCACACGTCTCAAACTACTATGGTTTTCTTGGCAACGAGAATAAAGGTCAGGGTCTTCTAGTCACAGAGCCGTATCAGTGGTTGTGAAATTTTCTATAATACTGTCATAAACACTGGGGAAAAAAACACCAAGAGTTGCGATAAAACACATTCTCATTTGAGATTATTTTTTGCCAGAAATGGGAAACATTTTACCGCAGAACCACAAAATGCACTGTCCATTTGAGGGAGTGAGAGAAGGGACAAAGGCTTGCTACAATTACCAAAAGTCCACGAGTAATTGACAACCCCCAAAAGGGGTTTGTGTTTGTCACAAAGTCACAAGATGCAGTAATGCACATAAAACAAAGAGGACCATAAAAAAAAGTCTCCAGAAGTTCAAATGTTTTTATGATTTCCTGTAGTCTGAAACAACATAGACAAAGAATAACCAACTAAGCATTAACACCATGCATCTAGCATGTACGCAATCATAAACCCATGTCACATAAATCTTAAGACGTTAAATTGTTCAACACAAACCACCTTCTCAGGAGGCTTATCAATAATAGTATGTAACATACTCTCCTAAATAACACGCTAGCACAAACTCACATGACATCACACACTGGCAAACAAACATGCGCACTGGCATTTAATATAAACAGTTCTAGTTATTATCTCACCTTTTGGCATTTACACACAATAATAGACAGAGACAAATTAGGCGGGTTTTTCAGCGAATAACGAAGCATAGGTTCGACAGAAAAATCTGTGAATAGGCAAACTGGCTAAAGCCAAACCAAGAATATGTGGGGGCTCACTTTATACCATATGAAAATAACTGTGATCTCGGTGACTCCACTCTTCAACCCTGCAACACATGCAACTAATGTCATAGCACTTAAGGGGAATATTTGTTGTCATGACAAGTGGGCGAGAAGTTCCCGAAGCAGTCGCCTGGCATATTAATGAGCACTTTTTGTCGCAAACAATTCTCTATACAGTTTATGCGCACGAAGAAGAACGCACTTGACTCTGTGTCACTCTATCTTTTGCAGACGCGTCGTACGACATTGTCACGGCGGGTGCACCCGCTGCACACTTCCAGGGCTTCAAGAGCGGCGGTCTGCAGCGTCTCCTCAGCAGATACGAAGCTGAGAAGAAAAGGTAAGGCCAGCCTGCGGATGCATGGATTATTCAGATTTTTTTTTTTCCTTCTTCAATTTTAACTTTCAAAACAAAATTTCACCCTTGAGATCAATTTTAACCCCTGTTCATCGCAGAGGATACCTCCCCGACCCACCCACGATAGATGCACATACGCAGTACAGAGAGACTATTCTTTTTTTTTCATATATATATATAGTTTTATCCCTCCACCCACTTTGAACACATTTAAACGTTTAAAGTATTCCGTGTTTCCGAAAGAGCACCAAAAACAGAAATTGCTGGCTTTTTAAGCAAATGTAACACGAATATGCGGGGTATAACTTTAGTTCATTTCGTTTGTAATTGGAGGGGTAATAAATGTCACACGTCTTTTTTTAACATTACCTTGTTCGTTATAGAAGTACAAAAAGGGACCAACAAATTTAATGTAAAACAACATGTAGAAATCTCACTTTTGACCACAAGTGACAAGCATAGGGGAGTCCAATGCACTAACAAAGTTCTTTGTTCACAAAAAGTTGATCAATGCTGGGCCCTGATGAGAGTCTTATAAAGCTTACAAGAACGGGAACAAAAAAAGATTACCCGGTTTTTCATGGTGACTCCTTGACATTAAGTTGGGTGTCTGTCATGACAGGATGCACAATAAAAAATGTGTAAAGGATATCACCACATGGGTTCAAAATAAGTAAAAATAATAAATTTTTACAATGCATGATTTTGCTTCGACCCATATGATCAAAACATGAAGTATAATCTGTATTTTGTTAGTTTTTTCAAAGATTTATTCTGAAGTTAAGCACTTTATTTGAACACATAATACTTTTTATTTACTTGCTCTTATTTTGAAATTCACAGGCCCACTTTTATTTAGTAAATGAGAAAACACAGTTGTGCTCCAATGTTTGATTACCCAGGCAGAATTTGTAAGATGTGTACAATTATTTTAAGAATACATGAAGGACCATGCGAAACACATTTAATTTTATTTTAATGAGTTTCACATTAAACTGTCAAGCATTTCAGAAAAGCATTATCATTAAACAAAACATAACCATAAAGAAATTAATGATGGTTGTTGTTCAGTCATCAGTCCATCCATCCATCCATCCATCCATCCATTTTCTGAGCCGCTTCTCCTCACAAGGGTCGCGGGCGTGCTGGAGCCTATCCCAGCTATCATCGGGCAGGAGGTGGGGTACAGCCTGAACTGGTTGCCAGCCAATCGCAGGGCACATACAAACAAACCATTCGCACTCACAGTCACACCTACAGGCAATTGAGAGTCTCCAATTAATGCATGTTTTTGGGATGTGGGAGGAAACCCACGCAGGCACGGGGAGAACATGCAAACTCCACACAGGCGGGGCCGGGGATTGAACCCAGGTCCTCAGAACTGTGAGGCTGACGCTCTAACCAGTCGGACACCGTGCCACCTCAATCATCAGTCGTATTTAAAAAATCAATAAATAAATAAAAATTAAGAAAATATTTCACAAATTCTGCCAGGGTATGTAAACTTATGAGCACAATTGTACATATATGCAGTCATATATACCCCTGTCATATTGGAATGAAAGTGTAGTCTACACCTTTTTCATAACCTCTAGGTGGCATACTAGAATACAAGTGTATAACTTTTTCATAACCTGTAGGGGGCGGTGGCATAGTGGAATGAAAGTGTACAGCTTTTTCAAAACCTCTAGATGGCGGCATACATTTATAAAATGTGAAAGTATTTTTCATTTTCTCCTATACCCATGTATAATGCGCACTATTGACTTTTGACAATTTTGGGCGGTAAAGAAAATGTGCATTATACACGACAAATTACGGTATTTGTTTGAAGCAGCCATTTTGGGCGAATTCCAGGCTTTGCACTTTGAGTCGCACCCATTAAACCCACTGTGAGTGCAACCAGTAAAACAGTATCGTGGGCCCAAGAGGTTTCGCCAGCCTGTTGTACTCAGCGTTTATTTGTTCTTTTTAAAAGCATCTCCACGACCCAAACCTAAATCTGTCTAAGGTGTGGCCACCAATGTGATTTCCTCAAACCTGAAAGATGAGTGCTCCTGGCCCATTTGGGCGCAGAAGCGAGCCATGTGTCGCCATCATTCCCTGTGTGGTCACTTGAATGATACCAGAAAAAAATGAAGGGTGATTTAAAAAAAATGTCCCCGCTGCTCAAGCTCCCCATAGATAGCAAAGCCATTACAGTCTATGCCAGATCCAATTAGTGGTGGAGTTTGCACCAGCACCAAGAGTGGACTGCAAGAAAATGGATGCAGAAAAGCGCTTTTTAAAAAAATATATAATAATAATTTTAAATTAAACAAAAATGAAGACTTCTTTATGCTAAAGCGCACACGTGATGGTCAGTCCTATCTCCTAGCGTAGCGTCCATTGAAGTGAAAAGGAGAGATTAGACTTGAGACACAATCCTCCAAGGATATAAAGCTTTTTGTTTCATATTTGACTTAGCTAATGACTCGCTGTAGCTTAAAAAACTTTCCAATTTTCCGCTAGGCTAGCTGCTGAGAGCCCGGCGTTTCACCTTATCCACCTTCTGACGCACCCCGTTTTTCAGTCCTCTTCATAAGTACGACTTAATGTTGTTCCCCCTCAGTTACGCTCTAATGGACCCTTGTCCGACTCTGCTTTTTGTACACCTCGCTAAATATATTTAGGGACACCGCTTTAACAGATGAAATTGTGTCGTTTGAAGGACTACATTTGGACCTTAATCTTCCATTGTTCGTTAAGGCTCAGTTGAAATAAATAAAAATATTACTCCTCATTGCCATCTTGTTGCCAAGGAACTATGTCCAAGTGAATTGAGGTGCTTTATTTTGGAAAAAGTAGTCCTTTGCCACCATCGTGTGGCATCTTGGTGCCAAGGAACTATCTTAAGTGAGTTGAGGAATTTAATTTAGACAAAAATAGCGTTTTCTCATCATCTTGTAGCATCTATTGTAATAATGATAATAATCATTATTATAAATCCTCTAGTATGGGTGTTAATTACTGACGGATTTTCGCTTTTCGCGGCAACGTTTGGTATTAGATTTTGTATTATGTGTATTATCATTATAGCATCAGCCTCGACCTTTTTTGTGCCATGGACGGGTTTCACGCAAGGCAATATTTTGGTGGACTGGCATATACACAGTTGGAAATAAATGATTAAAACTCCAAATCACCATTGCGATGAATGTAGTTGTTGTAATTTGTGCACTTACTTTGCTTCAATGAGCCGGTCCAGTACAATCCCACTTTGGGGTAATGGGAGACAATGACACCAGAATCATTTCAAAAAATTTTCCACCATTGAATTTACCTAGAAACTGTACAATGCAAATAAAAAACAGAATTAGTTTTTCCTCAATTGCTAAGACATGTTTTTTGAACCCATTCGTCAGTTTTCTCTAAACAGTAATCATAAAACCCATACAAACACACACAGTATGTACAGTATGTACTAGGCTAACAAATAGCCAATAATGGAAAAAACTGATGTATTGAAACACACATTTGTGTACAGAACTGTATTGAGTCACAGTGTAAACATATATGCAATGAAAAAACTAATTACCTGTTCATGTGTCTCAATCTTTATCTTTGTCTATGGTGAAATCAGTGAATCTGCTTCGGTTGGGCTCCACTCGCTGCCTTTCCTCTTCCCTCATTGGAAAACCAAGGAAAAGAACATGGTCTACGAAAGTTGCCCGTATTTCACATGAAATACGTAATTGTTCTTTGTCTTATACCCCCTCTCTGGATCACCTCTTACGTCGGCTCTGCCTTTGTTTCTCTGATTATTTCTATCCATAGTGAAAAATCAACAATCAGTGCTGACTGAACTGGCTTAATGTACAACCCCAATTCCAATGAAGTTGGGACGTTGTGTTAAACATAAATAAAAACAGAATACAATGATTGGCAAATCATGTTCAACCTATATTTAATTGAATACACTACAAAGACCAGATATTTAATGTTCAAACCGATAACCTTTATTGTTTTTAGCAAATAATCATTAACTTGGAATTTTTTGGGCTGGGACAGGTGGCAAAAAAGACTGAGAAAGTTGAGGAATGCTCATCAAACACCTATTTGGAACATCCCACAGGTGAACAGGCTAATTGGGAACAGGTGGGTGACATGATTGGTTATAAAAGCAGCTTCCCTGAATTGCTCAGTCATTCACAAGCAAAGATGGGGCGAGGTTCACCTCTTTCTGAACAAGTGTGTGAGAAAATAATACAACCGTTTAAGGACAATGTTCCTTAACGTACAATTTCAAGGAATTTAGGGATTTCTTCATCTACGGTCCATCAAAAGGTTCAGAGAATCTGGAGAAATCACTGCATGTAAGCGGCAAGGCCGAAAACCAATATTGAATGGCCGCGACCTGCATCAAAAACCGACATCAATGTGTAAAGGATATGACCACATGGGTTCAGGAACACTTCAGAAAACCAATGTCAGTAAATACAGTTTGACGCTACATCCGTAAGTGCAACTTGAAACTGTACTATGCAAAGGAAAAGCCATTTATCAACAACTCCCAGAAACGTCGCCGGCATTTCTGAGCCCGAGCTCATCTAAGATGGACTGATGCAAAGTGTAAAAGTGTGCAGTGGTCCGACGAGTCCACATTTCAAATTGTTTTTGGAAATTGTGGACGTCGTGTCCTCCGGGCCAAAGAGCAAAATAACCATCTGGACTGTTATGGACGCAAAGTTCAAAAGCCAGCATCTGTAATGGTATGGGTCTGTGTTAGTGCCAATGGCATGGGTAACTTACACATCTGTGAAGGCACCATTAATGCTGAAAGGTACATACAGGTTTTGGAGAAACATATGCTGCCATCCAAGCAACGTCTTTTTCATGGATGCCCCGCTTATTTCAACAAGACAATGCCAAACCACATTCTGCACATGTTACAACAGTGTGGCTTCATAGTAAAAGAGTGCGGGTACTAGACTGGCCTGCCTGCAGTCCAGACCTGTCTCCCATTGAAAATGTGTGGCGCATTATGAAGCGTTAAATACGACAACAGAGACCCCGGACTGTTGAACAACTGAAGCTGTACATCAAGCAAGAATGGGAAAGAATTCCACCTACAAAGCTTCAACAATTAGTGTCTTCAGTTCCCAAACATTTATTGAATGTTGTTAAAAATCTGTATGTGTGTACGCAACTGTCCGTTTAGCAACAAATTTATTGCGCTCTCTTGACTGTTTCGCCCCCATACTGAAACCTATTATGCCGCCATTACGCCTCGCCTCTGATATGAACATTTGATTGAAACAATTTACAATTGATCGAAATTCCGAATCATCAAAAATGTGATAACTAAGTTTACCACTCATCCTTACCCAGAAAGCCATTGGCCACGCACGTGTGATATGCAGACACACTATATACTGGCTTTCATTTACCCGTCTGCAATCTGTTCACTGTGATATTAATCCATCACACCTGGACACAAACAGAGAGAAGAAGCTGAAGCTCAGAGGTGTTAGTGGGAGGCCAATAAAAGAGCAATTTGTCCTTGTTCCCGCACCCTAGAGGTGGGGGCGTTCAGCTGCTGGAGTCTGTTGTGTGTCAATGTGTATGAGTGTGTGTAGCTTTCAGCATCTATTAAAAAACCTTACTTCGGCCGAATTTGGCAATGACCGGCACGTCTGATGTAGTTTGTCTTGCAGGATGGGCCCCAGAAGAGTTTAATCAATATTTGCGTTTCGTATTCTTTGGGAGGACGCAGACGCAAGCGCACCCGGCATTTATCTTCCTTTAATACATTCAGTCCCGCTTTAATTGCTCTTATAAAAGTGTGCCTGTAATGGAACCCTAGAGGCCGTGTTAGGGTGATCTAATCTTACATTAACAGCCTCTTTTCTATATATTCAGATATATAACACTTTATATTTTTCCAGCAAAGCAATATGAATTAGGGAGTAGCCTGTTAAATAACAAACAACAAATCTGAGAGTGGACAAAGGCTTTTTCACAACACCGGATGGGTTTAAGATATATTGTCGAGCAGAATTGAATTGAACAAAGTAGTCGTCGTTCTTGTGGAAGCACTTCTGGGACTACATGTCACATAATAGTCTCCTGGGGGTTTTAGTGTCGGACTTAATGTGACCTGGCAGAAGGTTGCCCAACAAAACAACTTCCCGTATGTACTGCAGACGTGGGACATTGGCGAAGGTCCGTTTTATATACTGTGACTGGTCTAATCTGGCTCGCAAGCCAAAGAGCTTTCGTGGTACAAGTTCGTCCAACCCCATATACTGAAGGTTGGGTGTAGGAATCTGCTCTTCAGACGGCCATGACATGGTGTTACAAAAGGAATGATTTAACCAATTAATGATGCCCAATTCAGTCACTGATGGTGTAGTGGTACACTCGTCTGACTTTGGTGCAGGCAGCGTGGGTTCAGTTCCCACTCAGTGACGGTGTGAATGTGAGTGCGAATGGTTGTCCCTGTCTATATGTGCCCTGCGACTGACTGGCGACCAGTTCAGGGGTAGTCCGTCTTTCGCCCGAAGTCAGCTGGGATAGGCTCCAGCGTCCCGCGACCCTAACCAGGATAAGCGGTGTTGAAAATGGATGGATGGATGATGCCCAATTCACTCCTGAAGCCAGGATGAAATGAAAAAGATGAAAACACAATTTCTGATAATGAAATAACAGAGGGTTCGCTAACAAATCATTGTGCAGTGTCTTGGGCTTTTTGGGTATAGTAATGTTTACGTTTACTGCTCGCCTCAAATGGCCGCCAGCATTGTGGGATGTGGTGGCCATTTTATGCAAAAAAACAAAGACACCTGAAGCACAGAGCTTATGATGTTTCTGTGGCGCAAGATACGGCACAAAGTTCTGAGCCTTCCGTGGCTCTGCTAAGACTGTTTAAACCGAAAATAGTATGTAACCCGAGGTAATTTTTCTGATGAAAACATATTTTCATACACCAAATTGTTCTTAAACCAGGTCATTCATAAACCGAGGTTTCACTGTATATAAATTATATATACAGTGGAACCTCGTTTTTTTTTTTTTTGCTTTGTTTTTTCAAACATGAATATAACTTTATTCCTGGAGTGTTACAACTTAATTTATACCAAAAAAAAAACCAGCTTTAGTCTTGTAATATTACAACTTTTTCCTTTACAGGCCACGCATGAGAAGCATGCTTCTAGCATGTAAGCAATCTTGAACCCATGTTACATAAATAACTTTGTTCATTAGTTAAATTATTCAACACAAACAAAGCACCTCCACATGTGACTCATCGATCCTATTAGCTAGAATACTGGTCTAAATGACACGGGGTGCGTTCAATGTCTGCCAACAACAGAGGACAGCTCAAACATGAAAAAACAGCGACTAACTTTTCGGCAATTAACAGAGATTTTCAGTGAACAAAAGAGGATAGGAGCTATAAAAAAGACATGAGTATGCAAATTTGCAAATGCAGAACTGTGAATAAGCGGGGCTTCACTGCACTACATTTGAAAGTGGAGAACAAGATGATGAAATGTGTTTTTTGTTGTTTTGTCGCTGCAGCTTCAGCACGGCCTACCAGTGTATCTACTACTCGCCTGAGCACACGGCCAAAGCTCAGGAGGTTCTGAGCAGTGTGAGCCTCCTCCAGCCGCTCATCAGCAGCTTAGCGGACCAACTATTGTACGCCGCTCACGAGCAGTCCTCTCCCGGCCTGAGGGAGGCGCTCAAGAACCTCGCCGATAAGGTGAGGAAACCCATAATAGTCGTCGGTCCATTCGCATATGCACATTGTTTTCCCGTATTATTAAGTAAATTGGACTTTATTCTAATTATATGACTTTTTTTTACTTTATTCACATAACATTATGATAATTTGGGGTGGGGGGGTAAATATGACTATGTTCATACTATGACATTTTCTAAACTAAACTTTATTCTGCTAATATTCTGACTTTTTTTATCAAATAAATATTACTTTGTTCTAATTGCACTAGTAAAACATTTCTTTAGTTTCATATGATTTTTTGTAATATTGTCATATTTTGGGGGACATTCAAAAATCTTGTACATTACAATTGTAATCGTTATATTACAACTTTTTATTCTTGAAAAATAATCAGACTTAAGATTTTTTTAATAAGACTAATCGCAATAATACAAATTTCTTTCTAAAAAAATACAACTTTATTGGTGCACTATTACTACGTTTATCTCAAATATATTTGACTTTAAAAAGGGACTTTAATTATGAAAATAAATGTCATGAGAATTCTTTTCTGAAAATAATACTTTTTTTAAAATAAAAAAATCTGACTCAACATCACACTTTTTCTCCAAAAATACAACTTTATTCATTTAGTGTTATTACTTTTTTTCTCTGGTTTATTAATAATCTGAATATGAAAAAAATATCTTTAAAAGGTAGGATTTTTTTTTTGAGAAAACCACAATTTAATTCTGATAATATCACAAGTGTATTCTTCGAGCATAATGACTCATAATTTCAATGTGTTTTCTCCAAACATAGGATTTTTTTCTTGGAATATTACAACTTGTTTCTGGAATGAATGTGACTTGATGCCGAACTCGCGGTTGATGGGAGCATTGCGCCCGCTGCTGACATCTTTTTTTTTTATCAGCGTAATTAATGAAGGACATCTGCTGCTGTCAGACTGCAGTCTGTTGTGCCAGAGATTGTTTTTAGCCAGCGTGGAAAGGAGCCCAATCAGCCCGCATTAAATGCCGCGCTCGCTTTGCTCTCTTCCCTGATTAGACATGCACGTACCTGCCAAGGAAATGTCTGCCACGGTCAGTGGGCGCCCGCCAGGGGGGCACAGAGATCTCTGATTGGAATCTCAAGAATGTGTGTGTTTGTATGTGTGTGTGTGTGTGTGTCTGTGTGTGTGTGAGTGTGTGTGAGTGTGTCTGTGCGTGCGAGTGTGTGTGTGTGTGTGTGTGTCCATGTGTGATTAGACATCTGCACTATGAATGTTCTTTTCATTTTATTCTTATTATAATTTTATATTTTTACATTAATCTCGTACAACCCCAATTCCAATGAAGTTGGGACGTTGTGTTAAACAAATAAAAACAGAATACAATGATTTGCAAATCATGTTTAGTTGAATACACTAAAAAGAAAATAGATTTAATATTCAAACTGATAAACTTGATTGTTTTTAGCAAATAATCATAAACTTAGAATTGTTCTTTTTTTTTTTAACCAATGATAACTTTATTCTATTTAAATGTATAACTTTTCTTCTTGTAAAAGTACATTTAAATTTTGGGGAAATTACCATATTTTCTTGTACCATTAGCTGTTTTTTATTCTTGTAAACGTACAACTTTAATCTCTTGCTATTCCATTTTCTGTTCATTTTAATCTCTCCCTCGGGCTTTCCAAGTATTTTCGGGGGATAACATCACAATAATAATAATAATAATGTGCTTACTTTGGAGCAACCAGTCAAATTTAGTCTCGCCCCACATATAATTGCCAGCCTGTTTTTCACACTACTTTTCATTCATTTTATCGTTCCCTCTTTTTATCGCGTTAATTTTATTAGGACTGCCTACTTTCTGTATCATCACTCTATTTAAGTTGCCATCGTAGTTTATGTTGAATAAGTCGTGTTGTGTTGGGGAAAAGCTCGAGTGTATGTCATTAAAATGATTGGTCGCGTTCTGAGGCGAATAATGTCTTATGTAATGTAATCTACCCTGCAGGAGGAGATTTCAAGCCTCCTGCTACGTACAAATGTGCTATTTTTATATCAGTTTTTTCTTCTGTTCTGTTCCTGTTTCTCCGCACAGGGGAGTCCACAAAGGCCCCTTTTTCTTCCTCGGTAATCACGCACATGCAGGTAGAGTGAATTGCAGAGTGTCTCCGAGGTGGCGTCTTGTGGGTTTGTGTGTAAAAGCGAAAGAAAAGCACAGAGGAAACGCAAAGTCGCAGTTTAAGCGCTTCCTCGCTCACAAAAAGCTTCTCGCTTTGAGATCCATTTTGAGGACGCATCCTGCGGCGCTGCCAAATGCCACTTTTTTTCTTTTCTTTTTTTTTTTTTACACGGCAGGAGAGCAGTTGTTACATTATCACTCCAATGCACCGGCAACAACAACAACAGTGCGTGCGTCTCTGCGTTAACAGCAGCTGTTTGAAGAGATCACAAAAGCTCCAATTGTTACTTATCCAAAACATAAAAGTATGCTCACGACCACTGTTTATGATAATACTCAGTCACAGTAGTTCTTTTTTTTTTTTAAAGAAAGAATTAAGTTTACATTTTATGAGCGTTCTTCCAAAATATTACAGGAACAAAGTTGTAGTTTTATAACAGAAAGACTGTGAATTGTAATGACCTTGGAGCTTACTGATGAAGGCTTTCTCGTTTGATCAACTGTAATTGGATCGCCGACGACATGACTCAGGAGGGCTTTTATCACTTGCGCCCTGGCGGGAGAGGGGAGGGCTAGTGGCATCGGCGTGTCCTTTATGAACGTCGCTATCAAAGGAGGCACGCTCCTCGGAGATGTCACCTGTCCAAGTAATTGAATCGTTTGTTGTTTGTTTACGCTTACCGGCCAGAATGTCTTCTTTTCAGCAACACTTTTCATCTTCAATTCAAAAGGTTTCTTTAGTTCTAAATTTAGGTGTAGAGTCCCACTATTTCTGGTCTGTTATGTCCCCTGGAGGTGCACAGTCCAGTCACCTCTTCAGTGGAGAGACCAAACAACCCCTATACAAACACATGGCATGATGTTGGATGGCAGCCTCTTTGGGTCCAGAGTCAGCAGTTCACTTGCATCTAAAAAAGAAGGGACATTCCTTTGAGGACAGCAATTTTCAAATTCTGGACAGAGAGGACCACTGGTTTTAAAGGGGTGTGAAAGAAGCCATCTACAACCCCAATTCCAATGAAGGTGGGACGTTGTGTTAAACATAAATAAAAACAGAATACAATGATTTGCAAATCATGTTCAACCTATATTTAATTGAATACACTACAAAGACAAGATATTTAATGTTCAAACTGATCAACTTTATTGTTTTTAGCAAATAATCATTAACTTAGAATTTTATGCTGCAACACGTTCCAAAAAAACTGGGACAGGTGGCAAAAAACACCTGTTTGGAACATCCCACAGGTGAACAGGCTAATTTAACACAACGTCCCAACTTAATTGGAATTGGGGTTATATATATACATATTGTACAGTACTGCCTTAAGATTCGGTTGAGTTATTTTTAATACTATTTAAATATGTCATTACTGTATGCTTTTATAAAGTACAGTCTTACAGAGTGCTACTTTTCTCATTAAAAAAAATATTTTTGTATGTTTTGGGAGGGAAGCTGGAACGGATTAATGGCATTTCCATTCATTTCAATAGGGAAAGATTATTTGAGTTACAAACATGGTCACGGGACGAGTCAAACTCATATCTCAAGACACCACTGTGGTTTTAGCTCTCCCACAGGCTTTGAACACATTTAAAGTTTTTAAAGTATTTGTTAGCATCTGTTCTCACTCACCCGAAAAAATGGGAGACTATCATATAACATCACTTGTAGGAAATGAAAAAGACGCTCGCTCATGCTGTTCTCTAAAAAGAAAGGGGGCATGTTATGCTTAATTCAAGCTGTTTCTTTGTCACTCCCAATGGAAGTTTACTGTAAAACTGACACATAAAATATAATTAAACAATGTATGTTTAAACACCAAAGTATTAAACAAACCATATAATAATGAACATCAGTTAGCTAAATTCTAACATTTAATGCAAAACGCTGTAGACGTGCTAACAGAAATTAATATTGGTGTTACGTTAATTACAAAACTTCAAACAACTGTTTTTTTAACACTGCAGAGCAACACATACAAACAGCAAATAACAATACTCACAGTCATACAGTTAATTCTCTCTGCTCTGTGGGACCAAATAATACTGTAGTTGGTTTGTTGGGGACCTTCTCTGCCTCAACTTCTTCTTGCTCTTATTTTTCTTCACTTATGCTGCATGTCTTCTAGTAGACCTCAGTGCTGTCCGGCATGTTGAAGCACAACGTGGTACTACATTGAAGAATCAGAATCATCTTTATCCATCCATCCATTTTCTGAGCCGCTTCTCCTCACTAGGGTCGCGGGCGTGCTGGAGCCTATCCCAGCTGTCATCGGGCAGGAGGCGGGGTACACCCTGAACTGGTTGCCAGCCAATCGCAGGGCACATACAAACAAACAACCATTTGCACCCACAGTCACGCCTACGGGCAATTTAGAGTCTCCAATTAATGCATGTTTTTGGGATGTGGGAGGAAACCGGAGTGCCCGGAGAAAACCCACGCAGGCACGAGGAGAACATGCAAACATAAAGACATTGACAAAAAAACAGTCACTGAGCAGTGAAGGGTTGCTAGTTATCTGGTAATGACGGTACATTTTTTTTTATTTTTTTTTGACAATTGTGCAAAAAGATGCAGAGTCCTCTAGCAGTTCGAATGACTAATATTGCAATAGTCTGGTGCAGTGACCATTGTGCAAATTCAGAGTTGCCTGTATACTGTCAAAAGTAAATCCATACAAAACGATCGCTTAAAAATGTGCCATTTGGCCCTCTGTAAACAAAGGGGGAGATTGAGAATGTCCTCCTTCATTGCAAGGGAAACTTGCCACTAATGAACCATTTTGACACCAGGCAGGTGAAAGACCGGTTGCTAGGCAAAACGGTCATTCACTGGCCACACCTGGCAACAACAACACTCATGCAAACACCCACCAGAGACATAAATAGGGGGACTCCACACGTAAAATTTAGAACTGAAGACGACTTTTGGATTCAAGGATGAAACGTCTTCAACAAACAAGAGTCCAGTTTATCCTTTGCGGATTACCGTGAGCTGAATGACAGAGAATCTACACGGTCTTCCTTTAAGGCCTCCCTCAATCTCACTCTGTCAGTCCTGCTTCCTCCAATGTTGCCTTTTGGGTGTAGTGGCGCAGTAACGTCGGCTGTGTGTCTCATCCCACCGCCTCTTGTCTCTTACTGGCTGCAGACAGAGCAATTTGTCCACACGCTCAAGGATGAATTGGTCAAGTGCGCCTTGTTGGCACTGCACACCGCCCAGCCCGGCTACGTGTCCAAGAACCAGAAGGGTGGCAACCGAGACCTGAGTCCCATCCGGACGGTGTCGCCCTCGCTCCCTGGTGACGACGAGGCTCCATCGTGCAACAACATAGACGGGACACAGGGCCTGAGGCGAGGCGAAGACTCCATCCCCCACCACAAAGAGTACGACGAGGAGGAATGGGCAAGTGTCTTCTTGTCATATTTAATCTATTCTATTGTTTATATTGTCCTGAGCAGCAACACCATTTCCTGTGTTTCAGTAAATGGGTTACGGGGTTAGGGTCGGGGGTTGTGGTTAAGAATTGATGAGGCGATTAACTTGGTTAGGGCTAGGGGGTTGGGGTGTTCACAATTAACCAGTCACATTAAAACTAGGGATATGCAAGTACCACTACCAGGAATCAGTATCAGGCCGATACCGCCCTTATTTTAAGGTATCTGGTACTCATTAAGGCTGCCGAAACCTGCCCCCAATACATAAGGCAAAAAATAATAATCTGACACCAAGGGAGTCCTCCTCGCCAGTAGTTGGCACCACACTGCAGTGGTTTGACACATCGGCAAATCATCATGCACGTCAGAAGGAAGAAAGGTCTTTCTTCATAATTATCTGGAATCAGTGAGTAGTCAAGAGGGAATAAAAGAAAGAAAAAGGTATCGAACACCCCTAATATAATCTATAATATTTCATTGTTTTTTTTTTTTTATTTGAACTTTACATGTTGTAGGTCACATTAATGGTGGAAAATCTTTATCTTGGTCTCACAATTTTATATTCCAAAAACCTAGAATTTAAAGAGAGGTATGTATCCTTTTCATATCCATTGTATAAATGAATTTGTCTATTTTTTATCGGAACTCCTATAGGAATTTAAAAAAAGATTTATGACGAAGTTTTCATGAGAATAACAACTTGTCGTTTGTGCACAACCGCTTTTCAGTGTTGAATTTTTCTTTTTTGGGAAATATTTTCCTCGAAACTTTGGCCACATGATAAATTTTCTATCTGCCTTGTTGTTTGGAGTGGTGTGGGTTTTCTTCCTGTTGATTTATTGGTTGCTTGGTTAGTGCAGTGAGTGTGCAGTGTGTGATTGTTGGACTCGTGCAGGACAGGGTTTGGGCCAGCGTGGCCAAGCGTCTCAATTGTGTCATCGCCATGGTGGACCAGCTGGCCGACCAGGACGATCGCAGCAAGAAGGAGCGCGGCGGCGAGCAGCAACAACTCGCCGACGTCATCACCTCACACAACCCTGGTAAGTGGACGCCCACTATCGGCAGGAATTAGGGACCGGGCCCCGCCGTGAATAGTGAAAATCCGCGACCGCCATTATAATTGCACTGGGGGAAAAAAATTATATATATATTTAAAAATGTTTACCCCAAAAATTCTTCAGCAAGCGGGGGATATGCCATTGATAAGCGTTTTCCAAGAAAGATGGGGTTACCCCCCAAAAAATTCAAACATTGAAAAGAAGTGAGAAAAAAAAAACATTTTAAATAGGTGAATCCACTTGTGCTGACCCGCAAATACGAAGGGGTCCACTGTACTTGTTTGGAAAATTTTAATATAGTATTATAATTTGGGCCGAAGAACGCAGTGCTAAAATTGTCTTGATTCCGTGTCAATATTTTTGGGAAAATACAGCCCCCAAAACCAGTTTCGCTTAGCGTCATAACATTGGGTAGATATGTTTATCATGAGCAGCCCAACAAAAAAAAAACATGCCTGGAAAGACATAGGAAGACTGCTATTTTGGTATGAATTTGGGCATTTTAGGCTCATTTGTCCATTCCCATATGTGCTTCAAAGGCACACTTGTCCCTGATATTTTTTCTGATTATGACCAATTTTGAGTCTTATATACTGGACAGATGAATAACAATAAATGGTGAAAAATGTGATTTTCATCATTGTGTGTGGGCGCAGCATGGCGGCGAATTCTGATGACGCGCCCCAAAACATGAAACTCTAATTAAAGTTGCGTTTGAAAATTCAAGCCCCAAAGACAGCTTCACTTGGCAACAGGAAATGTGGTAGGAATGTCTGTCATGAGTAGACCCACAAAACAATTTCAGAAAATCCTGGAAGGTCCTGAAGATGCACAGGAAGTCTGCCATTTTGCTTTGAAGCAGATGTTTTCGGATTATTGGGATCAGGCGTCCTTCACAAGTAAATTCCTCATAGCTCTTCCTGGAGTACCGTCTGTTTGTGACCAAACTGGAACCAAGTATAATAGACAGTTGGATGGCGCTAAATTACACAACATTTTACCTTTTGTGTGGGCGCAGCATGGCAGTGAGTTTGAGGACTCACCATGAAACACAAAACTATAATAAGTCAGCGCCACAAGGTGAGAGCTTGCCTAAAATAATGCCTTGTGCGTGATAAAGCTCCCGTCATGAAGGGATTCATCGGCAGCTCCTACTGGTAGAAATGCATTTTGGGAGTTTTTAGTCTCAATCTTCTTCTTCTTCTTTTCCTTTCGGCTTGTCCCGTTAGGGGTCGCCACAGCGCGTCATCCTTTTCCATGTAAGCGTATCTCCTGCATCCTCTCGAACACCAACTGCAATCATGTCTTCCCTCACGACATCCATCAACCTTCTCTTTGGTCTTCCTCTAGCTCTCTTGCCTGGCAGCTCCATCCTCATCATCCTTCTACCAATATACTCACTATTTCTCCTCTGGACGTGTCCAAACCATTGAAGTCTGCTCTCTCTAACTTTGTCTCCAAAACATCGAACCTTGGCTGTCCCTCTGATGAGCTCATTTCTAATTTTATCCAACCTGGTCACTCCGAGAGCGAACCTCAACATCTTCATTTCCGCCACCTCCACCTCCGCTTCCTGTTGTCTCTTCAGTGCGACTGTCTCTAATCCATACATCATGACTGGCCTCACCACTGTTTTATAAACTTTGCCCTTCATCCGAGCAGAGACTCTTCTGTCACATAACACACCTGACACCTTCCTCCACCCGTTCCAACCTGCTTGGACCCGTTTCTTCACTTCCTGACCACACTCACCATTGCTCTGGACGGTTGACCCCAAGTATTTAAAGTCCTCCACCCTTGCTATCTCTTCTCCCTGTAGCCTCATTCTTCCCCCACCACCCCTCTCATTCATGCACATATATTCTGTTTTACTTCGGCTAGTTTTTAGTCTCAATACGAAATTTAATTTAGCGTTGCTATCTGTCTAGTATACTTGGTTCAAATTTTGGTTGTAATTGTACAAGGAATCCAGAAGTAGTCTTTTGACCCTTGGCAATGACTGCTTGATACTATGTCAGGCTTCCTGTGTCAATTAGGGCATGGCGTTTTCAGACTTTTTTTTTTTTTTGTGGAGCTACTCAGCATGGACATGCCTACATAATTTCATTTTGCTAAGTGAAACTGGCTTCAGCCTCCAAAAAAATAACAATTTGCGCAGTACAGTGTTTGACTTGTGACTCTGATTCGCTCTGCTTTTACCGTCCGTTGACTTGCTGCCAGATTTTGACCACGCAGGCCTCTGTAGACCTAGCTCAACCTCTACTGAGATCTCCAGAGTGGCTGCTCACTGTGTGTGTGTGTTTGTGTGTCCGTGTGCGGCAAGCGAGGGGACAGCATTGATTCAACACTGCCCCCTGTTGACGACTAAGGGAATTATACAAACAAGCTTCGTCTGCAAACCGAAAATTTTGAATCTCGCTTGTAACCACAATGTTATAATAAATCATGAAGACAATAGAAAGCATTTGTGATTTATTGTAAAACAACACAATGTTATCATTAAAACAGAGATCAGCATAATTTTAAACTTTAATAACTCATTGCTTGGCAGGGTCCACAGAGCTCCTTTGTTGTCAAGAAAGTAATATTAGGGCCATGCTGAAAATAGAAAACAATTATTTGCAACATTGGTTTTATGCGAAAAAAAAGTTTTTACAAAAAAATAAGATATAATACGATATTTTTGTTGTAGTTTATGTGCAAGTATGAAGTCAAAGTTTTACACAAATTTAAAAAAGAATATTACAAGAATTTTGGAGGAATATTGTTGTAATATTGTGAGAATAAATAAAAGGAATGGAAATTCTTATACTACAATAATGAAAAGTCAGAATATTAAAAGAATGAATGATGTCATTATACAACCCTAATTCCAATGAAGTTGGGACGTTGTGTTAAACATAAATAAAAACAGAATACAATGATTTGCAAATCATGTTTAACCTATATTTAATTGCATACACTACAACTGATAAACATTATTGTTTTTAGCAAATAATCATTAACTTAGTCCAGACCTGTCTCCTATTGAAAATGTGTTGCGCATTATGAAACGTAAAATACGACAACGGAGACCCCGGACTGTTGAACAGCTGAAGCTGTACATCAAGCAAGAAGAGGAAAGAATTCCTCCGACAAAGTTTCAACAATTAGTGTCCTCAGTTCCCAAACGTTTATTGAATGTTGTGAAAAGAAAAGGTGATGTAACACAGTGGTAAACATGACCCTGTCCCAGCTTTTTTGGAACATGTTACAGCCATAAAATTCCAAGTTAATGATTATTTGCTAAAAACAGTCAAGTTTATTTGTTTGAACATTAAATATCTTGTCATTGTAGTCTATTCAATTAAATATAGGTTGAACATGATTTGCAAATCATTGTATTCTGTTTTTATGTTTAACACAACGTCCCAACTTCATTGCAATTGGGGTTGTATATGAATAATGTTGTCATTTTACCTAGAAACAATGTGGCCTATTACAAGAATAAAGTTGTCATAAAATTTTTTTTTTTTTTTAAGAATATTCCAAATTTTACAAGAAAAAGGTGATTTTTACAATTAATTTTTTTTAAAAACATATATATTCCAAGAGTGAATTGTTAAAAAATGTTTTTTTTAATTGTAGTCAATATATTATGAAAATTAAGTTGTCATTAAATGTTATTCAAAAATAGTCTTAGTTTTACAAGAAGAGAGTTGCTTATTAAAAGGATAAAGTCGTTCCAGGACAACGGAGGTGTCGAAACTATGGCCCGGAGCCTTTTCGTACAATGGGCGGCTCCATCTTATTGTGCGTGCGCAAACTTGATTCAGGAAGACGGCAGCAAAATAGACTTGTTGGCAGGGAGTATGAAAAAGAGTATGGAAGCAGAGTGAAAAAGAGCAGAAGGCGAGAGAAAGGCAGCCAGTTTTCATTCAAACTACAGAAGGTATCGACCTTTTTCATGGTTACGGATGTGCGTAACTGTCAACAGCAAGAGCCAAGCGCTATTATACTGTACATAGCACTGCTGTCGGCGGCACGGTGGTCGACTGGTGAGCACATCTGCCTCACAGTTCTGAAGACCGGGGTTCAAATCCCGGCCTCGCCTGTGTGGATTTTGCATGTTCTCCCTGTGCCTCTGTGCGTTTTCTCCGGGTACCTCCCACATGCCAAAAACATGTGTGGTAGGTTGATTGAAGATTCTAAATTGCCCGTAGGTGTGAATGTGAGAGCGATTGGTTGTTTGTTTCTATGTGCCCTGCGATTGGCTGGCGACCGGTTCAGGGTGTACCCCGCCTCTCACCCGAAGATAGCTGGGATAGGCTCCAGCACGCCCGCGACCCTAGTGAGCATAAGCGGTACAGAAAATGGATGAATGGATGGAGGGATAGCACTGCTGTCACTGTCAGTGACTGGCAAAGAGAATGTAGTGGAGAGAAAGTAAAGAGTGACACTTAATCAGGATGACTGTTTGGGCCAACCACGTCGGACCGGCATCTTCCCCCACCATCTGATCCAACTTACCACCAGGTGGTGATCAGTTGACAGCTCCGCCCCTCTCTTCCCCCGAGTGTCCAAGACATGCGGCCGCAAGTCCGATGACACGACCACAAAGTCGATCAACGAACTGCGACCTAGGGTGTCCTGGTGCCAAGTGCATGTGTGGACACCTTTATGCTTGAACATGGTGTTCGTTATGGACAATCCATGATGAGCACAGAAGTCCAATAACAGAACACTGCTCGGGTTCTGATCGGGGTGGCCGTTCCTCCCAATCACGCCCTTCCAGGTCTCACTGCCATTGCTCACGTGAGCATTGAAGTCCCCCAACAGAACGATGGAGTCCCCAGCGGGAGCGTTCTCCAGCACCTCCCTCCAAGGACACCAAACAGGGTGGGTACTCTGAACTGCTGTTTGGTGCATAGGCACAAACAACAGTCGGGACCCGTCCCCCCACCCGAAGGTGGAGGGAGGCTGCCATCTCGTCCACCGGGGTGAACCCCAACGTACAGGCGCCGAGCCGGGGGGCAATAAGTATACCCACATTTGCTCGGCGCCTGTCACCGTGAGCAACTCCAGAGTGGAAGAGAGTCCAACCCCTCTCAAGAGGACTGGTACCAGAGCCCAAGTTGTGTGTGGAGGCAAGTCCGACTATATCTGGGGAGACATTTAAATATTATTATTATTATACACTGTATATTATTGTTTTTATTATCTCGATCAGTTACACAGTTGATACCCATGTGGTGCGAGATGGTGAATGCACACTGCTGATGGTGAATGCACACTGCTGATGTCATTTGCTTTTCATTCAGTCTTGTTTCCTACACGTTGTGTCCTTTCCGCTGAGGCAATTTCATGGTTTAATGACCCGCCGTTAACTGTAAATCATCTATTATGCATTCTGATGCGGTATAAAAAGTTGCCCTTGAAACGCAAAATGTCCTAGAAAACGGAAAGAGATCCGTGCTATCTGTGCCAGTGGGTCAACGCGGAAGACTGAGAGTAAACGTTAAGCTCGTAAGAGTTCTTCTTTGTTTTTCCCATGTTGGCAAAGCAGGTGACTGGCGGGAGCAGCTGTGCCCCCTAGTGGCCAGGTTGAAGGAGTGCGTGACACAGGTGGTGGACAAGGCCAAGAGAGCCGTCACCTTTGTGCTCCTGCAGGAAGCCGCCTGCAGCATCCCGCAGGGATTCCTGCTTCAGCAGAGGAGAGACGTCGTCTTCAGTCAGGCTGTAAGTCAAAAAAACGTCAACAATAGCAATAATAATCATCACAAAAATACTACTCCCAATCATAATAATAATAAACATTAAGCGGGAGAAAATGATGGAGGGATAAATACAAATATTTAATCATGAATAAAAATCAACAAAATATGAATAACGTAAAATACTAAATAATGATAAAATAATTTATTTAAATTTGATTGCAGGCCATGTGGTGTGTGGAAAATGGATGGAAACAGGGATGACAATCACATCAAATATGAATGAAGTAATTGAACAGTAAAGAATAATCATGTAATAAATGTAAATTACAATGAAATAAAATTAATGAATTGAATTAGATGTGAATAAAATGAAATGCATGTGTGTTGAATTCAGATGAATACAACTTAACAAAATAGGAAAACAAATACATTGGTGGGAATTTACTTAAAATTAAACATGGATAAAACAGAAATAAAGAGCATGTAAATTGAATGAAATTTGAATGAAATTTTATTTCATTCAAATGTAATTAGTTAATGTACATTAAACTTGATGAAACATGAAATGAAATATAATGGGTGAAAATTAAATTTAACATGAATAAAATAATTTTCCTTAGTATTAATGTAAATTCAATTAAATCAGACACGCATGAAATAAAATTTATGTAAATTAAATATGAGTAAAATAAACAGAAAAAAGTGAATAACATAGATATGAATAAAATAAAAAATCCATCCATTTTCTGAGCCGCTTATCCTCACTAGGGTCGCGGGCGTGCTGGAGCCCATCCCAGCTGTCATCGGGCAGGAGGCGGGGTACACCCTGAACTGGTTGCCAGCCAATTGCAGGGCACATACAAACAAAAAATAAAAAATATCAAATAAAATACAATGGATCCAAATCATAAAGAACAGGATAATCCTCCACATATGTGTAATTAAATTAAATTAAACTTAAAAATAAAATAAACAATACACTACATTAATAATTTATTGTAATAAAACTGAATTATACGTCAATAAGAAACTAAATTAAACTTAAATAGCAGTTTATCAAACGTGAATACAACTGTATTTGAATGGAATTACAAATGTTAGATTTTATCATACCATGATAATCAGTAGAAATGGATGTATATTAAATTAAAAATGAATAAAAACCAAATGGATTGGAATGAAATGAGCTGATCAGTCGCCTTGAAGTCGTTCTTCTTGGGCCGATGAGGCGCGCGCACGCTCCTTTGGTCATGCAGGGGGCGTCGTGCATTTTATCTCTTTCGTAGTTTACTGCAAGGTCAATGTGAGACTGACTATAATCTCAACCATATCCAGTAGTGAATTTTATTGTAATACACTACTAAGTCATTTAATTATTGCTTTATAGCCTCTTGCAAACAGTTGCCATTCACTCGAGCACGCTAATTACCCAGTATGCCCATTGCATAACAAAGGGATAATGGTTGAATAAACACTAAGGAACATTGAACTCATCACCACTCAAGCTGTAAAAGCTAAGTTTATTGGCGTGTGCGTTCTCAGCAACACACGGCCTACTTGTTGAAGGTAAGGACGCCCCACACTGTTTTGGTGACACACAATTCAAGTGTGAGTACTTTTGCCACCTCTAAAATAGCATTTGTGTGTTCCTGTTGGTCACCTTCATGCAGACATGTTGCAGTTGCAGAATGAGAGAGTGCGAGTGCGTTTGCATGCGTGCGTGTGTGTGAGTTATTGTGAGAGTGAGAGTGCGAGAGCGAGTGCGAGTGTACCTCCACTCGGGATGGCGCGTAAGATTGCAGGCAGCTAGCCACCTTGCTTTCAACTCAAAGGCTAACGGAAAAACGAGCACTCTGGCTCCTTTGACTGTGTATGGATGCAAACATGCTGAATAATGAGGGAGCTTTTATGAACATCATTTCATTAAAATGTGTGTGCGTTTGTGCGTACCAGTTGGCAGTGTTGGCGTGCGGTTTCGTCATGCGCCTGTACGCAGGAATTCAGGACAAAGGCTTCCTGAGGCAGCTCCACCTGGTCGGCCTGGTGGCCCAGTTTGAAAGCCTGCTCAGCACCTACAGTGAGTTCGCCAGTTTGGAACCGCAAATAAGCCAATTACAATGTAGGAGTACAGTACAGTACGATAGTGGGTTTTTGTGTGGATACGTTGCGCTAACGTCAGCGTGGCAACCGTCCCAAGGCGAAGAGATCGGCATGCTGGAGGACATGGAGGTGGGCGTGGCGGACCTCCAGAGGGTGGTGTTCAAGGTGACCCGGGCCCAGACGGAGCACCTCAGTGACCTTCAGCCTGTAGTGCGAGGCAGACGGTGAGACTTCAGCGCATCAGTCACGACAGTGGGCATTTATTTGAAAGTTGCTTCCTTTTATATGTATGAGTATTGATGTCACAGTTGCACCTCAGTCACTACAGTGGACATTTATTGGAAGGTTGCGTTTTTTTCTGTATGCATTTGTTGTGATGTCAAAGTTATCCATCAATCAATTATTTTAAAGTTGCTTTCTTCTATTTGCATGAGTCATGATGTCGAAGGTTGCACATCAGTGACGACAGTGGATATTTATTCAAAAGCAGTTTATTTCTATGTGCATAAATCGTGATGTCAAAATTGCACATTGGTCACTGCAGCGGGCATTCAAAAGCTGTTCTCTTATGTGTGCAAGAGTCTTTATGTCAACGTTGTGCATCAGTTACTAAAGTAAACATTTATTCTGGAGCAGTTCTACGTGAATGAGTTGTGTCAAAGTTGGACATGAATGACTACAGTGGACTTTTTTTTTTCCAAAAACAGTTTCTTTCTATGTCCCTAAAGCTTGATGTTAAAGTTGGCCATCAGTCACTGCAATAGGCAACTATTTGAATGCTGTTTCCTTCTATATGCATGAGTCTAAAAGTCAACGTTGCACATCAGTCACTACAGTGGACATTGAAAAGCTGTTTTCTCCTGTGTGCGAGAGTCTCGGTGTCAGAGTTGGGCATCAGTGGACCTTTACAGTATTCAAAAGCTGTTTCCTTCTGTATGCATGAATCTTTATGTCAAAGTGGGCATCAGTCACTACAGTGGGCAGCTATTCGTAAAGTTGTTTCTTTCAGTGTGTGTAAAGCTTGATGTCAAAGTTGCACATCAGTCGCTACAGTGGACATTTATTTGAAAGTTGCTTTCTTCTACAGTATATGCATGAATCTTGATGACAAAATGGTACAACAATCACTACAGTGTGGACATATATCTTTGCTCAGGAACCACTTCACTGTGGAGGTCCCACTGCCAGGCACCGCCTTCCAGAACATGCCAGAGGAAATCAAGGAAGGCCGACCTCTGCGCGTGTTTCCGGTACTCTTTAACGTGGGCGTCAACGAGCAGCAAACCC
The DNA here is from genome assembly GCF_024500275.1 of Phycodurus eques. Classification (NCBI taxonomy): domain Eukaryota; kingdom Metazoa; phylum Chordata; class Actinopteri; order Syngnathiformes; family Syngnathidae; genus Phycodurus; species Phycodurus eques. The sequence continues at coordinate 23,426,842 of NC_084530.1, forward strand.
TTGCTGAAAGGTCAGCGCCGATCACACTTTGGGCTTCTCGAATGTTTTGGGTGCAGGGACTACTGACAAGGGAGAAGTTTTTCCAAGGACCTACTCATAATCCTAACACCAATTAAACATAACTGCCATGGTACCCCTAAATCCCATAGGAATTAAAAAAAAATAACAAATAAAAAAAGTTGTATTTTGCCAGGATAAAGTTGATATTGTGATATTAAAGTCAAAGTCATATTTCAATTGGTGGAATTCAAAAATACAACTTTATCCTTGTACTAGTACATCTATAATTCTAGATTTATATTATATTATATTATATTATATTATATTATATTATATTATATTATATTATATTATATTATATTAGCAGCACGGTGGACGACTGGTTAGTGCGTCTGCGTCACAGTTCTGAGGACCGGGTTTCAAATCCCGGCCCCGCCTGTGTGGAGTTTGCATGTTCTCCCCGTGCCTGCTTGGGTTTTCTCCGGCCACTCCGCTTTCCTCCCACATCCCAAAAACATGCATGCAGACTCTAAATTGCCCGTAGGTATGAATGTGAGTGCGGATGGTTGTTTGTTTTTATGTGCCCTGCGATTGGCTGGCAACCAGTTAAGGGTGTACCCTCCCTCCTGCCCGAAGATAGCTGGGATAGGCTCCAGTACTCCCACGACCCTTGTGAGGATGAGCGGCTCGGAAAATGGATGGATATATTATATTATATACTGTATAGAGCGCTGGTCTGGAAAAAATTAAGAACAAGGCAAAATTATCCTTTTCTATGATTTTGCTATTTCTAGGTATATGTTTGAGAAAAAATTATATTTTTGTTTTGTTTTTCTATGACCCATTCACAACTCTCAAATTCCAAATATAAATATTGTCAATTCCATGATTTATTTGCAGAAAGATTTAAATTGTAAAAATACCAAAAAGGGTCCTGTGATTTATTTATTTATTTATTTTTAATTGGTGCGGCTGTCCCCATATCTAAACGGGTTAGGGTTAGGGCTAACCATTTTGAACTTACTGCCAAATATCAATACAAGTACCAATGTGCTTACTAAAAAATGTCATTTTTCTTTGTCTGTAGATTCTCAGCCATCCAGGTCATGGCAATCCTCTTGATTTTAAATTAGTTTTTTTAATTATTATTATTTATTTATTTATTTTTCATTTCAAAATGAGCTTAGGCAATTGTGTTATTAGGATAATGATATGTAGTTATGCACTTTTTTAAAAATTATATCACATCTTAATTTATTGCAAATTATTTTGCGCACCCCCAAGCTATGGCTCGAGGACCCCAGTTTGAGAACCACTGTTAAAAACCATAAACAGTGTCACATAAACGGCTTCCACTTCCTCCACAGATTTGGAGATATTTCCCTTCAGGAGAGGATCAACCAGAAGAACTTTGAGACGCTGGAGTGTTATTACAAAACACTGAGCGAAAAGGTGCCACGTGAATGTAAGTTGACCCAGTCCTTAGCCCCTTTTCGACTGCAGGAACCTTTTCAGGAACTTCCCTGTCTATCCTAATAGTTTTAAGTTCCCCCTTGTTTTTCTACCGAAAAATTACACCAGTACAAAACGTTCCTCCAGGCTCCTTTTAAAACCACATGGGCATCAGGACCCTTTTGTGCGAGGAATTCAAAGTTCCTCGGCTTGTTGGTGCAAAGGGGGCTATTATCACCAAGGTGTGGTTAGACCACGAGAGAGTCTCATTCTCACTGCTTTTTTCTCCCGTGCTGTGTAAACCAGGTCTACCGTGTTTTCAAAGCCAGACTGACATCAAGGAACTACTTGAAACCCTGGGCCAGAATGTAGTCACGAAGCGGAGGAAGAACGTCGAGATTCTCTGGAGCGCCGCGGCGGTGAGCACTGACCGTCTTGCTCCGCCTTCGGGGAACATAAATTTCTCACTCGGTCGTAAACAAAATCCCCTCTGAGTTCCATGAACCACGCGTCTGGAATTCAATCCGAAAAAAAATATGTATGAGTGTGGAATGGTTTGCATACAATCTCTAATACTGGCTCCTATAGTCCAGCGTCAGTAGTTGCACGAAACTGCAGTGAAAGCATCATTTGAATACTAACATTATTGCATTGGTCTTAAAATGTACATATAACATATAATATGTAATAACATGATATATTTCCCATTCCGTATTGGTACATTTACAGGTTTTGCCCTCTGTTATTAGTCGAAAAACTGGAATGTGTTCCCCAAAAATGCTGGTGCCAAGGAACTATGTTTAAGTAAGTTGAGAAGCTTAATTTAGACAAAAGTAGTGCTTTGCTGCCTTTCTTGTGGCATCTTGGTGCCAAGGAAGTAGGTTGAAGTGAGTTAAGGAGCTTCATTTAGACAAAAAAAGTAGTGCTTTGCCGCTATCTTGGTGCCAAGGAAGTACGTTGACATGAGTTGAGGAGCTTTAGTTGACAAAAGTAGTACTTTGCCGGCATCTTGGTGCCAAGGAACAATGTTGAAGTGAGTTGAGGAGTTGCATTGAGACAAAGGCCGTACTTTACCGGCGTCCTGTGGTATCTTGCTGCCAAGGAACTACCAGGACAGGTTGTTTTTTATTCCCTCATTATCCCATTTACAAGGCGCAGATAGAAGGTCTAGAGTTCATGTGTGCTATTTGGATTTGGAATCTGTTGCTGTCAACTCTCAACATGAGATCTAAAGAGCCGTCACTATCAGTGAAGCAAGCCATGATTTCATGTTTTATCTCATCTACGAATGACTTGGCCTAGATGTCTGTTTTTAAAAAAAACGATAAAAAATCAAAGCTAGCCCTTGAGCTCGAAAGTTAACCCATCCCTGGTTTCATTATTGAACTCAATGGTCTTTTTTCCTGATATCCAGATTTGCCGACGTCTGAACGGCATCAGGTTCACCAGCTGCAAAAGTGCCAAAGACCGAACGTCCATGTCCGTCACGCTGGAGCAGTGCGCCCTGCTGCGTGACGAACACCAGCTCAGCAAGGACTTCTTCATTCGCGCGCTGGACTGTATGCGAAGGTAAGGCGTTAAAACACATCAAGTTTCATGTTCCCCATTACTGCTGTTGTAAACCTATGGGATCAGACGCTATTAAAGGGTCATTTCATCTAAATGAGCTTATGCACAGGTTTGAAGATGCTGTTTTCCCAGGATTGGGGCCATTTCCAAACTACATGAAATAATGATTCAATCAAAATGTATTGGACATAAAAGTTAAATACAACGGAACTGAATTTAACAAATTTACTGTATTGAATTAAAAAAAAAAACTTGTGTGTCACTGTAAAATTATGCACAGTATGAACATTTACCACAACGAGTGGTACGCGTACTACATTTTGAGAATCAATGTACTGGACGTTGTGGGTTTTCATCATAGGGTGTACATTACATGAGAATTTACATTCAAAACTTGCACCTCAACCATACTTTTCTTCAGTCACTTTCTTATGAACAAACTTAAGAAAAAAAACATACATACTAATTGCTGAATAGGGCTTATTGTTTTCTTTGTAACAACCCATTATGAGACTATTATCCTCAGTACACTAATTACAATCATTTGACATTGTCACACCACTTTTTTTAGGTCTTAAGCCTCAGCAGTTCCTCAAAATGTCAGTAAACTGAGTGGCGATCATTTTAACGTGAAGACTGATAAAAAGGGTTCCGTTTTGGACATTCATTCACATGAGAACAAGATTTCGTATAGGCCCTCAAAGAGACTTTTCTACGTAGTGGCCTGGCATGCAGCGTTCCTGGAGATCTTGTTAAACTTTTTCCCGTTATTATGTGGTAGCCATCATGTAAGCAACTATATACGGTGGTACCTTGACTCACTGGGTCGATATTTTGCTATGTGTTGCGAGTCCGAATTTGCGGTATGAGCAATGTTCAGACATGCCACCGCGAGCTGGCGGCACAGAATGCCACAACACCTCAGTACCCCGCGTCTCACTCACAATTTCAGATACGAGTAAAATGGGTTACGAACTTAGTCACAGAATGAATGAAATTTTTAAATCAAGGTACCACTGTAGTTAAAACTCCATTTATGGTGAAAATAAACTTACATTTCTTTAGCTGAACTGACCCTTTAACATGAGTTGTGCCGTGCTTTTTGTGTGCATGCACCCCACCCTGCTTGTTACGTTCCACCATCACCACACACACACACATGCGTGTTTCCATCAATACAACACCCAACAACATTGCAATGTCCTCACTGTTATGACTGTTTAGGCTCATCAAAAGTTGCAAAATGTGTCTACCGCGTATGTACTGTAAATATGCAAACATAGAGATAAGACATATCAAAACAAAGATGTTAGTTTTGATTTTCAACCATAATACTCTTGTGTTGATGTATGCTCGGCATGTTGGAACGCGCTTCAACCCAACACGTGGCTGGCATGCTTTCCGGTATGCTGACAAGACTTTTAAAAACAAACACAGAGGACACCATAATATTAAAGTAGGTTAGTGACTAAGACCTGCTCGACTGGTTGGCATGTAGCCGTGCAGGGGATCCACAACCGAACGCAGATTCGGCAACACGTGTGCGCTCAAATGGAACTAATTGGTGGGTAGGCAGGTGCACAGGGTGTGGTTACAGTAAGACATTTTTTGTCCCAGGGTTAGAATGTTCAGAATGACCAAGAACTACTTCTAAAACATTTCTAGGTTTACTTTAGGTCCAGAAAGGATGTTCTTAATAGTTTGAAGTTGAGGGTGCAAAAGCAAAATCCTCCAGAGCAGTGGTCCCCATCCATCGTTCCATGGACCGGTACTGCATATGCACAGTTGTAGTTCATTATTGCAGTTGATGATGGATCACGGATGCAAATGGCGAGACAACGATCTCGGCGTAACGAGGCGTCCGATAGCCGAGTCCGAAGAGCTGCACGGATATTCATGGCACCGCCACAACCGAAACCAGAGAGGAGGTGACCGTGGCAGAATGAATGGCAGAAAGTTGAGCAGGATCCAACACAGCGTGGCAGATGATAGGGCTAGCCGGCTAGCTAGAAAGGAGGCAGCTGGTTGCAGGCAGCGCGGATTTACGGCTCCGACAGCCGCAAAACCAACCAAGGTTCCACCTTTGGCCACGGAACCGCGAGGGATGCTGGTTAAAGTAAGCCATTTTAAACTTAAAAATTAAAACATTTCCGGTGGGAGATGCGGCAGCCAAAACGCGCCAGCGTACTCTTTTTTTACTCTTTTCAATAGATAGTTTTCTCAGGATCACATTGGATTTTTCATTTGTTGGACTATGACTTATATTTATTTTGAAATAGTACAAGGAGTAACGATTCGATTCTGATGTCATTCGTTACAGTCAGCACGAATAACGAATCGGGATTTAGACGCCGATTCCGAGCCCGAGTAGGTAGGTAGGTAGGTAGATGTACTGTACGTAGGTAGGCACAGTATGTGCTGTCGGTAGGTACATGTGTAGGAAGGAAGGTGGGTATATCGAGGTAGGTAGGACAGTGCGTGGTCAGGTAAGTAGGCAGGTTAGTTGATCGTGTAGGTTGGTAGCTAGGTGCATCCCGCACGCCGCCTTCCTCCATCCATGACATTTCTACCACCCTCCATGCCTCGTCCTTGGCTGCCTCTCTTGCCTGTTGTCTTCATCTTCACGGGCTAAAAGTCTCTCACTAACCTGCCTTGTTTGGCTCTTTCTCTCTGCCCGCGAATGGGCGGGGGCGTCCTTCCGTCCCTCCCTCAGTCGGCTGTCCCACGCAGAGTTGGGGTGCTGGGAGGACCCCGAGGCGGGCGCGGCGGCGGAGAGCAAACCGACGTCGCGTCACTTTTACCCCATCGCCCTGCTGCTCGTCAGCTCCCACCTGCTGGTCGTCTGGCTCATTTTAAGTCTGGTTTTTCTGCTGGCAAAGTATCAATAAAGCGGCTGACAACTACCACGCCTTCACTCGCTGTCTTCTGCGTCTGTGCTCACCCTTATTCTAACTCTTCTTACCACTCAAACACACACACCACTGAATCGTGTTTTTCAGTATATTATGTGGGAGCATTTCATGAGTGTCTGAGCAAAAAAATTCACAGCAGTGTGTATGAGTGAAAACATTTTGAGCAGTGTGTGAGAGCATTTCAGTAGTACATGTGAGTGTTTGAGTATTATGTATGAGAGAAGATTAGATACTCCACCTCGCAGTAGCAGCCCGGCTAACCGACGCGCCTACGTGGCGTAGCGGCCATTTTACCATGGGCGACGTTCCCATTCAAGGCAATGCATGGACATTGAAATTAAGTTGTCACTTGCTCATTTCTCGACTGATTTTAATGAGGTCTACTTTTTTTGTCGACTCCAAAGCGTGTGATATCAATACAGAACAGAAAGGAGAAGAAAAAAAAGCCCCCCAAAATATTTTTAACTGTGAAAGGTTATTCCCACTTGTTGTGATTGTACGGTATTGTGTGAAACCGTATGCAACACAATGTGCAGGCATCCTTGTTCTTTCACGCTGACAGATTTAGCTAAGCGTCGCCCTAGACAAAAGTAGCTCAAAAGTACTAATGTTCAATTTCTATGCTGCTATTGGCATGTAACCATGGCTAACTCTGGCCAAAACAAATTTTTAGCTTACCTACATTACCTTAGCGTAGCTTCAATAGCAGTGATGCTATTGTTAGCATTTGTTGATTGGAGTCCAGTGACACTGCAAAAAAAAAACAAATTTAAAATACAACGAAGGATAAAGCAATCATTTCCATAGCCTATAATTTGACGTCCTTTTCCCATCAAGCAGAGTTAACAGAATCAGCGGCCTCCTATTTCGGGAAAGTCAGTTTAAAGGTTTCAGAAGCCGAGCCACATTGTAGGAGACAATTAATTTTTGAAGACGCGACAAACAAGGGCAGTGTTCTAAACACACTTGGTGTTTGGGAAATGTGGGACATTGGTGACACAAGTTTTCATAACCAAATTGGACTTTGTTCTTGTACAATCAACTCATGTTAGCGCCACACCCTCAAGATCACGCGCTACACTACTTGACACTCGCTCTCTCACTGTGGACAAAGGAAATAATATGACGTTACTCAAAATATTTAATGAGCATCTGATGAATGTAGGCGGCACGGTGAGCGACTGGTTAGCACATCTGCCTCACAGTTCTGAGGACCGGGGTTCAAATCCCGGCCCCGCCCGTGTGGAGTTTGCATGTTCTCCCCGTGCCCACGTGTGTTTTCTCCGGGTACTCCGGTTTAGCTGGGATAGGCTCCAGCACGCCCGCGAACCGAGTGAGGATAAGCGGTACAGAAAATGGATGGATGGATGATGAATGTACAGGTATTCAATTTGAAATGTTTTCATTTTGCAGGACAATTTCAGAAGAAAATTATTAAACATTTTCCTATGTAGTTTGGGGGATTTTTCACCCCCCAAAACATCTATTATCATTATATTTTATAGAGCCCTATATTATTGTGTTACTTTATATTGTATTTCGTTAACAGCTTCATTTTTGTTATAAAATAAATATTATATATGAAAATTATTGTTTTAGTTTATTAACAGTTTCAAAACAAAATATGTAATTACCATTATGTTCACAGCAGTTGGCATAGCAGTATATTATTTTTTTATTTAGGTATGAGTTTATTTATCAAATTAAATGTGTAATAAACATAAAATATGTAATTATTAAGATTATTTTGCTCTCAATTAAATCTGTAATATTATATTCATTGCAATAATAGCAGCAAATTATTTTCATTATATTGCAGTAAAACTATTTATATATGAGGTTTTTATTTTAATTTAGAATTAAATATAGTTCGTATTCAGTGATCATCTAATAAATGTGTTTATTCTAAACAGCAATAGAATCTTTGTGCCACTTCAGCAGTTTACAGCCTTTTTAATGCGCCGCGCTCTGCAGAAAAATATTGTACTTTTTTGTAGTTAAAAAAGTCATTAATTGTCATTATGTTTAAATAAATTGTGTATTATTTTCTTAAGTGTATTTCACTATAACTATTTTTATTATGAAGTTAATTTGAAGTATACTGCAGTGCTTGATAATATTTGTTTTACTCTTGCAAAATAGTGTCACTGTGATTACATTTATAGCAATGATATGCCTGTACATTTTTGATTTTCTTTTAATATAGTTACTCTCAGCTTGTTTTTTTAAATAATATTTAATTGTATTTAACATTGAAATTGAAATTCTCAACGTTAGTTGTAGTGTTTACAGACGGGTACCCAGCAGAACTGTAATGCAAAGTAATCATGCAGCAGGAAAGCCCATTTTGACTTGAGTTTGGAAAGCCTGTCATGTGACTCTTTTTGTTGTTGCATTTGGCCGTCAGAGAAGGCTGCCGCATGGACAACGTGGAGAAGAACATCGGCTGCAGGAAGTACGCCTTCAACGTGCTGCAGCTGATGGCCTTCCCAAAGTGCTACCGGCCGCCTGAGGGCTCGTACGGCAAAGTGGACTCTTGAGCACTTCCTGTCTTTGTCATTGTCACCTGATAAGACATCCTACGTGCTGCAGCTCGACTTCGCATACGTGTCATTTTTTTAATACTATACAGCAATTATTTATTTTTTCTACCCTGAAACAATGTTAGCATACTCCTGTATTGTATAAAATGATGTCATTCATTGTGCTTGTACCATTTTAGCAAATAAACCCGACTTTCCATTTGTCATGTCTTGTCAAGTTTGTGTCGCAGTATAGTGAACCCCAGCATATTTGCTGTTCGACATTCCCAAATTTGCCTATTGTGGATTTTTGTGTTTTGGAAACTAGCCTCCGTTATTCGCTGAAAAAGTCAGAAAGTGTTGCTTGGGCCCCATCTTGCGGCATGTTGGGGCCAATGAAACACAGTGGTGCCTCGTCTTACAGGTTTAATTGGCCCCATTAAAATTAATGGGAATGCCATCTATCGATTCCAGTCCCCCATAAAACACCAACAAAAAAAATCTTTGAATGTGTTTTTTTAATAAGAAAAATAGCACTTTACAGTAGTGTGAAACATAGTTATAACATAATTAAATAGAATGTAAAGAATTAAGCAGTTTATGCATCATGATTTCATGCTTTAATTCATTGTGCGGCTCCTTCTAGCGTCGCACCTTGGCTACCAGGGGGAAGTATAATGTATACATATGTGTGTACACGAAGAAGGTCACAACCGCTCAGTAAGCTGCAGTAATAGTAATCGTTTTCTCAGAGGATAACGAATATATGCCTGAGTATTGTTATATTGTCTGTCTCCAGTTTGTGTTCAGATATTTGTTGCTTAAAGGTTTATAACACTGCAAGATCCCTGCTAGTTTTGTTAGCCCATATATGACATTTTGCTTTGTGTGTTAGCATTACGCTAGCAGACTTTTGTAAGGCAATGTTATGGTTTTTTTTCAAATACACATGTAATTCTCTCAGTTTTCCGTTTAATTTTACAGTGAACTTCAACTCGATAAACACCGTTGAAGCAAGCACTTGGTCTCTGCCAAACTGCTGTTTTAAAATGGATTTAAACCTAAAGGAGTCATAAACTACTCACAAAAAGTTAGGGAAATTGGGCTTTCCTGAGGAAATTTCAGGATGAACCTAAAAAGTACTAAAACCTTCACCGGTAGCTTAATTTGACCTTCTCTAAACTTTTGAATCAAGATGTCCAACTGTTCACTGTTCAGTAGTTTTTGCACAACTTGCTGTTCTCGAACAAGGAGCTGAATGGCAAAACTCACAACATACGTAGCTTGGTTTTGTCAAAATACCCAGAAGATCAAGAATTCTAGACATTTTTCGATGACAAAAAGCGTCATTGTGACACACGCGCCGATGCAAACAGTTGACGCGACGCGACGCGACGGATGACAGACGGATGCAGGATGAAATCAAAGAACAATTTACCAAAGTCTCCGACCGATGAGGGTTTATGGAGGCTTTCAGTGGCTCATTGTGTTTGGAAAACATTGCTTGCATCGCATACAGCCGGGTTTACAAACCAGTGAATTTGAGATACAGTGAACCGCCTCTAGGTCGCCTTAAATCTTTCACGCAGATTGTTGTTGTTGTCGTTCCCACAGAGCACAAAAGATATTCGTTTGGTGTGTGTGAAAGCGCTACAATGGTGTTTTGCATTATGTGTGAGCATTAAGCGAAGCGACTTTCGTTATTATGTGGTTTGGTTGAACGTTATGGTCTTTAAATATGCAATGTTAAATTCTCTTTTGTTTTGCGTGTCAGGTTTGCGGTTAACTTCAACTGGAGGTGAAAAATAAACAGCTTAAAGCAAGCACACGTTCCCTCTTATTTCTATGGAAATGTGCAAACACGTCTTTTTGTTTCCTCAAAACAATTTCATACGATAGCCTCCCATTTCTTAACAGCGATACAGTGAGAACAGGCCTCAAGGAATACTTTAAAAAGTCTTGTAATACTTTTGTGGAACGTTTTTAACGCTTGTGGAAGGGGCAAAACTATTAAAGTTTTTTTGAAATGGTGTCTTTAGCGTAGATTTTCACTAGTTATCGTGGGTGGGTCTGGAACGTATCCGCCGCAATAAACGGGGGTGCACTACTACACATTGCATTCATTCCTTTTTGGCGATTAGCATATTTTTGGCCAACATTCATTTCAGTTGATTAATTATCATATTTTGGGGCTATTACATACATCTGTAGTTAGCAATTAGCTTATGGTCACAGTCAAATATTGCCGAAGCATTGTCTCGTCCTGGTACATTTCAACCTCTCAGTTTCATCCAAATTAGAATACGTCACACATTTCATAAAAAAATTCAAATACAATCACAAGTTATTCACATGTATACACTTGGGTGCAGAGGTATTTGGACAATGACAGGTTTTGTTTTGTTTTCAGGATTTTGATGATATCATTGGATGGAACAAAAGCAACCTCGATCAGAATAGTGGGATGAATGTAGATGCGGTACGACTTGTCATAAAATGACAATTTTATTGGGGAAAAAATCCATTCCAGGATCAAACTGTTGCCGATCATAAAATGTTTATTAATTGTTCGTTAAAATAATGCTGTGCTGTTCGCAGCTCCTGTGACGAACAACGTTTGCTTTTGACTGAATGATTGAAAAACTCTGTCACTGTCCAAAAATGCTTGGAGCTCTCTGTACATAAAAAGACATTTTATCTTCTATGCAATATATTACATATTTGCACCTAATGACATTTGATCGGCATTCACTGAGCCATCGCTTGCAGGAGGGTTTTAAGTCTGCCCAGAAACGTTGTGATATTCCCGAGTGAGTGTGCCTCGCATGGTGGACAGCTGACCTGCAATTCAAAACAAGACAATTCGATTACTAAAATTGCTATCATCTGTTTGGAAGTGTGAATGGCCACTCGTCCTACTGAGTCAATACAGTCAACCCCCGTTTATCGCAGAGGATACGTTGCAGACCCAGCCGTGATGTGTGAAAATCTGTGCTATAGAGAGACCATGTAAAAACATTTATATATCCAAAATATGCACCTCACATGCATATTTTGTATTGGTATTATGCATAAAGCGTTGATTTATGGTCTCTAATTTGCAGATTTTCGTCTGTTGCAGGCATGTTGCAGCACAACATGGTGATGTTACAATGAAGGCGCACAGCTCTAAATTTGGACTTCAAAACATTATGGCTTGAAAAAAAAACAGGAATATAGCAGGGGCATGGAAAGTGAAACAATACAGCGGGGGTTCACTGTACATCAATAGAGCCACTGCACGGGACTCACGGCGTCGCCTTCGGGAGGCAGATTGTCAATGAAATCCTGGATGCAGTTGGCGTAAATATTGTCCACATCAACTTCTTCCTCGTCGAGGACCATCACCAGCTCCCAAAAGTAACATTTGAGGGACAGGAAATGACACTTGGCCTTTTGGAAAGAGCGACGGCACAACGGAGATTTATACATTATACAGTGGAGCTTCAAAGTAAATGTTCCCGTATGAAATAATATCGAGTGAATTCAGTACCAAGATCCAAATAAGTGGACCATACTTTACATAATGTGAATATTATGCTCGTAAATCAATAGTGAACATTTCCTCAATGTTTGTTTATTTTTATTTTTTTTACTCAAGGGGCTCAAAAGAAAAAACGTAATGGTACGACTTTTTTTTTTCTGGTGAAATGCAGCTATTCTCGGAACGCTGGTCTTTGCCAGAGGCGGGTTAGACCGGTTTTGGTCATTTCATAGACGATCGCAGATCTGAGACTGGGCGGGCTGCGCCGCTGTGGGTTCGTAGCGGCTCCTCTCACTCCCTTTAAATGTGGCGTGTTTGTGGCTTCCACCATCCCCATTATTTTCGTAAACATTACAAAGTGTTCTTGGAAATGATGACTTTTTCTGGGAACCTTCGGGTTCCTCGTGAAAGTATGATCTTTCTTGAAAATGACAACTATCTTTTTGTAACATTTATTTTTCTGGTGGATTATTTTTCCGGTGAAACTATCATGTGACATTATGATGAGTGTGATTGTTACGATTTGGATGAGTGTGTCATAAAATCACAACTCTCGTAAAACTATCTTTTTTTTTTTTCTGTAGCACTACAGCTTCATTCTCACAAATTATAAATTACGATTTGATTCTTATAACATTTTTTAAAAATTCTTGTTCATTGTGACTTTTTGCCCACAAACCCATTTTCTTAACATTGCTGTAAGCTTGAAAACATGACAATATTATTCTGCTAACATTAAGCTACTTATGTTGGTTATTATTATTCAGGGCATTCACTCTTTTTAAGTTATTCTTTCAGATGCTCGAGCTTCAGTTGCATGAGCGGAGGTCTCGTGAGATGTGTTTCCAGAAGATTTCGGTAAAACGCTAAATTATAGCATTTCCGGGGCATTTGACTTACTTGAATGTCGTCCATCGACGGAGCGTACAACATTGCGTGGGACTCCTGAAAGGGCAAAGATGAAATGAAAAGGTTTCAACTTTGCTTCACGGAATAAAAACGAGACATCGCTTTTTATGGCGAGCGCTACAAGCAAAACGATTTGTATACCTTTTGCTCACCTCAATGGAGGGCGTCAGGGTGCTCAGGCACAGCTGGAGGTCTTCAGATTGATGCGTAGACAGCGCACACGAAGCCGAACTCAACAAGCTGCGGAAGGAACGATAAAGACCCGAGTTTAGTGACAAAGCATGGAGACCATCGTTTGGTCACAAACGTGCTTGCATTGTTTTTTATGCCCATAAAAATCAATACTCTGGCGCTTTCAATGGGAGATGGAAAATTACCTTTGTATTTAAGATATGCAGTGCAAATAGTTGGGCAGTTGTTGAATCGAACAAGCGACTAAATCTTTCATTATCTGCCCATTTCGAAAAAATGTGTCTGTGAGCGAGCCATTTCTCACTTTTCTCACCCGTAGTTATGTAACAGTGGGGCAAATTTCCTTAATACCCGCCTCCTGACCCCGTTTCTCCGCCAATGACATGATCGGCTAAGCTGGGGCGAAGATCCAGAGTCGCTTTCAAGTAGTGACTGGACTAAAGTAAACTCTATGCCATATCATGGATTTTTACAGTATAAAGTTTGAATTCAGATTTGCCGAGCAGCGCTGAGCTCTACTGGATACAGCGTAATGAAGAGAAGAGGCAGAGAAGGTCCCCTACCAAGTTGCAGTAGCAGTTGTTGTTTTACTGTATGGTTTGGTTGAACAGTTTGGTGTTTGAAGGTTTATAATCACAGTAACATCAATGCTAATTTCCGTTAGCCCGTCATTAGCGTTGCGCATTATATGTTAGCACTAAACTAGTGAACTTTTGTTATTATGGTTTGCTTGAACTGATGTTTAAATGTGTTTAAAGCTTGTGGGAAAGGTACAATTATCCCCCCAAAAAATTATATATATATATATATATATATATATGTATATATGGTCTCTCTATATCTCAGTTGGCCCCGAAATGTATCCCCTATGACAGATTCACTGTACGTAGCAGAGGCACTATCTTGCAGACATTTTATTTTTAATTTCGTTTTTTTCTAAAATATGCTCTGTTCAATTGTCTTATGTGTGATTTGTATTTTACAATCAGCCCATTGTTTCAGTTGCGGATATTTTGAAAGCGCTCTATAAATCAACTTGACTGGAGTTGAGAAACACTCCCACAGGTGCAACCATTGCAACCTCCAATATTCGTATTGTCTTTGTGGACAAACGAGAAGAAGCCACTCTGGTAGTTTCATCTATTATTGTTGAATGAAAGAATTTGACTTTATTCTCATAATATTACAATTTTATTCTTGGGACATTATGACTAATTGTCTAATATTGTATTTTTTTCCATGTAACATCACTTTATTGTCATAAACGTTTGACTTTGTTTTTGTAGAATATTATGCATTTTTTCTAGAAATATTTGTTTTCTTGTAATTACATTACGTTTTTATGTACAATTTATATTAGTAATATCACAATTTTTTTCTCATAAGATTTTTTTCTTGTAGCTTTCCAAGTTCCTTCTCGTAGCGTTACAATTTTTCTTGTGACATCACAACTTTTTCTTTTATTACTTTTTGTTAATTAGGACTATTGTTGTCAAATAATGACTTCATTTTCATAAAATTACAACTATTTTCTTAACACATTCTTTCTTGCAATGCATTTATGTGAATTGAGTTTTTTTTTTTGTAACATTACAACTATTCTCGTATCATAATGATTTTTTCTCTCATAAAATATGACTTCTTGTACCATTTAGGACTTTGGTCTCATGAAATTACAACTAAATTTTCCTAACAGTGATTTCTAATAATATAACATTTGGGTGAATTAAGCTTTTTTTTCTCGTAATTTATTTTAGTTTTTCTCGTAATATTAGGATTTTTTTTCTTGCAACATTACAATTTCATTCTCGAAACATTACATCTTTTTTCTCATATTGATTTTTTTTTTTTTGTAAATATTGACTTTACACATAAAAATACTACTTTATTTTCCTAATATTACACAGTTTTCTCATAATTGTTTTCTTATAAAATAAGAATTGTGAAGATGATTTTTTTTCTGATAACATTACGACTTTCATCTCTCACAATATTCAGATTTTTGCGTGGAAAATGTGGAATTCTGGGAAGAAGAAAAAAAAAAAAACAAAAACAAAAAAAAGTTGAATTTTGAAACTTTAGCGAATGTGAAAAATAGTTGCGTGGGTGTGCCTTAATAAAGGGAAAATGTTGACATTGGAATGATTTAAATAGGTGGAGAAATGTTGAAGGGGCAGAACGTCGAAAACCGGCGGAATCATTACAATGTTTTTCAGCATTGACACAAGAAGCCACTTGATTTTGCTTTGGAAACCAAAGCGAGCCGACACCGCTCTAGTCGTACCTCAGCGCAAACACACAAAGCCACACCTGAGTTGCGCGTCTGTCCCTGGACAGCTGCGGCCGGGAGCCTGTCTGAAAACAACACGGACGGGTTAGTACACATCCTCGCACGTTCCACGCATCCACGCTCCACTGACTCTGACGGCAGGAAACGTACCGTGCGACGGCGTGATTGACACAGATGAACATTTAGTTATTTCCCACACGCAAACACAACTGATACTTTTTTGGGTTTGTGTTGCACAACACAATTTTGCCACGACAAATACAATAACGCTCGCTTTTTGATTGATACCATCAGAGAGCTATTTATTTAAGCGTGTTATTATTGCGGGTTGCAGCTGTGTGGAGTGAGATTGTACTTGTTCCTTGTGTGATGCAATTATAGAACAATAATAAATATGTTGCTAAATGAATGACAAACAATGACAGTCATTTATTTCAATTGAATTTCTTTTTTTATCTATTTACGGTAGGTCATCTTTGCACATTGAAATGAATGGAAATGCCATTAGTCCATCCCAGACCCCCCCCCCCCCCCCCCCCCCCCCCCCAAAAAAAAAACATTACTGCATTCTGCTTGTTTATGGTTGGGTTCGCTAAAATACACAAAGAGTCACGCGGCATCCTTTTGTTGTTTGCCTGAATGGCTGAATGTGTGCCAACTTTCACCTTTCCTGCTTTGAATTGTGGGACTTTTCATTTGCCTCAAAATGGCATTCAACCGGCTTGACAGCTCCGCCGATTATTTCTGAACCGGTCAGGTTGACCCAATTGCTGCTTAATCTTTCCTGCATGTCAAAATGACTCCCTGTCGTCCAACCACTGGAGGGCATGCAATCCGAAAGATCACCCAGATTGTTTTGGCATGTTTACTTGCCTGGATCCTCCCAAATCTTTATTTTAAAAGGGACATATGAAGGTAAATTGACTTTTTAAACTGACTTTTGAATTCTTTGTAGACAAATAGGTGGCTTTCTGGAGTACCTGTGCACCCCTCAAGTTTGAAATCAAACAACCAAGGAAATCTTTTGTCATCTGCCTAATTCTGAAAATGTGTCCATGAGCGCACCGTTCAGTATTTTTAAAATGTTTAATTTTTCAAATTGACATAAAACCACCAACATACAGCTTCTTTTCCCATGACTTGACAGCTGGGTAAAGATCTGCCACTCTCTGAATAATATCATTTTAAAGCCAAAAGTTAACCAGAGCTGCAGTGTTGTTGGATGCATTGATTAGCATTAGCCTGTGGCTTTATCAGAATAAGTTACCGAAAAGTTCACAAATTAAAATAGGGAATTTGTCGACGTGGAGGTCAGAGGGGATATTTGTTTGGCAATGTGCTCACTGCGTTCGCCACAGTAATTGAAAGGTACACGTTGGCAGCCTGGTGATGAAGTGCTGCCTCCTGAAAGTGAAAAAAACACAATCCCTACTTTCACTTCGTCTTCATGGCCTCTCACTTTTTAATTTCTTATTCTGGGCTAATAGTCGAGCTTCGCCCTCAGCCGTCAGGGTAATGAAAACCATCTTCGGGGTTGACGGTGGCGGGCTGACCAGTGGCTCATTTGCATGAGACAGGACCGCCCCCATAAAACAGGCCAATTTCAACGTGGGTCTAAAACTGGGGTGGGCAAACTTGTTTTGAATTTCTGAAACGGACATGATATTTTTATAGGATGTAAACTGTAACAGCAGCTTACAATAATGTTAAATTTACTTTTTAGGACTAATAATTGCCTCATGTTTGACAACCATTTAAGCCGACTGCACTACTATATTTTTAACGTTGGTCATTCCAGTGGTACTTGTCGAGCAAAGTGTTTTTTAGAGTGTAAAACGTTTGTGAATCACTGCACGAGACCATATTAGTGTGACGACACAGTGACGATTTGTTGGGTTTTCTCCTTTTTTTTTTTATGTCAATATGCCAGCATCCATTGGTCCACGCTAAGCAGAAGGGGGAAGGGGGAGGTTACAGACAGCATTCTGAATGAGCTGCAGCTGTTTAATGCTCTTTTTAGGGAGTCCAGTCAGAAGACCATTACAATAGTCAAGTCTACTTGAGATAAAAGCATGGCTGAGCTTCTCCTGGTCTGCTTGACACGCCTTTGCTCTGGATATGTTCTTCAGATGGTAAAAGCAGTTTTACTAATTGATTTGATATGACTGTCGAAAGTTAGGTCGGAATCTGTGAGAACACCAAGGTTTCGGACTTGGTCTTTGGTTTTTAAAGAGAGTGACTGCAGGTATTTACTAACAGCATTTCTCTTTGCTTTATTGTCAAAAACAATTACCTCTGTTTTGTTGTGGTTTAATTAAAGACAATTTTGGCTCGTCTAGATATTTATCTGTTTTAGACAGTGACACAACACCTCAATTGAAGTGTAGTCACACTGTGACGCTATAACTGTGTGTCGTCTACATAGCTATGATAGTCAAAATAAAAGTTCTGAAGAATTTGACCCAAGGGTAGCATATACAGGCTGAACAGGAGGGGTCCAAGAACTGACCCTTGAGGGACCCCATAGGTCCTTGCCATTTGATGAGATTCAACACTTCCAATGGTTACAAAATAACACCCTTCCTCCAGGTAGAAAAGACCCGCAGCGCCTTGGTGGAATATATTCAGGTCACCCGAGGCTTTAAGCGGAGATAGTTTTGCTACTCAAACATGTTGGGATCTGTTAAGCATATGCTAGGTCTACTGTACAAGCGTATTTAATTGACAGTTGAAAGTGGAGCAGGGCACGTTTTCAGCTCATTCAGCAGACGGGTCCATAGCGTCTGAGAGCTGAGAGAACGTCTCGGGTTTTCACAGTTTTGAAGCCTTATTTTATATACTTGGCGATTTTCGTATTTATTCAAATTTGGCAGGCTTGTTGACAACACTCTTCTCTGTGGTGTCTCAAATGTAGGCCATTATATATTACTATTATTGGTACTCTACTGGATGGCAATCCTTTATTTGTGCAACCTCTTGCCGCATTCGGCGAAACGGGTAAAAGCGAAGTGGACCGTGAATAACTTCTGATTTTTCTTTTTAAATCAGAGCAACATCATATAAAATAAAAATTAATAACACATGGGAGTCCAAACACACCTGCCACCATTTTACTTTTTAAGTGCCCAATACCAACGACACATGCAGGCCCTACAGAAACATTCTTTGCTTTATTCACTTAAATGATTGAACGAACAAGCTGTTTGCTAAACAGTCTTATTCATAGTGTGTGCGTGTGAGTGAGTGAGTGAGTGAGTGAGTGAGAGAGAGAGAGAGAGAGAGAGAGAGAGAGAGAGAGAGAGAAAGTGCACGAGAGAGATTACAGCATGGCATGTGGCATGCTTGGGTTCGATCATTGTACCGAAGTAAAAAGTCTCGATTCCTCTTCACATAAATATTCAAGTGAAAGTAAAAGGTACGGTGCAGGCAAACGACTGACAATTTATCCAAAATGTTACTTGAGTAAATGTTACGAAGTAAATGTAGCGCGTTACTACCCATCTGTGTATTGGCGTATTTATTGCTGAGCGAGACCAGCTGCACTGACGTGACGTCATAGAAAAGTAATGTCACGTCGACAACTGAAAGTGAAATGAGTCGACGGACTTCCTGTTGTGGTTATTTCAAAGCCACAAATGGCTACAATGGACGTCCTGACCCCTAACACGCACGCACGCACGCACGCACGCGTTGTCATTACGCACGACTTAAGTGCTTTAAATCGAAAATTCACCTCCACACACAAACCCACCCAGTTTAAAAAAAATGAAATAATTAAAAAAAAAAATATATATATATATAGGGAGAGAGCAACAAAGTCATCTTACCTCTCCGCAACTAATCGGCTGGACGGGGACGAACGGTCGCGCAGTCATGAAGCCGACCTGCGGTGCGCGACCGACCGACAGACACCGCACCCCCACCCGCCCCCGCCGCCGCCGCCGCCGCCGCCGCTACTGCTTGTGTGGCCGAGACGAGGAGCTGCCGTCCGCGGTCACTGTAGCATGACGCTCCAGTGGACTTCTGCAGGTGGTGGGTGTGCGTGTGTGGTCTCCAATCTAAAAAAATAAAAAGAAAAAAAAAGAAGGCTCACACACGCCTAATATTGAGTGAACGCCTCTCTGATTCGTCGCTGACAAGAGTGAGAGTGTAAAAGGGGAAGTGTGTGTGTGTGAGGAGAGTAAATGGTTGTGCTGTGTGTGTACAGACACACTCATTCAACGGTGGGGGACGACGACAAAAATGACAGGAAAATCCTACTAGAACAGCTTGACTTTTATTTGGAGATAATCAGAGGCACTTCAAATGGTGGCAGGTGTGTGCTGACTCCCATTTAACGTGAGTTTCCATGTGATTGGTTCATTCTGAACACCGCCACATGGGGGTTTGAGGGTTTTGCAAACTTGCACTAGCACATTATCTCAGCGTTTTATTTTATATTTTTTTTTTTTTTACTGAGTTGAAAAGGTTGTAGGTCAGACTGATTTTTTTTTTTTTTTTTGGGGTGGGGGGTCATTTTTAATATCACAAAACCCTGGCATTCAAACAGGGGTGTGAAGACTTTTTCTATTCACTTTGTGCATGTTTCGTTTGTTGTTGCTCTGATTAGGTGTGTGCATTTGCACCTAATGAAACAGTGGGCGAATGTAGTGTAATGAATATATTTTTTGCTTTCCAGAAATATTATTCGGCTTACCAGCAAACACACTATTGCGCGGGTGTCGAACTTAAAGCCCGAGGGCCAGATCCGGCCCGCCACAATCATTTTGTTCCTGCAAAAGCAAGTCATGTGCGTCAACTTCCATGATTCTTGCTCAAATTTTTACCAACATTTCAAATCATTATATAGCTGGCGCGGGGCTGAAACTGTCCGAATTTGGGCAAGTTCATATTTTTTTCACTAATCAATACTATTGGTTAGTCCCCATGTGGGTATGTTATACTGGCATTTGACCAATTAAAAAGTGTTGAAAATGGCTTACTCTCTTGATGATGCAATATTAATGGCTCAACATATATATGTCGTTTTTTTTGGGGGGGGGGGGGGTTGTCCTAAAAAGTCATGGTTTGGGAGATGCAAGGTTTGCACCCGACACCAGCGATAATAAATAAAGTAACACAAAAAATAAACAGCATTTTTTTTGTTATCAAACCCTTTTACAGTAACTTGAACAGTTGACCAAGTATTGTCCTTGACTTCTGATTTCATAAATAGATAATCATCAATTTATGGTGAACATATGTAACACGAGGAGATGAACCATTTATACGGTTTCACAGTCATAACGGCCCTCTGAGGGAAACGGTACATACAATCTGGCCCAGGACAAAAATGAGTTCGACACCCATGCACTATTGGTTAGTTTTTTTGACCATTTCTTTTTTTTTTTTTCTTTTTTATTATTCGGGAGTTGTACTGTGCTCGCAAATTATATTTTCATCAATATTTTGACAGTGAAGTCAATAAAAAGTTGTAAAATGTTTGAGGTGGGGGAAGAAAAGCGCCACCTGACTGTCAATAAAACCTTGTTGTTCCATTTCAGATTTTGGCCGCTCCGTCTAATTTAAGAGCAGCCATTTTTTCTTCACCCTCGTCCTCCTCTTCATCGTCGTCTTCCTCTTCGTCATCATCATCATCATCGTCCTCATAGTCGTCATCTTCGTCGTCGTCATCGTAATTGCGTCCTCCACCTCCGGATGCGATGTTCTTCCAGTATGAGTCGTAGCCGGACGCGCCATAGTCGTCCTCGTCCTCGTCAGCGCCAGTCTGGCGTCCGAACTTCAACGTGCGCGCTGCGGTGGTTGAAAATACACACACACACACACACACAGGATGACGGTCACGAGAAACATTGGCGCACCGAGAAGGCAGTTGAGGCGTTTCGGGCACTCACTGGACATGCTGAGGTCTTTGGTCTCTTGGGTCTCGTGGCCACACTTTGGACACGGCGGTGCCTTCCCCTTCTCTTGCTTGAACACTTTGCTCTTGGCGTGGTCGTCACAGTAGCAGGACTGGGAGGACAGTGGAAGCGTTTAATGCCACCTCATAGTATTTAAAGAAGACATTTTGAAAAAAACATTTTTTTGGCTTGCATACAGTGGCACCTTGACTTACGAGAATTTTCGAGTAACGAGCAGTCGATTTTTTGCTTTTTGTGTTCCAAGCCAAACTGTGAAGTACAAGCGAATTTGCCATCTTTTTTTTTTTTTTCATTCCCATACTCTTGACTAATGGTAGCCTAGCTCTATCCTCAGCTGTCGGCATGGTGCGAAAGCCGCACTGGCCAAGCGGTATACGGGGGCGCGGTGACCAGTGGGCCCACCTCCTCAAAATGGGCTCATTTCAACGTGGGTCAAAATCAAGGCTGTGCAAACTTTTTCTGGGCATTCGAAGATGAGGTCCAAAAAAAATGTTTTTTTTTTTTTTTTTTTTTTTTTTTTAAAAGGTTAAATGTGCATGAAAAATATTGATGTAGAATAATTCAGTCTATTTTTTTAATAATTGATTTAACTAATAATATAAAAGTTGTCACTAATACAAATTTGATTGAATTATAATAAATCAGTTAATCATCTGTTGGAAGATACAAGTTAATACATAAAACAATTTATCAATACACTTTAAATTAACCATTTTATAAAAATAAACAATTAATGCAACAAGCGTTACAAGAGTCTATAAATGCTGTGTGGGTCTGATTTTTTAAAAAAACAGCAGGCCGTATGCCTATCCCTGGTTTAAAAAGAGGGTGTTAAGTGTGCAGTAGTCCTTGACCTTTAGTGTAGTTTGACAAAAGAAGGTCACAGCCATGTTGCTAAGAAATTACTGGTAAATTGTGTTACACAATATGGCTCTAACTTGTTTACACTGCACAAGTTCATTCTGCACAGATAAGCAGAGCTTCATCCCCACCTTACAGCGCAGGCATGAGTGCTGGCCCAGTCTGTTGCAGGAAACGCCTACATTGGAACATAAGGGTAGGGTGAAGAGAGAGGATGAGAAAGAGAGAAAAGAAGTTGGGTTGAGGTTGCACATACAGCACTACAACTGCGCACCAACCAACCCTGGAGATATTATTGCATGACACTTTAATAATATTACCCACGATAGCCCTGACTCACATTTGTATGTTTCGGCTTGAAGGACTTGGCAGCTGGCCTGGTGTTCGAATTGATCATCCTCGCACAAGAAGTTTTGACAGAAGGAGCAGCGGAAAATACGCCCTCCTGTGCAAGGAGTGAGAGCGATGTGACTTGAAAGATGTCAGCTTGTCACGAGGTTGCGGGGCGGGGGTTGTCTCACCGTGATCCCACACGCCGCGTTCACACTCGATGCAGTCGGCTTCCGTCAGGGGACACACGCAGGCGTGGGTGCTCAAGCATTTCCTGCTGTGGCACACCCACGCTTCACAGAAGTCACACACTGCCCCCTAGCGGACACAAAAGGTTAACGTCACAAAAACAAATCATGTCAACACACGACATGTATACATACACGACATGAGGAACACACAAACCAACTTTGTTTTAATTCTGTCTTCACGTTGATAACAAAGATTTACTTTGATTGACACTGTCAAGAAGGTACATTACAACTCTACAAATTAACGACTATATTTGTCAAATAATATTTCTTTTTTTTTCTGGTAAATTTACTTTTCAATAAATTTTCTTTTTTTTTTTGCACATTACTTTCCCTTGTAAAATCATGGCTTTATTCTTGTAAAGACTTTTTGGGGGGTGACATGACTAATCTTGTAATTTACGATCCATTCTTATTGGCTTTATTTATTTTATTTTTTTACAAATTACAAATATGTTAGATTTTTTTATTGTAAATTATATTTTTTCTCTCGTAAAATTATGTTGTCTTCTTTTTAAATGTTACGGTGAATATTAAATTTTTGTAGCATTATCATTTTTTCTTATAAATAACAGACTTTTAAAACTAACTTTGTTCTTGTAAATTAGTTCCTTCTTGTAAATCCCAACTTTACCAGTATTAATTTTTTTTCCTTCTGAATTGCGACATTTTTCTTGGAATTATACTCTGATTTTCTTAAATAACTTATTCTTGTGAAATTCTGACCACTTTTATAACAATTTTTTTTCATGTCAAGTGACTTTTTTCCTCATAAAATTACAAGAATTTTCATACCTTTTTTAAACAAATTTTTTTTTTGTAAATTACTCTTACTCTTTCTGCTTCGAATGCAAGTCCACTCATGTGTATATTATTCTATTAACAAGTGTCTTAAAAAAAAAAAAGGGGGGGGGGGGGAAAGCAGGAAAAAAAGCCAAATAAAAAAACCTAGTGCTTCTATTCCCAAATAGCATGCTGTGGTACGGTGTGCCTTAAGAGATCATGAGGTGTGCCGCAGGAAATTAACCAATTTCAATTAACTGATACAAAAATTATTATTTATTTACTACAAATAATACATCTTTGTTCAATCTGTTTTTGCCAATGGCATCTGGCAGGTGAAACAATGAAATGCACTTCAGGCAGAAGATACAATTAACATGTGTATCCATTCAACAAGAGAAGACAAAAGAATATTACCGGTGTTTTCAACTGAACAAGTCCAGATTTCACATATTTAAACCTTTAAAACAAATTTTCAAACACATAAGGCACAGAAAAATATGCAGAGAGATGATATAACAATATTCAAAGGCATATATCATTTCTACTCTAAAAAAAAAAGTTTGTCTTTGTGTCTTTTCATCAAATCTACATATTACTTGCACGTGGGCACCACTGCTCAATAAAGGCTGAGAAGCAGCAAGTTTCATTGTTATCAAAGTTTTATATTTGAGTTAAATTTATCCCATGTTTAATTGAAAAAAAAGGGTTTTTGAAGAATATTTTATTAAAATAAAACATTTTCTTACAATTGCAGGACAGAGTGGCATTATCAGGGACCGGTACTTGGTTATCCGCAGGTACACAAATGTACGTACTTCTACTTGTACTTGTACTGCAAAAAAGTGGTATCGGTGCATCTCTACCTTAGTCATATTTTTTTCCTGAAAATTTGATTTACATTCCGAATTGTACAATGTGAGGGGACGTTCAGACTTTGGATGCTCCCCTTTATGTAAAACATTGATCAATTAATTTATTTTGTGCAGGTGTTACGAAATTTGCTTTTAACTTACCACCATGCCCATCCCGGTGCTGTAGATCCCAGGGTGTTTGATGACACAGTCTGAAGTCTTCATGCACTTTATTTTGCCTTGTAACAAAAATAATACATCACATACATCGCAACAAAAGAGCTAAATTGGTATTTATAATTTTAAAAAAACAACAACAACAAAAAAATAATAATTTCGCTCACCGCATTGTGCACATGTGGGAAGTTTCTGCACAACATTACAAAAGTAACAGAAGGCTCTGTTCTTCTGTTTTCTAGGAAGAGAAAACACGGTTAGTTCCTTGTCGATCCTAACTGCATTGCTAATTGAATTGCTCACCTCTGACATTTATCACAGTCCTATTGCCGGGAGAAAGAAGACATTAGTAGCTGTCACACCGGGAGATGCACACGGGTTTAAATGGAGAAACTGAGCCACGGTGGCATCTCACCATGTTGGCATTGCAAGGATGTTTGGCCAAGTCCACCTGGTCCCGGTTGGCTCGGCTCTGTTTCTCTCGTTCCTTTCGATTCTCCGCCTTTTTACGGGCACCCGTCTTCTTTTTGGGCATTTTGACACCTAAAAGGCAACTAACCTAGACACGAACGCACACGAAACATTAAACTGTTCCTACATTAGTCAGCTACCCAAATATGACGGGTCTAAACGACTCGTCTCTTATCAATACTTGTCAAAGATATCTAATAGTTCATGAAGCTCGTCAGATAAAAGTTTCAAGTGGTCTCGCTCGCGAGCTCGCTAACGGCTAGCTACTAACGTGACATGCTAAAGTAAAATGAATTTACTTTACTGGACTATTGGAGTTACGAGTACGTTGTTAAGTAGTTATTTTAAATGATATGGCGGTTACGTGCAGGTGTCATTGTAAATGAAAAGACCAAAATGTTATTTTGTACTTTACCGACAACGTTGAGCGATTCAATCTGTCCGTCCCGGAAATGGATTCGGGCAGGAAATATTATCGTGGCGTTGAATAGGTCCTAGTTCCATGAGGAAGCCAAAAATTGCTTTTTTAAATTTCCAAATAAAAACAAAAACAGAGACCATATATATGCAGGGTACATGCACACTATATTTTGTGTGTGTTTTTAAATGAAACTTTATACGTAAGTGTCATTCCAAATGACGCTTTTTTATTTTTTTATTTTAATTTTCAGAAAAGGATAAGCCATTCAACTGGTCCGTCCCCAAAATGCCCAAATGAAAATAAAAACAGACAATATATATGTGTTCTACATACACGCTGTATTTATTTAATCATTTAATATTGTCGGTCCGTACACCGTGCGTGTGTATATATAGATCAACATCTCCATTTTTTTACGATCTGTAGTTGTCTCGCCATGCTGCACTATTTGCATATACTGGCCACTCATGCCAGAGTAGCATCTGCTCCATTTCCACACTGATTGAGGAGTATCTGTAACATTTGCACAACCAACATTGTCCCAGATGATCGCACTACTCGTCACTTTAAACCGCATACACTCCTTGAAGTCTCAGCGCCCTTTGCACAATGGTCATTGCACCGGACTATTGCAATATTAGTCGTTCGAACTGCTCTAAGTGCTAGAGGACTCTGCATCTTTTTGCACAATTGTTTTTTGTCAATGTCTTTATGTCCCCAAAGTGTTCTGTAAATTGACTGTTTGTTGTACTAGAGCGGCTCCAACTACCGGAGACAAATTCCTTGTGTGTTTTGGACATACTTGGCAAATAAAGATGATTCTGATTCTGATTCAGATTTCCGCCACCAACAGCTCTGCTTCCTGTTGTCTCTTCAGCGCCACTGTCGTCCTGGATGCCGTACTTGCCCATCACTTCTTCATCACGCCTCTTTCCTTCACCAACATGTCCATTACAATCTACACCAATCACGATTCTCTCTCTCTCTGTCTGTGATGCTCAGAACGTCTTCGTCTAGCTCCTTCCAGAATTTCTCTTTCACCTCTATGTCACATCCTACATGTGGGGCATAGCCACTAATCACATTATACATAACACCCTCAATTTTAAGTTTCAGCCTCATCACTCGATCTGATACTCTTTTCACCTCCAAGACATTCTTAGCTAACGCTTCCTTTAAAATAAACCATACTCCATTTCTCTTCCCATCTGCACCACGGTCAAATAATTTAAACCCTGCCCCTAAACTTCTAGCCTTACTGCCTTTCCACCTGGTCTCCTGGACACACAATATATCAACCTTTCTCCTAATCATCATGTCAACCAACTCCCGAGATTCATCCATCCATCCATTTTCTACCACTTATCCGAGGTCGGGTCGCAGGGGCAGTAGCTTTAGCAGGGACGCCCAGACCTCCCTCTCCCCAGCCACTTCATCCAGCTCTTCCGGGGGGGATCCCGAGGCGTTCCCCGGCCAGCCGAAAGACGTAGTCTCTCCAGCGTGTCCTGGGTCTTCCCCGGGGTCTCCTCCCGGTGGGACGTGCCCGGAACACCTCACCAGGGAGGCATCCAAATCAGATGCCCCAGCCACCTCATGTGGCTCCTCTCGAATTGAAGGAGCAGCGGCTCTACTCTGAGATCCTCCCGGATGACCGAGCTTCTCACTCTATCTCTACGGGAGAGCCCGGACACCCTGCGGAGGAAACTCATTTCGGCCGCTTGTATCCGGGATCTTGTTCTTTCGGTCACGACCCACAGCTCGTGACCATAGCTGAGGGTAGGAACGTAAATCGACCGGTAAATTGAGAGGTTCGCCTTTCGGCTTAGCTCCTTCTTCACCACAACGGACCGATACAAAGTCTGCATCACTGCAGACGCTGCACCGATCCGCCTGTCAATCTCCCGTTCCATTTTTCCCTCACTCGTGAACAAGACCCCAAGATACTTGAACTCCTCCATTTGGGACAGGATCTCATCCCCGAGCTGCAGAGGGCACGCCACCCTTTTCCGACTGAGGACCATGGTCTCAGATTTGGAGGTTCTGATTCTCATCCCAGCCGATTTGTCTCTCTCTCTCGACGTGGCTTGTCTCCTCCCTGTGCTCCGTACACCTGTTGTGCTTGGACTTCACCATGGCCGAGAAGGAGGAGTGGTAAACGGCCTTGGTCAACATCACCTACCTGGACCCGCATACCGCGAGGCCGTGGAGCGACAAGAGCGAATGCGGCTGCTACGGCGAGCACTCGCCCAAGAGGGAAGCCCGGGGGCTGGTCCTGGCGCGGTCGCTGCCGCAGGAGCGACAGATGTGTGAGCCGGCCGCCCGCTTTCCGCCGGCGTTGCGCTCCGATTTGTCACCGATTCTGACCATAACTTTTATGGACAGAATTTCAAAGCGCAGCCGAGGCGTAGAGGGTGTCCGGTTTGGTGGCCTCAGTATTGCATCTCTGCTTTTTGCAGATGATGTGGTTCTGCTGGCTTCATCAAGCCGTGATGTCCAACTCTCACTGGAGCAGTTCGCAGCCGAGTGTGAAGCGGCTGGGATGAGAATCAGCACCTCCAAAATCCCGAGATTTTCCTGTCATAGTCCCAACATTCAAAGTCTCCACATTCAATTCTAGGCTCTGCGCTTTCCTCTTCTCTTTTTGTCTAAAAACCCGCTTTCCACCTCTCCTTTGTCTTCGACCCACAGTAGCTGGATTTTCACCGGCGCCCTGCAGGTTAACGGTGCCGGGGTCAGACGCTGTTAACCCGGGCCACGACCGATCCAGTATGGAATTCTTTAGATGCACGCTCATATTTGTCTGGCAAAGTTTTAAGCCTGATGCCCTTCCTGACGCAACCCTCTGCATTTATCCGGGCTTGGGACCGGCCTACAGTTTGCACTGGCTTGTGCCCCCGATAAGCGCTGCATTGATACTCAAAGTGAAATACAAGCCCCACTAGAATCACTGCTTGAGTACAGTTCAGTTGTATTTAACTTAAGTTCACTACATTGGCATTTCATCTGTGAAGCTGTTTCTTTTTTTACATTTACATTTTTATGTGGTATACATTTGAATGTAATCATTATTCAAGTACTGCTTTTTATTTTTCTATAGTTAAAGGCAGTGTTAATGTTCAAACTGCATAATGTTACAGTAGCTTACAATATCAAATATACTTTTAGGAATAAAACCTGTCTCATTTTTTATGAACACTTGGGTCTACTTCACCACTGCATTTTAATGTTTGTCATTATGGTGGTCATTGGAAAGCGTTGGAAAGTGTTTGAGACCCACTGATTTTTATTGTATTTTTTTATTTTATATGATAATTCGTTTTTGTTCTTTTATTTCAACATAAATGAATCATTTCCTCACTCGTTAATTCCATGACACTCGCCATTTTTTTTCCCCGCTGGCACGTAACAATTGAAGTACTGCACTGTTCATCTTTTATTTTTAGTCAGGCAGATACCACGTGCCCCGGTGCTTCAAAACCACATTGGCCACGCCCACGTCATGTGATCGACAAGCGCCCAGCCAATCGGGGAGTGGCTGCTAACAGCGAGTGACAACTGCCCCCCCTCCCGATCAGCAGGTGATAATGTGTAGTAGAGTTCTCGCAAGTGGACCAGCACCAGACTGACTCGAGTCCGGCGACCGGATACGTGTTTGGGGTTTTTGAAGTTGTCTGTTTCCGGGTTCTACCATGGCGCCGTCTATCTCTCGACTGTGCCGCAGTGTGGCTCTCTCGACGTGGCTCGTCTCCTCCCTGTGCTCCGTACACCTGTTGTGCTTGGACTTCACCGTGGCCGAGAAGGAAGAGTGGTACACGGCCTTCGTCAACATCACCTACCTGGACCCGCTTACCGCGAGGCCGCGGAGCGACAAGAGCGAATGCGGCCGCTACGGCGAGCACTCGCCCAAGAGGGAAGCCCGGGGGCTGGTCCTGGCGCCGTCTCTGCCGCAGGAGCGACAGATGTGCGAGCCGGCCACCCGCTTTCCGCCGGCGTCGCGCTCCGCCGCCGCGTGGGTGGCGCTGGTGGCTGCGGGGAACTGCACTTACCGTGAGAAGATCCGGAACGCGGCCGACCACAACGCCTCGGCCGTGGTCGTGTACAATGTGGGCTCCAGTGGTACCAACGACACCATCACCATGCCCCACTCTGGTGAGACGAACACACAAACGCAGGCTCCCCCTCCACCCCCCTCCCATGATTGTTGCATCCTGCTACAGGTTTCAATGCAAATATATTACAATAATATTTCCAACCTTTGAGCCAAGCCACCCATTTTCCACAAAATCTAAAGAAACACCACGATAGATAAATGTCACAAAGTACATATTCTGAAATCATGATTTTTGTCTAAATTTGTGTGAAATGGAGCTGAGATGCTCGCAAGGAAGCTGTGACTTATTCTGTTGTATCAATGGAAAAATATGGATACACAGGTTTATGGTACCTTCTGCCATCTAATGGAAGAACATTCAATTGTTCTGTCATCGTTAGGGATCTGTGAGTAGTGATACCAAGGTATCAGTTTCGGGCCGATATCGGCCTTATTTCAAGGTATATGGTACTTGTGAAGACTGTCGATACCAGCCACTGATACCTAGGGCAAAAAAAAAACAACGGAAGTCACAGAGCATCTTCGCCAATTACTTCTATTTATGGCAAATAGATTGCTGTACCATAATCCAAGTATCAAGATTTGAAACAGTCTAAAAATGTTAAACAGTGTAAATACAGTGATGATTCGCTATTTACCATTCCACAAATTTTCTCGTAAATATTTCTGTATTCCGTTAGGTAAAGTATAATTGTAATACTGTAATTCTTCTCGTGTTTGTCCTGTTTGAAATAAATCTACTCTAATCTTTTGTTAACGTAGGATAGGATAACCTTTTAATAGTCAAACAATGGGGAAATTTGCAAGTAGTTCACATCCTTGGCAATTAATTGAGGCTTTGCAAAATATATTCGGGGGTGTAACGGTACCAAAAACATTTGGTACAGGACAAAGGTGAGTTCCGACACGGAACATGTTAGGTAAGAGACAATAAGTGTAACTATCTCACGCTCAAGCCACCGTAAACAAACACAGCAGCTCAGCATCTGGCGAGCAGACGTCAGACCGAGCGACATTTGCAAAGCCTACTTGTCAATTTGTCTGTAGAATCTAACAGCTATCGACTGGTTACCTGACCTATACGTGCCTATCCTGAGATTTGCTTTCTTAGGGGTGTCCCGATCAGATCTGTGAGATGGGAAATTGGTCCGATATCAGCAAAAAAAATAGTATCATTTATTGCTAGTTTTCATAAAGAAGCCTGCTACCAGGGGAAAAAAAACCCAAAACACAGCGATGGCTTCAGGCTTAGTTGATGAATGGGTCCACTTGGAAACGTGTGACTCCTTTTTGGCAATATGTCAGCAAACTCTTGGAGATTTATCATGGGCGTACATAATTTTTGCAGATTGAGTCCTGGAATGGTTTCAGGAATGATGGGCCTCCAAGGAGTATTTTCCTGTCCATAGCAATAAATCTTTAAGCATGGCAACATGGCACTGGCCCAACAAACTACACCTGCACCAAAGCTCTTAATTCACTGCCAGCCTCCCAGCGAACATGGATATTTGACTTCTAAAGCCGTCAATGGCAGTGAATGTGTTAACAGCTGCAGGCTTTATTTTTATTTTTTTTCTCCAGACCTTGTCCGCTTCCCTGATTCAAAGAGGCTGGGGGGGAAAGGGCCGAGGGGTGATGTCACCGCTGGCAGACAAACGAGGAAGGCGATGTAGAGCGCGGCGTTTCGGACCCGACGTGAGGCTGCCAGATAAAGAGCGGAACACTTTCTGTGCGCCGAGCCAACGCAGCTGGGCTGCAAAAAAAGCACTCCGGCATGTCTGGGTTTAACCCTTTCATGCCACAACTGAACATTTAGATCAGTGTTTCCCCAACTTTAATGAGGCACATATTTTATTTGAAAAATCTCACGGCACCCTAGTGAACGTGATGAAAACAAGGCTTCAAGCTGTCAAATTAAACATAAAACAAAGATAATTACACTTTGTGTATTTTAAACAACTACATAGCTCTCCCTTACGAGAGAGCCCGTTTAGCTTAATGCTAACATCTACGGAAAATTCCTTTCACATGCTAATGGTTAGCATCGATAGAAGCAACGGATATTTAAACACAAACAGTGGAGCAACACGTTTAGACAGATGATATGAAAATACTCACAGGCATATATTCTTTGTCCTTGTCATGTAAAATGACAATATTACAGCATTTTTACTGAGTCACTCACAGTAGTGGTAGTAGATGATTCTTCTTTGTTTGTGTCTGTATGACTGTATTATACTGTACTGTACTGGTTCCTGGTGGCCAAGGCAGGCGCAGCACTTTGAATTGGACTGCAGCATTAAATCATGATGCACAAACTTTAGAATTAAAAAAAAAATGTTTTTTACATTTTTTAAAATTTTGTTAGTACTATGATTTAAAAAAAATAAAATAAAGTACCATATTATACAGTGCTATACCAATACAAAATGAAAACACTCGCAAGGAGGTGGCCAACCAGGCTCCAGCTGCTGGCATCTTTCATTAGGCCACACCCCTTGCAGACACAACCAACACACATCTTGAATGCTACGTATGTTCAGTCATGAGGGTTAGTCATTAGGTTGTTGATTTCTCTCTGCGCATATGGCTGTGTACAATAAAAGCATAAATCTGTAGGAGAGGCGGATTTGAATATCTCAGCTGACTGTTGACACACATACACACGCAAATGCTGTCAGGGAGCTACTTAAGCAGAGCTGCTCATTAGGCTCCATGGCAGAGCCAACCGTCTGTCATTTCCATCCCAGCGGTGACACCTGGACGCCTGAGCACACCATGTTGGCGTTAACGCAGCGAGCACAACCTTCCATTTTCTGTCTCGCCACTGTTAGGAGAACACTTTGTGTGTAGTTAATTTGTACGAGCACTGGCCAAGCATGGCAATTCAATCTCTTTATACTCTGTAGTTTAATACACAGCAGGGACATTTTGTCTTTTAATTGATTAGATTTGACTCAGAGACCACGGTTGGCTGAGTTACATAAAGGGATTTATGCAGGAGGGCGGTGCAACAAGTGGTGCTGGGAATGTTAGCAGATGTGCATTGGTCGCACTTGTATGACAGCGAGAGGCATGCCTGTTGTCTGAGAGGTTCAGACGCCACCCCTGGGAGTTGTGATGACTTCGTTGTTGCGGAGGGAATAGGATGTATCCTCACTCTCTTGATGCAACTCCATCAAAACACACAACTTGTTATTCTCATACTATGGCGAGGGAACTGTTAATGTCCCATGTGTCCGAGACTGTCCAGTGTGCATCATCTTTAAGACCCTAGAAATTAGTTTTTTCCCACACCAAAAATGAAGCAAAGCTACAGATGTTCAATTCACATTTTTAACTGTAATACAAGTGTAGACAAGAGAGAAGTTACCGGTACCTTGCGTCAAAATACAGTAAAACCAATGTTTTGAAGACGCCAGACAGGAAGAGGGAATAGGAATATGTTTTATAGGAAGGAGTAGAGTTGTTAGGAAAGGGACTGAGCCAAAAAAGTCAATATTTGTGATGCTCTCCTTTTATTGCGTCATGCATGAACAAATAAGTGCTTTATAACAGGGATTAAAAGGTTGCAGCTTGAATAAGTGAAAAGCATTTTTGTAAAAAAATATGTCACCTATATTTTCACACATTGTTGTAAAGTCTGCTGCCGTCACCCAGCAGTCACTTGTATGTAAACTTTTTCAATGCGCCTCTCGCCCAAAAGTAAGGTGGGATGGGCTCCAGTTCACTCGCCGAAAATTAGGACAAGCGGTATAAAAAAATCTATGGGTGAATAGTTTTAGTTATGTTCCACAATTTTTTTTTGCAAACAGACGAGTTTGCGAATGGTGATTTGTGAATCGGTAAGAGTTTACTGTACAATGGTACCTTGACATACGACTGACCCGACTTAAAAGAGTTTTTCGAGATATGAACCGTCATTCAGCGGAATGTTTGCTTTGACTTGCGAGTGCAAACTTGAGATATGAGCACTTGGTGGCTCAACTCAAGTCTACAAAAAGCACCACTTTAACAAATGGTAACCATTTAATGAAAAAAGAGAAGTTTCAAGCTATTTAATGGCACTCCCTGTTGAGGTTTATGGTCAAACTAAGCATAAAAGAAAGAGAATTACAAGTTGTGTTTGTAAAACAACCACAGGTTTGCCTCAGGAGAGTCTGCTAGCTTAATTCAAACAAACAACGACCAAATGAATTGTAAACGCCATTGACATGCTAACAGGTAGCATTGACGGTTGCGGTTTTAGAACCCTTGAAGAAACGGATATTTAAATGAATATGGTGGAACAGCACATATCGGCAGATAACATAAAATTACTCACACATATATATATTCTTCATCCTTGACAAAAAAGACTAATATTACAGCAACTTACTGAGTGGTAGAACAGCAGAAGTCTATTCTTCTTCATTTGTTGCATGACTGTACTATACAATAGTGCCTCCTGGTGGCCAAGGCAGGCACACCAGCATGCGTAGACACTGATGGATGAAACGTGAGATCATGAGGCACAAACGGTTTAATGCTTCACATTGTTTATTTTATCACCCTGTGTTTTTATAAAGTACAATATTATAGAGTGCTATTTTTTTTGTGCTTATTAAAACACAAAAATATATATTTTGTTTCTTTTCTCGGGGGGGAGATGGGGAGGCCGGAATGGATTAATGGCATTTCCATTCATTTCAATGGGGAAAGAATATTTGAGATGAGTATTTTGAGTGAAGAGCATGGACACGGAACAAATTGAACCCGTATCTCAAGGCACCACTGTTGTTGTTGTTGTTGTATCTACATCTCGTCTGACCCGCGATCATTTCCCATGTGTGTGCAGGTACAGGCGACATAGTGGCCATCATGATCCCGGAGCATAAAGGTCGGGAGATCATGGCACTGCTGGAGCAGAACGTCGCAGTCACATTGCACATCACTGTAGGGACGCGCAACCTGCAGAAGTATGTGAGCAGAACATCGGTCGTGTTTGTCTCCATCTCCTTCATCATTCTCATGATAATCTCCCTCGCCTGGCTTGTCTTCTACTATATCCAGAGATTCCGCTATGCTAATGTCCGAGACCGCAACCAGGTATGGCTTGAGCTTTTTCAAAAATTCTTATTTTCTAACTGCTATATCTGTTTGAGCGTCGCTACGCTATAAAAGACAGTCACCGGCGTTCCATGTTTCCATCTGGTGCCGGCTGCCAGGGAGAGGCCGGAATTAGCTTGACAGCTGGCCCCACAAAACCAGTGAACCATCAACAAGAGCAAATAGCGACTGGTTGTTACATCATCGCCACGCCTGTTATTGTAACATCTGCAGGGGCGGCAGCCAGTGATTGCATTTTAACAAAAATATATACAAATGACAACTGCAGCATGTCCAAACTGTTGCCACCTTTTCATTGTTTTCTTTCTGTATTTAGAAGCTGTGTCATTTCAAACTTCAAATTACCCTTAGAGAACAAATTAAAGGATTAATTAATGAGTTTGTTGTTAATGAGTTTTTTGTTTTTTTTTTCTCCCTCATTTTGTTCCCTTCAAACTAATTAGTCTGGTTTTATCCCCAGGGCTTCAATATTCACCGAAGCGCCTGAATAATACAAAGATAGGAAATTAGATAATAAGTGACGTAGAGGCCGCTCCAAAAGTACTGGAACAGTGAGGCTAACTCCCTTATTGTTGCTGCAGACTGTAGATTAGAGGTGGGCAAAGTATGTACAGTCCGCTCTGTTCTTTAATCAGACCCACATTACATTTTCAAGTCCCTTTTTTTTTTTTTATTGAAGGCCATCCTGAGTTTTTCAGCAGCAGCAAAGCAACAAAAACTCGTGAATATGTGGGGATTCCCTGTATTAATTTGACATTACATTTTATGTGGTGTTGAGAGGTTGAGTTAAATGTCCATCCTACTTAGGAGGAAGCTACTGCTGTCTATCAACCTCTTTTAGTTTAACCTTATGTTGTTCTCAGAGTATATTAGGTATTGATGCGTCCCGGTGTCACACTTAAGATTGTGTTTTGTTTTGGCCCGCAGAGACGCTTGGGGGACGCTGCCAAAAAAGCCATCAGCAAGCTTCCAGTACGCACCATTAAGAAAGGAGACAAGGTAGTCAGCAGTTAATGTGACATTATTTATTCGAACTACATTACATCGATGTGATGGCATTTTTGTTCCAGGAGACCGAGCGTGACTTTGACAGCTGTGCCGTGTGCATCGAGGCCTACAAGCCTAATGATGTTGTCAGGGTGTTACCGTGCAGGTATGGTTTTCTTTGCAAAGGTGAGGACAAGATGGTCTATTTGTTCACGACACGCGGTAATAATACACTGCATATTCTTCCAGGCATGTGTTCCATAAGCACTGCGTGGACCCCTGGCTACATGATCACCAGACGTGTCCCATGTGTAAAATGAATATACTCAAAGCCTTGGGAATCTCTGTGAGTTCTTCTCTACCTGCCGTTACACTTGCTCTTCGTAGCGCTGGGTGGAATCCTCGCATCTCCAAAAACATCACTTTTCAGGAAACCATCCATTGCCATCAACATTGCATCGTCGAAGAGAACAAGCTATTTTCAACACTTTAGATTGGTTAATAATTTGTAAAAAATACCAGACCCATGTGGGGACAGACCAATAGTATTGATTTGTGGAAACAATATGAAAATGACCAAATTTGGAGATAGGAGGTTTGAGCCCAACCCCAGCGATATGAACTGCTTACACGAATGAGAGAGGAGCTGATTGACAAAAACAGTCAGTGTTGCCAACTCAGCAATTTGGTCACTATATTTAGCAACATTTCCAACCCTTCCGGTGACTATTTTTAAAAAAAAGTTTATCTCGGAAAAGTATTACTTAGTGAAGGAAAATAAATTGTCTGAGATGCACAAAAATGATCAGGGACGCATAAAGCATGGTGAATTTGCGTCCACAGATGCACAGCATTGTTTACCTACAGTAGGTATGTACGAATCATTAGTCACTACTAAGTACAGTAGTGACTAATGGGACACTTTAGGGAACGTTAACTATTTATTATGTTCGCTAGCCCGTGAGCTAACTAGCTAGCGAGCTCAGGAGCTAAACAGCTCGCTCTGGCTCTTTCGATCATGTCGACATATAGAGGTCACTAACTGGCAGACCGCGGTCTGCGTACGGACCCAGAAGTAGTCCCATACGTACCCACACCTTAGCAAAAAAAAAAAAAAAAAAGAGAGATTATGATTCAAGACGTATGGGGCGCCGCAACTTATTACAGGCTTTACGGTTGTGATGAACCGTACCGACCAATCACATGCAAGTTCAGCCACACTCTTCAGCCACTTAAATCTGCATTTCAGGCTGTAATCACTGATTGCACGCAGCCCAGACAAAGATGAGGGGAAACAAAGCAGTGGAGAGAGAAAGAGACTCCGCGTGGAAAGTTGAGTTAAAGACGGAGAAAGATCAGAAAATGAACGATTAAAGGAAGAAAACATTTGGAACAAACAGCGCATAAAATGGAACATCAGTGTCATTTTTGTTTGTACTTCTCAGTGGGAGGTTCTCACTTATTAAAAGTGCTTATATGTGGAACGCCAATATGAAACAAAGGTTTTGAACAAACATAACATCTAAAACAGTTCAGTTATTAAGATTTATTCAAATGAAATGTGTAAAATTGTTTGCGACTTCACTCTTGTCAAGATACCAAACAGAAAAGGGGGAACTCCCACTTCATTTTTCTTAAGTTAAGCACTTTATTTGAACACGTATAACTTTTTATTTTATATATTTTGTATTATTTTTGTTTACTTGCTTATTGTGAAATTCAGCCTTACTTTTATTTAGTAAATGAGAACATTATACAGTTGTGCTCATATCTTTGATTACCAGCGCAGAATTAGTAAGCTATGTACAATTATTTACTATGGTCTAATATCATTATAGTCAGTGGCATAAAACAAACAAACAACAACAACGATACTATCATTTCTCGTGAAAGTTTTGGGGAAAATATATTGTCCTAAAAATCTGCTACCATGACAGGCCTAAACGCATAATATATTGAGAGAGAGTAATGGCAAACAAAAATATTGTATAAAAATTATAAAATATAGAGGAACAACTGTAATAAAAATCTGCAATATAGCAGGACCGCAAAGCAAGAACTGTGATGTAGCGCTGGATTACAGTATTTGTATTCCGTGACAATAAATTGCAGGGACTCAGTTTCCATGACATGTGCATCCCAGGACTCACATAATCTCAAGTGTAAAATGATCTATGAGCATCAAGGTTAATCTAACAGTATAAACAATAGAGGATTATGTCGTACAATAGACATTTTGTATCGTAAAATACTTTATGTGTCATATCGCACAGTTTTACTTCATTGTAGTCAATCTGTATGGTCTGTCCAGCTCAATGCAGACTGCTCTGACGAGTCGCCGCCGGACTACGAGATGTCGCTGGGGGGTCCGTCCGCCAGCGAAATCACCATCAACGAAAGCTCCGTGGCACTGGAGCTGGCCGAGAGGCCGACGGATCCGACCCGGCTCAGTCCGAACGTGGAGTTGGCGCCGCAGGCGGAGGAGAACTACATAATTTCCAGCAGTGAGTCCATTATTTAAGTACATTTTAGGTTGTACTTGGTCTAAAAAGCTTTAGGAGCACTGCTATAGAAAATAGATGTATGTAGATTTTGTCTCCCATCCACATCTGTGCCTTTTTATCCACAACAGCAGGAAACAGCTGAAAACCGACTGTTGCTTTCTATCCTAAAACTCAAATATGTTTGCCCTTTCGTTAGGTGAGCACCAGTTGCCACTCAGCAGTGATTCTGATTCTTCACTTAACTTGGTAAGCGGGTCGCAAGTGGACCGTGTCGGATCCAGAACCGGCGTGGGACAGAGTATTCGGGAAAAGGAGGACGAGCAGGACCCAGGCCGAAGCACATGATTCTAAGGACCAAGGTTTTGCCACGTCAAGACGCTCCAAAAATATCACGCTCTGTCTCCATCTGCTTGATAGCTTTGTGCATCTATGGACATTGTCCATATCGAGACACCCAGACATCACCCACACTTTTTGTCACACCTGCTGGGTATGTGGTTGTTTCAACACGCACACGTTTGTAACCCGGGAAAGGGTTAGCACCCACTTTTTCCTGCTGTCATTGCACGACGAGCGGTACGCTACGCCATCAATACCCACACTTTTCATCATACCCGCGGGGCATATGGTTGTTTCAACACCCACACTTTTCCCGGTGAAAGGTTTGCAGTAAAGACTGTGGAAATTGTTGCTTTTCCGAGCCACTAAAAAGACGAGAACGGGCTCTTCCATCCGGTATGAAGCGTTTAATGATCCAGAAATATGTTCTGTTCAGATCACTGACAGTTTTTTTTATATATATATTTGGATTGGCTCCCCATCTCGCCTACGCATGCCAACTCAGCCTCTCGTACAGACAATTGTCATTTTTCGCACAAGTGATGTCAACCTTGAGGGTCAGGAGGAGAAACCACTCCACACGGCAGTCGGACCTCGCAAACATGTCGTCTTCAAGTCCTCGCCAAGTGTATCCGTCGTGCTCACAAGGGAAATATAAGGGGACCAATCAAAGGATGCCCTCCGTACACTGTTTACTGTTGCCAAGTAGAAAATGCTGCATCAAATATGGACGATCTATCAGTCCAAATGTGGGTATTGATATTTAGAAATGTTCTTTCATATGGGTCGGATGTGTTTATAGTCAACTGCAGAGAGTAGCAGGAATATTTAGGACCTGAGCATCTGGTGCGAAGGCTCTCTCGAAATTACTTCGTTGTTACGATTCTTAGGCCAGAAAAAAGTTAAGTGAGAGCTTTCCAATCCTCAAAAATTCACCAAACTTTTAGGCATGTTCATCTTAGAATAAACATTGTTTGGTTGATAGGAATTGGATTTGATTGTTTTTTTATTTTGACCCCGAAGCCAGTTTTACTTTGCCGCATGAAATTTGGTAGGCATGTCTATGATGGGTGGACTCACCAAAAAGTCAAGAACCCATGCCGTAACACAAACAGGAAGTCTGCAATTTTGGTTTGAAGTGACCATTTTAGGGCCCTCTTGGCCATTTTCGGGGATCCTCAAAAGATGGACTTGTGGTCCGAGAGATTTTGCACAATTGCTACCAGAATTAAACCTTTTAAAATTGCTTAGAACTGCCTATATTAATAGTTTGACCCATAAGTATGATCTCAAAACAATTTACTGGAATTTCAAACTCATCTTGCTATGTTACCTAAAATTAAATGGCTTGCAGATGATTTGATTTGGGGGGAAAAAAATTAATCGGAACTGCGACTACCGTGTATGTCGTTACATTGAAACCCATAAAATAAATAATTACTGCTTTCCTATGCAGCGTTTTACTACGTTTTTCACTCAGTGATGACTATCTTTTGTTGGGCGCTGAATGTGCCTTATTTCCAGCAGGTAGCTATTACTTAACATTACCATTACCAACATTGAACCATACCTTTCTCTGCATTCACCTTGAAAAGTTAACCACCCTGCTTTCTTCAGCGCAAACGCCACCAGCAGCCTTGCCTGTCTGTCACCTGACCTCTACTGGAATGTTCCACCACATTGCAGTTATAAGCCAAGCCAGCTGTGACCAACACTAGCCACTCCTCCATTAACATGGCGCCTTAGAAGTAGCAGGGCCTTTTAGCGGGTTCTTGTAGCAATTAGAGAATGAGCACAAAAAGGTGTGAAATGTGCATTTTTCAACAAATAGTTTTAGTCAAGCTCTACAGAAAAAATTGTAAGTTGGTGCGGTTGAGAATATCGCTCAGTATGATTTCTGCTCACCAGAGGCTTAGCTACACTGTATTTGTTTACCCTGACGTGAGCGAGTGATACCAATGCATATAAATGCTTTGGTTCAATCTTGTTTCATCCTGTGACCAAGGAACTCTGTTGAAGTGAGGAAAGGCGCTTCATTTCGTCCGCCACAGCATTATCTAATACAGCGGTGCCTTGAGATACAAGTTTAATTTGTTTGCTCTTAAAGCAAATCACTCTTCTCTCAAATCATCTGTCCTCATTGAAATGAATGGAGATGCCATTAATCTGTTCCAGCCGTGAGAAAAGTAGCACTTTATAATATTATACTTTATAAAAAGACGTAATGAGATAAAATGAATTACAATGAATTAAACAGTTTATGTCACACTTTGCATCAATTGAATGGCCAATGCTCCACTGCCTGCCTTAGCCACCTGGGGACAGTATAAGACAGAGAGACGTAAATACTGTATATGGACGTCTGTACAGAATAGACGGCTCAGCTCCGCGCAGAAGATAAAAAATAACAGGCTGTGATTACTGTTAGATGGCTAAATGTGTAGCTGCACCATTTGTGTTCAAATATCTGTTGCTTAAAGGGTTAAAGGCTAAGCAATGTGATTATTTTAAATACACAGTATGTAATTCTCTTAGTTTCATTTTTAGTTTCACAGTGAACTTCAACTGGGCATCAGAAAGTCTGAAGCCTTTTTTTTTTTTTTTTTTTTTTTTTTTTTTTTTTTTTTTTTAAAAAGAACAACAACAACAACTGTTCACTATTTGCCAAAATTCTGATTATTGTGAAGTGATTCACTGATTTTCGCTATTCACGGGAGGGCTCAGAACTGTACCGTTACAACCCCCCCTCCCCCAACTCCACTTGACACAGCGCCTCAATTAATCGGCAATCATGTCAACCTCATCGAAGGTTTTGAGTGGATTCAATCTATGAGGGACAAGCAAAACCAAACAGATCATGATAAAAGTGACAAATCTAGCACACTAC
This sequence comes from Phycodurus eques, assembly GCF_024500275.1. Taxonomy (NCBI): domain Eukaryota; kingdom Metazoa; phylum Chordata; class Actinopteri; order Syngnathiformes; family Syngnathidae; genus Phycodurus; species Phycodurus eques. The sequence continues at coordinate 23,468,217 of NC_084530.1, forward strand.
CCACAGTAGGCAGTCTGATACTCCTGCAGTTGAATGAACAAACCACCGGCCACTGCCCTATGAGGAAATCTGATATTTGTAAATAAAACATCAGGCACCAGCTTAACCCAACATAGTCGTGTAGCCCCCTTGCACTGGCTGCTTTTCCTGCCTGTATCCTCGTTCTCTCCGTCAAAGAGGCGATAGTTCATCGAGGCCGACGTCCTCGTTACCTGTCTGTTGTTAACCTGTTGCACTTTATCCCTCCAGTGAGTGTGAGACAACTTTAAAGCGAGGAACTTGGAATTTCGTGGGCCGGGGTCACAGTCTTGAATAAGACACATGACTTGTATTTGCTTGTGATATTTGAAGCTAGGGGGCCCAATATATTTGACAATGTCCAGGAAAAGATAACACCATCGCTATCTTCTAATGTTGAATAGTTGTGCGTATGATGAGCTAATTGTCCCTGTTAACCTTGATGCACTTGTAAGCATTGTGTTGGAATAAATTCCAGGTTGTTTTTTTTGTTAGTTTTGTTTTCAGATCGCCAAAGCTTGAAATGAGCATTATTAGCAGAATTCTGATGGCTCAATTGATCTTGTGGGGGTTTGCTGCTGTAATAAAATAAAAACCACCCGAATGTATAAATAAATATATATCTGAATTTAAATTACTACTTTGACATAGTACAAAAGTGCAGATTAAAAAAAAACATATAAATAGAGCCTTGAAATAAATTGGGTATTTATTAAAAAGACCACTGCATTACATACTTTACAAAAAATGGAACTTAAGTTTTTCTTTTAATTTAGATTGAATTGCTTTTATATTAGCTAATGTTTATTTAAAATGTTTGATGTTTATATCAAATGTTTAATTTTACGAATATATAATTTATTTTATAGTATGAATCACTTTACCAGTTAAATATTGTTAAATTAATATATATTTAAAATGTTAAATATTATCAGAAAGTTATTCACTAATATTTCCTCTTTGTTTTGTAGTAAATAAATTCCAAATATGGTTAATAAATAAATTTATTAACCATATTTTTATCTATATACAAATGTATTTATTTTATTATTTCTACGAAATATATTAACCAATAACTCAATAAAACAAAAAAATTTAAAAAGTTATACGAATATTAGTTGTATTCATAAAAACAATTTAATTATATAAAATAAATAAAAATGGGAAAAAAATCTATTTACAATATGAATGCTATTTACTAAAACCTGTTATCATATAAATGAATAGAAAATGAACCAAAATTACGGAATGAATGAAAAATTAAAAAACTCTTGATGGTGTAAATGTTCGGTGGTCCCGAATGGAACACTCTTCTATCTAGGGGGCAGTGGCGTACCTTTCCTCCAGAAGGAGGGAGGAAGAAGAAGAAGCTGCCGTCCGAGGCATAGTTCGTCTCGGCGCGTCGGCAGGGATGGGCCGCAGCGGGGAGCTGAGCGACTTCCAGAGGGGCACCGTGGTAGGATGCCACATGTGCGAAAAGTCCCTGCGGGAGATCGCCACCCTGCTCAAACTGCCGCGCTCCACCGTCAGAAACGTCATCGTGCAATGGAAGCGAGAGCGCAGGACTTGCCCATTGCCCCGCTGCGGCCGGCCGCACAAGCTCAAGGAGGAGCACCGGCAGGTTCTGGAGCGGATGGCCCAGGAACAGACATTCCCGTCCCTGCAGGCGCTCGCCGCCGAGTTCCGGCGGGCGTCCGGGGCCGACGTCAGCGCGGCCACCGTCAGCAGGGAGCTGCGGGAGATGGGCCTCAGCCGGCGGTCGTCCTCCGAAGGCAAAGCCAAAGGTGGATGACTGTCCTGTGGGCGGGGGCCTACTGGCCTACGAAAGATGGACCAACGCCATTTTTGTCTAAACTCTCAATTCTTTAGTCTCTTATAGTAGTTAGTAGTTTTAGTTGAGTTCCGCGCCGCTGTCTTGTTTGAATTGGCTACTACCGAGCTAGGCTGGATTTAGCATTACCTCACTATAGCCGAATAATTATACATGCTTACAAGTCGCTCATGCGTGATGCAAGAAGTGTTTAGGTGGCGTAGCGAACCAGGGAACTTGTGGAACGACGTGACCTGGTGGCGGCCATGTTGGGGAGGTCAACGTTGCCATCAAAAGCAAGGCAATAAAACATCGAAATTAAATCGGAACTGGCTTATTTCATAAGGTTTAATTTATTTGTTAACGCCAGTGTTTTTTTCCCAATGCATAACATTTGAAAACAAAACTATATATATATATATATATATATATATATTATATATATATTTTTTAAACCTGTGTAAGGTTACTCCCACTTCCCTTGACGTAATTGTACGGCATTGTACGCAACCGTATACATACCAGCATCCTTGGTCTTTTAGTTTTCTTGTGGATGTTGAAATTAAAAAAACTCACAATTGATTGATTAATCGACAACTGCCTCCCTGTGTCCAAGGTGAGCACAACAGAAGGAGCACAGACAATTAATTGAATTGGAGTATTAAATAATGATGTAAAAACTGTTTAATTCTTTATTAATAGGTGCTATGATTAATTGGCAACTAATTGATTATCAAATTAATCAATTTATTGTTTAGAGACCTTGTTTATCTTAAAATTGTCCTAATCTTTGGAATTTCAGCCTCTCAACGGTAAATATAAATTGATAGAGGTGCAAGGATTTATCGACAACTAATCGATTATCAAATTAATTAATGGGTTTTGAAAATCAATGAATCATTTACTGACCTTGTTGAACATAAAATTGTCCAAATCCTTGGAATTTTAGCCTCTCAACAGTACATATGAATAATTATAGTTATTTTAATAATAGTAAATATTAATATCTATTTTAGTAATAAAGCAGGCTGATTATCTGTTTCATCAAAATAAGACATTTGCAAACATTTTTTAGTTTTGAAAATGATTATCAATATTTTTGCCCAATTTGTTTCTGACATGTTACGAACCAAACCAATAAATGAACCATAGTGAATTTTTGTTTGCATTTTCTGTAGACTTTACACCGATCTGATCGGCATTTGCCGATAATTAGCATTTTATGCTGATCGGCTTTGTCATAATTCGCCGATCCGATTAACGACGTCATTGATCAGCTCCGCAAAAGACATTTACTCCGCGTCGCCATCGTGTACAGTATATTTAAATTCAAAAACTGGTTTATTTTTAGCCTTGTTGTGTCTTTGTACGTAGTACTGTAACTATCTGACAGACAATAAAATTAGAAAAAAATGTTTTGATAATCGGTCATCGTTTTTTTTTTTTTTTTTTAAACTCTGATCGGCCCCGAAAATGTAAAGCCTAATTTTCTGCACTCTCAATTTGAAATAATGTCCTGGTTTTGCGTCATGGGTTAGAAATGAAATGTTTTGTAATCCGAAAAATAATCGACAGATTAGTCGATTATTAAAATAATCGTTAGTTCCAGCCCTAGATATTATTTTAGTGCTATTCTTCCTTATTAAAAACATTTTGTTATTTTAATTTGTTTTCTGGTGGGGAAAGATAATATGGACACGAGTATGTTGAGTTACAACCATGGTCGTGGAACTAATTAAACCCGAATCTCAAGGCACTACTGCAATAGAAATTTTATCGTTTGTGTAAATCATTTTGGTCTTTCTATGATGCCAGAAAGGAAGAAAGCGCAGAAGATGGCAAAAACCTCCAATGAGGACAGAACCAAGGTGGGCGGCCAAGACCAAATTCACGTGTCCCATCTGGATTTGCGGGTGGGTCGCATCCTCAGGACCACGGAGCTCCCCGGAACGGACGGCTTGTACATGCAGCACGTGGATGTTGGCGAGGTTCACCCAAGGACGGTGGTCAGCGAGGCTTTCCCCGTCAACCAGGTACAGCACTGAGAATTACAGCTGTACCTTGACTTAAGAATTGAAGTGGTTCTTTGACCTAGTTCGTCTCTCAAATCAACTTTCGCGACGCAAATGTTTTTTTTTAATGAGAAAAATAGCATTCTACAGTATTGTACTGTATAAAACCAGTAATAATAACTAGAGATGTTCTTTCAGGAAAGTTCTCGGCGAAGAGGCGAACGCAGGTGAACCGAAAGAGCTCTCTTTTTCCTGCTGGCCGAGTCCTTCTTGATGGGGATTTAGTCGTTTCTGTGCGTTTTCCCACAGGTTTTTGTGAAAAAGACCTCTTCAAATCATATGATAAGATCATATAAGATGATTTGAGATGAGAGTGTTTTGAGTTACGACTGTGGTCATGGAACAGATTAAACTCATACAGTAAGTCAAGGCACTACTTGATTTCCTGTTCTGGTCTGCTAATAAAGCTAATGCTAGCGTACGTGCTGTGTCGTGCAGTTACAAAACTGCATGGCCGTTGTGCTTTGTAATCTGGTGCCCGCGCAGGTCCGAGGCGTGGCGTCTCAGGCAGTGGTCGTATGCGTAAGGTCGCCGGGCAGCGTGGAGATCCTCGTGCCTCCGAATGGAGCGGTACCTGGCGATAGAGTCACAATCCATGGATTTACAGGTACTGTTACACACGTCTGACTAGAGCTGCACAATATATCGTTTGAGCTTCGTCATCACGATGTATGTGTGGGCAATAGGCACATCGCAGCTCTTGCTAAGTAAGAGGCAAATGAACTCAACGTTGTCAATGTCAAGGATACCCGATAGTGTTGCATGGTGTACCGATTTTGAACAGGTGTACCTGTTTTGAAGGGACAAACTTCACTTGTACACGAACGTGTGTCGCCTTAACTAATCCACTCAAATATAGAAATACTAATGCATATTATGTTAAAATATATCGCTGGTGTCTGGCAGAAACCTATCACAAAATTTGGTCAGTTTTGTATTTTTTCACAAATCGATACTACTGATCAGTCTCCACGTGTGTGAGTTTTACAAATTATTCACGAATCAAGTGTTGACAATTGCTTTGACGATGCAATGTTAATGGCTCAACAAACATCGTTTTTGTTTTTTTTCCTCAAGATGAAAGGATTCTGCCCGACAGCGATAAAATAACAGATTAATCCAATTTAAAAATAAATAAAATAAAATAAAAAATAAATTATATTTTATTAATGATGAAATATCATCAGGTTTTATAATCAAATTATTTAATCAAATAATCATTAAATGTGTAAAATTGGATTTTACTAATTTTTTTTTACAATGACTAACCAATTATTTTAATATTGAAATAAATTTAAAAAAAATAATAATATTTAGCTGGGCAGCACGGTAGACGACTGGTTAGGGCGCCTGCCTCACAGTTCTGAGGACCCGGGTTCAATCCCCGGCCCCGCCTGTGTGGAGTTTGCATGTTCTCCCCGTGCCTGCGTGGGTTTTCTCCGGGCACTCTGGTTTCCTCCCACATCCCAAAAGCATGCATGGTAGGTTAATTGACAACTCTAAATTGCCCGTAGGTGTGAATGTGAGTGTGAATGGTTGTATGTTTGTATGTGCCCTGCGATTGGCTGGCAACCAGTTCAGGGTGTACCCCGCCTCCTACCCGATGATAGCTGGGATAGGCTCCAGCACGCCCGCGACCCTAGTGAGGAGAAGCGGCTCAGAAAATGGATGGATGGATATTTTTGCTAAACTTAAAATGTGTTTAATGCAGGAAATATCACAGGACTCTTGATAGTTTAAATAAAAGGTGGGCCGATTTAAAGAATGGAGCAGGTCGTGTGTGGTCTGCGGGTCATACATGGCCCACCCCTGCTTTCAGGATGAGGGCTTTTTAACCAGAGGGGTAACTGCTCGAGTCCCGCTGAGGACTAAATAAAATAGTGAAAGGGTATAATACATTTTAAAATATATATACAAATTGTTGCATCATATGAAGGGTTGGCAGATTTAAACATGTATTCATTATGCTACTGAGAGGAGCTAAGCAAGGGAGCTGCTTTGTTGTTGTCATTGAGGAGCTGGGATTCCTCCCACCCCACGACCCCCCAAAAGCAAAACCACAGCCTCAAATTTAGAACTATGAATTTGTGTATGATGCTTGCTTGTTATAACTAGGTGACCCTGACAAGGAGCTGGACTCGGCCAAGGTGTGCGAGCCCGTTTGCTTGGACCTACGCACAGACAGCCAGTGCGTGGCCACCTACAAGGGCGTGCCTATGGAGGTCGTGGGCAAGGGCGTGTGTCAAGCACCCACCTTGCAAGACTGTGAGGTCGTCCTGACTAATGGAGGAGCCGCGTGAAGGACAGCCGGAGACTTTTTTTTTTTAATATAAATGCAAATGTTCCCACCAGGAGACTCTTTGTATCGTCACTTTAAAATCATATTATTCTCAGCAGCTATATGTTTACGCATCATATTTTTTTCAATTGAATTTACCGTATTTACTCCATTCGAATAGACGCTATGCGTCAATTAATTGCAAAAAAATGAATGCCTTCTTGTTCCCCCTCGTGTAAAAATGAATACATAAAATAACGGTGTGCCATTAGGTAACTGTAATTACTTTTACGACAGCCAAGGGGTGCGGTTTGACAAACAATACGGTGACCAAAATGAACATTGGCATGGTCTTAATATGAAAAGAAATCTAAAATAATAAAAACATTATTTCCAATGAATGAACACCTCCTCATTCCTCCTCATCTAAAAAAATAACTTGGGTTCCGTTAGTTAACTAATTACCTTTATCCAGTCGACAGAAAGAAGAGTGTCTAGATCCACCCTTAAAAAAAAAAACACTTGTGCAAATATAAACACCTTCCAGGAAGTAGATGCCTCCTTGTTTTTCCTCATCTTAAACACAACAGGAAATGTCATTAGGTAACTAATTACCTTTACTACGGCAGAAAAAACAAACATTGTGCAAATGTACTTCCAATAAGTTGATGGCTCCTTGTTGTCCCTTGTCATAAAAATAACAAGATCCCATTCGGTAACTGTACGTCAACAAAATGCACATTTGCGTCGTCTTAGGGCAGTGAGGCAAGCACAAATAGCACTACATTATCAAAGGACGCACAAATAGAAACTACACCCATTGTGACACAGAAGTAACAATTCTCTGTCGACAGACTACAGAGTATCAAGCCCCAACCTGAAAACAAGCCTGACTAAATGGCCTCTATTTGAGGAGAACATACGCTTTCCATTGTTACCTTTAAGCTAACAATTTATAAAAAAATAAATGACGCTTTAGTATCTATCCGCTGGCAACATTTCTGCTTTATGATTTGAAGGATGTGTACAGTATATGGATTTAATGAAAATATGTATTACCATGCTGTTAGATTGCAAAGATAGAGAACATTTTATCGCTTGTTTCCAAATGCACAACGCCCACAGCTCAGGAAGACACATGGAGACATGAGTGGTCAAAAAATCTTTTTTTTTTTTTTTTTGGACAAAAAAATAAAAACATTTTTTTTTAATTATCAGCATCCAATGTTAATTATTTTAGATGAATGTCTTACACTACACACCAACATTCCCTGCGGATTCGACGAAAATTGCAGGTGTGGAACCCTTTCAAATGGACGTATATATTGTATATTGGTGTTGAGAATGGATGAATAACATTTAATATTTGGTGGCATAACCCTTACTTGCAATAACTGCATCAAGCCTGCGCCCCATTGACTTCACCAGATTGTTGCATTCTTCATTTGAAATGTTTTTTCCAGACCTTTACTGCAGCCTCCTTCAGTTATTGTTTGTTTCTGGGGCTTTCTCCCTTCGGTCTCCTCTTCAAGAAGGAAAATGCATACTCTATTGGGTTAAGGTGTGGTGATTTTTGGCCATTCTAAGACCTTCCACTTTTTCCCGCTGATGAAGTCCTTTGTTGTGTTGGCAGGGTGTTTTGGCTTATTGTCATGTTGCATGATGAAGCTTCTCCCGATTAGCTTGGATGCATTTTTCTGTAAATTGCCAGACAAAATGGTTTTGCAGGTTTCAGAATTCATTCTGCTGCTACCATCATGAGTTACATCATCATTAAAGACTAGTGAGCCTGTTCCAGAAGCAGACATGCAAGCCCAAGCCATGACATTACCGCCACCATGCTTCACAGATGAGCTTGTGTTTTGGGATCATAAGCAGATCCTTTCTTTCTCCATCCTTTGGCCTTTTCATCACTTTGGTAGAGGTTAATCTTGGTTTCTTCTGTCAATCAAATTTTGTTCCAAAACATTTGTGGCTCATCTCTGAACTTCTTTGCAAAATCCAATCTGCCCTTCCGATTCTTTTTGCTGATGACTGGTTTGCATCTTGTGGTATGGCCTGTATATTTCTTCTCCCTAAGTCTTCTTAGAACAGTTGATTATGATACCTTCACGCCTTCCCTGTGGAGGTTGGGAGTGATGTCACTGCCTGTTGTCTTTGGGTGTTTGTTTCTTCAACTTCTGTTGATACCCTTGGCCGACCTGTTTGATGTCTGTTCCTCAGTACACCAGTAGTTTTTCTTTTTTTAGGACATTCCAAATTGTTGTATTGGCCTAGGCCCAATTTTTGTGCAATAGCTCTGATAGATTTTCCCTCTTCTCTCATCTTAAAAAAAAATAAATAATGGTTTGCTTTTCTCCCATAGACGGCTCTCTGGTCTTCATGTTAATTTAACAGCAAAGGCAGTTTTCACAGGTGAAATAGAAACACCCATCAGTCACATGTTCCAATACGAGAGCTCCGTGGCGCTGGAGATGGCCGACGGATCTGAACGTGGAGTTGGCGCCGCAGGCGGAGGAGAACTACATCATTTCCAGCAGTGAGTCCATTATTTAAGTACTACATTTTAGGTTGTACTTGGTCTAAAAGGTTTTAGGAGCACTGCTATAGAAAAATAGATTTTGTCTGCCATCCACATCTGTGCCTTTTTATCCACAGCAGCAGAAAACAGCTTAAAACTGACAGTTCCTTTCTATACTAAAACTAAAATATGTTGCCCTTTCGTTAGGTGAGCACCAGCTGCCACTCAGCAGTGATTCTGACTCTTCACTTAACTTGGTAAGCGGGTCGCAAGTGGACCGTGTCGGATCCAGAACCGGTGTGGGACAGATTAAAGGTAGGAGTATTCGGGGAAAGGACGACGAGCAGGACCCAGGCCGTAGCACATGATTCTGAGGCCAAATGTTTTGCCACGTCGAGACGCTCCAAAAAATATCACGGTCTGTCTCCATCAGCTGGACACTTTTGTCCCTGCATTTATGGACATTGTCCATATCGAGGCATCCAGACATCACCCACACGTTTTGTCCCACCTGCCCACCTGCTGGGTATGTGGTTGTTTGTAACCCGGGTTAACACCCACTTTTTTAAATTTCTGCTGTCACTTCACAACGAGCAGTACGCTACGCCATCAATACCCATACTTTTCATCACACCCGCGAGGCGTATGGTTGTTTCAACACCCACAATTGTTCACGGTGAAAGGTTTGCCTACTTTTCCGAGCCACGAAAGGACGAGAACGAACTCTTCCCTCTGGTTCGGTGGTCCCGAATGGAACACTCTTCTATCTAGGGGGCAGTGGCGTACCTTTCCTCCAAAAGGAGGGAGGAAGAAGAAGCTACCGTCCGAGGCATAGTTTGTCTCGGCGCGTCGCCAGGGATGGGCCGCAGCGGGGAGCTGAGCGACTTCCAGAGGGGCACCGTGGTAGGATGCCACATGTGCAAAAAGTCCCTGCGTCAGATCGCCACCCTGCTCAAACTGCCGCGCTCCACAGTCAACAACGTCATCGTGCAATGGAAGAGAGAGGGCAGGACATGCCCGCTGCCCCGCTGCGGCCGGCCGCACAAGCTCAAGGAGGAGCACCGGCAGGTTCTGGAGCGGATGGCCCAGGAGCAGACCTTCCCGTCCCTGCAGGCGCTCGCCGCCGAGTTCCGGCGGGCGTCCGGGGCCAACGTCAGCGCGGCCACCGTCAGAAGGGAGCTCCGGGAGATGGGCCTCAACTGGCGGTCGTCCTCCGAAGGCAAAGCCAAAGGTCGGTTACGGTCCTGTGGGCGGGGGCCTACTAGCCTACGAAAGATGAACAAGCGCCATTTTTGTCTAAACTCTCAATTCTTTAGTCTCTCATAGTAGTTAGTAGTTTTAGTTCAGTAGCGCGCCGCTGTCTTGTTTGAATTGGCTACTAACGAGTCAGGCTGGAGATAGCAATTGCTCAATATAGCCTAATAATTATACATGTTTATTGCAACGTCCAAGTCGCTCATGTGTTATATAAAAAAGTCTTTAGGTGGCGTAGCGAACCAGGGAAATTGTGTCGAACCCATAGATATGAAGACTAGATACGCCAATGCGCTGTTTATTTAAAAAAAAAAAAGAAAGAAAAAAAACGACGTACCTAGGTGGTGGCCATGTTGGAAAGGTGACGTTCTCACCAAAACCAATGCAATAAACAAAAGCAATGCAATAAAACATCGAAATTAGGTTGTAACTTGATTATTTCTCAACCGTTTTTCTTGAGGTTTACTTTTTTGTCAACGGATTTGCTATCAATATATTACATTTGAATAATTTATTTTTTTAAATCTGTGTAAGGTTATTCCCAGTTCCCTTGATGGCATTGTACGTACGTACCAGCATCCTTGCCGTTTTAAGTTTTCTTGCTGTCCGTACACATAGAACGCGCTGACAACTTTGACCCTCCTAGCTTAGCGTCGGCATAAGCACACTGATCAAAAGGGGTCTCGTATCTACTTAATTATATCTGTGGTCAAACCCTTGCCCTGGCAAAAGCGTAGATGATGAAACTATTACTAAACACAATTAATCAACAACTAATTGATCATCAATTTCCTCGACAACTATTTTCAATAATCGCTAAATCGTTTAGAGACATTGTTTAACTAAAAATTGTCCAAATCCTCCTATTTCAGCCTCTCAACAGTCAGTCAACAATATATTTTTGTTTTACATCAAAATGCGACATTTGCAAACACCTCCATTTACAATGATGAACATTTCTGCCCCTTTAAATGAATATTGCTGTATTACTGGCTCCCCGTGGCCAAGGTGGGCACACCAGAAGGTGCAGCACAATGCATTGGATTGCAGTATTAAATAATGTACAAACTGTTTGATTCTGTACATCCTATTTGTGTTTAATAGCAGTGCTATGATTAATTGACAACTAATTGATTATCAAATTAATCCATTAATCATTTAAAGACCATGTTTAACTTAAAATTGTCCTAATCCTTGGACTTTCAGCCTATCAACAGTAAATATTATAAATTAGTAGAGGTGCAGTAATTATTTGACAACTAATCAATTATCAAATTAATCCGTTTACCGACCGTGTTTAATTTATTGTCCAAATCCTCGGAAGTTTAGCCTCTCAACAGTAGATATGAAGAATTATAGTTATTTTAATAACAAATCAGTAATTATTCATATGTATTATAACAATAGAGCAGACTGATTAACTTTGTTTCATCAAAATAAGTCATTTGGAAACATCTTTTACAATTCCAAGGAAGTTGGGACGTTGTGTTAAACATAAATAAAAACAGAATACAATGATTTGCAAATCATGTTCAACCTATATTTAATTGAATACACTACAAAGACAAGATATTTAATGTTCAAACTGATAAACTTTATTGGTTGAGGCAAATCATTAACTTGGAATTTGATGGCTGCAACACATTCCAAAAAAGCTGGGATAGGGTCATGTTTACCACTGTGTTGCATCACCTTTTCTTTTAACAACATTCAATAAACGTTTGGGAACTGAGGACACTATTTGTTGAAGCTTTATAGGTGGAATTCTTTCCCATTCTTGCTTGATGTACAGCTTCAGCTGTTCAACAGTCCGAGGTCGTATTATACGCTACACATTTTCAGTGGGAGACAGGTCTGGACTGCAGGCAGGCCAGTCTAGTACCCGCACTCTCCTACTACAAAGCCACGCTGTTGTAACACGTGTAGAATGTGGTTTGGCATTGTCTTGCTGAAATAAGCGTCCATGAAAAAGACGCTGCTTGGATGGCAGCATATGTTTCTCCAAAACCTGTATGTACCTTTCAGCATTAATGATGCCTTCACAGAAGTGTAAGTTACCCATGCCATTGGCACTAACACAGCCCCATACCATCACAGATGCTGGCGTTTGAACTTTGCGTCCATAACAGTGCGGCTGGTTCTTTTCCTCTTTGGCCCAGAGGACACGACGTCCACAATTTCCAAAAACAATTTGAAATGTGGACTCGTCGGCCCACAGAACACTTTTCCACTTTGCATCAGTCCATCTTAGATGAGCTCGGGCCCAGAGAAGCCGGCGGCGTTTCTGGGTGTTGTTGATAAATGGCCTTTGCTTTGCACAGATGAAGCGCCAAACTGTATTTACTGACATTGGTTTTCCGAAGTGTTCCTGAGCCCATGTGGTGATATCCTTTACACATTGATGTCGGTTTTTGATGCAGTGCCGCCTCAGGGATCGAAGGCCATAGGCATTCAATGTTGGTATTCGGCCTTGCCGCTTACATGCAGTGATTTCTCCAGATTCTCTGAACCTTTTGATGGACCGTAGATGATGAAATCCCTAAATTCCTTGCAATTGTACGCTGAGGAACATTTTCCTTAAACTGTTCGACTATTTTCTCACGTACCTGTTCACAAAGAGGTGAACTTCGCCCCATCTGTACTTGTGAATGACTGCGCAATCTCCTTTTATACCCAATCATGGCACCCACCTGTTCCCAATTAGCCTGTTCACCAGTGGGATGTTCCAAACAGGTGTTTGATGAGCATTCCTCAACTTTCTCAGTCTTTTTTGCCACCTGTCCCAGCTTTTTTGGAACGTGTTGCAGCCATACAATTGTAAGTAAATGATTATTTGCTAAAAACAATGAAGTTGATCAGTTTGGACATTAAATATCTTGTCTTTGTAGTGTATTCAATTAAATATAGGTTGAACATGATTTGCAAATCATTGTATTCTGTTTTTATTTATGTTTAACACAACGTCCCAACTTCATTGGTATTTGGGGTTGTACTATGGTAGATTGATATGGAGTAAAGGTTCCAAAACTTTTATTGAATGTTGTTAAAAGAAAAGGTGATGCAACACAGCGGTAAACATGACCCTATCCCAGCTTTTTTGGAATGTGTTGCAGCCATAAAATTCCAAGTTAATGATTATTTGCCTCAACCAATAAAGTTTATCAGTTTGAACATTAAATATCTTGTCTTCGTACTGTATTCAATTAAATATAGGTTGAACATGATTTGCAAATCATTGTATTCTGTTTTTATTTATGTTTAACACAACGTCCCAACTTCATTGGTATTTGGGGTTGTACTATGGTAGATTGATAGGGAGTAAAGGTTCCCAAACGTTTATTGACTGTTGTTAAAAGAAAAGGTGATGCAACACAGTGGTAAACATGCCTCTGTCCCAGCTTTTTTGGAACATGTTGCAGCCATAAAATTCTAACTTAATGATTATTTGTTAAAAACAATAAAGTTTTTCAGTTTGAACATGAAATATCTTGTCTTTGTAGTGTATTCAATTAAATACAGGTTGAACATGATTTGCAAATCATTTTATTCTGTTTTTATTTGTTTAACACAACGTCCCACCTTCGTTGGAATTGGGGTTGTACTTTGGAAAACAATTAGCATTTTTGCCCAATTCTTTTCTGACACGTGAGGAACTGAACCTGTAACTGAAATATAATCAATATTTGTCTGCATTTTCTGCAGTGTTAATTTCAAATAATGTTGGGGTTTTGAATAATGGGATAGAAATAAAAATTTTGGTAATTAAAAAAAGAAATGTTGACAGATTAATCGATCATTAAAATAATCGTTATTTGCAGCCCTAATTATTACTCTGTATTAAAACTCCCTTTTTTTTTTTTGTTGCTAGTGGGGAAAGATAATATGGATACGAGTGAGCTGAGTTACAACCATGGTCGTGCAACTAATTAAAAATCATTTTGGTCTTTCTATGATGCCAGAAAGGAAGAAAGCGCAGAAGACGGCAGAAGCCTCCACTGAGGACAGAACCAAGGTGGGCCGCCAAGACCAAATGAACATGTCCCATCTGGACCTGCGGGTGGGCTGCATAATCAGGACCATGGAGCTCCCCGGAACGGACGGCTTGTACTTGCAGCACGTGGATGTTGGCGAGGCTCACCCGAGGACGGTGGTCAGCGAGTCTGTGCCCGTCAACCAGGTACCGGGAATTACAGCTGTACCTTGACTTAAGAATTGAAGTGGTTCTTTGACCTACCTCGTCTCTCAAATCAACTTTACGGACTCAAATGTTTTTTTTTTCATGAGAAAAATAGCACTCTACAGTATTGTACTGTATAAAAACAAGTTCTCGGTACAGGTGCGGCGAAGAGGAGAACCAAAAGAGCTCTCTTTTTCCTGCAGGCTGAGTCCTTCTTGCTGGGATTTAGTAGTTTCTGTACGTTTTCCCACAGGCTTTTGTGAAAAAGACATCTTCAAATCATAATATCATATAAAATGATTTGCGATTAGAGTGTTTCGTTTTACGACTGTGGTCATGGAACAGATTAAACTCATACAGTAAGTCAAGGCACCACTTGATTTCCTGTTCTCGTCTCATAAAGCTAATGCTAGCGTACCTGATGTGTCGTGTAGTTACAGAACTGCATGGCCGTTCTGCTGTGTAATCTCAAGCCCGTGCAGATCCGAGGCGTGGCGTCCCAGGCAGTGGTCGTATGCGTAAGGTCGCCGGGCAGCATGGAGATCCTCGCGCCACCCAATGGAGCGGTACCTGGCGATAGAGTCACGATCCATGGATTTACAGGTACTATTACACACGTCTGACTAGAGCTATACGATATATCGTTTGAGCGTCGTCAACGCGATGTACGTGTGGGCAATAAGCACATTGCAGCCCTTGTGATGTAAGAGGCAAATGAACTTTGTGTCGAGAATTATTATTTTTTTTAACATATATTAGCCGCACCGGGCTATACGCCGCGGATATATACATTGTGAAATTAGATAGTTACATCGAAAGATTTTGCAAATCTTTATTTACATACCTTGTTTCCAAACCGTGCCTCCTACTCACCTCGGAGTGCCGCTTTAAATGCATGATTCACACTGATGTCCAGTGGCTGCACACTGGACATCAGTGGCTGCACACTGGACCCTGATGGACAAACCTTTTCGTCTCTTCGCTGGCGATTTCTTTTTTTTTTTTTTTTTTTTTTTTTTTTTTTTTTTTTTTTAAGCTTTCAGTCGGATCTGCACGGTGGATACACCTCGGACGTCTACTCTCTGTGTGTTCACACAGTCCCCAAGAACATTTTCGAGTTTGGCCAAATAGTTTAGCCACATCGTTACATAGGCCGCAGGGTTCAGAGCGTGGGGGAAAAAGTAGCGGCTTATAGTCTGGAAAATAGGGTATCCATTTTCTGTACTGCTTATCCTCACAAAGGTCGCGGGCATGCTGGAGCCTATCCCAGCTATCTTCAGGCGTACACTCTTAACTGGCCGCCAGCCAATCGCAGGGCACATATCAACAAACAACCATTCACACTCACATTCACACCTACGGGCAATTTAAAGTCTTCAGTCAAGCCATCATGCATAATTTTGGGATGTGCGAGGAAACCAGATTACCCGGCGAAAACCCACGCAGACACGTGGAGAACATGCAAACTTCACACAGGTGGGGCCGGGATTTGAAACCCGGTCCTCAGAACTGTGAGGCCGATGTGCTAACCAGTTCTCCACCGTGTCGCCTTGATCCAATTAAAGGAAAAAATAATAATAATAGTGTGAGGATAGGAATATTCTGATGTATACATGTACTGCAGTATAACTGGTCATGAAAATTTATTATTTTAACTTGAAGTCAATATTGCTCAATATTTTTTGTACTGTCAGACGAGTAGGGCTGGGTGAATAATCAATCTTAATTGATTCCCGTTTATTTGTGAGGATGATTGTTTTGGGGGGTTAGGCAGCAGTTCATCTGTAAGCCGTAAGGAGGTGGGAAAACATTTTTGCTCCAGTGCCACATTTGATTTTTTTGAAGATTAGGGGACAAAAGTGAATGTGGATGTACGTAAAGTATTTTAATAATAAAATACATCCTTAGGTTTTATAATCAATTAAATTAATTTTTTAATCAATCGTTACATGTAAAATAGTTTTTGTTTTACTAATTATTTTTTTATTTTATATAAAATAACTAACCAATTATTTTATTAGATAAATACATAAAAAAATAATGCATACATTTTAACTTCAGTAAAATAAAAAGCTGTTTAATGCAATAAATGTCACAGGCCTCTTGATAATGTAAATAATCGGTGGCCCGGATTAAAGAATGGTGCAGGTCATACTTTGTCCACCCCCGCTTTCATGACTAGGGCTTTTTAACCAGAGGGTAACAGTTCGAGTCCCGCTGTGGACTAAACAAAATAGTATACGTTTAAAAATATATATACAAATTGTTGCATCACATGATGGGTTGACAGACTTAAACGTATTCATTATGCTAGTGAGAGGAGCTAAGCAAGGGAGCTGCTTTGTTATGATCATTGACAAGCTGGGATTCCTGCCAACCCCCCTAAAACCAAAACCACAGCCTCAAATTTAGAACTATGAATTTGTGTATGATGCCTGCTTTTTATAACTAGGTGACCCGGACAAGGAGCTGGACTCGGCCAAAGTGTGCGAGCCCGTTTGCTCGGACCTCCGCACAGACGGCCAGTGCGTGGCCACCTACAAGGGCGTGCCCCTGGAGGTCGTGGGAAAGGGCGTGTGTCGAGCACCCACCTTGCGCGACTGTGGGGTCGTCCTGACTAACGGAGGAGCGGCGTGAATGACAGCCGGAGACATTTTTTATCAAATGTTAAACGTGGACAACATTCCCACCAGAAGGAGACTGTTTTTGTACCGTCACTTTGAAATCATATTGTTCTCAGCAGCTATATGTTTACGCACCATATTTTTTTTCAATTAAATTTACTGTATTTACTCTTCTAATAGACGCTGTGCCTCAATTAATTGCTAAAAAATGAATGCCTGCCTTGTTTCCCCTTGTGTAAAATAAATAATAAAATAATGGTGTGCCATTAGGTAAGTGTAATTACCTTTACGACAGCCAAGGGGTGTGGTTCGATATGTAATACGGTAACCAAAATGAACATTTGCTTGGTCTTAAAAGAAAAACCTTCCAATGAAATACCACCTCCTTGTCCCTCCTCTAAAAAATAACTGCGTGCCATTAGGTAACTACAACCCTAATTCCAATGAAGTTGGGGTGCCGTGTTAAACAATAAAAACAGAATACAATGATTTGCAAATCATGTTCAACCTATATTTAATTGAATACACTACAAAGACAAGATATTTAATGTTCTGACTGATAAACTTTATTGTTTTTAGCAAATAATCTTAGAATTTTATGGCTGCAACACCTTCCCAAAAACCTGGGACAGTGTCATGTTTACCACTGTGTTACAGCACCTTTTAACAACATTCAATATATGTTTGGGAACTGAGGACACTAATGCCTGAAACTTTGTAGGTGGAATTCTTTCCCATTCTTGCTTGATGTACAGGTTCAGCTGTTCAACCGTTGTCGTATTTTACGCTTCATAGTGCGCCACACATTTTCAATGGGAAACGCGTCTGGACCGCAGGCAGGCCAGTCTGGTACCTGCACTCTTTTACTACGAAGCCACGCTGTTGTAACACGTGCAGAATGTGGTTTGGCATTGTCTTGCTGAAATAAGCAGGGGCGTCCATGAAAAAGACGTTGCTTGGATGGCAGCATATGTTTCTCCAAAGCCTGTATGTACTTTTCCGCATTAATGGTGCCTTCACAGATGTGTAAGTTACCCATGCCATTGGCACGAACACAGCCCCATACCATCACAGATGCTAGCTTTTGAACTTTGCGCCCATAACAGTACGGATGCTTCTTTTGGCCCGGAGGACACAATGTCCACAATTTCCCAAAACAATTTGAAATGTGGAATCGTCCGACCACAGAACACTTTCCCATAGAAGCCGGCACTGTTTCTGCGTGCTGTTGATAAATGGCTTTTGCTTTGCATAGTTGCACTTACGGATGTAGCGCCGAACCTTATTTACTGACATTGGTTTTCTGAAGTGTTCCTGAGCCCATGTGGTGATATCTTTTACACATTGATGTCGGTTTTTGATGCAGTGCCGCCTGAGGAATCGAAGGTCACGGGCATTCAATGTTGGTTTTTGGCCTTGTTGCTTTCATGCAATGATTTCTCCAGATTCTCTGAACCTTTTGATGATAATATGGACCGGAGATGATGAAATCCCTAAATTCCTTGCAATTGTACATTGAGGAACATTGTCCTTAAACTGTTGGATTATTTTCTCACGCACTTGTTCACAAAGAGGTGAACCTCGCCCCATCTTTGCTTGTGAATGACTGAGCAATTCAAGGAAGCTCCTTTCATACCCAATCATGGCACCCACCTGTTCCCAATTAGCCTGTTCACCTGTGGGATGTTCCGAACAGGTGTTTGATGAGCATTCCTCAACTTTCTCAGTCTTTTTTGCCACCTGTCCCAGCTTTTTTGGAACGTGTTGCAGCCATAAAATTGTAAGTGAATGATTATTTGCTAAAAACAATAAAGTTGATCAGTTTGGACATCAAATATCTTGTCTTTGTAGTGTATTCAATTAAATATATGTTGAACATGATTTGCAAATCCTTGTATTCTGTTTTTATGTTTAACACAACGTCCCAACTTCACTGAAATTGGGGTTGTAATTACCTTTATCCAGTCGACAGAAAGAAGAGTGTCTAGGTTCACCTTTGAAAAAATCTAATTGCCTTACTTCTAGTAAGGAGATGCCTCCTTGTTCTTCCTTGTTTTAAACACAACAGGAAATGCCATGAGGTAACTAATTACCTTAACTACAACCAAGCAGTACAGATTAACCTTCACTACGGTAAACAAAATACAAATCTTTATGGTATGGTCTTAATATACAGTAAATGCCTTACTTGGACCTTCCAATAAATAAACCCCTCCTTGTACTCTCATCGAAAAGAAAACACAGGGTGCCATTGGGTAACTGTACGCAATAACCTTTAGCCAATCAACGGAGAGGCGTGTTCACCCTTAAAAAACAGTGCAAATATAGACGACTTACTTCCAGTAAGTTCATGGTTCCTTGTTGCCCCTTGTCTGAAAAATAAGATGGCATTAGGTAACGGTACGTTAACAAATGGCACATTTGTGCCATCTTTGGGCCGTGAGCGAAGAGCAAGTTTCATTATCATCCTCATCATCTACATTATCAAAGGACGCACAAATAGAAACTACACTCGTGACACAAGTAATAATTCTCTGTGGACCGATCAACGGACTGTAATGTATCAAGCCCTACACTGTAAAAAAGCCTGACTAAATGGCCTCTATTTGAGGGGGAAATACAGTACAATTTACAGTGTGTGTCATGTATTGTCATAAATGCCGCTTTTGTATCTTATCCACTGGCAACATTTTTGCTTTATGATTTGAAGGATGTGTAGAGTATATGGATTGAATCAAAAATATGTATTACCATGTTGTTAGATTGCAAAGATTGAAACAATTATATCGCTTGTTTCCAAAACCCTTTACAAAAATACATAATGTCCACAGGTCAGGAGGACACATGGGGATATGAGTGGTCATTAAAAAAAAAAAAATTCTTAAGAGAATAAATTTCATAAAATGTACTTTTTTTTTCAATTGTAAGCATCCAATGTTAATTCTTTGAGATTAATTCCTTGTGGATGTGACGAAAAGCTTCAGCTTCATCCTAAAGGATTTCTTGACGATCAAAACTTTGGTCATACAAAGTTACTACTCATGCATTCCAGATAGTCGCTTGCTTTTTTACTTATTTGCTTTTTAATTTTTTTTTATAGAATCACTTCCGTGTGCAGTATATTGGCCTGTGTATTCTGTCATGAATAAAGTGAATGGAAAAGAGTTTTGGGAAGACTTTTGTTTTTGCGTTTCACAAATTCATAACATATTTTAGAAAGTACATCAGTAATTGTGTGTGTGTATATATATATACACACATATACACACAATTATTATTTTACTCTTTATTTGACAAATGTATAAAGGCACATCAATTTTATCATCTTTCAAGTCTGGCTAACATTTGATCTGCTGCCATATTGCAAAATGAAATATTTTGTTGTTTTGCATTATGGATTCGGGCTGTAGATATTTCCACATAAATAATATCAAGAAATGTCAAATACCAATGACAGATATTAAGTGTGTGTGGTCATTTGCACCTCACTGCGCTTCATATAAAGTTTTCTGCAGTCAGGCTCTCCAATAATACTCGTTTTGGACATTGAGGCCCATTAGTTGTGGATAACTACTTCCAAACTTGTAGAATAAGCGTTTAGGGGGTTATCGGAATAATATGTGCTGTTATTGAAGATAATTGAGATGCAATTTGCTGCCAAAAGTTGGCAATACGATTCCATTACCAGACCAAATACATCAAAGTCCCTGGTTTATTTGAAGACCATAGTATACAACGATGTTGCCTTGCTCAGCAAATGGTAAGGTGTCACGGGCGAGCTGGAGCCTATCCCAGCTGACTGAGCAAAAAGGCAAACTACACCCAAGACTGGTCGCCAGTCAATCACACTCACAGGGCACATATAGAGACGGAAGAAAAAGTATGTTACTCTATGTACATATCGTGTAATTGAAGTTTTTTTTTTTAAATTCATGTGCTCCCCCCCAAAAAAAACAAAAAAACAAGTCCATGTCCAGCACAGGGTGCTTCAGTGGACTTTCACAAACAGGTTTAAGTCAGTTTCTTTTTGGTTGCATACAATGTCATAAGCTATTTTATTTATTGTTACTTTGATCAATATGAGGAGGGACCAAATTCAAATTTAGATCTTGAGTTGACAAAGTTAGAGGAACTCGAGTGCATAATTCGGGATGGAGGATCCAGAAACGCTCACAGTATTTCCCCATATAGGGAAATAACACCCACACCAAAAAAAATCCAGTACTTTGGGGAATGTTTTAGGTTTTTTATCATCTTATGACTCTGACAATTCAAACTCCTCAGATGAACAAGTTTTATACAGCAAGCCAGCAAAATTGCCGCATCAGAGCAATAACAGTATTGCTTTGTCGCCAGTTGGTTGCATTTTGGTGCCAATGAGTAACTGTTTCAGTGAGTTGAGGTGCTAAATTTAGACAAATGTAATACATTGCTGTCATCTTGTGGCATTTATAGGCAGTTACGGTACAGTGCAAAAGGGTTGGCATGAATCACACAGATTTTTGGTCCCTCTCCCCAGTGAATAACTCACAGTGACCTCCTGCTCTTTGCGGGGGATAAGGACAGAGCCCTGCCACAAATAGCACAAAAAAATGCACCCCTAAAAAGGTTTGGAATTGTATCGATGCAACAAGATGCCGGCAAAGCACTAATTATCTAAATTATAATTTTGTCTAAATGGAGCTCGTCAACGCTCTTCAGCATAATTCATTGGCACCAAGACAAAGCAGTACTTTTATTGCTGACCATGGAAGCAATACAGTGGTGCCTTGGCATACATGTTTAATTCTGTCTGTGACCACGCTCGTATCTTAAATCATCTTGGCATGGATGTGACCAGTTATTATGCACACAACTAATCCTTCCCAGGCCCCCCCAAAACACCCAAAATTAATTTATATATATATATATATATATATATATATATGTATAATTACATAATTTGTTGATTAATTATAATTCAATTTATTATAGAAAATAGAATACAAAAACCTGACAATAAACGTTTTTAATTGGTACATTAATTTAGCCAGTTTTCCCCCAAATTTAGTTAAAATGTATTCATTAATTTTTTTATTTATTTTGTGCTCATTTATCTCATTAAATGACTTCCAAGTTGATTTATTGTTATATACAATTCTTTTTAGTTTTAAATTGGATTAATCGAATTAAATAATTGGCTAATGAATTACATTTAAATACATTTCAATTAATACCATTTTAAAATAGCATTTAGTATTAAAATACAATTATTGTATATATTTTCATACACAATTTAACTCTTTACTTAATTAAAATTCATATGTGTAAATAAGTGTAAATAATACCGTAGTGCAGGGATGTCAATATGCGGCCCTCAGGCCAAAACCGGCCCGCGAGGGGATACAATCCGCCCCGCAGGATGAATATGAACGTGAGAATAGGAATGAGATATCATGCTGGCTGGCACTAAGACAACTTTTGAGAATTATTATGCTAAAGTAGAAAATGTAATGGTAATAATTACTACATCTTCATAAATTGATTGCATTTTAAAGTGCCTCCGGAACAAATTAATTTGCTTTACATTATTTCCGATGGAGAGAAAAATTGTGACGTCTGAATATTAATAGCCCCAAAAACAGCAAACGTGTAAAGTGTAATGTTGATGTTGACGTCACGGCTCCCCTCCTCCTCCGCCCACTGTACAGTAGCCATGTACAAAAGCTTCAAAGAAAACCACACAACACTCATTCGTGTATGTGTTTCTCCAACAGCAATTTGTGTGTGGGTTTTAAACCTGTGTGGTTCACCAATGGAGAACGTTTTTAACCCAAGTCAAACCCGTCAGCAACCCATCCTGCATCCTGTTTTGAACAGAGACAGGAAATACCAACAGATGTTCTATTCATCTGTTTTTGTGTTGCTTTCCTTTCAATATCACAAGTACAGATATTTCTTTTGCATGTTGTCCAATAGGCTAGTGATAAATACAATGCGCATTTTGCTGCTCATTGGGGTGCGCGTTCCTTGGCCACCTTGGCCAGACATACACAGTATATATTAACCTCCAAAACTTTGTGTTGACGGGTGGTGGACATTTTATGGAAAGCCAAATTATTTTTTAGGAGGCTGAAGAGAAGATCGGTTTTAGGTGGGCTAAGGGGCTAAGACAATAAAACTTCGCCATAAACACACAACACCAAATATTTATTTATTTGTATTTTTTTTGCGTGGGGGGGGGGGGGGGGGGTACCAAGAGACGCCAATATGTTATTCCTTCCGCTCTTGGTTTGTGACGTCATACGTAGCGCCCGGTCTGTGACGTCATGCGTAGGGCTCGGGCTCTACTTTTCGTCTGAGGGGGTTGGGAGGAGGAGGAGAATGACAACAAGGAGGATGGTGTCTGTCCGGCTAGCGTCATTGTTATTCGGCTTGATTTTCGCTCTCTCACTCTCCCGAAGCACCACCACCTCTTTTTTGTTTTTTTAAATTATTATTATTTTTTTCGGTGGAGAGAAAAATGCATACGGAATCGTGTGTCTGTGCCGTGTAACGAGCGACGTCGTGGTTACGCGCACCTGCCGCGGCGCTGGAACACAGCAAAAGCGTTATAAAATGGCTGCGACCTCGAAGAAATAGTAGTCGTATTTTAGTCTCTTTTAAAAAAATCTATGCCGTATAGAGGAGGACGTTCGTTGGTTTGTTGGGCGTTCGCGCTCGGCTCTGTTTATTTTTAGCTAGGAGGTTGCCTCGTACACTTCGGTAACAGCCATTCCCCTTGCTTTTATTTCTTTATTTATTTTTCAAAAATAATATTAATCATTACTACTAATAACACTCAATTAGCGGTCAATGTGTCCTTAAAAACGACTCCGTTCAACATCATGTGGGTCAGTCCCGAAGAGGTGTTACTGGCGGGCGCCCTGTGGATCACCGAGCGGGCCAATCCCTATTTCATCCTCCAGAAGCGGAAGGGCCACGGCGGGGGTGGCGGAGGACTAGCAGGTTAGTGGCTTTATTATTATTATCTTAATTTTTTATTATTATTTTTTTTTACGGTTCACTTTTACTAGTCCACGTGTATTACTGCTCGTTTAGGTGTTTCCTCGTTTAGGTGATGCTTAGTTTTACACCTAATGGTATTTTTGGCCCTGGAAAAGGTCTAAATAGTTACCATGGATTTCTATAATTAGCCTTACCTTGAAGCAGGGGTGGTGGAACCAGGGGGGGCATCGGGGTCAAACACCCCACTGTTGACCTACACCACTTATTATTGCACTGGGTGGTGCCCATCTGAGCATATGTTGCATAATAATGTATTATTTCGAGAAATACAAGTAGTTTTTATTGCATAAATTTACCCGTGGGTATTTTTTTCTTTTGCTGTGCCGTATTTTCTGCTCATGAGATTTTCATGACAATGTTTGTTTACCTGATTAATTCAATGATATACAATTGTTGGAAATAGTTTTGGCCAATAAAATGTAAGTCATACTTTTTTGTTGGTGCTATATTTAGTTTCACATTGCTACATTGTCATCTCCCTGACAAATTGACTTCATGTAACATCTTTTCCACTAACACCTCACACATTCAAACTACGGCGTTAAAGAAGGCTAAAATGATCATTCAATCCATTCACCCAGTTTTTTCAGTCACACTGCCTCGGTCAAATGACATAGAAGGGTTTGACTGGGGTTATGTAATGGTGTAAAGGTTCAGGGTATACAAGTGTAGGCTGTACCTTAAAGCTGAGGTTCTTAAACTGAGGTCCTGGACCCCCTGTGCGCTACCCGTAACCTTGGGTTCTGCAAATTAATTAGTAATAAATTATGTGAAAAAGAAATTATGGTGCAGACCTATATACGGTGATTGGCATGCCAATAAAACTTTTCTCATATAGAGTTTTACAGGTAAACCAAGGCGACATTGGGAAAATATTTGCAGCTTGGAAGCAAGTACCTTGGGTCAAAAGTTTACAATGTGTTTAAATAACTGCTTTTGGAGTGTATAAATGGGCATCATGTCTTGATGTAATGCGTAATTGTCTTCCACCAGGGTCCTTTCTCATTTTGGTGCAAATTATTCTACTTATCTTGTCTGTTTCTTCACGACAATTATAGTCGCTCGTCCCTTTTTAGAAAAATAGTAACCAGGGCGGTTGGAAAGTATAGCGAGCAAATTGCTAAAATTTTGATGACTAGTATTACCTTTTCAACTTTTAACTGTCGTTACTACTGCATTTAGTATCTATGATGGTAAAAGTTGTCTTTCGTTTTGTCTTCTCCCATTAATTGCTCGCCACAACCGCAAAAGATAATGGAGAAAGGAGACCCAAACGGT
Source organism: Phycodurus eques (assembly GCF_024500275.1). Classification (NCBI taxonomy): domain Eukaryota; kingdom Metazoa; phylum Chordata; class Actinopteri; order Syngnathiformes; family Syngnathidae; genus Phycodurus; species Phycodurus eques. The sequence continues at coordinate 23,493,296 of NC_084530.1, forward strand.
AGAAGGCTGTGCGATTGTAAATATTAAACAGGTCTATTGTATTGTACTCTATTCTATTCCAACGTGTACGAAGGTCGGCCCAACCAGTTTCCGAGCAGATTGTGGAGGAAACATTGGACTTAACACACGACAGGATAATCATTAAGAAACATCCGATAATAGGGCCTTTGCTGACTTGGATCAGAAGGGGGGAGCCTGCTCTAATTCGGCCCAATTATCAATATGTTAGTTTGCTCATGTTGTTACTTAGAAACATTTGGGCATATTGTATGTAACCACATTCCCTTTCTTTAATTTCGTCTCCCTTTGTTATTACCACACATAATTTTGTTTACTCCTCGCCTGAGCCCATCTCTTTAAAGTCAAATAATAATTTTGACTGTGCATAGATTCATGTAAATGTGCGATTCATCACAGCTGTAAGGCTTGGAAACGGATCAGGAAAGGCTTGAAATCAGCGTTATGATTATTTTTTGGGTACAGCTCTTGGATTAGATGTCATTAGATGTGTATTCGTGTAGTTTAGTACCGCATGGGAGCAACGTGAAGATCACATGACCAATCAGGTGTTGCAGTTGGACTTTAAACGTCACTGAATCCCAACATAAAAACAGAAACCTTTTAACTTTGTGTTGTGCAACAAGGATTTCCTTCAGGAGAAGATTCGAGAAGAAAAGAAAAAAGCCTTGAACTGAGAATAGCAGGCGTGTTTCTGCCTGTTTACAAGCTGAACCGTCCTGACAATGCAGGCGATTGTGTGGTCTCAAAAAAAACGTGCAGTCACTCTATCTGTCCTTCATGCTGAATCATTTCGCTTCCTTTTTATCCCTCTCCTCCTCCCTTCTTCAGTTTCTGTTTTTACTGTCTACTGAAAGAAAATAAATGTTATTTTATAGACACATCAGAGAGAAGGACGAGGGGGGGGACAAGAAAACAGGTGACGCGGGTTTAGGTTTCACTTCCTGACCTTTGTTTTCCCTTGCAAATTAGCTAGTTTCAACAAAGCTTTCTTTGTTTGTTTATTTAAAAAAAATATATATTTTTTTCTACAATCCAAATTAGGGCTCGTGCCATTGGAGTCTTGACCTAAATTCACTCCAGATTAGATAGCAGTGAGAAAGTGGATGAAGAGCATCATAAAGGTTTTGTCGACAATTACCTCTCATATTCATGTGGAAATTTGAATGACTTTTATTGCTGTCTAACCAGAACTGGACTGAAAACAAAGATGAGCCGACACTGCTAACTGTTCTTTATGGTTGACGCATATGCAGTTTGAGAGCAAAGTTGGGAAAAAACTATCTCAGAATTTTTACGGACAGTAAAGTTTCTACCTAGCAATGAATGAAAACCGGTAGTCTGCGAAAACGTTTAATAACGTGTGGATGTGTTCATTGAATTTAGTTACGGATGAAAAAATTTGGGGGTGGGGCTGTTTGTTTACATGACAGCGTTGTTCTGGGGCCTCGAAATGTAAACAGCCCTCACAGTTACTGTGAATGTGAGGAAAATGGTAGTTGGCAAAAACATATGCTTGCTAAGTGTGATCAGTTAGCATGAGTTAGTACGCACATTCTAGTATGTGACGGACAAAACAGTAATGGTGGACCACGGCGCTACATTAGCGTTTTATTTTTTTCTTAAAAGATCATGTTACGTTTCTGTCACCACACTACCAACGTTAGTCTGCAAAAGTTATATCAGCAACTACTGGCTTAGCATGCATAGCACAGTGCTTTCAGTTGTTTTTTTGCATGTGCGTATGGACAGGGATTGAAAATTGAGCTTTTGAAACATTGTTCAAAAGCTCAATTTAAAAAAATGCAGTTTTTACTAGGTTGTTGTTATTTCGCCATGTTTAGTTGTTTTCAAAAGCAACACAGCGTTGTAGTTCTTCATTTCCGTTTATTAGAAAATTCAGTTATTAAACTGAGCCCTGCGGACGGCCATCACTTTATTGTTGTATTCTGAATTCGAAAAAAAACATTTTTTACTAGGTCATGAAGTCTGGTGTTTCTCTTGAAAGTGAAGTGTACATTTATTTTCTTTCAGTAGACAGTAAAAACACGTAGTGTTTGTTTGTGTGACATCGCCACCTGCTGGGCTGGCATGCATATTCCTGCCTTCAGTCTGACGGTCATTGTTTCAACATTGTCTTCTGTATGTGAAGCTTCTTAATAACTTCCCATTTTTACCTGGTCATAATGTAAAGCTTTTTGAAGAGATCATTCCAATCCTGACTTTTTAATCAGACCCAATTTGAAGTGTGGTCAAGCGTTTATTGTATTCATTGAATCAAGAAATAATTGCCTGCTCCCTACCAGTTTGTTCTAGTACGTCTATTAGTCAATTTCTTTTGAGCAGATACGTGAACTGTGTTGCTTTGTGGTTTGTTGCATTATAATTCAGAACCTCTTTTTGTTCCTCTTGATTTGTCAGAATCAGAATAATCTTTATTTGCCAAGTATGTCCAAAACACACGAGGAATTTGTCTCCGGTAGTTGGAGCCGCTCTAGTACAACAGACAGTCAATTTACAGAACACTTTGGAGACATAAAGACATTGACAAAAAACAATTGTGCAAAAAGATGCAGAGTCCTCTAGCACTTACAGCAGTTCGAATGACTAATATTGCAATAGTCCGGTGCAATGACCATTGTGCAAAGGGCGCTGAGACTTCAAGGAGTTGTATGCGGTTTAAAGTGACGAGTAGTGCGATAATCTGGGACAATGTTGGTTGTGCAAATGTTACAGATACTCCTCAATCAGTGTGCAAATGGAGCAGATGCTACTCTGGCATGAGTGGCCAGTATATGCAAATAGTGCAGCATGGCGAGACAACTACAGTGAGTGGACGAGTAATACAGAATTGGCCCCACAGAAATGTGACAACGAACTCAAGTCAAAAAATTGCCAGCTTGTTGTAATGGAATTATAGGTTAAGTGTTTAAGAAGTTGATCGCAAGAGGGAAGAAGCTGTTGGAATGTCTACTAGTTCTAGTTTGCATTGATCGGTAGCGCCTACCTGAGGGAAGGAGCTGGAAGAGCTGGTGACCGGGTTGCGGAGGGTCCGAGAGGATTTAGCACGCCCTTGTCTTAGTTCTGGCAGCGTGCAAGTCCTCAATGGTGGGTAAGGGGGTACCGACAATCCTTTCAGCAGTTTTGATTGTCCGTTGCAGTCGGAGTTTGTCCTTTTTTGTAGCAGCACCAAACCAGACTGTGATGGAAGAACACAGGAATGATTCGATGACCGCTGTGTAGAACTGTCTCAGTAGCTCCGGTGGCAGGCCGTGCTTTCTCAGAAGCCGCAGGAAGTACATCCTCTGCTGGGCCTTTTTGAGGACGGAATTGATGTTGGTCGCCCACTTCAGGTCCTGAGAGATTGTTTTGACAGTTTGAAACACTACCAACCCCGACAGGACATGCAGTAACGGTCTGAATGTACAGAGTGAGTCGCTCAATCACTAGCTTTGACATTCTGCCGCAAGCTCTTCCAGTATGAGTTGGAATTGCATAGTCTATGTCCAGCATTAGCTGTAATCATCTCAGTTCTATAAATAGCTAAATTATTTTTGCATTTTGCGTGGGTTTAGATTACCACATTGTTGCTGTGTCATGAAAGTGTAATTTTTATGGCCGAACTGAAAACGACAATTGTGAATTTCTTGCTTTAAAGTGTTTCTAATAAATCCTCCCGGGTCTCTTGCTGCGGCGTGCTTAGCAGTGCTGGGGGATGATGTCATCCTTATGTAAATGGTGATCTTGCTGGCTTGTACTGTGTGCCAGTTGGCAGTGCAGTAATTACACTGGCACCCACCACATGCTCTTCTTCTTTGTCCTCTTCTTTCTATACACAGTTGTCAGCACTTCTATGGACTTACATTCTTAGAATGTTTTTTTTTTAAATTTTGACTATGCCATCTTTTTTTTCTCACTGAAAGGCCCTTCAACTGCTCTCTCTCTCTCTCTCTCTCTCCAAATGTAGCACCAGAGCTGCCCTTTTTCTACTCATTTGAAAATCAAGATATTATTTGAGAATAGTTATTATCGACTGGCAGGTCGGAACCCAGTGGGTCGTGGACAGCTAGTAAAAAACTTAAATGTATTCCTATTCAGATTTTATTTTCGGTACAGTACAGAGGTGTGCCACACAGAACATAGTAGGAAATGTGCTTCCTGCCGGCACGGTGACCGACTGGTTAGCACATCTGCCTCACAGTTCTGGGGACCGGGGTTCAAATCCCGGGCCCGCCTGTGTGGAGTTTGCATGTTCTCCCCGTGCCTGGGTGGGTTTTCTCCGGGCACTCCGGTTTCCTCCCACATCCCAAAAACATGCATGGTAGGTTGAGTGTACACTCTAAATTGCCCGTAGGTGTGAATGTGAGTGGGAATGGTTGTTTGTTTCTTATTTGCCCTGCGATTGGCTGGCGACCAGTTTAGGTTGTACCCCGCCTCCCGCCCGAAGATAGCTGGGCTGGGCTCCAGCAGCTTGCGACCCAAGTGAGGATAAGCGGTAAAGAACATGGATGGATGGATGTTACTTCCCTTCACTCGAGCCACAAGTCTACTCTGTAAACAAATACAGTACAGTTCAGCCTTTCTTTGGAGGACATCACGGCAAGCAATATGCCTTTGACGGTACAGCAAACTCTGAACCGACATTTAAAAATATAATATCCTGCACATGTTTTCAGAGGCTATTTTTAAACAAACAAAAAAAATCTTTATTGTTCATAACTTCTATGAAAGTGAATTACGACTTTGCAACAGTCGGAAAATGCGGGTTGCAGGGTGACAACAGTTGAGAACCACTGTTTAGAACAACTCTCAGCCCCTGCCCTTTTTGCTGTACTGTACTTAAATAATCAACTTTCCATATTGGACCACTGTTTCTTCAGCCTACAAATTGTGCTTCTTAAGCCAGAAGCTTAACAGACACGTAATAAACCCAAATACAACTCGAAAATAGGCCATAAATACAGGTCTTATGCAAGCTGGGAAGCTGCTTTTCATGCAAACTCACAGGAGTCTGCCATTTGGTGTCTACTGCTCTCTATTTTTTATTCTTCAAATGCTCAATCTGAAGTACCATCTTGGAACATTGCATTGTCTCAGCCTACAAACTGTGCTTCTTAATTGACTTGGATTTATTTTGAGTTTAACAAACTTAAAATAAATCCCAGTAAAACTATGAAATAGACCATAAACACGCCTTATGCAACCTGGCAAGCGACGCAGTACTTTGGTGCAGCCTTATTTGACAATGCTAGCAGTTATTCCGGGTTGAATGTCAGCACATCAGTTAAAGTAAGTGTAAGCATTGTTAGAAATTCATCCATCCATCCATTTTCCGTACCGCTTATCCTCCCTAGGGTCAAATTGTTAAGTAAAAAGCATACAACTCCAAATATTGTGATTATTTATTTATTTATTCTTTTTTTTCTTCCTAGATTAAATTAATTGGAGTTTCATGTTTTCCACTGGACAACAATGTAATTATACTTGCATCCAGGTCCAGTCATACGTCTTTAAAGTGACTTCAAAATTGACTTTTATGTGTGAAAAATGAAAGTGTTTAACAGTTAAAAAATGCTTCAAAGTAAGCTGATTTGTTTTGCTCTTACTAATAAACAAAGCAATAATTATGTGTACAAGGAAACACAACCTATCACATGTTTTCTGAGAAGTTTGTGGCCGGAGAGGATGGGGGGTTGGGGTTGTGTGCCTTTTGGGAATGATAAAAGAGAAAATTTCCTGTTCCATCACCAAGGAGGTGATGTTATTATACAAATTGGTTTGTGTGGAATTTGTACCTGTTATGACTCACCATAGGATTACACCTATGGTGAGAAACCTCAACAGAAAGTTTACTCTGCAACAATCAAAAATGGGTTAAACCTTTAACATAGGAATATCATTTGACATGATCCATGTGATAATAAGACTGTTTGTCTTTAGAATATCTTGTAATTAGGGCTGGCACGATCTAATCTTTTTAGAATCCTATAGATATTTTGTTGAGTACTCGAGTAAATAGTAGTATATTTATTTTATTTTATTTTTTTTACTACTAACATGCATTTCATTTTCATTTCTGAGGGCTGGACTTCTATCCTTAAACTGCTGAATTAGGTTGTTACTGAATGTATGGTGTAAGCACTGTACAGAATTTGAGACAACAAAATCAGCCTTTGCTAAACAGTTAGCATTCGCGTTTAGCATTAATGCACTAGCGATTTTAGGTTAAAAAAGGCATTGAAGCAGGAGTTCAGAAATCTTATTAAAAATACCAATTGATTAATTGAATGTTAATTTGCCCCACCGTCAGTCAAGGAACTATAGTCAAATGGTCATTCCTAAAAAAAAATAATAATAATAAATGTTTTTTAATGAAGCATTTGTACACCCAGCTTTTAATGAACTGATTGCCATACCAACAATAAAGCGACTGAGTGGACAGTGATGTCGACCCCTCCCCAAAAAAGAAACTTTTTCAGATTTCACTCCAGGACCAGACAGTGTGGGTGGCTGTCGAGCGATCTCGACACCTTTGGTGAGCTGGTCACGAGGCGTGGGTTTCCTGCGCTAAAACCTCAAGCCGCCTAGTCGCCGGCTGAACGCCTCAGTGTGATCTTGAAAGTTCTCGCTGAGGTCACCCGACCAAGAAAGTGCGGTGACTTGTTAGTTTTTTTTTTTTTTTGTGTGTCTCTGCAAGCAAATATTAAGCTGCGTTAGCTATGAAACGGTTTACGGCTGCTGCGCACTGAAACTTTCTGCTGAGCAAAAGGTCATTCGAGTCTGCTTGCTCAGCAGATAGTTGAGTGTAATTTTCAGTGGGTTTTGTACCTCAATATCTGAATATCTAACATGTTTTATATTTTCACCTCGTGCGGGGGAAAACTCACTGTGTGCGCTACTTGAGCTAAATTCAGAGAGCAGAAATGCCAGCAGGCATTCCAAGACATTGCAAAAATGAATGAATAATATTTTGTCAGTGTCTTCAGTTTTATTTTATAAATTGGCAACACATCCACCATTTTTTCCTCTAATATGCAGCTGCTGACAACTTCGCTGGGGGCCGCCATTTTGACACCATGTGAACGTAGGATACATTTTGATAGGCCACATGAATTCTTGCAATCAGCGGCACATTTCTCAAGTAGCTAAGCACCCACACGAGGCGAAACACATAAAATATGTTAGATATTCGTCTCAAGGCCTTGTGAGGCAGAAAACCCAACAGAAAATTCCTTGCACACCGTGAGCTATCAGCTCACGCGCATAGCGTTGTAGTCACTGATGGTATAGTGTTACAGTCGCCTGACTAAGGTGCAGGCAGTGTGGCTTCAGTTCCTATTCAGTGACAGTGTAAATGTGAGTTTGAGTTCCTGTCTCCATATGTGCCCGGTGCCTGGTTGGTTGTATAAAAAATGGATGGCTGACTGGATGGTTGCTGATTTAATACACATGTTTTGTTGGTTTACATGTCTTTCAGCATTGTGACTATACTGATAACCGTGATCATTTTGCTCCCTATTGTGGTGATAAAATCAAGTCATACTGCATTATCTCATGACTCTGAGCAGACTTTTTTCTAACGTTCCCATCAGGCAGTTAAGAGCCAGAAAAATCCAGCGCTATAAAAATCCAGCGCTATAACAAAAATAATTTGTTATAGCGCTTTGTTCAACAACAAAGTGTTCTGTAAATTGACTGTCTGTTGTACTAGAGCGGCTCCAACTACCGGAGACAAATTCCTTGTGTGTTTTGGACATACTTGGCAAATAAAGATGATTCTGATTCTGATTCGTTCTAGTAAAGGTTTCATAATGTTGAATAGGGGGACTGAGGGAGCGAGACTAAAGTCAAATGGATGAATATCGGAACAATGAAGAGACAATGCATGAGAGTCACAGGGAAGGATTGAAGTCTAAAAGCAGCGGTGGACAATGTACAGTTTGTAGGCCTGTTGGATTTATCTCACCAAACATTATAATGAATAAACACAAAAGGAATGAAGACGTTGGTCATTTTACTCATGAGGAGGGCGCATGGGAGATTGTTCAGGTTACAGCCTCTCAACACGCTCTAAACAATCTCCCCCGTCGCTCCTACATTTATTTGAAAATAGGAGGGTTCTACAAGACATAATATTCTAAGCATTAAGACACAACACAAAACATAGGACCAGACGACACCTGTCCCGTCCCCGACCACATCCGATCACGTCCTTGGTCAAGGCGCCCTTCCATCAAATGTTGCTGAGTCATCTTCTTGAAGGCGAGACATCTTTCTATCTAAATATTGTCCATAATACTAATGCAAGCTACTAATGCAAAATACTAATGCAAGCTAAGCAAATAAATGATAACTACTAAAATATATCTAACATTTCCCTCCTGTTTATCATGTATTTGCACAAATTCTCATATCATCTTACAGTCACTTCATTTCGATTTTTAACTGTAGAATCATTTTTATGAAACAAATACATTTACACCCAGAGTAGATTTGTCATACATGAATGTTATAGTTTAAACATCGTAATCATCTGGATCAGGAAACAAATCAGTTAAAGCATAATCATCATCATCATCATTATCATCATCATTATCTTTATTATCAAACAGTAATGGATACATCAGCTCCATACGGTTCTCCATGGGGGTTATGGCTGTGGTGATTAATCTACTGATTAAAGCTCGAATGCATGGGATACAACAACATCCACAAAATGTCAGAATGGCTGCAAAAACAGCAATTGATATCAATATTGGTGAAATTAGGGTTTTATATTTACCAAAAACGTCCATCCAGCTGTCCCACAAAGAAGTGTCTACCCCAGAGTGGCTCTTCATCTTGTGATTGAGGGTCCGTAGACCATCGATGGCTCTGGTCAAGCTGCCATCCGCAGCAGTATTGTTTGGAATGTATGTACAACATTGTTCTCCAAACATACCACAAACACCTCCCTCTCTTGCGAGGAGCATGTCGACAGCTATGCGATTCTGGAACGTCATTAAAGAGGTAGCCTTGAGCTGCTCATGTACAGCTTCCAACCCACTCTGAGTCCAATTTCCTAATCTCTGTACATTGAAGTGGATGTAGTTTATCCTATCAACATTTTTATTAATCGTACACCACCAGCATATGAAAGACTCAAATCCTCCTGCAACTTGGTGAGCCAATTTGTATTGATTTGGAACCCCACGAGGAACACCTATGGCGTCGACAATATTTATATTTATTTATTATATGGACAATATTTAGATAGAAAGATGTCTCGCCTTCCATCAAATGTTGCTGAGTCATCTTCTTGAAGGCGAGACATCTTTCTATCTAAATATTGTCCATAATACTAATGCAAGCTACTAATGCAAAATACTAATGCAAGCTAAGCAAATAAATGATAACTACTAAAATATATCTAACATTTTTTTTTTTTTTTTTTTTTTCATATACGTCTCGCAAGAACATTTGATCAGGTGTGCCATGCAATTCTAAAACCAATAATCCGAAGCTTTAATGTACTCATTATCACCAAATTTTTATTATTTGGTTTACTTGTTTTAACCATGATCCACGTACATGTTATGTAACGTAGAGTGTGGAGTCATGCCCATGTACATACAGTACGTACTGGACGAGGGATGGGATTAATAATCCATTAAAATTATATCTTTTTTTTATTGCAAAAGACTGTGGTTGCCGGAAGCAACTAACTGGCACAATTCACATCAATAAATACTGTATGCTATTATTGTGCTCAACAGTAGAGGTTTCACAATTATCAACAACTAATTTGATAATTAATTGATTCTAAAAAGATTTGGTAATGAGAGCTTTACTTAACAGCATTAAATGTCATCTGATATCAACTGGCAGTTCCATTGTCTCGCTATGCCAGCCGACTGCATCAATCATGTTCTTTTTCTTGACCGTCTGTTGGACTCATGTGTAGGCAGAGCTAGAGCTAATGTGCGTAATAAATACCTGTTGTCTCATTGTTAATGTTAGTCCGTCATAAATATATGCACACCATGTAGTGCATATTAAATATGCCAGGCTTGGTGTCTTTATCATGGAAAATTCACGGGTTTACTATTTAAAATAATTACATTTTTGACACATGTAGCTTTGTAGTGTACAGTTGTGTAATGTACATTTCACCCAATGTTGTGAGTGAAAAATCAAGTAAAATACTCACTGAAGTAAATGTTCAGTACAGTGTTATATATTTGGCACAGACTTAGTAGATTCAAGAGTCAACATGTTTATTTGTCATGTGCAATGAAAAGCAATGGTAACACTGAGCAATGAAATTCTTACTTTTCTTGTCTCCCTCCACCTAGAATACAAAAACAAAAGACATAAAAAAGAACAATTATATAAAATGAAAGGTAAATAGTGAAAGAAAGAGGGGCTAGGCAATGTACATAAAAACAATTTTAAAAAAAACTACCAAACCAACCAAAGTTTTTACACTTGATTGTAGCATTAGCGCAGACGCTAGCGATAATGGTCTTGTTTATCAGTAATAAAGACAGCTAAAATAACTGATAGGCTTCAACAGAGTTTCTATCACTATCCTGATTACAAAATATATTTATCTTCACAGAGTACTAATGAATGTTTTTCTAAGGGTGTGTTTGGAAAGTCTTTTTCTGACAGAATAAGGAAGGAAGCAATCTTGCCTGTGAGTTTTATTACAAGAAAGACAAATCTTTTCAGAGAGAGGAAAAGGTACAAGTCGTCACGAGTTGTTACCCTACTGAAGCCCAAGCAAAAATGTACCTTCATTATACAGAAGTGAGAGAGACAGAGAGGAAAAAAAGAAAAGAAATACACCCCTCTCATTCCCACAACATTCTCACACAAATAGTTTTGTCCAGATCCACTCAAACTTATCTTTATGAGAATGGTTGCATACAGAGGATGAGAAAAGGAGAAATCCAGGCAGTAGTCAAAACAATCAAGGACACACAGAAATACTGTGCTGTCTAAGAGCTATGGAACAATAAAACATGTAAAGGTTATATAAAACTAATATTTGATATATATATGAAACATAAATTTTCCAAATCAGGTATCACACCCCTTAGCATTTTTGCCATGCTTTGGTACGTTGCTCAAGGGCACCTAAGCAGTTTTTGAAGAAACCTAACCTGACATTACTTCCTCATGCAGTGCAATTTCTATTTTTGTTCTGTCCAAGCACTCTACATGCACAGGAAATGATAAGGAGACGATGAGGCTCATACTGTACATAGATTTCTTGTTAGCATTGCGAAAACTTTGAGTCCAAAGACTAGGCTAAAAATCTTTGGACATGGTTCAATGTGCATTACCACTACCGTTGTCATAAGAAGTGACCCCCCCCCCCCCCCCCAACTTCAAGCATACGTGATGTCAACCCACACGTTACCCAGAATGCAATGTGCCATTACAATGTTGAATAATTGCGAATTAACGTCCTTACTACATTAATTCTTGTTGTTTCTGTGTGTTTGTGTTACCAGTAGTTCACTGATTGTGTACCTTATTTAAATGTGTGAAACATTGACTTCCCGCTCAATTCTGCTAAATAGATGAGCCCAACAGGTTGATTGATGACTGTTAAAGCCAGCCAAGGAAATTCTTGAGTATAAATCCAGTATACTTGCTCAATACTAGTGAGTGTCACTTTCAGAACATTGATGATATAATTGTACAATTTGTAATTTCCTGTCATGTAATTAGATAGTTTGCAGTTACTCTGTTGTAAGACTAGTCAAAATAAACCAGTTGGACCCAGTTTAAATTTTGCAGATTATCTGCTGTGAAAAGGCCAATGCTGATATGTGCCAAAATCCCGAATATCGGCTCCAGCCGATAATCGGTCTATCGCTTGTTGATTCAGTCATTCAAAATACACAGAGAGTATTAAGCCTATTTCAAGCCCGAAGCAAGGGCGTTTGTTGCGTAGTATACAGGAGGGAACGAGGAACGATTGGCTACTCTTGACTGTGTGTCAGAAATCTGACTGGCATCCAACAGTAACCTTGCACTGTTGAAGCTGAGTAACAACTAGATTCTACAAGGTTTTTGAGGTTGTTAGCGTCATTTTCAGTAATTGCATTCAGAGTCCTGAAAACATGCCATCTTCTTGAAATATTTTGACAATCGCCAATAGTTTGAAACGTGTACTACTGACACCTACAGGAATTAAGCGAAACAGAAACCACCTTAACATACTGTACCTCATGAGCAGTCAAGTCTGGCATCTTGTGAGCACTTCACTTGTTAACGGGTGATAAAAGTTAACAACAAACTTTAGAATCTTGAACCTTTTGACACTAAGCCAAGTCCGTCTAAGATGCACCACCTGTCAGTTTACTCGTGGACAGAACCCTTGTCGAAGTAATTGATTTTGGAGTTTTTCCATTGGTTGCCTTGCCCAAGCACTGTGTTTTGTGTATTGCCACAGATCTTTTGGTGGGGACCTTGGACGTGGTCTTGGATTCAAGCGCCCGGATGGCTCCCTACAGGATTCTCTACCAAACCCCGGACTCTCTATCCTACTGGATCATCGCTCACGGTGTGTAAATGTCAACTCGAGCAATTTAGGGTTACAGTCATCTTTTAAAGGAAGGAAACGTCCCCTGCCCCCTCCATCCGCTGGACATCCTGTCGTTTCCGATGTGTCCAGCCGAATGCTGAGCATTACATCATGGCCCCGGTGGATGTTAAAGGGCCAGATTAAAGAAGGAGCGAATGTAGAGTTTCATTTTTCTTTCCTGTCCTTTGCAGGTCTATCCTCTGTTATTGTATTTTGTCGAGTCAGAACATATTGTAAACTGGAGTTAGTTGCCTCTTCGCAGCTTTCACTCTGCTGGGAAGGCTTTCTATAAGAATTTGGAGTGTTTGTACAAACCTGTATCCATTTGTTAGGTTTGAACATTATTTTGTTAGGGTAACTTAACAATTATTCTCCCCCTCTTCCTCGGTCTGGAGCAACAATCACCCAGCGTATAGTCATGTTGAGGGAGAGTGATTGAGTGGGGAATTCCAGTAATGGATTTAGTCGGTGGCTAGAAAAATAATTTAGATATCGCTGCTTGTCGAGGTTCCAACGTGTTGCGCTGTTTAGAATTCACTTGTCCATTTCCTCCTCAGGAACGTCACGTAAAGAGATCACAGAGCACTGGGAGTGGCTGGAGCACAACATGCTGCAGACTCTCTCCATATTTGAGAATGAAAACGACATCACCACCTTTGTCAAAGGAAAAGTCCAGGCAAGTAATGTACACACAAATTATTACTTCCAGTGCAAAAGAGAGTTATATATATTTTAGTGGATACTTGTTGGACATACAGTGGGTACGGAACGTTTTCAGACCCTCCTTAAATTTTTCACTCTTTGTTATATTGTATCCATTTGCTAAAATCATTTTCATTCACATTTGTAATGATTTATTTTAAAAAAAACTGAAATATGAGAATCATGAGGTCAAAGGAACTGCCTGAAGAGCTCAGAGACAGAATTGTGGCAAGGCACACATCTGGCCAAGGTTACAAAAAAGTTTCTGCTGCACTTAAGGTTCCTAAGAGCACAGTGGCCTCCATAATCCTGAAATGGAAGACGTTTGGGACGATCAGAACCCTTCATAGAGCTGGCCGTCCGGCCAAACTGAGCAATTGGGGGAGAAGAGCCTTGGTGAGAGAGGTAAAAAAGAACCCAAAGATTGCTGTGGCTGAGCTCCAGAGATGCAGTCAGGAGATGGGAGAAAGTTCTAGAAAGTCAACCATCAATGCAGCACTCCACCATTTTCTCTTGGGCTTTATGGCAGAGTGGCCCGACGGAAGCCTCTCCTCAGTGCAAGACACATGAAAGCCCGCATGGAGTTTGCTAAAAAAACACCTGAAGGACTCCAAGATGGTGAGAAATACGATTCTCTGGTCTGATGAGACCAAGATAGAAATTGTTGGCCTTAATTCTAAGTGGCATGTGTGGAGAAAACCAGGCACTGCTCATCACCTGTCCAATACAGTCCCAACAGTGAAGCATGGGGGTGGCAACATCATGCTGTGGGTGTGTTTTTCAGCTGCAGGGACAGGGAGACAGATTGCAATCGAAGAAAAGATGCATGCGGCGTAGTACAGGGATATCCTGGATAAAAACCTTCTCTAGAGTGCTCAGAACCTCAGACTGGGCTGAAGGTTCACCTTCAAAAAAGACAATGACCCTAAGCACACAGCTAAAATACAGAAGGAGTGGCTTCAGAACAACTCCGTGACTGTTTTTGAATGGCCCAGCCAGAGCCCTGACTTAAACCCAATTGAGCATCTCTGGAAAGACTTGAAAATGGCTGCTCACCAACGTTCACCATCCAACCTGACAGAACTGGAGAGGATCGCAGATGATCCCCAAATCCAGGTGTGAAAAACTTGTTGCATCATTCCCAAAAAAGACTCATGGCTGTATTAGCTCAAAAGGGTGCTTCTCCTAAATACTGAGAAAAAGGTCTGAATACTTATGGCTGTGTGATATTTCAGTTTTTCTTTTTTAATAAATCTGCAAAAATTGCAACAATTCCATTTTTTCTGTCAATATGGGGTGATGTGTGTACAACAATGTGGAAAAAATTAACTTAAATGATTTTAGCAAATGGATACAATATAACAAAGTGTGAAAAATTTAAGGGGGTCTGAATACTTTCCGTATCCACTGTATAATCAAACCAGCTTTTGTCAAAGCAACACCAGGACAAAAAAAAATACACATCGGGATGGTCTCACAGCTGTGCGTCAAGAGCAAACTCGACTAAGTGCAACTTGGCCAGAGCTTGAGTTTGTCCGCATTGGCCACATTGTTCAGGCGGGTGCGTCAGTCGTATGTAATGGTGCAGAATCTCAAGCAAGGAACAATTACTTCCGCTTTCAACTTCCCTCCATTATTCATTTGATACAATGGAAACCGCGAATGTGAGACACTTGTACATTCTATTCCCATTGTGACACGGACATAACCATTTTCACATTGACTGATCAACATACACCAGGGCGCCTTCTTGTAAACAAATGCCTTGCTGCAAATAAAAGACAGTTGAGTACATATTGATATATTGAGGAAATATACACTTGCAGACATTCTGGTTACAGTGATTAAAATTTTGCCTTTATATGGTCTTATGGTTATCATGGCTGGTTCACAGTTCTGGGGTTCTGGTTTTGAACCTCTGATTTCTCTGTGGATTTTTCCAGATCGTCCGACTTCCTTCCACGTTCCAAAGATATGACGTTAGGTTCATTAAAGACTCGAACTTGTCCATAAGTGTGAATGTGAGTGTGAATGGTTGTTTGTCTATACGCGCCCTGCGATTGGCTGGTGTCCAGTCCAGGGTGTACACCACCTCTGACCCCAAAGTCAGCTGGGTTAAGATCCAGCTAATGAAGAAAACAATAGAAAATGGATAAACCATGATAACATTTTGATGATCAGTAGGGAGTAGGGCAGTTTTGGGGGGTTTCAGTGCCTTGCTCAAAGGTATTGTAGGTCGACACTGCTCAAGGGGCTCATTCAATATTTTGATACTCCCGAAGTCCACGCACTCCTTCAACAAAGTTGGAACCCGTTACCCTAAACACCCTCAAATAAAGCTCGTTTAGAGCAAATGTAGGTATCATTTTACTGACTTACATTTTACTGATTATAATAACACTTTTAATTATCACCTCAGTTTGGGAATCCCTGCCTTCTAGAATGAACGACTCCCGTCCCTGTATTAAGCAACAGCAACATGGAGAATTGGTCCATTAAACGACCATTATGTGGTGTGCCTAGTAGAATTAACATGGTCACGGTGGAGAGTCGCTTTGCTGACAAACAATCAGAATCAGAATCAGAATCATCTTTATTTGCCAAGTATGCCCAAAACACACAAGGAATTTGTCTCTGGCAGTTGGAGCCGCTCTAGTACAACAGACAGTCAATTTACAGAACACTTTGGAGACATAAAGACTTTGACAAAAAACAATTGTGCAAAAAGATGCAGAGTCCTCTAGCACTTAGAGCAGTTCGAATTACTAATATTGCAATAGTCCGGTGCAATGACCATTGTGCAAAGGGCGCTGAGACTTCAAGGAGTGTATGCGGTTTAAAGTGACGAGTAGTGCGATCATCTGGGACAATGTTGGTTGTGCAAATGTTACAGATACTCCTCAATCAGTGTGCAAATGGAGCAGATGCTACTCTGGCACGAGTGGCCAGTATATGCAAATAGTGCAGCATGGCGAGACAACTACAGTGAGTGCACGAGTAATACAT
The DNA here is from genome assembly GCF_024500275.1 of Phycodurus eques. Taxonomy (NCBI): domain Eukaryota; kingdom Metazoa; phylum Chordata; class Actinopteri; order Syngnathiformes; family Syngnathidae; genus Phycodurus; species Phycodurus eques. The sequence continues at coordinate 23,509,602 of NC_084530.1, forward strand.
AATTGGCCCCACAGAAATGTGACAACGAACTCAAGTCAAAAAATTGCCAGCTTGTTGTAATGGAATTATAGGTTAGGTGTTTAAGAAGTTGATCGCAAGAGGGAAGAAGCTGTTGGAATGTCTACTAGTTCTAGTTTGCATTGATCGGTAGCGTCTACCTGAGGGAAGGAGCTGGAAGAGCTGGTGACCGGGGTGCGGAGGGTCCGAGAGGATTTTGCACGCCCTTGTCTTCGTTCTGGCAGCGTGCAACAGACCATAAGCATCACAAAACTAACTGTAAAGAGCACGCTGACAATGCCCCCTAAGTGTTAGTAAATCTTCTGCTATTTACAGAACACTGCCGTCTTTCGCAGTCTGGAACTCAATCCTCTCTTTCTGTGTGTGTGTGTCCCGCTGCAGGGCATCATCGCCGAATACAACAAGAACCATGACGTCAAAGAGGACGATGACACAGACAAGTTCAAGGAGGTCAGCTCCAAGTTCCGAAAGTTGTTCGGCATGCCGGACGAGGAGAAACTGGTCAACTACTACTCGTGCAGCTACTGGAAGGGCAAAGTGCCACGGCAAGGCTGGCTATACCTCAGCATCAACCACCTCTGCTTCTATTCATACCTACTGGGCAAAGAAGGTTGGCACTAGATTAGGAAAAAGGGTCCTGAATGCTCAGTTTTGATTGACACTGTCAGAGAGGTATGAATTTGATACTGTTTATTATTGTGGTTGTAATTTGGACAGCCATAGACAAGGTCCAAGTAAACACCATAATCAACATCCAGGTGTCCTGGAAGCAGTCTGTATAAAACATACACCATCTACATTCAACAGTAAACTGTTCGCCATTTAACACTTGAATGTAGCTACTGTATCGCTTCAGCCAGAGAGGCACTGATTGATCTTAATACTAACACAGAATAACATAAAACAATACTCACAGGTGTGTATGCTTTATCTTTTGTGAAGAACAACTAATATTAGTGCTGCTTTGTGAAGAATGAGTAGTATACGTATGACTATATTATACTCCCCTCAGGTGGCCAAGGCGCACGCACACACCAGAAGGCGTAGCACAATGAATTGAAGCAAAACGTGTGACCAAAATTGTTTGATTGTTTTCATGCTATTTAATTATGTCATTACTGTGTGTGTGTGTGTGTGTGTATATATATATATATATATATATATATATAAAAAACTTTGTAAAATTTTGTAACCCTATATCTTTCAGTCAAACTGGTGGTGCGCTGGGCGGACATCACACAGCTGGAGAAGAGCGCCACCCTGCTGCTGCCTGACGGCATAAAGGTGAGCACGCGCAGCCACGAGCACGTCTTCTCCGTCTTCCTCAACATCAACGAGACCTTCAAACTGGCCGAGCAACTGGCCAACATCGCCATGCGCCAGCTGCTGGACAACAAGGGCTTCGAGGAGGACCGCTCGCTACCTAAGCTCAAGAAGAAGTCGCCCAAGAAGGTGTCGGCCCTCAAGAGGTGACTCGCTAATACCAGTTTGGATGCTTTCTCCCCCTGTTTTACTTGATGTCTGACATCTTCATTCGTCCTGCAGGGACTTGGATGCCAGAGCCAAGAGCGAGCGTTACAGGGCGCTCTTCCGTCTGCCCAAAGATGAAAAACTGGATGGGCACACGGACTGCACCCTGTGGACCCCCTTCAGCAAAATGCACATCCTGGGACAGATGTTTGTCTCCACCAACTACATCTGCTTCACCAGCAAGGAGGAGATGCAGTGCAGCCTCATCATTCCCCTCCGTGAGGTCAGTCAGGCAGGAGGAGTACACAGGACACTTCATTAGGAACACCTTTTTTGTTCCATTAGTAACACCTGCGCAATCAGATGTTAACCATGTAGGTGCCACCCTGGGAAACATCACAAATATACCAACGCGGTAAACCTAGTATTTAGGCCACACATAAAAATGGAAATACCTAATTTTATCCTCAGAAAATGGCAGTGATCTCTGATAACTACTTTAAATGTTTTATCCACAATGATCATCGTATTTTTTTGTCATATTCCAATATTTCATAATTTTCTTGGAGTACATAGCGAGATATCTTAGTTTTCTAATATATATATATTCCATCCATCCATCCATTTTCTGAGCCGCTTCTCCTCACTAGGGTCGCGGGCGTGCTGGAACCTATCCCAGCTGTCATCGGGCAGGAGGCGGGGTACACCCTGAACTGGTTGCCAGCCAATCGCAGGGCACATACAAACAAACAACCATTCGCACTCACATTCACACCTACGGGCAATTTAGAGTCTCCAATTAATGCATGTTTTTGGGATGTGGGAGGAAACCGGAGTGCCCGGAGAAAACCCACGCAGCCACGGGGAGAACATGCAAACTCCACATAGGCGGGACCGGGGATTGAACCCGGGTCCTCAGAACTGTGAGGCTGACGCTCTAACCACTCGTCCACCATGCCGCCATATATATATTCCAATTGACATATTTTATATATATTATATATATTTTATATGGTATATATGGTTCCTTGGAACTGCATCATAATGATAGTTTAATATTTTGTTCCTCTCATGTTGCTCTTCTATTGGATCTCATTAGACTGTGCAGGTGTGCCTAATACAATGGACAACTTTCAGGTGACCATTGTGGAGAAAGCCGACAGCTCAAACATGCTCCCCAGCCCCGTCTCGATCAGCACCAAAAACCGAATGACTTTCCTGTTTGCCAACCTGAAGGACCGGGACTTCCTGGTCCAGAGGATCTCCGACTTCCTGCAGCAGACGCCCTCCAAAAGCTGCCAGGAGCGGGAACTCACGGGCAGCCTCAACAGTTTTGATGACGAAGTGAGCGTAGATGGGTTCAGCGCGTGGTGGTCATTCCTTGGCCTTCCGCTTCCTGAATATGTTTTCTTTTTTTCCTTGTGTTTTCTAGGTTTACGGATCGCTGCTGTCCAGCAGCCCGCATCACAGCGTGAGCTCAGAGGGAGAGCGCACCTTCAATCTGAACGACAGCAGCGTGCCCACCGCCTCACAGGCCCTCATGACCATGTACCGACGCCGCTCGCCTGAGGAGTTCAATCCCAAACTGGTGAGCCAAAAGGCATTTGGAACTAAATGTACTTAGTAAAGAGTCGTCACACTTACACTACTGTGTGATACTATTTTGCAAAAAAGCGACTCACTCAGCAACATTGCCAAAGACATGGTGTCCAATTACAGGTTGCAAAAGCAGTGATTGATATGCTAGAAACTTTTGACCTGAGGTATGTCCAAATATTTGGCTGAGGTCGCCCTGTCTCCCCTGTACAACTACATGGAAAAGAGCGTGAGAGAAATGGAAGGTGCAACCCCTGTTATTCTTGGATCCATGTAATTTGGCGGCTCATTTTGTGTTTAATTGTGCATTTTTTTAGAGTGTGTTAACATCAGTGTTTTTGAAAAATGTTGAATGCATGTTTGGTATCTGGAGAAATTAAACAAATCCCAGAAGTGATAAAGAACAGGCAAAATAATGTTATTGTCATTTGAATAACTTAAGAGGTGGGGGGGGGGGGGGGTATAGTAATAGTATACAGGCAGACAGACCCAGTTCAATTTCCTGTTCCTTGGTTATCATCACACTTTGCCTCTTTGCCACCAGTTGTACCTACTGTTTGTGGTGGCATCAAAACAGCTAAAAAAATGACAAAGATGAAAGAAAAAGGCAGAAGTGGCCACATACGGACCATTCTTTAATCCAGCCGAGCATTGAGATGATCAAATGTTAATATTTGTTGCATTAATTAAGCTGTTTTTCCTGGCAGTAGTTAATTAAAATATTACGATAATTTTTTTATTCATTTGCTGATTAAATAATTGGTTAAGTTAGTCATCGTAAATAATATTTAAAAAAACATAACATATAAATACATAGGCAGTTAAAATTGATTAAAATAGTTTTTCTTAAATAATTGGCTAATTAATTATATTGTCTATTATATTAAAACAATAATAAATTATAACATTTTAAAATCAGAATGAATTTTTACATTGTAGCTTTTTTTTTAATTTTACCTCATTTTCAAATGACCTGGTCTATCTGTCCATTTTAAAAATCAAATGTGGCCCTTGAAGACAAACATTTACCCACCCATGCTCTACATAGGTGCTCAAAGAGCTGAAGTCTCACATGATGTAGGAGGATGGTGGATTAAACTTTTTTTTATTATTATTTACTTTGAGGCATATTTTGCAAGAACAATTTGGTTGCACACCAAATTGGTCCACTTTTGGGGTATTCCACTTTCATTGTTATTCTATATTAAGATGCTTGGTGCATGGTCTCGTTTGTGCTCTTTTGAAAACAAACTATGTCGTTGCTTGTGTGCTCAGGCTAAGGAGTTCCTGAAGGAGCAGGCCTGGAAGAACCACTTCACCGAGTTCGGCCATGGTGTGTGCATGTACCGCACTGAGAAGACCAAAGAACTGGTCCTAAAAGGCATCCCCGAGGGCATGAGAGGAGATCTGTGGTTACTGTTCTCTGGTGAGCTCCAACGAATCAATCAGTGTCGTCTACACACAAAAAAATACAATACGAGATAATACAGTATTTGTCATGTTTGATGTGGGACATGATAGGTTGAGAAAGTTTTTGATAACGACTGAGTTTCATTCCTACGGCGGCAACGCAATACAAATTTGTAAAAAAATTGGAATGAGCCATATTATGTCACTAACCTCCGCAAATGCAGTAGTACAGTTATAACTGAGCGTGCTTTGTCGTGCTGCGTCACAAAGTCTTCTTAGGCTCCCGCGCGAACCAGTTCGTAACCTTAAAATGCCGTTATCAGGACCCTCGTAAACCGAGGACCCCGAAGTACCGGTCGATACTGCAAAATCCGCGTGGCATTGAACACAGGATCAGGGTATAACAAAATCGCTACATTGAAAGAAAACCATCAACAATACATCACAATATCTATTTAAATGACAATGTACAGTGAACCCTTTCATATTCGGTTTGGTGTTAAAGTCGGCGTGAACTCGGACAACAGTGCTGAAATTAGAGCCATTGGGATTAATAATGTGTTGTTGCAGATAATGATGCGTCACAATATCGATATTTTGTCCCATCCCTAGTTAGCATGCGTGTAGAGTAGGGTCCGTGCAGTGTAACAGGGGCGTAATTGAGACTGCTCCTTTCTCACTACAGACCTATAGCACTACACAAAAACATAAAACAGAGATATTGACTTGGGACTGGACAGACCGTGTTATGCTAACCAATTAAACACCTTCATGTATGACATTTTTTTTTCTTTTTTTTTGACATATCAACGACAACTCTCCGACAGCAAACTTTGACCTCGACCAATAGGATTGCGTATTGTGACCGCCGCATTGCCTCCTGTGCTTGCTGTTGTCAACATACTTGGTCGCCGTTGTCAACCTTTATTCATGCGCACAAACGAATGTTTACTGAAGCTTTAGAGCATGACTGGACAGAACGCCGGCATGTTTACGTCCAAACGTTAGGGCTACCACTAGCTTGCTAGGCCTCATAGCGTTTTGTTGCCCGCTTGCGAGACGTATCATATTAAAAGTATGTGAGCATACCTCAAGCAGTCCTTGAATGGACAGCCCAATACGTCCTCTCCCGAGCACCTGGTGACACCCCACGTTTTTTTCGTCTTTTTTTTACCCGCATTGCTGTGGCGATCCATTGTTTGACAACAAATTGTTGTCGCCATGGTAATGTTTGTAGCCGGTTGCAGTGAAAGGTGACACGTTTTCTGGGTACGCCTCCCCGACAGTGTTTGTTTGATTTGACAAGATAAACCCAGTGATCGTAAAAGATGTGATATGGTGGTATCGGAATACATGTCGTGGTAGTGTTGCCGCTGTCTGACCGAGGTATGGTAAGATTTTAGGGCAATAGTCTGAAATAGTGCAATTGTGAAAGACCACATTTGTCTTGTAGTCTGATCCAGGCATAATCTTGGGGTCTCTGGTGTTCCCAGGGGCCATCAACGAGATGGCCACCCATCCCGGCTATTACGAAGACCTGGTGGAGCGCTCCATGGGAAAATACAACTTAGCCACAGAGGAAATCGAGCGGGACCTCCACCGCTCCCTGCCGGAGCATCCCGCCTTCCAGAATGAGATTGGCATAGCCGCCCTCCGTCGGGTCCTCACCGCCTACGCCTTCAGGAACCCAAACATCGGATACTGTCAGGTAGAGTGCTCAGATTCTGTGTAGTGATTTGAAAATGACAAGCGATAACTTTTTTTGTTGTTATTTTGATAACATCACAGGCTATGAATATTGTGACATCGGTGTTGCTCCTCTATGCTAAAGAGGAGGAGGCCTTCTGGCTACTGGTGGCACTCTGTGAAAGGATGTTGCCGGACTACTATAACACCAGGGTTGTAGGTTAGTATGAAAAATCTGTACATATCGCCTGTTTCCCAAAGCACACACGTTTGTTGGAATGCGTACACATGGAAAAATTGGAGAAAAAAAACCAACAGTTAAAGAAATGGGGCAGGGAAAAAACACAATGGTCACTGAAAATACATCCAGCACTGGCTGTCTTGTATTGGTGCAGGGTAAAGTTAAATCTCAAGACTACCAAGGCATTCTGCAGTCAAACATCCATCCCATGTCAGAAAACTTGCCTAGGTTATGTTCTAGGCTGCATTTTGTGCTAGCTTGGTCTCTTTTTATGTTCTGGGGCAGCTTTTTGCTGCATCTGGTATAGGGTGTCTTGAATCTGTCCATGGTACAAGGACATTCTCAAGACTCTCAATGGCATTCTGGAGACAAATGTACTGCGCAGTGACAGAAAGCTTGGAATCTGTTTTGTCCTGGGGCTGCTTTTTGCTGGATCTGGCAGAGGCTGAGTTGTGAAGGGTCCAAAGAAATGTCAAGCTTCTCAAGGCACTTCTGGAGCTAAATGCTACCCGTTGTCAGAAAGCTTGATCTGGGCTATGTGATCCTCTCAGGAGCTCTGGTGGATCAAGGCGTGTTCGAGGAGCTGGCCCGCGAGTATGTGCCTGAGTTGTACGACTGCATGCAGGACCTCGGCGTCATATCCACCATCTCGCTGTCCTGGTTCCTCACACTCTTCCTGTCGGTCATGCCGTTCGAGAGCGCCGTTGTGGTGGTGGACTGCTTCTTCTACGACGGCATCAAGGTGATCTTCCAGCTAGCGCTCGCTGTGCTGCACGCCAGCATCCACCAGCTGCTCAGCTGCAAGGACGACGGCGAGGCCATGACGGTGCTGGGCAGGTGAGGCGAGGGCCACAAAGAGTGGTCAGGTGTCATCTTCTTGTTTTCTTGAGGCGACATTTGTTGGTCGTAGATATTTGGACAATGTCACCAATAAGGACAGCACCTTGCCACCCATCCAACATCTGCATTCCTTGTTGACGGACAACGGAGAACCACATCCCGAGGTGGACATCTTCAAACTGGTCCGCAGCTCTTATGAGGTATTTCATACGTAAGAAGCATTTGTGTCTGATAATGTTGTTTGAAGGTATTAGACTGACTGACTTCAGTGCAGGCAGCCTTGGTTTAGTTCCCACTCAGTGACCGTGTGAATGTGAGTGTGACTGGTTGTCTCTCTATGAGGCCTGTGATTGACTGGTGACCAATCAAGGCCCCCGTCCCTCTTTTGGCAACAACAGCTCTGCTGTCTCATTAATTTGTACTTTTTTCACCCTTTTTTTATCATCGAATGTTCATTGTGTGTTGCGTAAACCCCTTGTGGATTGTTTTCAGTGTTTTGGACCGTGACATTCTTTGGTGGAGAGTATCGGCACTTGCTGTTTCACGCCTTCACCGCCAGCATATTTACAAAAGCTGTGTATTTATTGAACAGAGAATATTGCCACTATTAGACTTTCGCAACTTGTCTGCAATCCTCCAACCATGAGGAGTTATGACCACGACCGCGAGGAGCTTCGGGTCACAACGTGGTGCGAAGGCATCCGAGAGGAAATATAGAGCGGGATGAGAGAGCTGTCGCCAAAATGTTGTAAAGTCAGAATCAGAATCAGAATCAGAATCATCTTTATTTGCCAAGTATGTCCAAAACACACAAGGAATTTGTCTCCGGTAGTTGGAGCCGCTCTAGTACAACAAACAGTCAATTTACAGAACACTTTGGGGACATAAAGACATTGACAAAAAACAATTGTGCAAAAAGATGCAGAGTCCTCTAGCACTTAGAGCAGTTCGAACGACTAATATTGCAATAGTCCGGTGCAATGACCATTGTGCAAAGGGCGCTGAGACTTCAAGGAGTGTATGCGGTTTAAAGTGACGAGTAGTGCGATCATCTGGGACAATGTCGGTTGTGCAAATGTTACAGATACTCCTCAATCAGTGTGCAAATGGAGCAGATGCTACTCTGGCATGAGTGGCCAGTATATGCAAATAGTGCAGCATGGCGAGACAACTACAGTGAGTGCACAAGTAATAAATAATTGGCCCCACAGAAATGTGACAACGAACTCAAGTCAAAAAATTGCCAGCTTGTTGTAATGGAATTATAGGTTGAAGTGAGAGAGACGACTAAATGGAACAGGAGTATTGAACCAATCTTTCTGTATGTGTGTTACTCACAAACAGTCAAAGTATCGGCTGTTAGAAAACTGCAGTTGCTTGTTTACTTTCAAACTCAAGTTTATAGCAGGTGTGAGGGACATCATGCACGTTGTGATATCGAGATTATAATCTCGTGTCCCGATCATCGGAACCCCGGCGGCCTCATATTGGTCGTCGAAGACTTCAGTCTTGCTCCTTTCTCTCATCTACTAACAGCTTCACACAACATGTGCAACGAGAAAATAAAACACTGCACCTCCTGTATGCTAAATGCCAGTTTAAAGGGAGCAAGCACATGTATATTTTAATTAGAAATATTTTATTTAGTCATTTATTATGTTATTATTATTTTAATTATCTTTTGTCTTATTGACAGCTGCGGTTTATGTTAAAGTGTTGTAGAAATAAAGTTGAGTTTTGCATAAGTCAGCTGGGATTGTCTACAGCTGTTGACAAACTTCTACCGCATAAGGGTTGTTCGTTTGCACCCCCACTTAATTGCAGATTCATTTGTAGTACATATTTATCGTTCTGTCGTGGTTTATCGCTAATTTCTGAAGGTCTTTACAGTACTGCATACTTACTGTAATGCCCTCAAGTAGGAAAGGAGAGCCACATTCGCGAATGCATTTTTCATCTGTTTATTCAACACCATTAGAACAGTAAAACACATAAACACAATGACAACACTCACACAAGAGCTACTGTCGGCCACAGCATACGCCCAGATACTCACATGCAGCTATCTAACACAGACACAGCAATACGTATAGTATTTTCTATAAATTTTATGCTTACATTTTTTTGTGTTCTAATAATTTTTAAAGGTTTAAATTTAAAAAAATGTATTTTTAAAGTGTTTCAATACAACTGAGTGTGTTGAAAGCATGTGGAAGCGGTAAAATATTTTACCTATAGCGGGATGGACTGGAGCATATCCCCCATGATGGATGGGGGTTCACTGTATCAAAAATAGATGGATTCAGGAAAATGAGACATGACACTAAGAGAAAATGTGGAGTTTATCTGTCTGTCCCTTTCACATATAACCCAAAGAAAGTGGCATATTGCCATCTGCAACCAGATCATTATGTAATGTCAGCTACAGCATCCGGTGTGACGTATGAAACGTATTCTTAGAAGATGGTAAAGACTAACAAAGTGCTAAAAACAGTTACTTTACTTTTGGTTTAATCAATCGACTACCCATGATCTTGTCATATAATGAGTGTAATGTCCTAAGCACAAGATTAACAAAATATCAAATTTTGGTAAACAGTCTGATTCATGCAAGCATTAAAAGCATTAGCCTACGGGTTATGATAACTTTAACCTAAATTATCGATGTAATTTTAGGGTTACAGATTGTTATTAACTGCGGGGAATATCATGTACGGTAAATGCTACGTTGCTGATTGACAAATGGAAATGTTACCTTTGGGTTTTTAAGTATCACTATTGGCTGAAAAACGTTTTCTTGTTTTTTTCTAAAAGGCTTACATGAATAAAAACCGATAGTTGTTCATTTGTTTTAATAAACCGAGTGCCGACAGCCGTGGATAAGTAACGTAATGTTTCGAGCAGATTATTGAGTGCAGGTCAAAATTGGGTGGTGAAATTAGCCCATCCATCCATCCATTTTCTACCGCTTATCCGGGTCGGGTCGCGGGGGCAGTAGCTTTAGCAGGGACGCCCAGACTTCCCTCTCCCCAGCCACTTCATCCAGCTCTTCCGGGGGGATCCCGAGGCGTTCCCAGGCCAGCCGAAGGACGTAGTCACTCCAGCGTGTCCTGGGTCGTCCCCGGGGTCTCCTCCCGGTGGGACGTGCCCGGAACACCTCACCAGGGAGGCGTCCGGGAGGCATCCGAATCAGATGCCCCAGCCACCTCATCTGGCTCCTCTCAATGCGGAGGAGCAGCGACTCTACTCTGAGATCCTCCCGGATGACCGAGCTTCTCACCCTATCTCTAAGGGAAGAGCCCGGACACCCTGCGGAGGAAACTCATTTCGGCCGCTTGTATCCGGGATCTCGTTCTCATGCCACCCTTTTCCGACTGAGGACCATGGTCTCAGATTTGGAGGTGAAATTAGCCATTAGCCCTCAAATGAGACCCATTTTTACCATCAATTATTAATGCTTTCAAGACATTGTAAGCTTAATGGAAACATACAGTATCATTTCACCTCACTACACACATTGTTACAAGCTGCGAGGAACATGAATAATGAACCGTCAACGCTACGTAGCTAATTCACCAGTGAAAACTGATCAGTTATGTCCAGATGATTGATGAGGGCATGGTTGTTAATTAGTCATTACAATTTTCCATTAGCCTGTGAACTATGTGGATTTCCAAATAAACTCTTGATGCAGTGCTTTATTGTTGCTCTTTGCAAACATATTGTTTTACCTTGCTACCCTGTGTTACAAGCTATGAGGGACATAAATCATCTAATTCTTAATGGAAACTTGAACCTTGTATTGCTTCTGGATGAAATGTTAATGTGACATTAACACGGTTATTATCAGACAGTGACCGTATAGCTTAACCTTTGCAATTGATGCCTGCTGTGAATGATGTTAAAATTCCTCCCGTTTTCTCTGGTCACCCGTGGTCTTACACCCAGCCATCAGATGTAAAGTCCACGTTTCTCCCTCTTTTCCATTTTTCAGAAATTTGGCTCCATCCGCGCAGACGTCATCGAGCAGATGCGTTTCAAACAGAGGCTGAGGGTCATCCAGACCATCGAAGACACAACCAAACGGAACGTGGTAAGAAAATCCTCCTACCAAATGTCACATTCGAGTGCATGTCAAATGAGATCAGAGCATGACAAAAAGGTCCACAGCGCACTGTGGTCATTGGACATTCTACTCTTAACATTGTCTTTAATGCTGTGACATTTCCAGGTCAGAACTATTGTGACAGAAACGGCCTTCACCATCGACGAGCTGGAGGAACTCTTTGTCCTCTTTAAGGTGAGCCCCTTTCACACTGACTGGAAAACACGTCCTGCTTGTTCACTGTCCTCTTGTTAAAAGGCAACCCGTCAACATTGCGTGCATTACACTGGTCAACAACAAATCCATTGTCGAAGATTTTATAGCTGATTTAGGACAATTTTGATGTGCTTAGCTTATTAGTTTTGCTCAATCAGGTCAACTTTTTGAACTATGGCCACATGCTTTTGTTTACATTTACAGGTATTTTCGCTTTATAGGTACAAATAAACAGCGGTTAATGCCCTGAATTTTGAACAATGATGACATAACACTAAATTGTCAGATACTTTTATCAATGTCTACTATTCAGTTTACAGTAAGCAGAGTTTGTAACATCTGATTAATAAACTGTTAACAGCTTGGGATAAAAATCTGACCTGAACAAGAGTAATGGAATTCATTTTTGGATTAAGTCATACAAAATTGTCCTAAATCAGTTTAAAAAAAAATAACCCAGGCGACTTACAACTTTTTTTTTCTTCTAATCTGCTGTTATTAAGGTCATCATCAGTTGGTTCATCAAAGGGGACATTGACATTTGACAGTGGTTTATTTCGTTCCGTGACCACACTCGTGACTGGAAAAAAAAGTTAATTGAAATGTCATTAATCCGTTCCAGCCCTCCCACCCCCAAATTTACTAAGGGGTATTTAATATGAAAAATAGCACTGTTGGTATTGTACTCTATAAAAACATACAGTACTAACACAAATAAATAGAATGCAAAGTAGTAAATAGTTTGTGCATTATGATTTCGTGCTTTTCGAACCTTGTGCAGCTCGTTCTGGTGTGTCTGTCTTGTTCACTAGGAGGCAGTATCATATATACATAGGCTACGTGTATACATGAAGAAGACAGTCACAACAGTTCAGCAAGCTGCAGTGATAGGTTTTTTTTTTTTGAGGATAAAGAAAAATGCCTGCTGGTATTGTTCGTCTCGTTAGCCCATCTATAGCATTTTTGCATTGTGTGTAAGCATTAAGCCAGCTGACTTCTGTAAGGCAAAGTTATTTGGTTTGGTTCAATATACAAGTAATTATCTTGGTTTTTATGTTTAGTTTTACACTAAACTTCAACTGGGGGTGGCAAAAAACAGATGGAAGCAAGCACACTTTGCCTTTTTTGAAGAACTGTGCGCTATCTAATGATGTTGTCAAGTTCGCTGCCACCGTCTAGCAGTCGTAACTCAAATCATTGTTTGCAACACAAGGCAAAAAAAGCAACCGAGCGACAGTGTGGCTAGTGAAACGACTGCCCTGCATGCCAATCAGTCGTTCGTTTGACTTGTGGCAAAACAGCTTGTTAGGGCCACTTTTCCCATTGAATGAGATAGTACATATACTGTACAGTACACATAGTGCAGTGTATGGCGTGCTGGCTCCAGAAGTTAAAATGCTTTTGTTGTCTGTAAGGACGCTCACTTTTTTTTCCCCCACCCTTGAGGCTCTGCTCTATTGCAACGCTCAGTCCCTGCCCCCGTTGTCATGGTAATGAAAGTTGCAATCGCCAAAGGCTCAGAAGGATATGGGGCTGGGTACAGTCGCTCACTTGCATGCTAACAAGATAACTTCAGCAAGACAACAAATATATTTTGTATCTTGCAGGTATTTTGACAAAACCAAATCACAGATGTTAAGAAGACACCTAGTATCTTGTTTTGTGAAAAAATTTGAAAAAAGGCAAGATGTCTCCTTCAACTTCTACATGTAAACCATGTCACCCATGTGGTACTGAAATCATTTCCCCTTGTGTGTGTCCTTTGAGGCGGAGCACCTGACCAGCTGCTACTGGGGAGGCAGCAGCAACCCGACGGAGCGCCACGACCCCAGCCTGCCCTACTTGGAGCAGTACCGCATCGACGTGGAGCAGTTCAAGGGCCTCTTCAAGCTCCTCTTCCCCTGGGCCAACGGCGCCCACTCGGACCCTTTGGCCGTGCGCTTCTTTCGCCTGCTGGACCACAACGGCGACGCCTTCATCAACTTCCGCAAGTTCATCAATGGCCTCGGTAGGTGCACAGATGACTGTAGCATACCACTTTAGAACTCCTTAAACATCACTTTTAGGAAACAAAAAGACTTGCTCGCACAGTTCTCCAAAGAAGAGCCCAAGTGTGCTTGCTTCACGCCGTTTGTCACTCCCAGTATGAAGTTTACTGTAAAACTGACGCATAAAACAAAAGCAAATTAAACATTATACTGTATATTTAAACACCTAAGTGTTCTCCCAAACCATATAATTGTGTCTATTGAGAGGCCGCTAGCCTATTGCTAACATTAGCATTAGACATTTGCATACAATCAGGCCCATAAATATATGGGACATGGACACAATTGTCATCTCATATTTATGGACCTGACTGTAGACTACTTAAATTATGATTCAATTCAAATTTATTGCACATAAAACGAGGACAGGCAATGTAGAACATGGATGGATGGCTGTATTATTATTATTATTATTATTAATTATTGGTGTATTGCAGGCGTTCTGTGTCATGGGGACCTGTCGGAAAAGTTGAAGCTCCTTTACAAGATGCACGTTTTACCTGGTAAGTGGCAAAAAATGTGATGTCACTTCTCTGCACGGAATGACACGATACATGGTTTTGTGTCAAGAGGTGACCAACGAACAGGAAGAGCCCGAGTCTGCCTTCGAGGCCACGCAGTACTTCTTTGAAGACATCACCCCGGAAACTTCCATGGGTAACCAATCAATACTGCACATGAAATCTTCAGCACTATCAGCAAGTCAGGATTAGAAATACTCTCTTGCAGAGACAAAGTCTTGGCGCCATAAATCATTTATTAACAAGGTTTGCAACTGTCATGCAAGTATAAAACGAAGTGAACCGCTGTAACGCGATACATACAATCAATACACTACATCAGAGGTGGGCAAGCTCAAAGGCCACATTTGATTTAGAAAATTGACAGATGGGCCAGGTCGTAAGGTGAAAAAAGGGAGTCTGTTTTGAATACTGAATTAAATATATATATTTATTTATATTTAATGCAATTATGTATGATTTAATTTTAATTAATCAACAATTATTCAACAAAATAACTAAAAGATGTGAAACTTTTTGTTGTACTTATTTACAACGAATCAATGAACCAGTTATTTAAGAAGATAAATTAATTTTTTTTAAAAAACAAATTTGACCGCAAATCTTTTGTTGCGGTCACAGAGCTGGACGGGGAGCAGTTCTTATGCTTAACTGCCGACCGAGCCAACCGTTTTATTTTATGATTTCACAGTTGAATATTTTAAAATGTTAATTTATTCAGGATCGTTTTTCCATAGAGGAAACGTTTATTTTCACATTATCTGTAAAGAGGGAAAAAAAGTGGAAATTGATGCAAAATTAAGATTAGGAAGTCTGGTATCATGAGAAACCATGTCGCGGAAAAAGAAAATTGAACTGATTCTCATTTACTTTTTCTATTTGTGAAGGGGGGGTGGAAATCGATTAAAATCGGTGAGTTTTTTTTAAGGCCATATCGACCTCGTGAAGGTCTGAAGTCTCATGACATATACAAACTCTGCATCTTTGTGCAAATTTAGGAGAACATTTCCTGACAAAAATTTTTTGATTAAACACATAACCAATAACAAACAACACTGTGAAGTGTTTTAAGTGCGTTACAAAAACAAATTGTTACAATGCATTTGTCCTCTTCCCCTCAGGCCAGGATGCGAAGAACCGAAGCGAGAAGGACGACGGCTTTGTCAGGGTTATGTTTAAAACGGAAAAAGGTGAGCACCGCACAAGTAACATGGACACCTCAAAATTGCCCTCAGTCAACCATAGCCAACAGTACAGCATGTATTGATGTAGTTTTGAGCTCATGTTAGGGCCAAAACAGGGGGGAAAAAAGTAAAAAACAGAAAACAGGAACATTGTATTTATTAAAGTGGTGCCTTGAGATACGAGTTACTCTACTAACAGGTTTTTTGACGCTTTTTTTTTTTTTGCGCAAACTTGAGATACAAATTCTGTATGGTGGCAGCTGACTCAACTCACTTCACAGCAACCAGCAGTTTGGCAAGTACTGAACATTTAATTTTAAATAAATGGCTTCAAGCTATTTTATACGACTCCCAGTTGAAGTTTACGGTCAAACTAAATATAAAATTATAATTATTACATAGAATTACACCTTATGTATTTAGAACATCCAAACAACGTTTTCCTTAACAACGGCCCTGCTAGCTTAATGCTAACATACAATGGAAAACTGCCATTGACAGACTAACAATTAGCATCGATAGTTGCAGCGTTATTACTATTATTACTTAAGTAACGGATATTTGAACACTGGCGGTGGAGCAACAGATGTAGACAGACAATATCACAATATTCCCAAGCATATATTCTTTATCCTCTGTGATAAAAAACAACTAATATTGCAGCCTACCGAGTCACTGAGAATAGTGAGTGGGGGCTCTTGTATTTTTATTATTTAAAAAAAAAAAAAATATATATATATATATATATATATATATATATATATATATAAATTTTCTTATTTTATATTCTTCTTGTACGCTTTTTTTTCTGTATGTCTGTATTATATGGCCCCGGTGGCCAAGGAACTGGACCAAACCAGAATGAATAGCACAATGAATTGAACTGAGGCATTAAATAATGATGCAGATAGTGTTTCATTCTTTGCATTCTATTTAACTATGTTATTACTCTATGTTTTTATAAGGTAAAATATGATAGAGTGCTATTTTTCTTTTTAAAAATAATTACCAAAAAGCTTGTGAGTTTTGGGGGGGAGGCTGGAACTGGTTAATGGCATTGCCATTCAGTTCAGTGGGGAAAGATAATTTAATTTAATTAAAACAAACATTGAAATAATTATTTGAGAATGATTGTACAAACGTGTTCACTCCAACAAAAGGAAGCTTTAACTCTCCTTGAAATGCCCCAAAACACTATCTTGTTGTGTACTTTTGCATCAGGATATCAACAAAATACCACGTGACAAGCTAGCGGAAAAACCCTTTTGAACAAGTTGGCCTACTTAACGTTGTTCATATGACAATTGTTAAGAGTGATGCGATTTCTCTTTGTTTGTGGGCACACTGGGCGAGATGCATTGTTCGGTGGGCAGGCGTGAATGAACGCAATGTCATAGCAGCTGATGTTTGTGAAAATGTGTTTCCAGTGAAGAAGCTGAACGCTCACGACTATCGCCACTACTTAAAGCTGTGGAACCAGGACAGCAAGTCCAAAAGGGAGAGCACCAAAGATCTCCCGAAGCTCAATCAGGTAAGAAGGTCTTGTTCACATTCAACTTGTTACCAATGATTTTGTGATACCATTGTACATCACAGACACTTTTTGGGTGTAAAAAAAATGGATAAAAATAAAATGGATAAATACATAAACAGCGGTGCCTTGACATATAAGTTTAATTCATTCCTTAACCACGCTTGTAACTCAAAACCCTTCTGCTTTTTCTCAAATCATCTTTCCCAATTAAAATGAACGGAAATGCCATTAATCCGTTCCAGCTCCCCACCCCCTAAAAAAACCCCAAAAGAATGTTGTTTTGTTTGTTTTTTTTACGAGAAAAATAGCACTTCATAACATTACACTTTATAAAAAATTCAGTAATGACATGATTAAATGGAATTAAAAAGTTTTTGTCACACTTTATCCTTCAAATGTGCTGCTCATTCTTGAGAGTGCGCCTTGGCCACATCAGAATCAGAATCAGAATCATCTTTATTTGCCAATTATATCCAAAACACACAAGGAATTTGTCTCCGGTAGTTGGAGCCGCTCTAGTACAACAGACAGTCAATTTACAGAACACTTTGGAGACATAAAGACATTGACAAAAAACAATTGTGCAAAAAGATGCAGAGTCCTCTAGCACTTAGAGCAGTTCGAATTACTAATATTGCAATAGTCCGGTGCAATGACCATTGTGCAAAGGGCGCTGAGACTTCAAGGAGTGTATGCGGTTTAAAGTGACGAGTAGTGCGATCATCTGGGACAATGTTGGTTGTGCAAATGTTACAGATACTCCTCAATCAGTGTGCAAATGGAGCAGATGCTACTCTGGCACGAGTGGCCAGTATATGCAAATAGTGCAGCATGGCGAGACAACTACAGTGAGTGCACGAGTAATACAGAATTGGCCCCACAGAAATGTGACAACGAACTCAAGTCAAAAAATTGCCATCTTGTTGTAATGGAATTATAGGTTAGGTGTTTAAGAAGTTGATCGCAAGAGGGAAGAAGCTGTTGGAATGTCTACTAGTTCTAGTTTGCATTGATCGGTAGCGTCTACCTGAGGGAAGGAGCTGGAAGAGCTGGTGACCGGGATGCGGAGGGTCCGAGAGGATTTTGCACGCCCTTGTCTTAGTTCTGGCAGCGTGCAAGTCCTCAATGGTGGGTAGGGGGGTACCGACAATCCTTTCAGCAGTTTTGATTGTCCGTTGCAGTCGGAGTTTGTCCTTTTTTGTAGCAGCACCAAACCAGACTGTGATGGAAGAACACAGGACCGATTCGATGACCGCTGTGTAGAACTGTCTCAGCAGCTCCGGTGGCAGGCCGTGCTTTCTCAGAAGCCGCAGGAAGTACATCCTCCTCTGCTGGGCCTTTTTGAGGATGGAGTTGATGTTGGTTGCCCACTTCAGGTCCTGAGAGATTGTAATTCCCAGGAACTTGAAGGTCTCGACGGTTGACACAAGGCAGCTGGACAACGTGAGGGGCAGCTGTGGCGAAGGATGCCTCCTGAAGTCCACGATCATCTCTACAGTCTTGAGCGTGTTCAGCTCCAGGTTGTGCCGGCCGCACCACAGCTCCGGCCGCTCCGCTTCCTGTCGATATGCAGACTCGTCACCGTCCTTGATGAGGCCGATAACAATGGTGTCATCTGCAAACTTCAGGAGTTTGACAGTCGGGTTCGCTGAAGTGGAGTCGTTCGTGTAGAGAGAGAAGAGCAACGGAGAGAGGACACAACCTTGGGGCGCCCCAGTGCTGATGCTGCGTGTGGATGAGGTGGCCTCCCCCAGCCTGACCTGCTGTGTCCTGCCCGTCAGAAAGCTGTAAATCCACTGGCAGATGGCAGGTGAGACGCTGAGCTGGAGAAGCTCGGTTGAAAGGAGTTCAGGGATGATGGTGTTGAACGCTGAGCTGAAGTCCACGAACAGGATCCTCGCGTAGGTCCCTGCACTGTCGAGGTGTTCTAGGATGAAGTGCAGTCCCATGTTGACTGCATCATCCGCAGACCTGTTCGCTTGGTAGGCAAACTGCAGGGGGTCCAGCAGGGGACCTGTGACACTCTTGAGGTGGTCCAGCATGAGACGTTCAAAGGACTTCATGACCACAGATGTCAAAGCGACAGGCCTGTAGTCATTCAGACCCGAGATTGCAGGTTTCTTGGGGACTGGAATGATGGTGGAGCGTTTGAAACAGGATGGAACTTCGCACAGTTCCAGAGATCTATTGAAGATCTGAGTGAAGACTGGAGCGAGCTGGTCCGCGCAGACTTTGAGGCAGGATGGGGACACATGGTCCGGGCCTGCCGCTTTGTTAATCTTTTGTTGTTTGAAGATGCGTCTCACATCCTGTTCATGGATGGTTAACGCAGAAGTCAGAGGTGCGATTGTGGTCGCGGGTGCGGCCAGGTGGGTGTGTGGTGTGAAACTGTCCTTTTCAAATCTGCAGTAGAAGGTATTCAAGTCGTTGGCTAGTGTGCTATTGTTCTCAGCTTGGGGGATCGTCGCTTGTAATTAGTCAGCGATTGGAACGCATGCCAGACTGATTTAGAGTCGTTTGCGCAAAACTGTTTTTCCAACTTTGCTGTATAGTTCCTCATGGGGGCAGTATGAGACAGACATACTGATATCCTGTATTGGAGGCTCAGCTCCTCTCTTGAATTCTCAGTACGGCAGTAATATTAGTTGTTCTTCACAGAGAATACAGAATATATGCCTGTGAGTATTGTTATATGGTCTGCAACACCATTTGTTTTCAGATATCCGTTTCTTAAAGGGTAACAACAGCGCCAAATAAATGCTAATTGTTAGCCCCGTGTGCTTATGGAGTTTCCCATTGTATGTTAGCATTCAGGTAGCGGAAGCTCTGTGGATGTTTTAAATACACGTGTAATTCTCTTTGTCTTGTTAAGTTTGACAGTAACCTTCAGCTGAGAGTGGCAATAAACAGCTTGAAGCCTATTTTTTTGAAGAATACTAACAATACTATAATACATTTACAAACAGTATCGGGCAAAGTGCAGCTTGTTGTAAAGTGAGTTGAGTCACCTGCCACCATACAGCGCTTGTATCTCAAGTTCGGACTCGCATGTCAAAGCAAAAAAAAAATCGGCAAGACTCGAAAAAAGTTGGGTAACTCGTATCCCACGGCACCACTCTACAATCCATCCATCCAGCCATCCATTTTGAATTAATAAAATACAAAAAACAATTTCTTAGAAATGTATTTGTAAAATACAGTATAGTGTGCAGTGTACGTTTGCTCAAAATAAGAAATGATAATAAAATGAATTCATTAAAAAAATTATTCCTGACAAATGAAGGTCAAATATTCACTTTTTGGGGGAAAATTAGTCTGCTGTGTGCTGTTTAGCACTGTGTTTAGTTTCATGAATTAATTTCAGAAAAAATAAATACTGGTAGTAATAACTACAATCTAGTACTAAAATCAATTCAATAAATGCTTGAAATTAAGACCAAATATATGGTAAAATACAGTTTAGTGTGCAGGGTACATTTGTTTAGCACTGTCAGAATGAATAAAGTAAAAACAATCTAGAAAATAAATAATCAAATGAATGTATTTTAAAAATAATTGCTGAGAAATTAAGGCCAAATACTGATTTTATTTTTTTGTAAAATACAGTGTAGTGTTCTAGTGTGCTGCGGGCTTTTGTCCAGCACTGTGTGTATTTAGATAAATACATGCATAAATAAAATAGAATTAAAGTTAAACAAATAATACAATACATTATTTGAACTTAAGGCCAAATATTACTTTTTATTTAAAATAAGGTCAAGTGTTTAGTAGGCCCTGACCGATCAATCAGCCGGCGGATTTAATCCATTCATTCAACCATACAAAAAGACAAAGTGCTGTAAAACAGTCAAATATTCTGCCTCTAATTTATATCTTTATTGTTGTAAACGTTAAGGGACCAAAACTAAGTCATTTCAGTCATTATATATTTCCTTGAATTAATTGGCCAATTAATCGGCTATCAGAATTCTATTCTGCCAAATATCGGAATCGGCAGCGGCCTCACAAAATCCATATCAGTCGGGCCCAAGTGTGCAGTGAACATCAGTTCAGTGTGGTATGTACAGTATTTAATGATAGAAGAATTCTTTTGCCATCATTTTTGCCTGTGTTGCCGTGCAGACTCAGTTCATTGAGCTGTGCGAGACCCTGTACAGCATGTTCAGCGAGGACCCCGCCGAGCAGCAGCTCTACCACGCCACCGCCACCGTCACCAGCCTGCTGCTGGAGATGGGAGAGGTGGGCAAGCTATTCTGCGCCGCTCGCCGGGACCACCAACGCGGGGGGGATCACTCCTCCGAGGTACGCAAAACGCCACGTTCCCGAGATGAGGGACGAGGAGGAGTAGCTCCGGTGTTTAAGATTTTATTCTTTTTTATTGAAGATGAGACTGCATTTAGTGAGTGATTGCGGGCAGCAAGAAAGAACTGCAGCAAAGTGGAGATTTTGAAGTATAATACAGGGTCTCCTGTATTCTCAAATTTTTACTAATTTTATCCAAGAAGAGACTACGGGGAGCGAGAAAATGGGGAGCTGCAGCAAATGGAGACTGTGGAGTGTAATACTGAGTTTCCTGAATTACATTTGACTAATTTTATCCAAGAGAAGACAGTAGGCATTAAGGAAATGGGATGCTGCAGCAAAGTGGAGACTGTGGAGTACAATCCTGGGTCTCTTGTAGTGAATTCTCAAGATTGGACAAATTTTATCCAAGAGGAGACTGCGGGCGGCAGCAAATTTAGGCTTGTAAAACAAACCTAGAAAGTCAGCTTGGCTCATAACTTGAAAAACTCATAATTTGGGGCACTCGTAAGTCAAGGCAGCACTGCATTTCCTTCTCCAAATTGCCAAGAAATTAATTTACATTTTTTTTTTGGAAGGAGGAAGAGGAGGAGCGTTCGCCAGCCATGCAGGACATCAAGCTGGAGGACGCGTCTCCCAAATCGGCCATGCTCACCTCGGACGACGAGGCCAAGGACGACACATCGGTGTCGTCGTACTCGGTGCTCAGCGCCGGCTCGCACGACCCGGATGACAACAACAGGCTGCGCTGCGAAGACATCGCCGACGACACGGTGTTGGTGAGGAGCGACGGGGACGAGAAGAAGAAGAAGAAGGACGCTGAACCCGGCTTGGACATAGACTGGGCCATCACCTTCGAGCAGTTCCTGGCGTCCGTGCTCACCGAGCAGGCGCTGGTGCTGTACTTCGAGAAGCCCGCGGACATGTCGGCCCGCATCACCAACGCAAAGAATGTACGCAAAGTCGGACGCAAAGCCCTGCTGTCCACCAGTGACTATGAAATCTCACTCTCCGGTTGAGACCGAGACTTCTTACCGCTTATTATTTATATTTGTACGCCGTCTCGTGTGGGTTTTAGATGAATATTGACAGTAATCCCCCACTATTGGCGGCGGAAAGGAACCGAGCCCTGCTACCTATTGCGAAAATCTTTGATTAATGCCACCAGATGTTGGCAAAGTACTACTTCTGTCGGAATGAAGCTCCTTAACTCACTTCAACATAGGTGTTCGGCACCAAAATGCCACAAGATGGTGGCAAAACACTATTTTCTAAAATGAAGCTCCTCAACTCACGTCAAGATAGTTGCATGGCACAAACATTCTGCAAGATGGTGGCAAAGCGTGACTTTTGCCTAAAATGAAGCTCCTTAACTCACTTCAACATAGTTGTTCGGCACCAAAATTCCACAAGATGGTGGCAAAACACTACTTTTTTTTTCTAAAATGAAGATCCTCAACTCACGTCATCATAGTTGCTTGGCACCAAAATGCCACAAGATGGCGGCAAAAGCCAGAAATATGTAGGGAGGTTCACTGTAATCGATGCCTGTAAAAGGTTCTAATTGCCCGTATTAATAGTTTAAAGGGTAAATAACGACAAACTATTTTCCCAAAACACTTCAAGGGAATTTCAGAAAAAGTGAATTTATGAACAGCGAACTGCCAATATACGGGAGATTACTGTCATGTCAAATAGTGCAATGAATGTCACCAAAAACTCTCGAGTAGAGACAACATACTGTAATCACATGTAGTCGCTGTACAGTAGATAGTGCTATCACTGTAATCTATTACAGTTTTTCCCAACATTTACTGAGCCAAGACACATTTTATGTTAGCAAAATCTCACTGCACACAAAAATGTCCCAAAATGTATACTCTATATGTCTTTTCTCACAGATTGACTTATTCAGTGCGAAACGTGGGCCTGTGTAGTTGAACACTTTGCTATTATTCAGTTGTATGAATGGCAACAGGTGGATACACAGGTTAATTGGATCTTCCGCCTGTCACTATAATTTGCTTAGATAGATAGATAAACAAAGATATATTATTTGTTTTAAATAATGATTTTCAGAACAATGAAGTGAAATTGGATGATTTTGGCACAATGGTTTGGAATCACTGCACCATGAGACTGTTCATGTTGATGCAACTCATCATTCCTTAACTGTAGGAAAAAGAAATCAGAAGAGAGACGGCAGGCAGTGAGAGAACTAGAGCGCTGCAGCAAAATGGAGACTAAGGCACAGCGGGAGCTAACAACAACAGCCGGTTCATTTTTGACCAAGCGCAGACCAGCGGCTCGTAAACGGGTACTAGAAACCAGCTGCTTTTGCCAGTGGAAAAACCTGGGAGGAGAGTAGAGCCGAGCGGGTACCGTGCGGTTGACAAGTAGCGTACGCTTATTCCACTTGCGCTGATTATGTCACCTTCCCAAATAATGGGAATAAATAATCAAGTTATTCCTTCCAATGATCCTGATGCAGAGTTTTACACAGGAAGTGCTGAGAGGTGTACAGTAAGTAGAAAATGTTTAGGTAGTGTAGGATGACAATGTCACTAAAGCGCTGTTGTATGGACACACTGTCACTTTATGTGGGCTCTACAAGCACTCATGTATTTTATAGTTTATGTTCCTGATGCCTTTTTTTTTTTTTTTACAATTTTTGTACACATTTGTTTTTGTTGCTTCATTTGTTCGATGCACTGAATAGCACGACGTCAAAATAAAATGAAATTGAGACTGAGTCCGCTGCTTTACACCTATTATTATTTATGACCTCATCATCAAAAATTATACGTGTTGCTTTAATTCGGATTATTTAATTTTAGGCGTCTAGATTTAATGTCCTACAAAAAGTCACTTTTTTTCTATTATATAGTAGGGCAGTTACTATATAGTAACTGCCCTACCGAGTTTATATGTAATGATGAAACTGATGACAACTGTGGTGTGCGTGAAAGCTTTCCTGGTGCTCCTGATCCTAAAAGCATAGTTGCTTTAGTCATATTTGAATATTTTCATAAAACAAGGGGGAGGGGGGCAAGTAAGCCTACATTTGTATTGAAAAGTGCAGTTTTGTTTTTTGTGCTCGCACTGGGGCTCCTGATGTGTATGTGAAAGGTTTCCCGGTGCTCCAGAACCAAAAAGTCTTTATTTTTATTTTAACTTAAAAATGTTTGAGTTTCGGCAACAACACAGCTTAACTCATTCACTGCAATTGACAGCTGTTGAATTCAAATATCCATGTTAACGTGGAGTAGTAGCATAGTTGTTACGTATTTATAAAAACAAAAACAAAAAAATCTGAAAATATTTACTTAATTATTTGCCCTAATTTGAGGGGTACAATATTGTCTACAAAGATTTTGTCCAAAAAAATAAAACAAATTAATAGAAATCTGACATTTTAAAAATAATAATAGTGAATCATTTACTATAAATTCTTCGAAATGAAGGTCATATAGCATAACATATTGTCCATGCTGTCAACAAAATAACGGGTTGTGTCTGGTGTCGACCAATCACGGTTCAGTAACCTCAACACAGGGCCCAACCTTCCGCAATGTTGGATGCACGCCACAGCAAATCATAATTAATAATGAATCAATGGTAAAAACAGTGGTTCAGGATCTACGTTTTAGCAGGAAACATACACGCACACACACACTTACCTCTATAAAAGTACAGATGAGTATAAAAAAAAAAGGACCTCTAATTACTCTAATCAAAGGCTGTGATTGGCCAATCTCTCCACTAGGTAGCGTTTCTGCGCTATGAATTGTCCTTCCAGAAAGTGATTGGTCGGGGATGTTCTGGTTGTCTACGAGAATTTTATATATATATTCTTTTTTTCCTTCCTTATATATATAAATAAATATTAGTATAGCAAGTTAAAATTAAGGAAATTGGTTATACATTTATGCACTCAAATTTGAAAAAAAAAAATAAATCGATAAGGTATCAAATAAATATGCTAAAATGCAGTCCATTTAAATAAAAAATAAGTAATGTAGTTGCTTTAGTTAATACATTACAATGTATTTTTATCGTTTCATTTATTATTATACTAATTGTGTCTCCTCTTTTGCAAGAAATGAGGACTTCAGGTATTAAACACTAATATAGAAAATATTTTCTCAATAACTAACAATTCCAGTTAAAAAAGCAATTACAATAAAAATAAAAAAAACATTAAATAAATTTACAATAATACAAAATATAAAACATGTTATTTAAATGTAATAAAAATACATAATTACTTTAAAGAGTTGTATTCTATAACAGGTATGACATATTTTAAAAGATTCACTAAGAATGAGTATAATATAAAAATAAAACATACTAAATCATTGAAACAAATACAAAATCTCCCACAGTACAATAGACAAACTCATTCAAAATTATTAGTAGTATAATAAATTTTAAAAAACTAACCATTAAATCATTTAAGAAATATAATAAAAGAATCCCTGCAGTAGTGAGGTGGTCCAAAACAATCACGATAAGCCACGTGTTGCAATTTTGGCACCTTTTTCATGTACAGTAGATATATATAAAGTCTACACACCCTTGTTCAAATGCCAGGTTTTTGAGATGATGACCAAGATAAAGGGTCAAAGGGGGGGATATGAAGTAAAAATAAACAGAGATAACGTGGTTGCACAAGTATGCACACCCTCTTACAACTGGGATGTGGCTGTGTTCTGAATCAGA
Organism: Phycodurus eques; assembly: GCF_024500275.1. Classification (NCBI taxonomy): domain Eukaryota; kingdom Metazoa; phylum Chordata; class Actinopteri; order Syngnathiformes; family Syngnathidae; genus Phycodurus; species Phycodurus eques. Next base: position 23,535,495 of record NC_084530.1, read on the forward strand.
ATCCTCTGAATGAACCAGTCAAATTTAAACTCATGTTAAACGGGAGTCAGCACACATCTGTCCCCATTTAAAATGCCACAGATAAAACCTCAATTCAGCTGTTCTAGGAGGCTTTTCATTACATTTTTGTAGTCACATCTTGTGCCATCTTGGGTTGTAGACCTTTTTTTTTTTTATATCCACTGTATGTCATGTTTTTTTTTCTTTTTTTTCCCATGTACGTCTGTGGCGCAAGGCATTATGAAAGCGGGACAACGCGGTGCGATGATGCAAAAAGCTCTTATCTGCTCCACTGTGAACTTCAGTCACAACTTTTACCTTCGTCGCCGTGATGCCTTTCCCCCCGTGCCTTTAGGGGGGGGGAAGAAAAAAAAAAAAAAAAGCGCTCAGAGAAGCTGGACGTGGTTACAAATACATTGTCTAAACCTCCAGTTGATGTGTTACAATTAGTTAATGATGGCATGAATGGAAGGGGAATGAAATTTTACTAGTAATACGTTGGTGACAGTCATTTCCAGAGGGGGAGGTGGGGGAGAATTGGGGGGTGGGAGGGTGGTGGCAGGAGGCCTATGACAAGGTTGTTTGTTTGAAGAGTGCTCCAATTGAACATTGACTTTTTGACAGTGGCTGGACTTTTGACTCCGGGAGACACAGTAACGCCTCTCGTGTTGTGTATCATAAAGACGTCGGAGATAGAGGGGGCGGGGCTGGGGGGAAGGGGAAGGGGATGGGGGCTACATAAATAACACAGCCAAACCACATCCTACCGGCCCTTTATGGATTACAATCTGCTAATCCTGCCCAGTGACACGCGAGAATCCACATTTCACACCATGTAAGTCAACTTTTTTTTTTTTTTAATGCCATTTATGTACATACTTTAAGAGAGCTCGTATTTGTGTTTCCTAACCTTTAGTGAGCCAAAGCACACATTTCACATTAGAAAAAACAAAATTGCGGCACACCACGAAACAAAAATGGCACAAAAAATGATGTAATATAGGTTTCTAAATTTACTCACAAATTTTAAGTTAAGTTGGACACAAAGCTATTATTCTGTCGTCTGAATGTGAATACACAGGTTAATTGGACCTTCTGCTATCTAGTGGAAGAGCATTTAATTGTCCGGCCTCTCACTATAAATCGTTAGCATAGATAGATGCACAAAGATAGATTATTTGCAGGAAATAAATCAAATTCAGAGCAATGAAGTGAAATTGAATGATTTCCCGCAGCAGACCTGACGTGCTCTCATTGCAGATGAGGCACAGTGGTTGGGAGTCACTGCGTTACAGTGATACAGTAGGGATGTTCGATACCACTTTTTCAGACCAATACGAGTATTCAGTCGAGTACTCACTGATACCGAGTACCAATTTCAATCAACAAAATGACTGATTAGTTGTGAACTTTGTGACTGTTGTGTTCCAGTCAGTTGAATAAATCCCATCGAAGTGGGTCTTGGTTTGGGACATTTTACTGAACCACAAAGATACAAGATTACAAAATAATATACAATACTTTATTGTATCTATATCATAGATACATACAAGTACACAAATGTTAGCAAGAGGTGAGTAATGGTCTCTGTATAATATACACAGGTAAGGAAACTAGCTAGGTTGGCTTTACTGCATTCAACAGGTAGAATGTACCTGATTAATGCACGTGGAGTCGGTGAAAGCAGGTAATACCTGCATGAAATACTGTAATGCATAAATTGAGTTCACTAATAAATGTAGAAATCTCGGTAGAAACAGAGTAATAATGTACTCTAAGCTTTAACATAAAACTTATAAAAATATAAATATACTTAGACATTGTGTCTTAATTGGCATAAGAGAGGATGGCAAATAGAAAAAGATTCTATCAGCCATGCATGCCATTTACTTTCTGACAGACACAAGATGGCTCCTTAAGTATCGGTGGTTGGTATTGGCAGGTTTCACGAGTACCTGATACCAGGCATCGTTACTTTAGTTCCTATTCGACAGGGCTTTGGCGCCAGCGAATAGCTGAGGGTAGGTTTGCAGAAAAAAGAAAAAAAAAAAAAGACAGAATAGGTGAATTTGTAAATAGTGAACGGCAAATTATGCTTTTCCGCCATCTTGTAAGTAACTTCTAACCTTTTTGAGTGGACGTCAAGTGCTCGCGGATGTGTGTGTGACCTCTAGATTGCGGGCAACATGGTTGGCCTGAAACCCTCAGACGTGCCCCCTCCTCTCGGGGTAAAGATGGCGAGTGCGGGGGCGGCGGCGTGCATCGCCGACATCGTCACGTTTCCCTTGGACACAGCGAAAGTTAGGCTACAGGTAAATGCCTGTGCCTGTGTGTGTGTGTGTGTGTGTGTGTGTGTGGTTACAATGAGCGCTCAAAACATGTTTCCCGAGTTCAGATCCAAGGCGAGAAGAAGGTGGCTGCAGCGGAGGCCAAGGCTATCCGCTACAGGGGCGTGTTCGGGACCATCAGTACCATGATCCGCACCGAGGGTCCGCGTTCGCTCTACAACGGGCTGGTGGCGGGCCTGCAGAGGCAGGTGTGCTTCGCCTCGGTGCGAATCGGCCTCTACGACAACGTCAAAGATTTCTACACCGGAGGAGCAGAGCGTAAGCGAGGATTTTATGTCGGGCCTGAGCACAGTTGCCTAAAATTGGCTCGTAAATGCTTGACAATAGGGCTGCAAATAACGATTATTTGAACTATTGACTAATCTGTCGATTTTTTTTTGCTTTCGATTCATCGGATAAAATAAACCTTTTAACATCCATTCCTTACACCCAAAAGCAGGACATCAGAAAATCGGCAAAAATGGTAAAAGCAGATGATTGCAGTCTCATTTTGATGAAACACAAAGACAATCAGACAATGCTTTCATAGAAGACTACAGAAATCAAAGAATATTTACTGTTGAGAGGCAGAAATTCTGACGATTTGGGCAACTTTAAGTTAAAAATGTCTCTTAACCAATTAGTCTATTATCAAAATAGTTGATTTAATTTGAAAATCGCTTGGTTATCGATGAATCGTTGCACCTCTACTTGGAAATTCAGCACCCGGAGAGAGTGTCACTCAGCAATGTGACATTTCGGTTTATCATGAGGGTACCCACGAAAAAAGTCTCAAGAACCCACACTCGAAAAGACACAGGAAGTATGCCATTTTGCTTTACAGCGGCTATGTTAGGATCCATTTGGCCATTTTCCAAGAGATTTTGTCCGATGACTTGCAAAGTTTAAGTTGTGTCATTGCGTGTGTGTGTGTGTGTGTGTGTGTGTACAGATGCAGGAGTTCTAATGCGCATCTTGGCCGGCTGCACGACGGGCGCCATGGCGGTATCGTTCGCTCAGCCCACCGACGTGGTGAAGGTGAGGTTCCAGGCTCAGATGAACCTGGATGGAGTGGCGCGGCGCTACAGCGGCACCATGCAGGCCTACAGACACATCTTCCGCAACGAAGGACTGCGCGGACTCTGGAAAGGTGTGGTGACTACTACAAAGATAATGAATGCTGCTTTGGGGGCTTCATACTAGCGGTGCGAGGGTACAGGTAACCCACGGTACATTCCGTAGCTCGGTTTTTGGTCTACGGTTCGGTGCATTTTCGGTACGTGGGGGACGGCGGGAGCGCCAACTCGATGCGGCGGGCTGGGGCTGATGTTGGTGCGCAATGGTATACGTTAGCTATGCAAGTTTAAAAAAAAAAATAAATGGCATAAAAAAATACCTTAAAAATGCAGTTTATTTTTATAATATATATTTATTTTATTATCATATTTTCATAATTATTCAAATATAATTGATATTATTTTGATATTATAATTTACTTACATTGTTAACTTAAATGTGAATAATAAACCCGATACGAAATAAAATTAATTAAAATATAATCATATTTTTGGTACTTTTTTTTTTTTTTTTTTTTTACTGTCAGAGTCTGAATTCTTTAATTATTAGCATTTCAACACAGTTGGTGCCCTATTAAAAAGGTGTGAGAAAGCAAACATTAGAAGCCCGAGTCTGGAACACTTATTATTATTTTTTTATTATTATTTTTAGTATGTATTATAAAATATATATTAAAAATGTATGTATTACAAAATATATATTAAAATATTAGCTTAATGTGGAATAAAATCACTTTCATTTAAAGCACAATTTTTTTTTTTTTTTTTAAAAAGGAGATACAAATACAATGAAAATATATACAAATAATTTTAAATATATTACTACAACTAATAGCAATGAACATCATCATTTGTCAAAACTTGAAATGTGGAAGTTTTTCAAGCACCAGTAGGAACCCTCAATTTTCATGACTTCGACAATCATTTCACGCAGGTAATAAAAAAAATAATTTACAAGAGTAGAATTAATTAAGAAACTGGATAATACATGTAAACATTTATTTTAGTAAATAGTTGTATTTTTTCTGTTTCCATACTGTCCTTGAATGTTTACTATTCTTATTTCGACACCATTGATGCAAAAAGGAAGCAAACATCATTCAAAGCAAAACTTGAAATGTGACCGTTTAAAGCGCGTCACTATGGAATCCTCAAATTGTAATCTATTATTTTATTTATTTTTACATTTTTGAGGCTTTAATTGACATGAATTTGATTTTGGATGAAGTTCATTCCCAATTAGCAATTCTGAAATCCCACCAGGAACGTTGCCCAACATCACGAGGAACGCGCTGGTCAACTGCACCGAGCTGGTGACCTACGACCTCATCAAAGAGGCCATCCTGCGACACAAGCTCATGTCAGGTGACGCGCGCACCCACGGAGGAAGCCCATTGGCCCGCGGCCCTCACACCCTCCGGATGATAAGACTGTCGGTGGCGTTTCCCCCCTCCCCGCAGACAACCTGCCGTGTCACTTTGTGTCGGCCTTCGGCGCCGGCTTCGTCACCACGGTGATCGCCTCCCCGGTGGACGTGGTGAAGACCAGGTACATGAACTCTCCGCCAGGTCAGTACCGCAGCGCTATCAACTGCGCCTGGACCATGTTGACCAAAGAGGGGCCCACAGCGTTCTACAAGGGGTGAGTGAGGCAAAGCCCTTTGAGCATTTCAGTCAAATACTACTAGTATGCTCTTTGCACTCACGATTAACACAATTCTGCACACTAGTACACTTATACCTAGCTGTTCAACTACTTTTATTAGTGAAGAAAAGCTGCGCACTAGTTGACGTCTGCAAGCTACTAGTGCTACAGTGGTACCTTGAGATTAATTTGTTCGGTGCCCCCGTGCGTCTCAAATCATCTTTCCCCATTGAAATGAATGGTAATGCTATTAATCTGTTCCAGCCTCTCTGAAAAATATTTTTTTTATTAAGGAATAATAGCACTCTATGATATTGTACTTCATAGAAATAGAGGAGTAACATAATTTAGAGACACTGTACTGGATACCGGCCTTATTTCAAGGTATCAGGTACTGGTGAAGGTTGGCGAGGCCAGCCACCGATACTTAAGGGAAGTCCTCATTGCCAGTAGTTGGCGCTACACTGCTGCGGTTTGACACATCGGCGACTCATTATGTGCGTCAAAGAAAGATCCTTGATCACAGTTGTCTGTCATTGTGTACTCGGAATCAGTGAGTACTCAAGCGGGAATACTCGAACTGGTATCGGTCTGAATAAAAAGTCGCATCAAACAACCCTAAACATAATGAAATAGAATGCAACAAATTAAACAGTTTGTGCATCATAATTTAATGCTGCAATCCAATTCATTGTGCTGCTCCTTCTGGTGTGCCCGCCTTGGTCACTGGGAGGCAGTGTAATACTACAGTTGTGCAAACACAACTTGAGAAGAATAGTACTTTGTCTACTAATACTGTGACGCAGAAAGATGCTGTTATATTAACTTTTTTTTCCATAGATGATATAGAATATATGTCCGTGGGTATTGTTAGATTATCTATAAGGGCATACTAGTACATTGACTATTCAGCACACAAGCAGAATTTCAAATAAATTAACACTTACACCGCTATCATCCCATAATTTCCCCTTTTGTGTTTTTTAGCTTTGTGCCGTCCTTCCTAAGGCTCGGCTCGTGGAACGTGGTCATGTTCGTCTCCTTTGAGCAAATCAAGCGCGCCATGATGGTGACCAAGAAGCGCTTTGACGCCTCCAACTGAACCTGAACGCACCAGACACAGCATTAGGTACACTCAGTAACCCTCCGAGAAAGAATATTGCGTTAATTAAATAATGTATTGAATATTTATAATGTAATACAATGGACAAATGTTAGTCTTCAAACTAAATAATAGAGCACAATTTATTGAATATAAATTTAATACAAAATAAAGGATTGTCTTGAATATTCTGAAGGGCTACATTTAATACAATATAATTATATCATTTAATCCAAAATATTTGTGTATTGAAAACTATTAAATAAATACAACTTTAAAAACATTAAATGTGAGTAGAGTATAATACAGTGGTGCCTTAACTTACTAGCTTAATTTGTTCTGTGACCACGCTTGTAACTCCAGTGCGACTTATATATGTTTTTCCTTCTTTATTATGCATGTTTGGCTGGTTCGACTTATACTCCGGAGCGACTTATAGTCCGGAAAATACGGTAATAACAATTAAAAAGAATGTAAAGAATTAAACGGTTTGTGCATCATGACTGCATGCTTTAATGCCCATTGACGTTGTGCTGCTCCTGGTCTGCACGCTGTGGCCACCAGGGGGAGTATACCCTATTACTTAACAAATACACAAAGAAGACGGTCCCTTTTTAAGTTCAGTAACTGCAGTAATAGCAGTTGTTTTTCCACAGAGGATAAAGAATATATGCCTGCGAGTATTGTTATATGGTCTGTCTGTCTAAATGTGTTGCTACACCATTTGTTTGCGACACCCATGCTAGTTTCATTAGCCGGTTTGCATAGTGTGCTAGCATTAAGCGAATGATCATTCGTAAGTTACGTGTTTTACACGGGTAATTTTTGAAGAATTCCTCACTACCTCCTGCTTGTTGTGAAGTTTCCTGGCAGCATCTAGCGTTTGTACCAAAACCTTTGCTCACAACTGGAGGGGGAAATTATTATTATTATTATCATCATTAAATCACCCAAGTGACTGCTCAGATCTTGAAAAATTAGTTGAGGTACCACTGTACAATGTATATATCTGTAAATAATTACATATCATCATCATACATTTCACTGTATTTATTTAAAAATACCTTCATACTCATGTTTAATGCATTTCTAAAAAACAATCTGGAGATGTACTATTGTTGCATAAATATATCATTATTGTTTTACTGGATAAATATCAAATATATTGATATCCTAAACATTAAGCAATTATATTTAATACATTAAAATGTTTAATTATTAAACACGAGTACAATAAATTACATAATTTTATTTTTTAGAAATCATAAAATGTGATATATTTTTTAATTTTCAAATGATTGTAAGTGCTTAGATGTTCCAGCCTCAAAAAGGTATGTTGTGGTTGTCTACAACATGCATTTTTAATTGTATCAAGTTTATCAACGTATTTCATGATGTTGTTCTGTTAAGTTATGTTTTATTTTACCAACTACATAACTGCAGTATTTCCCCTTGGAGATAAAATGGTGTGTGTGTGTGTGTGTGTGTGTGTGTGTATGTGTGTGTATATATATATATATATATATATAAAATATTATATATTATATAATATATATATATATATAATATATATGTAATATATATATATATATATATAGACATAAGGCAATTGTTGTGTCCAGTGAGTGTGTTAAAGGTGAAAGTTAAAGGTTTTCACTTGAATAAGAAGCCCAAAACGTGCCCAAATGTCCATGGTACTCACATGTAAAAGCTGTTTATATGAATACTATATATAAATATAATCTTTTACACTCTGCTGTGTGCGTGTGCCTTTATTGTACAGTTTGGATTCCAACAGGATGGATGTACAGAGAGGACGCATAAAACAATCTCTGTAAAAAAAAAAAAATTACAATTAAATAAATAATAATACATTGGTCACACTACTACAGAAACATCAAAATCCTGAGATGGCCAAGTAACTATCATTTTGTATTGTGTGTTTTAGCTGCATTATTACTATTATTGTATTAGTGTTAGTTGACCAAAAAATAAATACCATTTTCCCCTGCTGAAGTGTCTTTTGATCCTATCAACAATAATTATAATATGGCAGTTACCTCTAAATTCCCAGAGGTTTGTGCTCGTGTCTCATTCAGTCTGCTTCCAGGCTGGCATTTCCCGTTGGTGTAGTGTTAGTTTTCAGACGGGTGCGCTCAGCGTGAGAGACACGTAGGGATCCTTCAGGAGGGTCCGGACGACGTGGTGAAACTTCTCTCTGTACTGGTTGAACAGCATAACGCTTTCAGGCTCCTCTGCCAGCCAGAATTTATCAAACTCAAAAGCCAGGTAGCCTGTCAAGGAAGATGAGCAAAAATCAAGACAAACTGCATTGCTTTTAGTTGCGTACGCTGGGCTATTTTTCGGAATACCGCAAAAATGCCCGACATGCTGACATTGCTGAGGTGAAGGCATGAAATATAATGAGAATATAATTTCCATTTTACAGTATTCCAGAAAATAGCCAAAATTGTTCGCGAGAAACAGAAATACTACAGTACGTGCGGTCCTTTGAATATCTCCCTCAAAGATTACAGCACACTTTTTGTACACGAATGATGGGCACTGGGCTAATTCCCAACATTCCACAAAAATGCCTGAAATGCTGCACTAAAAACTCAACGTTTCCCCCTCCTTACCCTGAAATTACTTACCCCGCTAAAAACACTTCCCCCCGGAAATTGCCTATTTGTTAACTAGAAAAAGATTATAGCGCACTGTTTTTTGTTCACATATCACACACACTTGACCATTGTTACAGCATTTCACAAATATGTCCGCCACATTACATAGGAATAAGGAACTGGTTATTGCTGTACATAGGAGGAGGAGGACTATTTTTGATAAATAAAGCTGTTAGGAGACTCCACGAAAATGGCCGACATGCTGCACTTAAAAATGCAATATTTTTTAATAACGAAAATGGTATGCTATGTAACGCCACATTATCTTTACAAAATTTACAGGGCATTGCTTACCACACGCATCACGCATACTGGACTATTTTTCCAGGATTCTACAAAGACTTTCAAAAGGCTGCTCAAAAATAGGCAATATATTTCCTAGAGAAAATGGTACGATATGTAACGCCATGTCATCTCAAAAAAGATTTTAGTAATGCTTTTTGTACACGAATCACGGACTGGACTATTTTCCAGCATTCCATAACGACGGCTGACGTGCTGCACTAAAAATGCAGTATCCCCCCCCTCAAAATTGCACAAAAGGTAGTGGGGGACAATGTTAGGCATTCCAAAAAAAAAAAAAAAAAATGACAGACATTCTGCGCTTTTTACCATGAAAGTCCTATTGGGGTACTCACAGTAAAGCTGATGAAAGTGTTGCAGCTCTGGGGCACCGGGCACCGTGTTGTAAAAATGAGCTTTGAGAGCACCGCTCTTTAGCAGGCTGTACGCCATCTCCGTCAGGTTGATCCCCACGATAGCGTACGAGTACCTGGAATAGCCATCAGACAATGCGATGCCTTTTACAGGGAGTCTAAAACCGGCTCAAATTGCACACTGTTGCCTCTTTCACACACACACACACACCGCAGAAGATGAACAATTACCCGCCTTTGCCTTTCACGCAGAACGCCAGCATCTGCTGTTATGTATAAAAGAATTGCTGGACAGCAATAATTGCTTTCAGCACAGCAAGGCGGGATAAGTGAGGTGCGCGTGAAACTTCACCCCCTTGTCGAGGAAGACACACTTACACACGGCATCATGCCATATTTTACAGACCGTATTATTTCCATTGTCGCGCTCTCTCAAGTTGAAACTAAAACTGCCACGACCCCATTTTTATTACAGCGTTTAAAAAGCAGTACCCCCTATATGAATGCAATATCACCATTCTGCCTATGATTCTACCGAGAATGCGGAAAATTGGGTGCCGACTCCTACGCTCATTCCGTGTCGGTGCCGTTTGTGCAAAACAGTGGAGGAAAAAATGGGTGGAAAAAAGCGAGGCAGTGTGAAAGGGGCTTGTGTCTCACCCCAGTTTGGGATGGTTGGCATGAGACAGGACCAGGCGAGCTTCTTGTGTGTAGTGCTCACTAAAGAACCTGCAAAGGAAACAAAACAAAACAAAAACAAAAAACAAAAAATCTAAAGTCCAGATTAGCAGAACAGATGCTTGTAACAACGCTGGAGAACACACTCACAGAAGGTTTATGAGGCCCAGCATGCCCATTCCTCGGAAATCCGTCTTGGGGTCGTCCCCTTGGAAGCCGATGTCCCCCCACTGCTTGGTCACCCTGGACTCCAGCTTGACGTTCGGCATGAGCAGCTGCCAAAGCTGAGGGCGACACACAATTATCCCGTTATGCGGCGGAACGTTGAACGTTCAATCTATCGGTTCAATATTGAGGTCCTTTATGGAGGTGTTGAAATCAGAATTTTGGCGTCGTGACAAAACGAGCCCGGGTGGATTATTTGTGTCCATTATTGCCGGTACATACCTTCAACAGCATAGCCTCATGTTGAGTGTTCTCTGGGCAGAACGTTTCCTTCCTGACGTCTTCCACGAATACGTACAGGCTCTTGTATCCCGTTATCTGCAGCAGCGATGTGTGCAGGCTTTCCTTGAAACTAGAAGTAAGGAATTTGCTATGTTATATAAACATAAAGACACTTGATTGATCAGTTTTCAAATGAGTGTGACTTTACTGGGGATTTGTCTGCACTTTGATATTCTTTTCCTTCATTATTTGCTCCACGTGTTTTCCTAAGTGCTCCCTGCTGCTTCCCACAGCACCTCGTAGAAGCTACAGAGGGAGAAGGAGGAATAATGTAAAACACATCAACTGTAGAAAACGTGGAAAAGTCAACACTGCAATTGTTCTGCAGAAACTCTGCGGTAGAGTGTACAAATGTACCTAATGTAGTGTCCAGTGAGCACACATGCAAACACCTTTATTCATTTTAGCTGATTAGATACTCATTTCAAAACGGAGAGTAACAAGACAGGTTTCATACAAAACGAATCAGGATGGATCCTATTTACAGAGCGGACCTTTGCACGGCTGATAATTGTGTTGTTGTGACATGTGTTTAAAGGCTCCCACCGTGCCGTATATTACATCAGCTCGACTAATAGCAAAACTGTTGACACCTATCAAGACGTGCATTGTCTGCTTACCTTGCTCTTTGACGACTTGAGGGAGTATTCTGCAACGGCAGAGACACAATCGTAAGACAAACTGAAAATGAACATTGAAAAAAAATATTATATATACTATATCACGGAGATCTGTCGAAAACTCCCATGTCCAAATGTGGTCAATTGAATATTTTTTCACAAGTATCATCGATACTATACTTCAGTCCCCACGTGGGTCTGTTATTTTAAAAAAAAAATATTGACCAAACTGAAGTGTGCAAAATGGCTTGCGTTCTTTGACGATGCAATGTTAATGGCTCTACTATTATATCTATTATTTATACCCGTTTTCATTGCTCTGGCCGCCCCCGGCCCGTATCTCGAGCATATCCTCTGCAGCTCACACGTGCCCGTCGCATGCCTGAGGAGCCACTTGATCCAATACCTCAAGTAGGTTGTGTACACATACTGCCAGATGTGCATCAGCATACTTCCTGTCATGTCCATAGAGGGAAAATAACTGTTAAAGAAGTAACTACAATCAAAAGGTACAACACAGATACTCTTGTCATTGTATCAGCATTACCAGATTACTGGTGCTACTTTGCTCAATGACTCTATTGTGTTGTATGTATATTTTGTCATGGTGGCTTGTTTGCGATAGCACGAGAGTGGCTCCAACTACCAGAGACAAATTCCTTGCTTGTTTTTAACATACTTGGCCAATAAAGATGTCGATTCTGAAAATGGAAATGTAAAAAATATTTCCAACAGTTTCTTTTTTTAATTTGAAATACACACAAACACACAGAATATCAAAATATCAGGCTTCCATTATGTTATGTGAACACTGAACAGAGAAAAATACCAAACTAAATTAGAAAAACAAATAAAAGGGGCATTAAAAAAACATGGTTACAGAACAAAGTGGATATGAAAAAAGGATATATTCGTTAACTTAAAATCCATATTGGCTAACGTGAAAGGCATTACGAATAAATTATCTTTAAATTATTTGTCTAATTTAAACATGGAAGAGTAGTTATTAGTTTTTTTTGTTTTTTTTTTTTTTTTACCGTTTTATTAAGCAGAAATATTTGCGTTAGAACAATTATGTGTTCCATTATTAGTTTTTAAATAAATTAAGTCACAACATAACGAGAACAAATATGACTGATAGTGGTTAGTTGGTTGGATTCAATCAATCAAAAACATTTATAAATTGCTTTTCATCCCCAAAAACTCAACTCAAATTCTAATTTAGACATGGATGATATTTATTACTTTTAGCTTATTAAATTATCGAGCAGTAATATTTCTGGCGTTAAAACAAATGTGTGTTAAACTATTTGGTTATTAAATTCAGAGCATGCGCAGTGGGGATCGCGAATTTGAGCTAGCCCCGACGCTAACTGGTAGCATAAAAGCAAACTTTGAGCGAAATGTTAGAAACGCGGGTGAGTAAATTGTCGTGTCCACTGCGCGCTGACGTAAATCAGCAGCAATTGTGCGACTTGCCGACAAGTCCACGAACAAACTGGCTTGCTGCCCAATTGAAGACTGCGAAAGCGTCGTCCGGACAACAGGTAGGTTGTCACCGTCGCGAGCCAAGCTGCAACTAGCTTGGCTCACTAGGTGTTTCTTTAAATTGCTTTTGTCTTACCCTTATTATTCTCTTAGGATTAAAAAAAGAAAAAAGATAACGTATCCAAAAGTTTATCTGGAACGACCATCCGGAGTCGACGAATTTGCAGTCAGGACGAGCTGGAACTTCCTGCGGCAGCTGGAGACACCGGAAGTGCTGTTGCCGTCGCCGCCGCCGCCGCCACACTACATAAAACACACTCGCACACTCCCTCATCCCTCTTTTCGTTCTTAATTAATTTCGTTCCCTCCTTAAATCATTTAATACAATGTATACCTACTTTTGTCCCACCATATAATTTTGGATTTGCATGCCGTTATGTCAGTTAAGCGTATGTAAAAGAGGCACAAATATTTAGAGATTTGGTTGAACGTGACTTTCGTGAACGTAGCACGCACGTCAGCATTTGTTATTTGAATGCCCCTGACTATTTTCATTTCAAATTCATTTCACGAACTGGCCTCAAGATGTCGCCACGGGACCCCTCTTAACTGGTGTGTTTATTTACCAGTGTGTGCGCGTGCGTCTGTCACATCATTGCACTTATTTTGTGTGCAGGGAAGTTATTTTTCCTTTGTGCCAAGCTATTAAAACGTCTATTGCAAATTGTTTATAATTGACAGATTAAAGTTATTTTTTACTTTTTGTTTTGTATACTTGATTCTTAATAATGATGTAATGCATATTACAATACAATGCATTAACGATCATTGTGCATCGGCGGCTTTCGTTGTACATTTGAAAAATTATTGAATAATCTATTCATATCTCATAATCTGTTCAGTACATATTTTCTAACATTAAACAATGATTCATATTCCATACGTTGTAACAAAAACTGCAACATTATACATTTTTTAACATATATAATAAATACAGCATTTTTTTTTACAAATGAATTTGTACAATAACAATAATGTCGACTTTTTATTTTCCCCCACAAATAATGAATGATATCTATTACAATACAATATGTATTATACATGAATTTTATAATAGTAAGTGACCAGCCACTCCTGGGAAGGTTGACCACGAGTCCATGTTTCTCTATTTTTGGATAATGGCTCTCACTGTGGTTTGTTGGAGTCCTAAAGCTTTATAAATTGCTTTGTAACCCTTGTTAATTACTTTATTTCTCATATGTTCTTCAATTTCTTTGCATTGCGGGATTTTGTTGCAGCTTTTTACCATCTTTTGGCCAACTGTCAAACAGGTTGTATTTAAGTGAATTTTTGATTGAACAGGTCTGGAGGTAATCAGGCTTGGGAGTGGTCAGTTAAAATGAACCCCCCCCACCACCACCCCCCCCCCCCAAATTTTAATTAATAGCCACATTTAATTCATGATATAACAAGGGGGGAATTATTTTTTTCACTCAGGGCCAGGTAGCTTTGAATAGCGTTCCCCCCCATAATAAGAAAGAAAGAAAGAAAAATCACCATTTAACAACACCATCTTGGGTTTACTTTGATGAGCTTAAACATTAAAGTGGGGAAACTATGCATACACTTTATATATATATATATAGTACACATTACACAATTAAAGTGATGCGACATGTTGCATATTGCACCTTTCAATCATAATCTGCCCACTATTTATGTGACATATTGCACGTCATCATACTCCTTTGCAGGTGAATGAATCTGACTCAAACTAAGAAACAATGGCCCCACACATCCATTCATCACCTTATTTCTGTGTTTAGTCTGATACATCGTGCACACACAGTGGACCTTGGCGGTGACTCATTGCAGCTTGTATCGAATTGTGTGCGGAGCTTCGCCGCCCCTCTCAAAGAAAAAGGAAAACCCGCTCGTGGCAGGCAAGCGGGAGGGCGTGGCTCATGTCACCCAGTGTGTTTCTCGATATTCATGCGAGGGCTTCTTCGAGCCTCCTCACCGCTCGCCGACACGGATGCGCCAACCGCAGTCGCCGCTGTCAAGGTAAGCGACCCCCTCGCTCTTGTTTCTGCACCCCTAATACACACACCACAATAGCGCGTTGCTTTATCACGATGTTGCGTGCACCCGCAAGGTCAAACCTGCAGGGGGAAAAAAGAAAGAAAAATTCTCATTGCATGTTTGTGTTTGTGGCGTGAAATCTCACTGCTGCAAAGCAAAGGAAACATGATAGTTCATTCGTAAATGGATGAAACTGAAGCCGAATGTGTGTAAAGGCAACGAGGATGTGTTTTCCCATCCATATTTGCACTGTGGTGACAGACGAGTGCATGAATAGTGATAGGGCAAACACAAACGCTTCAATTGTCTGCCCACTAAGGCACCTGCATGTTGTGTGTGTGACCCTTCCATGGTTTGAAATCATGCTATCAATGAATTCTATATATAAAAACTGATGGTGTTTGTGTGTGTGGACTAGAACTGATCGTCTTCAATAAAGTCATCAATGAAATTGATAATGTTGATGGAGTGTCTATCTATCTATCTATCTATCTATCTATCTATCTATCTATCTATCTATCTATCTATCTATCTATCTATCTATCTATCTATCTATCTATCTATCTATCTATCTATCTAATCGATTCCTGTGTTACTGTATGTAAATAATGATACAGTAGATCAGGCATGCCCAAAGTCCGGCCCGCGGGTCAAATCTGGCCCGTGTCCAAATTTCCTCCGGCCCGAAGCATCATGTCATAAAATCAATAATATGTGGCCCGCCAGCACAGTTTAGCTCAGAAAACAATACAGACATACAACAACAACAACAACAACAAAAGCCCTTTTATATTTCACCAGAGGGTGGCAGTAGACCTCTGGCCGCATCCTTGTCGTGTGACCCCTTTGTGAACTTTTACCCCTGTGGTATGTTTTTAGCCCATTTCTAAAATGGCAACTGAAACTGGATTTCTTCACTGACATACAAAACAACTGTGTCTGCCTAATTTACCAAGAGACTGTGGCTGTTTTCAAAGAATTTAATATTAAGAAGCATTACCAGACGAAACATGCTAACTACGATAAAGCTACCGGCGAACAAACTCGCTGAAAAACTGAAGCCACTGGAAGCTGTTTTGATAGCACAGCAGCGCTTTTTCACAAGAGCCCGTGATTCAAATGAAAATTCTACAAAGGCGAGCTACGAGTCTCAGTGAATTGATTTTTTGTGATGATCAAATTTCTGTCATCTGATTTGACTATACTATAGTCAAATCAGATGACTATATTATACATTATAATAATAATATAATCACTATACTAGCTGCATAGTCACAATACTATTCTTTGTCAAAATGCACTGGGATGCGATTTGTTAAAACAAAATCAATAAATATATCCATCCATCCATTTTCTGAGCCGCTTCTCCTCACTAGGGTCGCGGGCGTGCTGGAGCCTATCCCAGCTGTCATCGGGCAGGAGGCGGAGTACAGCCTGAATTGGTTGCCAGCCAATCGCAGGGCACATACAAACAAACAACCATTTGCACTCACATTCATACCTACGGGCAATTTAGTGTCTCCAATTTATGCATGTTTTTGGGATGTGGGAGGAAACCGGAGTGCCCGGAGAAAACCCACGCAGGCACAGGGAGAACATGCAAACTCCACACAGGCGGGGCTGGGGATTGAACCCGGGTCCTCAGAACTGTGAGGCAGACGCTCTAACCATTCGTTGACCGTGCCGCCCTTTTCCGGACCAATTCAATGAAATTAGATAGTTTTCTGCTGCAAATTGATGATTGGAAACGCTGCAAGTAACAGACGCAAGTTTAAAAAGTAACATACCAAACTATCTATCTATCTAGCTATCTATCTGATGTCTGTCCGTCCATCCGTCCGTCCACCCCCCCCCCCCACCCATCATTTGCAACTGCATACTAATAGCTGTTTCAAATTTTTTTGACCATCTGAAGAAAATGAGCATATTTTGAAATCAATACCTCTCTGACAGTATGAAAAAAAACAACAACATCTCAGTTAAGGCAGAACCATTGATAGCTCATGTATTGAATCTCATTAGATGGTGGAGGTGTACCTAATAAGTGTCCAGTGAGGTTGTAGTCGTGCTTACGCGAGTGTTTATTGACATCCATCTTTATGGAAACAGCAGTTGACAACTGAGCGACGCATTGCCAAGAGCAATTGATAGTTAACCTATTGCCCCTGGAGTAGTATTTTATTTTATATTTACATTTTTGTAGGAGTAGAAGAAGAACAGAATAATGCAACATAAAGTTGAATGTTTCGGTTAAGGTAGTTTATTTTGATTTTTTTTGGCCCGTTTTACATAGTATTAATACCTAATTATTCAACATTATAAATGTGATATTAAACCATTTTTGTCACCTTGTTTCAGATGCCACTGTTCAGCTACATCATTATTTAAGTATTTGCTGTGTTTCACTGTTTATTTTATTCTGTACTCTGTGATGTACATTTGAAGTAATTTTATTATTTGCTGGACTTTACTGCAAGTTGTTCTGGCACCGCAAATTATTTTGCATACTGCTGTTCCATTTTTATTTTTTATTTTTTTAACCAAAACTAATAAACTACAGTAGATGACACTTTTACGACAAATGCATAGTATACTGGTTTATTTTTGTTACTTTTAGGAGGGCTATAGAATGGAATCCACTTATTCAGTGTCCAATTACTGATTTATCATGCCTGGGATGTTGTGCAAATCAACCCCTCCTCTATTGTCATGTAATACCGCTGCAGTACGTTTGTAGTTGGTGTGTGAATGATCAATCGTCAATATTGTTGGCAGAAACAGAGGGCCCCAAGATCAAATTTTGTTCAGGGCCCCAAGGAGGCATGTGCCAGCTCTGGGTGAACATTATTTGGTCACTGACGTTAGCTTTGTTGTGGTCGTTAACAGCTCTGAATGACTGCTGCTGTTTTTTTTTGTTTTTTTCTTCTCCCACCATAGGACAGTACACATTTGGATTAGACCAGCAATTCAAGCGTGAACGTGCCCGTCCAGCATGGGATCCAACCCAAAAAGGACAGTGACTGTCCAGATGGTGCCTCAGCTGGCTGCGGCGGACGCAATCGCCAAAAAGGAGTCAAACGCCAACTGGACCACGGAGACCGACATTAAACTCTCCCAGGTTTGTCGTACATCACCCGGCTGCAAACAGGATCAAACTGCGTCGGTAGTGCCCGTTAGTACCCTTAAGAAGACTGTCGACATGTTAGGCAAAGGTGCGGCTGAAGGGGGAGAGCTAAGGGATGCTAATGCTAACATTAGCAACATTTTAAGCCTGGCTGATGACAAAGTTTGTAAGAGTCCTGGCTGCCGCGTGAAAACGCACAAGGACGAGGCTACCGTCTTAACCTCGGCACTGAATAACTCATCCAACCTCAACAGTGCTCGTGACTCGAGACACCTAGCGCCTGAACCGGATAAAGTGGCGGAAGCGGGGAGCGTGTCAGTTCACAAAGACAAGGACATGTCGAGTCCCAAGGAGCCCGGTCACAAACGAAGGCACTCCGTTTCTCTTCATGAGCCACTCAAGCTCAAGCAAAGCACGGAAACTACTCCCTTACTCAACTCGACTTTGCCTTCGTCCAACAGCCAGAACATCAAAGAATTATTCATAGACAAAGTATCTGTAGACAAAGAATCTGTAGATAAATTACCGATAGACAAATTATCTTTTGACAAAGTATCCATAGACAAACACAAGCCAATACCGCTGCAGACAGACCCCTTGTATTTGCCTCAGGTGACGCAACAAGTCCAGGAACATCAGGAATGTCAGACTGAGCCTCGCTGTAAGCTCTACAGAGAGGCTTCCACGATGACCTCCCCTCGACTGCCTTCAACCGCGGGCGAGCGGGGCCGCGACGCTGAGGTCCAGGCGGTAGCCGGCACCAGCTGCAAGGCCGTGTCCACCAGCCCGAGCCTGCTGCCCTTCAGGCCCAAGGCCGCCGCCCTCGAGGATGCTCAGAGCCTCACCGTCATCTACCAGGCCGACGGGAGTTTGGGCTTACGCCAGATTGGGCCGTCAACCGATATGCGCTCACCGTCCACCGCAGAGAGGCTCACTGTTGAGGCGGAAATGTGCCCCGCTGCCGCGGTCGACTCGAAGATGGGGACCAAACCCAAAGAAAGCGCTTCAACTCTCAGCAGCATCCAACCGGTGTATCAGATCAACATCGAGCACGGAGATCGCAAGGAGCCAGAGAACAGAAATGCAGTGGATATACCTGCGACCAATTTAGAAGAATCCCAAAACACGGATGTCCTTGCCAGGCCCAGATTTGCAGACAAGGCTGTGACAGCCCAGACCAAACCTTCCGTAACCACAAAGACTTCATCCAAGTCTGAGGAAGCAAAAGTTTCAAAAGACCTAGAAACTGAGGCCGATCCTGGCAAGCAGCAGACGGAGGTTGTGGAAAGCGATGACGAGAAGCAGACTCGGAAGAGCGTCCACGACGTGGTCTGGGATGAGCAGGGCATGACCTGGGAGGTCTACGGCGCATCCGTGGACCCCGAGTCTCTGGGCTTCGCCATCCAGAGTCACCTGCAGTGCAAGATCAAGGAGCAGGAGAGGAAACTGATCGCCCAGACCTCCTTCCGCAAGTCCATCACGGGCGTGGACTCGCCAAGAGCGGGTAAGAAGAGTAAGCGGCGGCAGCACAATCTGTTTCGTTCCATGCTACGTAACGTGCGCCGCCCCAACTGCTGCGCGCGCCCACCTCCTTCTGCTGTCCTCGATTAGCGGTTGAACCAATGTTAAACTCTCCCAGCCCCCACCGACAGCCCCCCAGAGTTCAAGGTGGTCGCTGTAGTGATGCCACGTGACGGGACGACTCTTTCCCGTGAGTATCTCAGAATGTTGTAGACTAGACTATTTGTGACGTTTGTGATCAAAGGAAGTAAAAACGTATACAAATGAACAATACATTTTGATAGAAATGGATATTTAAAACAAAAAAAGAGAATATGTCTATAAAAGAGAGAATATGTCTATAAACTAATCAAAGGCAATAATAGAGAAACGCATGTGTATTAGTTGCAATGGCAAGGGTTATTTGACAATGAAGAACTTTGCATTTAAAAAAAAAGGTAGCGGTTACAGGCGGATATGATTTACTGTCAAAGTCCTTGTGCAATATACAATACCAACATTTCATCACAGCTGTTTTTAAGGTGTTCCGGGGTCCTGTGTTTTGAAAGTCCCCCACGTCTCACCTTTCATGAACATTTATTTTCTCATCCTGTTAAAAAAAGACAAAGAGACTGTATGCATACATGTCTGTTTACTCTTGGGTTTTCTATTAAAAGATGAAAAAAAACCAAAAGTCTCGTGTCACATATTCTTTATTTCCAAAACACATTATTTGGATTGCTCATTATTTTATGATAACAGTGGCTGAGCCTTGCCTCGAATAACAGAGGCCTCCCCTAAAAAGGTTTGTAATTAACTATAGATGCCACAAGATGGCGGCAAAATGATATATGAAGCTCCTCATCTCACTTCAGGATAGTTTCAAGCTGCAACAAGATGGTGCCAAAGCCAAAATAAACGCGGTGGAAATACCAGTGACCTTTTGCAATAGGTGAGTTTTTCAGCAAATAATGGAGGTTAGGTTAAAAAATATATAGTTGTGTAGGCAAATAGGTAACATTATTCACGGTTCATCCGTCGCATCCCTCTCTATATCAAATTTGTTCAAACATGTTTTCAATGTGATTAAAATGTGTTTTTTTAAAATGATTTTAAATGTGTTTGAAGAGTCTTTTCCATTCACAAAATCACACTCGTGTCTTTGGTGTTGACAAAAATGTATCTTAAGTTTCATTGAAGATTAAGGGCTCTATTTCTATATCTCTATAAAACACGGCACATGGTGTAAGTTTGGGCATGAACACAGGCAACTTCAATTCTGTCCAACCGAAGCGGCTCCTGTCATTCCCTTTAAATGTGGCACGTGAGAAGTGCTCTGACAGTTTTTGGCATGGCGGGAAGAAGAAACTGATTTTCTCGAGTCCGGGAGGTCAAAGCGTGTAAACTCCGTTTATACAGCCCCCCACCCCCCACCCCATATCGTTCGTGTGTGGCGCAGAACGATATGGGGTGGGGGGACCGGTCTTCCAAATTGGCAAACACACACACTGAGCCTTGCGCATGCAGCAGAAATCAGTTTTTGGGCTCTGGCTCAGTTGCGCAGTCAAAGAAAATAAAGCCCTAAAGAAAATGTTGTCAATGTTGACACAAACACGTACATGATTTGATTTTTAAAACATGTATGTCGGTTATGTTGAAGACTAAGCCGTCTTTGCGTTTACGAAATCACTTACGTGCCTTTGATGTTTACAAAACGTGTCTTAGATGTTTAAGCAAACCTGGATTTATCTTTGATGTTTAGAAAAGGCTTATGTGTCTTCCTGTCCATCGAATTCCTCTAACACTAGTTAGGGTTGCGAGTGGGATGGAGCCTAACCCTTTGGGCGAGACATGGCGTACACCCTGCCAGCCCTCTCAGTTAACATGGACATTTGACTTCTAAAGCCGTCAATGGCGGTGAATGTGTTTAATTGCAGGGCACCTACGTGTCTTTGTGCTTGAAAATGTGTTATGTTTGATCTTTTGAACAATTATTTGTCTTTTCCGTTAATTAAATCACATATTAGTTTTTGAGGTTACCAAAAATGTATTGTAGCTGCATTGAAGACGTTAAAACTGTCTTCAATGTTGACACAAATGGTCACTTTGTAAATTCGTTCTTTTAGAACTATGTATCAAACTGGTAGCCCTTCGCAAAAAGTAGCTCTCGGTTTCAAAGAGGTTGGTGACCTCTGCTCTAAATCTTATACAAACATGAAACATTCATGAAAATGTGTATGTGGGGTTTGTTAAAGACTAAAGTGTCTTTGATGTTGACCAAAATGTGTATTTGATTTTTACATAAACATGTACAGTATGTGGCATGCATATTCCGTCGTTTTCAGACTTTTTGGCGACAAGGAACTGTTTTGACGCAGTCACCCGTTGGTAAAATGTTTAAAGACGTTCCAGTTTTTGTTACGGTACCTTGATGGCGAGTAACGGCGCTAGTTAAATCTGCCCGACTCGCATGTTTGTGCTTGTAATCTAAAATATAATGCGTCTGCCTAGTGTAACACTGATACCAGGAGGCTGACGTTATTGTCTTAACAAGCAAGTCCTTCCGCGTTATCATCATGGCTGTGATAGCTGGGTTATATGGTCAGCATGTGCAGTGCAACGTCACAAGCTGTAAAAAAAAGGACAGACACCTCACACGTGTCCTCTCCCTCCCGCTTACTATGATTCATTCCATTTTTTTTTGGGGGGGGGGGGGAGGTCTTGAACGTCAGCTTTAATTAGCCATGTCTTTAAAATTTAATCACCTCCCTCCCGCCTTTTCCGCTCCTCTTGTTTCTTGTGTCTACATGACGACTTCCCGAGCGGAGTTGGAGATTGAGTGCAGTGAATGATGTATTCCGATGAGCTAAAACACAACGACGGGGTTTAAAAGGCACAGGGGTAAAATATCAAATGGGTTTACTGAAGACTTAAAGAGACCAAGACACTAACATGTACATGTCTTTGCTGTTTAGGAAAAAAAAAAAATGTGTTGGCTTTGCAAAAGACTCAAAATCAGGGTCTCAATGGCCACATTTGATTTTTAAAACAGACAGATGGGCCAGGTCATTCGTAGCTGAGGTAAAAAAAAGTTACAATGTGTATATAAAATATGTAAAATAGTTTACTTTAATAATACAATCATGATTCATTCTCATTTAAAACATGTTTTTTATAAAATTGTTTTTTATATAATTTATTTGATGATTATTATTTGTCAAAAACAGTAGAATAAAAAATATTTACATTTAACATATTACATTTTATTACAAATGCTTAAGAAATGCAAATAAATGCTAAATGTACATGTAAAATTCTAAGTGCACGTCTTTTATGTTTACAGCAATTTATGTTAGATCATTGTTTTCAAATGTATGTTAAGTTCGAAGCAAAAAAAAAAAAAGCATCTTTGTTTGCAACATCTATATTAGACTTGTGTATCTTCAATGTTGACACATATGCATTTTTGATGTTTATAATTTGCTGAAGACAAAATAGTCTTTGATGCCCACAAAATTCCGTATGTGTAACATATGGTACTTGTCTTTGATGTTTCAAACATACGTATGCTTAGTCGAAACGCGCACGTGTCTTTGATGTTTACAAAATGAGCCTAGGTTTAGTTAGCAGCTAAAATGAAATGACTGATGGTCTGCCGGAATGGGTTGGAACTCCATCTCTCTGCCAGTATCATCGAACAGTAACTCTTGAGATTGCAACGCAGGGTTTTGCGGGCAGTCGTACAATTTAATCCTCCTGAATCCAGGTTTTGAATCTACAATTTTGAACTATCTCAACCACCAGTAAAAGTTGTGCTATATTTATTCTGTATTTTTTTTTTAATAGATATTTTTCTCTTAGAAACAAAAGACAGTAGACAGTTGCGACGTGTTAACATTTAAAAATAGCCCTTTTTAATTGGATTTAATTGAATAATGCATTAGTATTAATGACAACATGCAGAAAATGGGTGTCTGCAAAGGTGTAGTATTTAGTGTTGATTTGTTCGGGCTTGGTTTGAGGTCTAACCAAGGCCTTTACATATGAATTCCCGCCTTCAACTTGCATGCCCTATTTTCTCCGAGACTGTAATGAAGCAGCTGAGCTTCCCTAACAACGGAGTGATTAAAAACCTTATAATCTGCGGGACATTTCCTCCCGCGAAGTAGCATGCGAGATCTCCTTCCTTTTGTTATGTATCCGTGTGTTGTGTCGCCGGAGAAGTCGTCGCTCGTCTTCCTGACGGCTGATCCTCTCCCGACGGAATACGCGGCCTACATTTGTTTGCGGTACGGCGTTCGACTTTTAACGGCCCTTCATCTAACCACCCTGGTTTTCTCTCCCATTGCATCCCTTCATGTTTTATTAGTGTTTTTTTTTTTCCTTTTTGCCGTTTTGAATAATTTAACATGAAGATGCAAACGTACACGTTTTTGATGTTTATGGAAAAACAACTACTTTGATGTTTACAAAATGTGTTACCTTCCTTGACGACTCCAAATTGTATTTTCCAATCACAAAATAACGTGTCCCTTTGACGTTTGGCCAAAAATATACAGTAGCTTCATTGAGGACTTTGTTTTATATTTTACGTTTTTTGTTTAAAACATGTCCTGAAGATTGGTTTTGTTGAAGACTAAATTGCCATTTCCATTCACCAAAACACATGTCTTTGATGTTTGCAAAAAAACATATTCGAGCTCTAAATTGACTGAATAGACTTTAAATTGACTTCAATGCGACAAAACCATGCACATGTCTTTGATGTTAATGGGATCATTTGCATGTCTTTGATGTTTAGAAAACAAGTTAGCCAACATCTGTCTCTGTGTTTAACGAGAAATGATCTTAGGTCAGTTGAAGACCCTACCGATTCTTTGGTGTTTACGTTTAAAAAATGTATGTTAGCGTCGTCTTCAATGTTGACGCAAACGTGTGTGCGTCGTTGACGTTTAAAACCGATATGTTCGTCTTTGCATTTAAAAAAAATCCCTTACACCTTTAATGTTTGCAAAATGTATGTTAGCTGCGATGAAGACTCTAAATTGACTTAAATGTTCTTCACATCATTGTGTCTTTACTGTTTAGCGAACAATGTATGTCTTTCTGTCTTATAAAAATGTATGTTAGATCCGTTGAAGACAGAATTGTCTGTTTATGAAATCACGGTTGTGTCTTTGAAGTTGAACACTTGTTTACAAAATGTAGGTTTCAGACACTAAGTTGTCTTAAATTTTGACGCAACCATGTGCACTTTATTCATGTTTCTGAAAACATTTGTATTGCTTTGCCTTTTACAAAACTCACGTCTTTCATGTTTATGAAAACCTACGCGTATATTTGATTAGAAAATCGTATGTCCGGTTCATTGAAGACTCAAAGAAGAATTGTGAAACGCATACATTACTTTGTTTACGGAATCACGTACTGTACATATCTTTGATGTTTCGAAAACACGTGTCTTTGTGTTTAACACATTTTTTTTTAGTTCCGTTGAAGACTAAATTGTCTTTGGTTTTTAGGAAAGCACACAACTCACTGTCATAGACGTTTACAAATATTTTGGTTTGGTTCAGTTTATTGACGTTTGTTAATGCAGACTCTTTAATTGATGCTAGGTCCTTTAAAGACCCTACTCTTTTCATTTCAACAACGCTGTTTATAAAATCACGTACTTTGATGTTTACGGAAGCAGGTAGGCGTCTTTAATGTTGGATGAAAACATGTTTGTTCGATTGAAGACTAAAATCATCTTCATTGGTGATACAAACACGTTCGCATCGTTGATGTTTCCAAAATGTGTAGGTTGGGTTTGTTGAAGACTAAATTGTCTTAGATGTTTACAAAAACACGTTTTTGATGGGTTTGTTAAAAGACTAAAATGTCTTTTCTGTTCACGAAATCGCCACTGGTGTTTTTGATGTTTACAAAAACACATATTTATCTTTGATGTTTACAAAAAAACAGGTGGCACGCAACCCTTTTCGAGGATTACAATACGTCACGCAACCCTTTTCGAGGATTATAATACATCGTTTTCAGATGTTTAGTGGGAACGGGGAGTTTTTTTGCCGCAGTCAACAGTAGTTAAAATGTTCATAGACGCTCCCCTTTTTACTATGGTAGATTGATGGCAAGTAAAGGTGCCCGTAATCTGTTAAATCTGTCCGACTGGCACGTTTGTGCTTGGAATCTTATCTTCGCACACAAAGGTCACCTTCTGTGGCTTCATTAGGGACTGTTTTATTATGGCTGACTGATGTGACTATAAATCACAGCGGCTCCCCCGGGCAAAGAGCCCCACACAAACGGCAATAAAGGCAAACTGCGGTACATTTATCAATCTGCAATACCCCCCCCCCAAAAAAAAACAAGCTCGGCAAAAAACTGTCGCGTTACGTAAGGATTTCTTTCTTTTTGACTTGGTCTTCATGTCCCCGTGGAGCCATAAGCTGCTTTTGTTGCATCAGCCGCTCTGCCGTGATAGAGAGAGCAAATAAAACGAAAGTACTAATCTGGAAATAAGAACAAGTAGAAGTAAGGGAAAAGTGTTCGAGGCAGGGAAGATGATCAGATCTAAGATGTATTGAATATTGAAAGTCAAAGCTGTCATATGTACAGTAGAAGTGATAACTACAGTAAAAAAATCTCCAAATGGTGTTAATGTAACATTGGAATAAGGCGGATAGCGTCTCTGCCGTTGTCAGGGCAACCTCACATCTACTTTAGTCTAGTTTGTTGGACCAGCCAGGCCACCTCTTGTCGCGTTAGCCTTAGCACACATTTTTTTTCAACACCTGTCCTGTTCAGCTGTTAGGTCACTCAAAATTGAGAATCTGTATCCCTTTTTGTGCCGGAACAGTTTTACTGTGCCAGAGTTGAGTTTTTGCACTGCCATTTTATACTGTGGTTCTTTGTATTGTGATGGATATTTATTGAAAATTTCAGTCGGACCGAATAAGCTTTTAAAGGGGAGTGATAGAAAAAAAAGAGAAAAAGGAAGAGACAGTGAGAATATACAGCAGCTTAAGTATTTAACACGTCTACTGACATGAAATTTTCACCAGATGATGGGAACAACCCAAGTAATCCATACGTACAAAGAAAATAGAACAAATAAGCTCAGGAATTAAATTGTGTCTAATAATATGAAATGACACAGCGTGCTGTAGCAGCCTGGCTAAGCGACGTGCCTACGTGGCGGCTATGTTGGCGAGGGCATTGTTCCCATCAAAGTCCTCATGGACATTGAATGAAATAATTGAAGATTGGTCATTCCTCAACCGATTTTCCATGCGCTATCGACACAGAATATTTGAAAATAAGAGCCCCAAAATATTCTTACCTGTGAAAGGTGATTCCCAGTTCCCTTGTGAATTGTGAGCAACCATATGCCGCACAATGTGCAGGCATCCTTGTTGTTGTGTTGAGTTTTTTGTGTGCCATCCACAAACACGGAATGTGGTGACACTTTGCCCCTACTAGCTTAGCGTCGCCATAGGCACGCAGGTCAAAAAGGGCCAAGTTGTATGTACCTAATTGTTCATATCCACGACAGCAATAGACCAACAATTGGAAAAAGCATCCATGCAACTTCACCCCCTTCCAAATATGGGCGAGCTTACACTGGACGTATTTTAGCGAACAACCCTTTTCGAGGATTATAAACATAAAAACTAAGAAAAGGAATAGACTTAATTGTGAAAATGATATGAGAGTGGAACTTGACAAGGTGCAAGGCAACAGCAAAATTCAAATTCATTTACAGTTCATTAAAGTGAATTATCTTTTTCTTTTTTGTGTGTGAAATTTGTTTTGTTGGTTTCGTTCTTTGAACACATTGACTTTGTGTATAACTGATATGTGGTTCATTTTGTCCACAAATGAAATATATACTGTACCTGTTTGGAATTTGAAATCAACTTTTTTTTTTCTTCTTCATTTATTAAAGGTTCCATGAATGGCGTGTGAAAATTGCGGGGTTTGGAACCTCCAACAAGAATAAGAACCATTGTCCTGGTCATATGCACTACTCGTGGCAACCAACATATTGCACAATATAGTGCTCTATAATATCCATCAACCATCCTCCATTTTCTGTAGCGCTTCATCCTCACAAGGTTCGCGGGCGTGCTGGAGCCTATCCCAGCTATCTTCGAGCGAGAGGCGGGGTACACCCTGAACTGCTCGCCAGCCAATCGCAGGGCACAAATAAAGAAACAACCAACTGCGCACACATTCACACCTAAGGGCAATTTAGAGTCTTGATGAGATGTGGGAGGAAACCGGAGTTCCCGGAGAAAACCCACGCAGGCGCAGGTGAGAATAGGCAAACTCCACACAGGCGGGGCCGGGATTTCACCGTGCCGCCTTGGTCTGTAATAATTACAAAATAAAATGAAATAGTCTGATGATTTATATAGCGCGTATCAAAAGACCCAATAGGTTTCAACCGAATGCTACTCACATGGGCCTTTTCTGATAGAAGCTAGTGATAATGAAGCAATCAGCCTCATTGCTCATTTACTAATGTGACACCACACCTGATGGCTAAAGTGCACAAACGTACACACACTGCACTGTTCAGTGTCTCCACCATGGTGAAGAGAGGGAACATGGAGTTTGGCAAGGAGCGTGGTCCTTCCCGGGGTCTGAGCGCCCTGGAAATGTGGCTGATGGTCCTCTTCGTGGTCATGACTGGTGTGAGCGTGGCTCTGGTGGTCCTCTACTTCGTCCACGTTGAGGAAGACCCCGCGCCTCTTCGAGAGGGTGAGGATGAGCCGTTGCTGAGTTAATGAGGATGAATGGTATAGAAAATGGCTGGATGGATAAAAAGTGTAGTGTGTTCTGCTTCAAAATATAGAAATAAGTATAATAAAGTAAAGTCAAAAAAAAAAAAGTTCAATGAAACAGTTCAGTGGAAACAAATGTAATGATTAAATGAATGAAAATAAAATGGTTATATTTGAAAGGGCAGAAATTTTGCTCTAAACAGTATCTTTTTAATCATATAATGATGCATATGAGTAGATCAAATACAAATAAATTGAATGTAATTAGAAAAGAAAAGGCAGAAATGCAGCTTTAAGAAATGTTATTACCTATAAATGGAATAAAATCACGTGGTTATATAAAATACAAAAAAAGATACAAGTTTAGAAAAGACACAAGTTCAGCTTTAAGAAAAATAAAAGTAATCAAAAATAATAATATCACCCATCCGGATAAATAAAATACAAATATATTACTTTGGAAAACTGTAGAATAGGCAGAAATTGTAGGAAGGCAAAAGTTAAGCTTTGAGAAAATAAATACAATGAATAATAAAAATATGAATCTTATGACCCATGCGGCTAAATAAAATATAAATGAATCAAATTTAAAATGTAGAAAAGAAAGACGTTCAGCATTAAAAAATAAAATAAAAATAAAGAAATTGCAGAAATTGAGCTTTAGAAAGTAAAATAAAATGACCCATTTTGTTATATAAAATACATAAAATAAATTAGAAAAGTGTAAAATACATTTTAAGAAAAAGAAAACCTTATCAATTTGAATTAGTAATGTGAAAATCCTTTGACAGTAGTTACAGTATAATAGCAGCACATGACACGCAGCAGACTGGGATCAATCCACAGTACCGCATGCATTAAATGCCTCATTACCCAGCCAAACGAAGCAGCTTGTTCGAAATCCGCAAATGTATTCCTACTGCGCACAATCCCCCCCCCCGCCCCCAAACAACATGACACCAAATCCCACTGCTGCTGCTGCTGCTGCTGCTTCTACTCTGACAATGATAACGCACTGTGTAATCAATACCGTGGCGATGTCAGTCACTGTCATACAAGTGTCAAAATGAGGCTAAGTGAGGATTTCCTTCCATCCATCCATCCATTTTCAACACCGCTTATCCCGGTGAGTGTCGCGGGGCGCTGGAGCCAATCCCAGCTGACTTCGGGCGGAAGGCGGACTACACCCTGAACTGGTCGCCAGTCGGTCGCAGGGCAAAAAATGATTTCCGATTTCAAAAAGTATTTTTTCTTTCCCTTCCTTAGATTTGCATTATTCTTGATGCCAAACAAGTTTTTTTTCCCCCATCCAGAATTAACTTCCATTAACTTTCCACAGAAACAATGGACATAAATGTTTTTATTTACAGATCAAGTGAAAGTAAGTTATTTCCTCAGAAAAATGTCCCTTTTGTCAAAACATGTGTGTAAACACAATCCTTAATAAATTGACATTTGAAATAAGTATAAATTGGCAGCACTTCGGTAATGTCCGGCGCCATTGATTGCCTTCCCGTATCCAGGGCCGGACTCGGGGTGCGGCGGTCCGCAGGAGCTCACCGGAGCGTCGGGCACCTTCACCAGCCGCCACTACCCCAGTAGCTATGACAACGGCAGGAGTTGCTCCTGGCACATTACCGTGGACCCTGATAAGGTGATTTCACGCCTGCTGTCGCATTGTTCGCCTCTCCGAAGTCTCTTATGACTTCCTCTCGTTTTACTTCTGTGATGATGATGATGATGATACTTTCATTTCGTTATGTTTTCTCTTTTTTTATGTGATGAAGGACAGTTCTGACATGTTCTTGTTTTTCAGTTTCATTTATTTGATGATTGTCAGAAAGTTTTCTCATTTTTTGTGACGACGGACAGTTATGAGATTTTCTCATTTTTCAATTCCATTTCTCTGATGCACAGCGATGACATTTTCTGGTTTTCTCGTTTTACTTCTGTGTTGATGGACAGTTATGACATGTTCTCGAGAGTTTCTACATTTCCCCCTTTTTTACTTTTAATTTATTTGATGATGAAGTTACATTTTCTCATTTTATTTATGGGAAGGAAAAGTATGACATTTTCTTGTTTTTCAGTTGAATTTCTTTGATGATGGACAGAAAGTTTTCTCTTTTTTTGTGTGACAATGGATAGTTAGGACATTTTCTCATTTTTCAATTTCATTTCTCTGATGGACAGCGAAGACATTTTCTTATTTTATTGTTTTACTTCTGTAATGATAGACATTCACTGTATTTTCTCATTTCACTTCTGTGAAGAGGTACAATTGTGAATATTTTGTTGTTTTTCAGTTTCATTTCTTTGATCATTGACAGTTAGGATATTTTCTTGTTTTCATTGTGTGATCATGAACAGTTACAACATTTTCCAGTTTTTGAAGTTAATTTCTTTGATGATGGACATTTAAGACTTTTTTTTCCTCAATTTTCGGTTTTATTTCTGTGGAAGGACATTGACTTTTTTTGCTTTACTTCTATGATGATTGACAGTTATGATGGTTTCTAATGTTTCATTTTCTTTTTGCAAAAATCGACTTTTACAACGTTCTCTTCTATGATGGACTATTCAGACATTTTCTTGTTTTTCAGTTATTTTGTTTTGATGATGACAGTTACTAGACATTCTCGTTTGTATTTTTATTCCTTCAATGATGGACAGTTAAGACAAGTTAGGATTTTTTTTTTTTTTTTTTTTTTTTAGCTTTACTTCTCTGCTTCTCTTATGATACACATTTCTTACATTTTATTGTTTTACAGTTGAATTTCCTTGAAGATATACAGTGACATGTTCTCCCATTTTAGCTCTCTGTGATGATGAACAGTTATGACATTTTCTCCTTTTTAATTTTCTTTCTACATGTTTATGATTGATTGACAGTTCCAACATTTTTTCATTGTGTCTCTTTTAAATTGGCACTACATAAGGTTTGCTGGGCTACTGTAGCCAGAAGTAGATTTCCCGAAAAGCAGCTTTTCGTTTGAAGTGCTACCACGGACGCTCAGCACGTTGCCAGATCGTAAGCAGAGTTTGTTTACTGATTGTCTAATGTGAGGCCAAGCAGTGGGGGACAGCTGGGATAGACAAAATGCAAAACAGACAGATGGCTGCCTCTGTCCCCTTCATCCTTCCTTTCCCAGATAAAAAAAAAAAAAAAAAAGAAGAAACAGACTGGCGAGAAAACCTTGATGCACTGGTGCCTCTCTGCCAAGCTTCACACTCTTGTAGCATTAACAGAGTAGATCTCATGTATGCGCCTGTTAGCAACATCTCATTTCGACCCCCCCCAGCCCCCTCCCAAAAAAAAAAAAAGAGATACATGAGATGATGAAACGCTTGTTGTGGTCACAGGTGATCGCACTCCGTTTTGAAGAGTTTGCCTTGGAGGACACCAACCTGTGTACTGCAGACTTCATCACGCTGCGAGATTCGCTGGGAGTCATTGGTTAGCAATCGGGCCTATGTCACAAGGGCATGATGTTCCAAAAAGACAGTTGCCGATGATGATTTTCGTGTGGCGTTTGCAGGCAAATACTGCGGCTACAGCAAACCGTTGCCTCTGGTGTCTCTGACCAACCGGCTGACCGTCTACTTTGACACCAACGACAGAAAAACAGACCAAGGATTCAAGGCTCATTACGAAGCCGTGTCTCCGGAGCGCACGTCAGGTAAGATGACACCATATACCGTTGACCTCGAAAATGGAGCGGCGCTGGATGAAGGTGGGCGAATGGGGAGAAGGGGATTGTGTGTGTGTGTGTAGTATGCCTGTACCCTTGGAAATGAAATGTCCTCCATGCTTGCCACCAGAAATAGCAGGAGGTGGTGGCTCTCTCCATGGTGACCGGGGGGATCTGCTGACCCCTGGCTTTCCCGAGCAGAACTACCCCAATGGAGCGCTATACCAGGTAACGCAGAATGTGTCAACCTCAAGTGGCCTTGGGAGATTGTTTACTCAACTGCAGATGTCACAAGCACTTATTAGTAGGAGGTGAAAGCTTTTGTATTTCAGGGATCCTGAACGCAAGACCTGAAAACTCACTTAGAAAAGAATTTGTCCCCAATACCAGTTTCAACGATCAACACGGAATTTAGCGGACACATGAAACAGTCTGAACGACCTAGGCTCCAAATTGAATAGAAAGTCAGCAGTTTTGGTTTAAAGCAGTCAGTAATTTGGAGCAAATTCCAAAGTTTCCATTCTCTATGGCAACGTAAACTCAAATAACTTGACTCCACAAGAGCCTATCTCGATCGAACTCCTGCTTGTGAATTTGCAAAGACAAGCAAACGGAACCAATGATCCTATCCTAGACAGGTGGCCAAAGCTAAACGCCAAAACGCTTGCTAATATGCAAACTCTGGTGATGATTTTGACGTTTTGCTCATAACTCGACTCCACAAGGCCACATCTTGGACAGTAACTAACTTAATAATCTTCAGTTCAGAGATGATTTTGCTCAAACAAGAACATTGGAGCTCATTTCAACTCTGTTGCTAACCCAAATAGCAGCACCTACTGATGCGCGTAAAGCAGCCTTGCGAATTATGACAAAGATGATCTTATGCTAATGTGTAGACAACTTTAATGAGGATTAGCGTTCCAATTGAATCTTGACGTGTGGTGGATCTTTACAAAGTGGAAAATCAGCGTGCCCGAAGGCGAGAGGGTTCGACTGACATTCACCTCCTTCGACCTGGTACCCGAGGTGTGCAGAGACTTTGTGCAGGTCTACGATGGCTCTTTGTCATTAGGCAAGTGCAAGCTAATAACCCATAATACTTCACTAATGAACTCTATTTCAAAATGATGATGAACTTTAACCTGTCCGTCCGAAGGTAAATTCTGCGGGGGAGCCTTGCCCGAGCCGGTGGAGTCCAGCACCAACACTATGATGGTGCGCTTCAAAGCGGACAGCACCAAGAGCTCCAAAGGGTTCCACGCCACCTACACCAAGACCAGCCTCCCGCCTATTGTGATCCCCACCACCATGAGGCCCACAGCCACATCCAAACCCACCACCCAGACACTCCCACCCACCACCACAGCTACCGGTAAAATAATCATCCACTTTGGTCCTGTAGGCGGTGGTAATGCGTGTTAGGGAATGATCCAAAAATTGCTCGCTGGCCCACAATGACGTCAACATCTTTCTGTCCTCTGATTGGCTGGTCTAGCAAAACACGTCTGTAGTGAGCTGCACACATCAGTACATGTAATAATCAGCGTTTCTGTTAGTATGATGTTTTTTTTTTTTATAGTTTTTTTGTTTTTGTCATGATATTAAATATTCACTCTGAAGTTCTCCCGAATGCGAGCTACCACTAAGCTATTAGTGAAAAACTGCAATTAAAACACTCCTAAAGGGTTTCTAATTGCCTATAGATGCCACAAGAGGGTGGTAAAACACTGCCTTTTCTAAAAGAAGCTCCTCAACGCACTTGAACATAGTTCCTTGGCACGGAAATG
Organism: Phycodurus eques; assembly: GCF_024500275.1. Lineage (NCBI taxonomy): Eukaryota > Metazoa > Chordata > Actinopteri > Syngnathiformes > Syngnathidae > Phycodurus > Phycodurus eques. The sequence continues at coordinate 23,569,257 of NC_084530.1, forward strand.
CTGCAAAAAGCACTATTTAAGTCTAAATGAAGCTCCTCAATTCACTTCAACATAGTTCCTTAGCACTAAGATATCACAAGATGGCGGGAAAGCACTTCTTTAGTCTAAATGAAGCTCCTCAACTCACTTCAACATTGTTCCTCGGCACCAAGATGTCACAAGATGGCGGGAAAGGACTTCTTTAGTCTAAATGAAGCTCCTCAACTCACTTCAACATATTTCCACTGGATTGCATTTTTGCACAGTATTGATGGTTTCTATATTTGGTATTAAGAGGTGGGTAGTTGGTAAGTTGGGTAAGTCCCCACTGAAGGGCCAGGTACCAAAACTAAGGCAGGTGGCAAATGTGCAGTCAAACTCCAGGGGTGGAGAGTGACAGTCGAGAACTGATGTGAGTCATTGCGACCACATCATAGTCAATGCTAATGAAAACTGCACCAGAGATGTGCGGGTGAGTAACTGCACTAAACTGAACAATAATAATAATTACCAAAAAAAAATCCACGATGCACTGAATAGTGAACCGCGATATAGTGAGTCGTTACTGTGCACAGACATATTTTCTATACATTTCATGTTTGCAATTTTATGTGTGCAAATATTAATATTTATGATATGTATTAAAAGTGTGTTTTCATAGGTTTGAATGTGTTTAAAAAGCATGGGAGGGTTAAAGCGATTTAAAAATATTTGTTTTAATATGGTCTCTCTATATCGCGGATTTTCACCTCTCGCGTGTGTGTTTCTGGAACGTATCCCCCGCAAAAAAACGGGGTTCACTGTATGAATATTTCAAATCGCAAGTGAATCTCTTGACGTGACTTTTCTTTTCTCAGGCGGTCCGATTATTCTCCGCGGGCGCAAAGGAGCCATCCAGTCGCCGGGCTTCCCCGATCCATATCCCGCTCACCAGAATGTGTCCTGGAGGATAAGCGTACCCAAAGGGTTTCTGGTTAAGCTGCATATCGTCGAGTTGGCCATCACAGGGGAAACGGGACAGTGCAAGGATGACAAGTTGGTCGTGTCGGACGCTTACAGCACGCTCGGTGACGTCTTTTGACACGATCATATTGATTCTTAACATTTTGACTAACGGGACTGACGGACAGACGGTATTATTCTCCACAGCCTCAACTTTGCTGCCGCGCACTTGCTGCCCTTAGTCTCCCCTTGGACAAAATGTCTCCTCTGTCACAATGTACTTTCAAGTGTTGTCAAAATGCTATCGGATTGTAGATACAAATTGCTGACATTTCCCTGAAGTGAGCCTCTTTAACTTTTAAATCAAGGATACCTGATGTAGTGGATATGATAATGGAATAACATCAGAGTGTGCACGCACACACGCATATATACACACACACTCCCAACAATGGTCTGAATGATAAATAGTGTCCTCTGCATGCCCGCCTAATGGTCTCCGTGTCAATTTCTAGGCACGCACTGTGGCTACCTCCGCCCTCCAGTTGTGGTGGCCGCCACCGACGCACTGTCTGTCTCCTTCTTGTCTGACAGTCGCCTCACTGACAGAGGCTTCTCTGCCAAGTGGGAGGCAGCGTACCCTGAGGATATAGCAGGTACACACATATACACACGCGTACATCGAGGAGCACCTCATTAAGCCTCACGATAAAACGCGTCGCCCTTCTGTCCTGCACTGATACCGAAGCGATTACAAATGCAACGTGAACTTTGTCACGTTGAGCCTCCGTGAGCAAAAAAAAAAAAAAAAACACACACACAAAAAAAAAACAAAGATAAAAGAAATAATAAGAAATAATAAGAATCTTTTATGGCTTTGTCGATAAAGAAGCAAGGTTGCACATGGGCATGCTGTAGATATAATTATCATTGCGCTTTGGGAGATAGTGTATTGCACTTAAAATAACAATAAATGATGTTTGTGCATTTAAAGTCACAGTGTAACACATAATTACATACTATAATAATAATAATAATGACTGATAATAATATAATAATAATAACTATTAATAACTATTATTATTACTATTAAAATCATTATTTTATACATATATATTGTACTGCATTTCAGTACTTAAAATAATGTGTATATGTCATTTATTTAATAATATGTGATAATAATAACTGTCATAACAATAATATGTATTATTATTTATAACAGTCCTCATTATGATTCTTATATAATGTATATCAGCATGTTTTAAGAATGTCATACTGTTATATGTTCATAAAGAGTGACAGTCACAATGCAGACTTTTATATTTTGTGACATATTATACAATTATATATACACATGTATTTATATATTTTTATTTGTATAGTACTCTGTAATGTGTATAAAACACTGTGTGAGCTCAAGGATTGTGCTTTTAATTAAAATGATGAAAATTTACATCACATTCTTCTCCTTTTTCTTCTTCTTCTTCTTATTACTACGAGTAGTAATCGTAGTAGTATGCTACAATATTACAATATTACATTTATCTACTACTATAGTACGTTTGTACTGTAAATAAATGTTTTAGAATAATTATGTTTCAGTGGTATCTGAATACACAATCCTATATTCTGTATAATGATAAACTCTATTCATAAAATATTAATTTGACATTAAAATATATGGTTCCCATTAAAATTGTCAGCAGTCACAGTCTATTAAATTAATGTGTAGTATTTTATTTGTATATTTTCAATACATCATTGTTTTGTGTTACAATTGTTTCATTACCTAAAATAAGATTAGTTCCAAGAATAATTATTAGCTTTATATAATATATTATGGCTCTTATATCATATATTTTAATACATATGAAATAACAACAACAATAAATCATATTAGGGTAGTATTTTGTATATGAATGACCTAAAATATGATATATTACAGTACGTAAGTAAAATAAAAATAAAAAGTGCTACTTTTAGTATACATTATGAGCTTGAACTGCAGTTTGGATTTTTGTCCAGAAATCCAGGGATGCGGCTTGTCGTCCAAGGAGGAGAGTGGAGTGATGAAGTCGAACAACTGGCCCACGAACTACGACGCCAACGCTGACTGCATGTGGAACGTGGCGCTGCCGTTTGGCAAGAAAATCACGCTGACCTTCACTCACTTTGAGCTCGAGGCCAAAGATTTCCTGTCGTCCAAGTGCTTCGACAACGTCGTGGTGTACGACGTCCACGGCGTGACCGATGCCTTGATTCAGAAGCACGGTGGGTGCTAGCCGCGAAACGAACACTGTGCCACGATGAACAACTCAAATTACTCTTGGCATCCCTCAGGACCATTTTGTGGCACCAAGATCCCTCGAAGCATCCATACCAAAGGAAACAAGCTGGTGGTACGCTTCCATTCAGACTTGTTCACAGAGGCCAAAGGTTTCAGGGCCTACTGGACTGCAAATCCCAGTCTGCCTGCACCGACCGAGCCACCTGTTCCACCTAATCCTTGGGACGGAATCAAAATAGGTGGAGTATTACTATGAAAGTGGGAAGCAGAGGGCTAGGTTAACTGGTTCTAGGACTAGGTTAACTGGTTCGGGTTAGGTGTTTGCATCGGGCTAAGGTGTTTCGGGTTAAGGTTAGTGGTTTTGTTAAGGCATGATAGTGCGGTGGTTAGGTTAGTGTAAAGTGTTAGGCTTGGGGATTAGGTTAGGGTTAGGAGTTGGGGTCAGAGTATGAGTTACAGTTAAAGTTGCGGGTTTAGGTGTTAGCTTTAGGTTTGGATGGAGCAGTCTCCTTCCTTTTTGCACCACAGACCGGTTTCACGTTAGTGTTGTCACGACACCAAAACTCTGACTTGGACACTACGCCTGCAAGTAACGCAATAGTGGCACTGAAACGATACCATGTCAGAAATCTAAAACATCAGCAAAAGCAGTGGAATGAAAACTGATATAGTGTTAGGATTCGGAGTTCCTATTAGGGTTAGGATTGTGGTTAGGTGTTCAGTTTAGGGAATGAGTTAGGATTAGATGTTAAGGTTAGGGCATTTGGTGTTACTGCTGGGGTTTAAATGTTAGAATTAGGGTAAGGTTCATTTTACGGTTAGGTGTTAGGGTTCGGGAAAGCGACGGATTAGGTGTCGAGGTTAGGATTAGGGGCTACGCTGTATGGCACCTTACAATTTGTACACCTTTGCTACAACAAAGAGATGAATCATCTGTTTCTGGTCCTGTTCCAGACTGGCCCGGCACATGCGGTAATCCAGTCATCCCTCCAGCTATTATGTCCCGCATTGTGAACGGAGAAGCAGCCAGGCCTCACTCGTGGCCCTGGCAGGTGTCCATGCAGGTGGGAGATTGGCCGCTTAAGACACACACCACCGCCACCAGTATTCGTGTCTTACAACAACTCTGACATTGTGGTCTTTACTGTCAGGTGTGGCCATCCAGTCAACCTGATCAAACTTTCGTCCACACGTGTGGCGGTACTCTAATCCATAAAAACTGGGTGCTCACAGCAGCTCACTGCTTCATCACGTAAGTTTGTTGAGTTATTTAGTGTTAGCGCTGATAATGGCTCACTTCAAGAGTTATCAAGAAGTAGCAACCGTGTATAAAAAATATAATATGCATGTGCGGTGCAGGTATTCTCTGAGACACCGAAAAGGGAACTACAATATGGCGAGGGATGGCTGCAATACAAAGAGAGGAAGCGGGCAAAAATATGGATATTGGCAATTAGCGCCCCATTCATTGACTGCACACACGCATTTTGGCAGCAGAGATTCCTCACCCTTCACTTTTTAACCACAGATACATATGAAATTATAAATATAGTTAAGTATTATTGTAAAGCACATTATACACGCAGTATTTACTATCGATAAGGCTTGCCGGCGGCCAGCTGGATGTCGTTTCATACGAGGGAAGGTGATTTTTGTTGTGAAAGAATATTTAGGCTTTACATGATCAGGATTTTTGGGGCCGATCGCCGATCAGCAAGTTATCAAAAAAAAAAAAACACATAACCGATCACCGATCCGATTACACCGAACCGATCAGTTCGGTGTAAAGTCTATGAAAGATCATATGATACAAAATGGCGTTTTTTGATTGGCAGCTAAATCTGCGACGTCGCAACGGCGTTCACATGCAATTCAAATTTCAAATCACAGGAAAACCAGTTGCCCACTCATGAAAACTATAGTTGCAGAACTCCACACATGGTCAGGTGTTAGGGTAAAACATTATCAATCATCAAGTGTATTATTACAGTGAAACCTGCATAGTCGCGGTTCGGCATTCACAAATTCACATATTGGCAAATTGTCTGGGGAAGCTATCGTTTGTTATTTGCTAAAAAATCACTTATTCTCTATTTTTGTTGAGAAGCAATAAAGAAGCGGAGAAGCAATAAAAGTATTGCTTCCGGACAAAGATTTTTTATCATTTCTTTGTCAAATGTTTTTCATTACAGTACATCAAAGAAAAAGTACACCTATGTTCACATGAAAACAAAATTGGAATGAGAAAGAAGAATACATCTTAGATTTTCTGCCCCTTTTTATAGGAAATATTCACATTTGATTTGAACTAGTCATGGATTTTCACTAGTCGCCCGGCCCTTTGTTGTTCACTGTGTTAGTATCAACTCAGGATTATTTTGTACTAATCCACCCACTTCTGGTCCAGCTACGCCGACGAGCTGCACCGCTGGCAAATGTGCCTGGGCAAGCACAACCTGACCGTCACAGAGCCCAGCGAACGCTGCCTGGGCGTGACGGGCATCTACCGCCACGAGGCCTTCAAGTACCCCACTGTGCCCACCGTGGAGTTCGACATCGCCCTGGTCAGGCTGGACGGAGAGGCCGAGGTCGGGGACCAGATCGCTTACGCCTGCCTCCCCTCTCCGGAGGAGGTGCTGCCCGGGGGAAAGAAGTGCTACGCCACCGGCTGGGGGGATGAGACAGGTGCGTCAGCATTTGTTCTGACAAGAAAAATTGCCTGGTGGACTTTGTCCTTCCACTTGATGTCGCGACCTTTCACAAAGGACATCTGCAGGAAAACGACTGGCAGTGTGAAAAGGGTTTACAAATTTAAACAAATGAAATGTTGATCAATGTTCTTATCGATTACAGTAAGAGTGTTGAGATGATTCACTTGTTAGATGATATTCCTCAAGAAGGATTTTAAGGACTTTATCTAGCTCAGGAGTAAAATTGGAGAATGTTCTCATATTCACACTTTTTAGTTGATGATAAACATCCATCCATCCATTTTCTGATATAAATATGGCTCAAAAAAGGATGGGAAACTGCTAAAAATATTGGATGGGTATTGGAAGATGAATACAATTTAGCATCCTCTGTCTTCTTTAGGGGACTCCCTCAATGCTAAAGTGGCAGAGGCTCTAAACCAGGTGGCTTTACCTGTGGTTCCGTACAACACATGCAAGAGGATGGACTACTGGTGGTTCCAGGTGAAGAGCTCCATGATCTGCTGTGGTTACACGCTGCCCGACGAGCTCAAGTCCGTCTGTCAGGTAAAAACAACCGACAGGAGATGGGCGGCTGGAGGGTTTCTCCTGTGACGGTGTCCTGGATTTTGCAACACAGGGAGATTCCGGTGGTCCTCTGGTGTGCCAGGATAGTCCCGACAGTCCCTGGGAAGTGCACGGAATCACCAGCTTTGGTCCCATCGGGTGCATCATGAACAAGAAACCCTCGGTGTTCACTCGCTCGTCCGCCTACCTCCCCTGGATCAGCAACGTCATACGCAGGGACATCTACAACCAACACAGTAGGGTTCATTCTTGAGGTTTCACAGAAGTAAAAGTACTCACACTTTGGACAGTGGAACCTCAATTTAACGGACTAATAGATGGCAGGGCTTGTCCGTTAAATCCGGTTGTCTGTTAAATTGAAACACTATTTTTGTGGCCTAAAAACACCAGTACAGTACAAAATTATTGTTTTGTACTTTTATTTGTGGCCTAAAAACACCCAATACAGTACAAAATTACTGTAAATAAATATAAAACGGGTTTTTCATGTTTGAAAAGCCATCCAAACTTACCTCGCTGGTGCGTGGGAGAGGTGGTTTCGAGTTCCAACTGGACACTATTTTCGGTCGGGAGTCCGTTAAATCGGGGTCCGTTAAATCGAGGTTTCACTGTACTTAACCTCACTTCCTTTTTGAACCATTTTACTGTGTTAATACAAATGTAATGAAACATCCCAAGAATGGGGATTTTTGTCTGATTTTGTCATTTCCAACGTCAGATCTTTAAATATATTAGTAATGTCCTATGTACACAGACTATACATCAAATTGTACCTCTTGGCTCTATCGTGGAGACTTCCGGCCAGTTGTAACCCATGAACATGCAAAATCATCATAGAATATCCAGATCCCGGACTGGAACCCACAACCACTGAACTGTGAGGCGGATGTGCTAACAACTCACGTGCCGCCCCCAGATTACATTATCAATTTTTTGGAAAAGGGAAAATTTACAGATAATATTCCAAAATTAGTTCTCAAAAGAGCAACTTAATGGCTTACAGCAGTCCACTGGAGCAAGGAGCAAATGAAGGATCCGTTTTGAAGTCGCGGACGACATCAAGACGGTAGTGATGGAGCTGCAGAGGATTCCGGAAGAATCCGGAAGAATCTATACCGTCGGTCAAATTTATGCAGTCCATAGCGTATACTGTTTTTACCACGTCGACATTCGTGAAGATTGAAAGAATTCTCCAGAACATTCTGACAAAGTAAGGAGTATAAAGTACAGATATGATTTTTTTCAAGTGGAGGGGGTATAAGTAAAAAGTACTCAAGTAAAGTACAGTTACCAGGAGAATCTACTTAAGGACAGACTAATTCCCTTATGCTTAATTTTTCACCATCCGTGCTCTCCATGTAGCATCTGGCTGTGGCGGGGCCAAGAATGTGACGGGCACAGGCGGCACGTTGTCCTCCATGGGCTTCCCAGGCAGCTACAGCAACAAGGCCCGATGCCAGTGGAATATCCACGCACCCGTGGGCAAACTGGTGCACCTTCACTTCAGCAACTTCTCTCTGGAGGAGAGTCAAATGTGCTTGAGCGACAAAGTCATCATTTCGGATGGAACGGGAAGTCTGGGTATGGAACTGTAATGTGTTTTTCACATTCAAATTGTATATGTATTTGATTTTATACGTTTTGTTCTTTTACTGTATAGCAGATATTTTATTTTATATTTGTATTGCATTTTATGTTTGTTTTATTTATTGTTTGTTAAGTGTAATTTAAGTGTAATTTTAATTTACTCTAGATTAGAGTTTTAATTTTAATATTATGTTTTAAAATGTATTGTACATTAGATTTCTTTTATTTCATTTTATGTTCATTATTTTAGGTTTATATTATTGTATTTCTATCAAATGTGCTTGAGCGGCAAATTCAGCATTTCAGACCGAACAGGAAGTCCGGGTATGGAAATGTTAGTTTTATTTGTATTTACTATATCTAGATATATTTCTGCCTATTTATGCTTATGTAATTTTATGTTTTATTTTATAGTTTTGTTTACATTTATTTTTTATTTACTATATATTTGATCATTTTACATTTCATGCTTATTTTATTTATGTTTTTATATACTGTAAGATAACTTTTTAAATTTTACATTGTTCATTTTATAATTATCAAATTATTATTGATTGTGTATTTTTATTAACTCTAGAATTATAATACATATATTTGACATATACGAGTATATTATTAATTCATCTTATTGGTAATGGTTAATAAAATGATTATTAACTTATGATAATTAAATGCCATATAAAAATAAAAATATCTATAAATGAATATGAATTCTAATGTTATTTAATTAAAAAATGTTGATTAATGTAAGATGTTACATTTAATATATTCGTGAAAATATAACTACAAAATGTCAATTTTTATCCTCACCCGTTCACAAAGTTTCGTATTGGAATGCATTCAATGTTGCCCCTCTCCCCCCTAATCTTAACCAGCAGCGATTAAAAAATAGTTGTGGTAATTTATTTCATAATTTATTTACTATTTTAACATTTGTACTCCGTTATTGAATGGAATCAATTGATTACTACTAACAAATAGACAAATTAAAAAATATTCATGATGGGTTTTTTGTGATGATTATTTTGAATTCTATTTTAGATGTATTTTTGAAGGTTATTTGTTTTTTATTCAGTTAGCATTGGTATGTTGTATTATGTTTTATTTTTATTTGTGGTACTGTATTATTTTACTGGCAGCTTGTGTGTGTTCCTTCCCTCCCTGTCAGGCACTTACTGTAGTCACACGCCACCCATGGACCTGGTGAGCGACGGGAACTCGCTTCACGTCAACTTCTCGTCCAACAACAAGGTGGTGGACACCGGCTTCGCGGCCACCTGGAAGGCCGTGGACCCTTCGGAAGGTAAAAGGGCAGTGGTTCTCAAAGAGACAAAAAAAATTGTTTTTTTTTTGTCTCGGCGTAATATTACAAGAATAAAGTTATAGTTTTAAAATTCACTATGACTTCGTTATGTTACAGCTCCCTGTGGAGGCACGTTCAGCAGCCCCCAAGGTGAGCTTACAAGTCCCAACTGGCCCAAAGACTACCCTGCCCAGGCCGTGTGTACGTGGAGGATCCGGGTCCCCGCTGCCAAAAGCATCCACGTGGCCTTCACGCACTTTGAGCTGCAGGCCGCCAACGTGCTGGGCAACTGCGTCGACTATGTGGAGGTCTTCAAGGGGGGGAACATGATGTCGCAAGGTTGGTCGCCGCGTTTGTTTTTATCCCCTCCGAAGGAAGTAATGGAAGTAGAAATAATCCATTACCCGTGCAGAGGTACAGTATGTATGTATGTAGCTATGTATATATAAATATATATGTGTGTGTGTATATATATATATATATATATATAGGTAAACAGAAGGGTCTAAATTTTCAAAATGTTTCTTCAGTGTGAACGTGAATATGTAAATTGATTTTCAGGTGTGTTTTCCACAGGTCGCTTCTGCGGCTTTGGCCCGCCGCCCAAACTGAGCGTGCCGGGCGACACGGCGATCATCCGTTTCCTGAGCAACAACGTCAACCGGCAGCAGGGTTTCCGCGGCTACTGGACCACCGACGCCGGCATCGTCCCGACTCTACCACCTCCCACGCCCAACCCGTGGGACAACATCACCATCAGTGAGTTTGAAATGCGATGCGCCTCATTTGCAGTCTAGGATAAAGTACCTGAAAGCGATACTTGAGTAAAAGTGCAAATATCTTAACAGAAAATAACTTTGGTTGGCATTAAAGTTAACTGAGTCAAATTCTTAAAAGTATCTGATACTTGCTGTACTTGTAATTTTCTGAGATATTGACTTCACTGGATTAATATAAATTAATTTAACCTACCAAACTGGACAAGGAGTTTTTAAATGCTGTTAGGTACACATAAGAGGCACCACTTGCTGCCGGAAGAGTCTTTCACGCCGATGTACGAAAACAATTCCTGCAAATACGCCCATGGGTGTGTCACGTTCATCCTCACTATCACCACCATAGAGTAATAGTTTTTGTCATCGTCTGCTGCTGGAAATGCTCCCATCTTAAATTCCATAAATTTGTATTGTGTGCCTCGTTTCCAGACAGTGAGAACTGTTCTTTAGCTTTTTGCTTTTCGGTTCAGGCATTATCGTCAAAGAAATGTTTTTTTGTGATTCGATTTGGTAGTAAGGAGTAACCAAGATGCTTAGGGGAAATGTATGAGAATATATAAATGCAGTGGAGTAGACGTGAAGGTTGCCAGAAATACAAACCAGAAACAGATTTGTGAAAATTCTACTTCAGCGCAGTAACAAAGTGTATTTCGTTTTAATAAAAGACTGTTTACAAAGCACATCTAATACTTGGGATACCTCGTACCAGGCTGGCCGGGGGACTGCGGAAATCCGGCAGTGGCCCCCAATAATGGCACAGCGAAGGTGGTCAATGGAGAAGAAGCGGTACCCCACTCCTGGCCCTGGCAAGTCTCCATGCAGGTAACTGTCCCACAGAGGATAATGGAAATAATCATCAAACCTTTATTAACTGCACAGATGATTTTTTTAAGTCACATTTTAACGCCGTCACTCTCATATGTGTGAGAAAAGAAGTGTGAGACCTTAAGAGTAAAACAAAACATGGGAACTAAATGTTTAACATTAAAGTGGGTTTGATTTGTGTAAGCAGGGAACAGTAACGCATTTAGTGACATTTAGAATAATACTTAAAAGTGTAAACTGTAAGCAGTAAATTCTCCAATAAATGAAAGATTCTCATATAAGCACAATACTGTAGTGGTCCACCATGTGTTTGCGATTCGCTACTTGCTAATTCACCTGTAAGCGGATTTTTTTGTGAACATATCTGTTGTTATTTCCTGAAAAACTCGCCTACTTGGTGTTTTGTGCTCAGGCCAAACCAAAACTTTGTATTGCCTTGGCACCACGTTTTGGCATGTTGATGCCAAGGAACTGTGTTGAAGTGAGTTGAGGCCCTTCATTTTGACAAAAGTAGTGATTCGCTGCCATCTTGTGGCATTTACAGGCAATTATATACTCGTGGATTTTTGCCGTTCGCAGCAAGGCTCGGTCTCTATGCCCCGCAAATTTGAGGAAAAAAAAATTCTAAATCAAAAAAGTAAAGACTAAATTGCTCATGGGTGTGATGTGATATGTGCACTGCAATTGACTGATGACAAGACTGTCCGAAATCAGCTTGGATAAGCTCCAGCTCACCTGAGACCCAAACGAAGTCAAACCTGATAGAAAATGGATGGCTATACCTAATTTCCTCTGCAGATCTCGCCGGTGTCTTTCATCCCTTACATGCACAGCTGTGGAGGTTCATTGATACATGAGGAGTGGATCCTAACAGCTGCCCACTGTTTCATGACGTAAGACACAATACAAGGATGATTTGGTTTTTTTCTCTCCTTTTTTTTTTTTTTTAAAAGCGTCACTTTCAAATCAAATTTTCTTCCTCGCTTTACAGTCCCCTCAACAAGACCTCGTACTGGCGCATGTGCCTGGGGAAGCACCACATGAACTCCTCCGGGGACATCCCGTCAGCGGAGGCGTGCTACAAGGTGGACGGCATCATCCGCCACGAGGGCTTCGTCTACGAGCAGGACCCCAGCGACATCACCCATGACATCGCCCTGGTGCACCTGGCCCAACCTGTCAACATGACGCGGGAGATCAGCCCCGTCTGTCTACCCTGGCCTGGGGTTGTGGTGGAGGCAGGGACACGCTGCTTTGTCACCGGCTGGGGGGGTGAGAAAGGTATTTTTTTCCCTTCTTCTCTGTGAAGGGTGCCGACACAGAAATGGAGGGACAAAGTCGATCGGGCACTTTTCAGGCTTCTGAGGTAGTATCAGAGCCGTAACACAGGCGGGTCGACGCCAGTGTATCAGTGTACAGTAAGCCCCTGCTCAACACACCACATGCACATGCAGTACACAAGCTATAGTTTAAGATAAAAGTCTAATATAGCTTGATGCTATTATCGTGAATGTACTGAATCCGCAATATGTGAACCACGATATAGCGAGGGAACACAATACATATACATTTCTTACCATTGATTAGCAAAGAGGTTGATATGTTAGATGATTGCGTGCATACATATAACATTGGCAAGTTCAAATATTCAGTAATGGGGGGCATCTTCCCCCATATGGGTGGGGGTGCATCTTCCCCACAAAGTCATACTTTTACAGTTTCACGTATTGCAAAAAAAAAAAGTATTTGTTATAATGTTCTTCAAACTCATTGATCACCCTCCACATGACTCTCATGTTAATATTTAAAACAAGTTTGTAGTGTCAAAATATGACATCAACTCACCTCAAAATCAGTAATTTGGCCAGTCAAACCCCGCTTTCTGAAAAATTGGGGCATGGGTGTGAATTTAACACGAAACACTCAGATGGCCCCAAAAATGCCTGGTCTTCAATTTTGCAGGATCTGTGTGTGAAAGGGGCTTCAGACTGAGCGTAAAGGCAATTTTTCCCTGTGTCACTGTTCTCTGTGTAAGGTATTGACAAAGAATGGGGGATAAAGTCTACCTGGCAATTTCCATGCTTCCATTGTAATATCAGAGCTAATAAATCTATAGGCCCTTTAACACTGGCCATCAAAGGTGGCTTTTTCGTGTGTCAGTGGCCTGTGTCAAAGGTATTGACACGAAATGGAGGGACGAGCTGGTCGCAGAGTAGCCCCTCTCGCACTAAAAAGACAGCCAATGACAATACACTCAGTCAGACCGTGTAGAAAGTCAGGGTGTAAACAGAAACTCATCTCACAGGGAAAGAATACATGCAGACCAACTTGGACTTTTTACCTCCTCTATTGATTTGTAGGGAACATCTTCCCCAAACTGTCTGAGAAACTCAACCAGGCAGCTCTTCCTGTGGTGGACTTCAAGACCTGCAGCAAGCCCGCCTACTGGTGGGACGCCCTGCGGCCCTCCATGATCTGCGCCGGTTACGAGTCCCCGGATGAGCTCAAGTCGGCGTGCCAGGTGAGAGGACACGTCTGTCCATAGCCGCCATTTTCACATGTCTCGCTATTCTGTAAAAAAGGCACCGACAGGAATGGGGGCATGAAGTGGGCTTTGCAATTTTCTTCAGCGGTAGTATCAGAGCCATAACAGAGTGTGTAAGGAGTGCCAGGACCACGGGTGTGACGTTTGGCACCCGGCACCCAGTTCTGTAAAGGCAAAGTTAGATAAATGCAAGTTCTTCTGTTCTGGAAATTCTGTGTAACAGAATCAACAGTTGAAGTCTACCTGGAAATTTTATCAGAGCTGGAAAAGAGGTACGGCAACACCAGTGTGTAAGGGATTCCAGTTCCACCATGTTGGGGACGGGGGTGTGAAATTGAACACCTGATACTCACTCACCCCAAAATCAAGCCTTTCCTAGTTTCTTGAGAAAGCCACCAATAGATAAAGGCAGGATTTTCTGTTAAGGCTTACGTTGGTGCACCAACTTTGCAGGATCTCTATGAAAGAAGCTGGTCAATCAATAGACCCATTCACACTACTTGTTTTTTTTGTCCACTACTACTGTGTGAAACGTACCACCACAAAATGTAAGAATGAAGTCCTATCAATTTTCTAGCTTCAGAGGTAGTATCGGACCCGTAACAGAGGTAGGACGACACCTGTGTGTAAAGGTTATTCCACATTGCCCAGACAGGGATATCAGGTTAAATACTCACTTCTCCCAATATCCTGCCTTTGCTGGGTTCTGGGTGAAATTCCTTATTTCTTGTGAAAGAGTCAAATAATCCAATAACCCGTTTCACACTGCTCGGAAGGTTTCAGGCTTCTGAGGTGGCAATATCTTGTCTTTGCTGGGTTCAGTGTAAAAGGCAAAGATACTGGATCTTCTGTTTGACTCTGATATGCCAAATTTGCAGGATCTCTGCGAAAGAGGTTTATATTCACTACTTTGTATACATTTTTTAACATTTGTCGGTGTCATTTTGGACTTGGGAATGTAATCTGTCCTCTCATGACTGGTGTTTATGTAACCGCCTGTTTTGTTTGTGATCACTCATCCAAAATATCTCAGTTTGGGTGCATAATCGCAGACAAAAACCAAAATAGAGGCATTGTTATATTCTTGGCTGCAGCTTCTTCTTTTCACCCCGCAGGGCGACTCTGGGGGTCCGTTTGCATGCAAGGCCGCCGTAGCCAACGGCACCTGGGAGGTCCATGGCGTGGTCAGTTTCGGACCCCAGGGATGCATCAAGGACAAGAAGCCGTCGGTGTTCACACGTGTTTCTGCCTTTAGCCACTGGATCCATGACAACATAAAGAAGTTCACGTACGAAAGGGACAACTAAGATCCAGTGTTACCTTGACTTACAAGTTTAATTTCTTCTGTGACCATCTAATAAGAAAAATACCCCTGGACAGTATTGTACCTATTGTATAAAAACATACAGTAATAACAGTTAAATCAAATGTAAAGAATGAAACCGTTTTTGCATCTTGATTTCATGCTTTAAATCAATGGACATTGTGCTTGTCCTTTTGGTGTGCGCGCCTTGACCACCAGGGGGCTGTACAATGTATAGATAGATAAATATAAAACGTAGATTTGATGATGAAACATGAAGAGGACCGTTGCAACTAAACTACAGTATTAATAGTAATATTTCGCTGAACATAAATAATACATGCATGTGAGAATTATATGTGTTGCTACACTGTTTATGTTCAAATATTAGTTGTTTAAAGGTTTACAACCAACCCCAATATCGATCCTAGTTTTGTTCGCCCATCCATTGCATTTCACATTATGTGCCAGCATTAAGCTAGCAGACTTTCGTAAGACAATGTTAATGTGGTTTGGTTGAATACGTAATGTGTTGTTTTCTTTGTTTTATGTTATTTCCACCATGAATTTCCACTGGGAATGCCTATATACAGCTTGAAGTAAGCACACTTGGCCTCTTTTTTTGAAGCACTGTTCGCTATTGGCCAAATTGCACACGCCACGGTTAGGGAGGGAAGAATAGACATCATCCATTTCTTCTCAGCAGTCACTGAATTCGTGAGGTCCATGGTTAGAAAAAATATATTTTCCAAAATGCCCTTTGTGTTTCCCATGATGTGTTAGCATTAGCACCAAGCTAGTAGACTTAAGGGTTAAAATATGTAAACTATTTACTTTACAACTAAATATTAATGCTTGACCTTACGACTCCTGTGGAAAGACAATGGCCTCTCTGTCAGGCAGCCTAACGCCTCTCCTTTGTTGCATTCCAAAATAATGATTTTATACATGGGTTCGGACGTGCCTCCAATTTGGAGGATAGATAGTTGAGTTTTCCACACCAACACAGGCTAGTGAGTCCTAAATCTTGCATGAAGAGATCAAGCCTGAACGGATGAAAGGCAAAACTTCTTTTAAGACAACCAGAACAGTCCAGTTGCCATAAATTCAATGCCCTGAGTATGTGGTTGATTTACCGTAAATACACAACGTGTAATTCTCTTTGTTTTATATTTAGTTTGACAGTAAACGTAAACTGGGAGTGGCATTAAAGAGCTTGAAGCCTCTATTTTTGAAGAATTGTCCACTAATTATATCTGTCAAACTGCTGCTTATTGTGGAGTGAGTTGAATTGAGTTCACTACCACTACACAGGGCTTGCATCTCAAATGTTTGCTCGCAAGTCAAAGCAAAAAAAAAAAAAAGAAAACGGCCGAACAACGATCCATATCCTGAAAAACCTATAGGACATTCTACCGAATTGGTGCCATTTGCTTGTTGTAACTCTTTCAAAATAAACTTAAAATTCCTGTCTTTTTTTCGACTCTAAATTAGATAATACACATACTGACCTACTCAAAATGTTTATTGGCCCAACTCAGGCAAATAATTTATTTCATATCATTGTTGTAAAGTACTGCAACTCCTCATCAGAATCAGAATCATCTTTATTTGAGTAACAGGACAGAGTAAGAGGATTTTAGCATAGATATATCACTGAAATATAGCCACATGACATTTATGCTAATAGCATCTTGACACCAAGTACAATACAGTGATTGAGCAAAAAAAATATTTTAAGCAATGGATATCTGAACACAAACAGCGCAGCAACACATATAGACAGATAATATAGCAATACTCAAAGGCATATATTCTTTATCCTCTGCAAAGAAAGACTGATGTTACTCCTGGGGAGTTGTGAATATTTCCTGTGTCTATGTATATCCATATGTCTATATGATACTGGGCGGCACGGTGAGTGACTGGTTAGCACATCTGCCTCACAGTTCTGAGGACCAGGGTTCAAATTCTGGCCCTGCCTGTGTGGAGTTTGCATGTTTTTGTGATGTCCATATCAAATAAATTCTACCTACAATATGCAATTTTTCTACATTAAAATAGACATTTTTATTTTTTGGGGGGCTGAAATGATGAAAGGTTGTGTTCACTTTCTGTAGCCAGTGTATTTTATGTGCATTTTGTAACATCCACCGATTTTCTGAACCGCTTATCCTCACTACATTTCCCTAAAATTAAATTGTAAAGGTTATAATAACTTAAATATAATTTTCGTTTTATTTTGTTAGCAATTATTTTTGCCCTTTTAAGCCCTGCTTATATATTTCTTTATTCTTTTAAGCGTTGCTATGCTAATGGCTAGCGCTTTGGTTGGATGTCAGCAACTGCGCATGCGTCGAAGGTTGGGATTCCACGAGACGGAACAGCTGAAAGACCGTCTGAAGTTTGGACCGGGTCACGTGACCGCGCCTCTAAGCCAATGGGAGAGCCCGACTCAGATTTCAGTCCATGGAGTCGAAGAGGAGAGGAAGGAAGCGATATAATAATGAAGAAAAAAAAGAAAACCAGCGAGTGACATAACTTTACCTGCGTCTTTAGCACACTCCGAAGCCCTTTCTTGTCGCTATGGGATAATTTAATGGCATATTTAGGTGCGAAAATGGCCCCATATATGGGGAGGGAAGTTCACTCCAGACGAGTTTAAGGAGAGACGCATTTCTTCCCCCATCCTTACCTTGTGTGGAAGAATGGGGGCCGGAGCTCTGACCATCTGTGTGAGTAAAATATCCCATTTCTAACGTTCTTAAATGAAGTTTTCCGTGAGTATGTGTGGTGGAACCTTATTTCAGTGTCGCTGCGCTCTTGTAATGATATTCCAAATAGCTTTTGCGTTCCCAAAAAATTGCTTTTTGCACCCTAAAATGTCCCCCCATTTGTCAGTGGTGAGACGTGACGTCATCAACCAGGGACCATATAGTGGACATAAACACCAGTCCTCCATAGATGTTTTTTTGCCCCCTCCCCCCCTAGCACGTACTCTGTGACATCACTTAAAAGGGGGACTAGCACATCATAACAACACATTTTGTTTTAACTCCTTTGAAAAGTATGCAGTTAGTGGTCCTCAAAAAGCATTGTTAAGTTTATGTGCATGTCAAAGATGCATGGCGATTTTAGTCAATAAGAAGCCAGAAGAAAGCAACAATTGGAAAAGGCATAAGGACTTTGAGCTCCACATGTATTGAGACAATGACAAGGATGGCCATTTGACTAAATGTGACTTATTGTTAATCATGTGCTGTTTTCAGATTCACTTTTAGATGGCAAAAAATATATATATATTTTTTTGTCTTAGAAAGAAACCTTGTAATGCTTTGTATGGAACTAAAAAGTAAAATGAAACAGCAAATAAATATTTAGTGTGGCTATTCCAGGTTTTCACTAGTTTCCCCACAAAGTACACCGCCTCCATTTGAAGGACCTAAAAAAAAAAAAAAAAAAAGACATGAATGTAAATACTGAAAGTATTGGAATGAGGGGAAGTAGAGAAGTAATGATCCAAAGCATAGCACATCATGGGTCAGACATGGGCGGCACGGTGGACGACTGGTTAGAGCGTCAGCCTCACAGTTCTGAGGACCCGGGTTCAATCCCCGGCCCCGCCTGTGTGGAGTTTGCATGTTCTCCCCGTGCCTGCGTGGGTTTTCTCCGGGCACTCCGGTTTCCTCCCACATCCCAAAAACATGCATTAATTGGAGACTCTAAATTGCCCATAGGTGTGAATGTGAGTGCGGATGGTTGTTTGTTTGTATGTGCCCTGCGACTGGCTGGCAACCAGTTCAAGGTGTACCCCGCCTCCTGCCCGATGACAGCTGGGATAGGCTCCAGCACGCCCGCGACCCTAGTGAGGAGAAGCGGCTCAGAAAATGGATGGATGGATGGGTCAGACATGGTGGAGGCAGTGTTATGGTCTCTAGTGTTGATTAAAATATTGCAAAAGAAACTCCTGAAAGAAAATAAATTGAATACGCTTGAGTGGCCATTCAAATCAACTGATTTCTACCTAATAGAGGATGCATTTCACATTCTGTAGAGCACAGGTGTCAAACTGGTGGCCCGGAAGCTAGATCCGGCCCGCAACATCATTTTATGTGTTCCGCAAAAGCAAATCATGTGTGTCGACTTCATGTTTCTTGTGAAAATACCAAAATTGATGTCTTTACTTGTATAATGTTGAGATATTGCAAGCATTTTATGTTACAATCACCTTTTTGGAATAAATGTTTTTTATTGATTTTAAAACTAGTTATCCATCAATTTGTTGCGTATATATCATTATATGAGACAATATTTTATGTGGGTTCACAGTCATAACGGCCCTCCGAGGGAAGCGATAACTACAATGTGGCCCGTGACAACAATGAGTTTGACACCCCTGATGTAGAGCCACAAATAAGCAGCGAGTGATGGTTGCAACTATTTTACTCATAGAGTGAAATAAAGTTAGATTACAAAAGTTGGCTACAGCTCATGTTATAGGAAAAATTAATGCTAACATGTTATTTCCACATTAGTAACCGGGTCACTTCATTTGTAAAGAAAATGCTAACATGTTTTCATATCAATTGTTACGTCAGTAACGGTGCCACTTTATCAGTAAATGCTTCCAAACTGCTAACATGTTGCTGCAACGCCACACGGGGTATGAAGTACTTTCGACACAACAGTGAGGTGTTAAACCTCACGTGGAATCCCCTTGCACACAGACACCGACCCTCCTTTGTTCGGCTCTCCACTCAATATTGTCTCCACGTGCTTGTAAAATCCTCTCTGATGCTGGTGTTGATTGTGGAAGCGTGTCGTGTGTGGCATCTGCCACGTTCAAAGTACACTCAGCGACATATGTGAGCCGATGGGGGGTCGAGGGAGGGCATGGGGGGTTGGGGGTGGTGCTTAAGCAGCTGATCTTGGGTGGTCCACAAGCCACTGTTGTAAGGCACAGCGAGGATCTGCTCACTCGTATGTGGGTTGACCCACCGTCACCATGGAAACCAACTCTTGCAGATTCCAAAGGAGTCTGTTGAAGTTTGCACGTAGAGATGTTATTAAAAAGGAACAGTTTTGTTTTTGCAGCAGTTAACTTTTTACACCAAAACATAGGTTTGCCTTTGTTATTGAAGTAGTGACTTGCTGTGGACACAGTTATGGACACATCTGCAAGTCGAAAGTCGCAAGTTGTCACAACAACTGAGTATTTCGTTGTTTTAACATCTTCATATTATAGTGCTGAACTTTTTTTTTTTTAAACAATAATATTAAATGTAACATAAAACATTGCCTCTCCAGTTTATGATTGTTTGATTCTGTAACTGGTTATTTTGTCATTTCATTATTTCCTGTATTAAATATGGAAGAATATGTGGAAAAGCTGAATAATCATATTGAGAGGATGCAATAACCATATACATTTAATTTGTTAAAAAATAAAATCTTACTAAAATTGAATAGTTATAGTGAAAGTAAGTGCTATCTGAATTGAGAAAATACAAGAAAAATTGAATAATCATATTGGGACTAGGCAATAATCATATTAATAAATAAATGAAATGAAATAATCTTATTGAGAGCAAATAATAACAATATTGAAATAAAATAAATAAAACATAAATTTAATAATCATATTGGGAATAAGCAATAAATATTGAAAATGAAAAAATAATAATTAAAACTTTATTAAAATTGAATAGTCACATTGCTCAAGCAATATGTGCATAAGAAGTAAAAAAATGTGAATGATTAAAAATCAAATACAATTTAGATAACTACATTAAAAAATACAAATCATAATCAGATTGGGAGTAAACGATAACGGTCTTATAAAGTCCATTAAAGATCAAATATTCATATTAGGAGTAAGCACTATCCATCCATCCATTTTTAGTACCTCCTTATCCTCACAAGGGTCGTGAGTGTGCTGCAGCCTATCCCAGCTATCTTCGGGCGAGAGGCGGGGTACACCCTGAACTGGTCGCCAGCCAATTGCAGGGCAGAGTAAGGAGTAAACATATTTAAAAGTCAAAACCCAATATGCATATTATTAGTAACCAATAACCATATGCAAAAATAAAAAAGGATCATATTGGGAGTAAACAATAACTGTGTCTTAAAAATGTAATAAATACAACAACTGCATGTTTTTCTTTATCAGACATGTATACACTTAAATCTAGAATAACATTTAGACGCAGTTGCGCAAGTCGTGCTTCAGTTCCATGTTGACGTTAACAATATACGTAGCAAAACAAATATTTGGTTAAGAGTTCTTGCTGTCCTGATGTAAACATGGCTGGTGAGAAGTGTGCTTGTAAAGTGTGTTTGAGCACAAGCACAAAATGAGACAAGATAGACATAATAACAGCTGCTTAATGTTTACCTGTAGAGGGTAATGTGCTCAGTGAGGCTTGTTTGATGGGGTCATTAAATTGTACACTGCATCCAGAAGGTAGTCATAGCGCTTCAAATTTTTCACTTTTAATTTGTTTTAATTATTATTTTTTTAAGCACACAGCCTTATTCCAAAATGGAATAAATAAAATATTTCCCGAGGAATTGTACATACAACACCCCATAATTCCACCATACAAAAGTTAAATAGAAATTTTTGCACATTAATAAATAATAAAACATGAAGAACTCACATGTAATGAGTGCAAAGTGACTAAAGTGGGAATATAAGATGAGCAAGATTGCATGACGTGAATCATGACTTGCTTAACCCAAGTGATGACGTGACTCGACTTGCTTGGTTTTTGGTAGAGTAACTTGGGACCTTTGGTATAAGAAGAAATTGAATTTAATCCATTTTGGAATAAGGCTCTATATAAATGGTGGAAAAAGTGAAGCTCTCATGTGAATACTTTCCAGAAGCACTGTATGCTTGTTTGAAACCCTAATGAGAAATTCAGCCTCTTCTGCACGCTTTCAACATCTTTCACCTCCCTTGAGGACTCTGTCAAGTGTCTGTTTGTGTGGCACATTTAAGGTGTTGCATGGTAACCCGAGATCTGTCATAGTAACACGCACATAGTCCAGCTCTCCCTGTTCTCTTCTTACCAGCACACGAGTCCCACATGGCGACGGCCAGGTTCTTCTTGAGTAACCGCCGTTTTCTTTGCAGCACAACGAGGCGGCAGTGCAGGTGAAGGAGGATATGAAGAAGATGGTTCAGATGCCCGTGCTGAGACCACGCTCGGTGGCGGCCAAGCAGACCAGGCTGTTCGGGGCGCCCCTCCCCGAGCTGCAGGAGAGGGGCCTGACTGAGGACGGTGTGCCCCTGGTAGTGCACAGGATGGTGGAGCACCTGCGCAACCATGGTGAGACAAAAGCTACCCATCCATTTTCTATTGCACCTGTCCTCACAAGGGTCACATCTGCCCTGGAGCCTAGTCAGATGGGATCAATGAAGCTCCTCAACACACTTCAATTTAGTTCAGAATCAGAATCATCTTTATTTGCCAAGTATGTCCAAAAAACACACAAGGAATTTGTCTCCGGAAGTTGGAGCCGCTCTAGTACGACAACAGACAGTCAATTGACAGAGAACACTTTTGAGACATAAAGACATTGAGAAAAACAGTCACTGAGCAATAAAGGGTTGCTCGTTATCCGGTAATGCCGGTACAAATTTAATTAATTAATTAATTAATTTTATAATTGTGAAAAAAGATGCACAGTCCTCTAGCACTTAGAGCAGTTTGAATGACTAATATAGCAATAGTCCGGTGCAATGACCATTGTGCAAAGAAGCCCAAGATGGTGCTGAAGCAATACAAGGGACCCCTCGCTATTTGTGGGAGATAGGGACTGGGCCAAGATTGCTATTTTAATTGCGTTGACACTTTTAAAAATGTATTTATTTATTTTTTAATAAACTCCAAAGATTATTGAATAAACAGGGATAAATGGCCAGTAAGCATTTTGGGGTTGGTTCCCCCTCAAATAAGAAAAAACAAAAAGAAAACAAATAATGATAATAATAATTATTTTATTAATAATCATTCATAATTACAAATCCCGACTATGCGTGGGAACACTGTAAACTATTTAAAATATTTTGCTTGGTTTTATTTAATTTTTTTTTTACATAACCAATATGTCAAACTCAGGACCGGGGGCCAAATTTGGCCCACAATGTAATTATTTTTGGCCCGCAAGACCATATCAAATGTGTATTAGAGCAGGCCCACCAGTATATAGCACATGCGCCACTAATATTACAAATCCCAGAATGCTTTGCTAGTGTGTTGGCCCATCAGTCTAGGCCGGCGAGCGCCCCTTCCCTTTCTGTTACAGTCGTTAGCAACTATGCTGCTAGTCTCCTCGAGCAAATGTACACTTCTGATGGAAAACGATTAACTTCCAAGACAGGTGGGAGGCAGATTGTCTGTTCACTAAAGTAAAAGACAGACCTGTTTGTCGTGTGTGGAGCAACGTGGCTGTAACAAAGAATATAACATAATTTAATTCATGTTTTTTTTTTTAATGCCCTTTATCAAGTCATAGGCAGGGGCTGTTAATAGTTTGAAGTTTGGATTTTTATTGAAGGACATTCTTATTTTTTGGATTTACATAAAAAAGAAAGGTAGTTGGAGATAGATAAGTAGAAGATGTAGAGACAGAATAATTCATGTTATCGATTTAAATACAAAACAACAAACAAATACCACGGATGTCTTTTATCGCAAATTTGATTTCTCGTGTTTATAATATTAAAGTTTGTTTATTCCGGATTCAGTGTTTAAGGCAAAATTAAGTTTGTTGTCATATGATAAACTTTAACGCTATGTTTCTGGAGAGAAGGGAAACATGCACATCACAGTGATTTTTCATTAAATATTGAGTTTGGCCCGCGACGTTGTCCCAATTTTTAATTTTGGCCCACCGTGAATTTGAGTTTGACACCCCTGATTTAGAATATCCAATCATGAATGACCTATAAGGAGTTAATGGGGGGTTATGTAGTGTTTACCTTTGACCACTAGATGTCAGTAAGAGAAAAAGATGATTGTGACCCGCAGCGCTGCAGCAGGAGGGTTTGTTCCGGGTGAACGGCAGTGTGCGGGCCGTGGAGGCCCTCCGGCAGCGCCTGGAGAGCGACCAAGCCGCCGATATCGACAGCGACGTGGACACGTGCACAGTGGCCAGCCTGCTCAAAAGGTACCTGAGAGACCTCCCCCAAGGCCTGGTGGAGCCTGCAGTCCAAAAGGCGCTGGTGCACCACTACCAAGGTGAGAGGAAGGTGTGCTTGGTTTATTTGGTATGTTTAAATTCACAAATTCAGTCATATCATACAGAACTAGACCAGAGGATGCCTGGTGGGATACATTGTGGTTTTCTACAACTGTGTAATTCTAGTTAAAATCTCCTTTTACTTTGTCTTCACATTATTTGTTTTCAGTTTTTTATCAATGATATATCAGTTTAATTTGTTTAAAAATATATATATATATTTCATAATATTTAATGATACCTTAAATGGTATCATTTTGGTGCAAGTAAGCAAATATTTGTAAAATTTGTTAAAGCTTAAAATGGTCGTATTAAATATTTTATATCTTATCATATATATTGACTTGATTTTAGTACATATTTTTTAGTGTAAGATAAATATGATTATTTTTGGCGTTATTCCTAAATAGGTGTTTAGAAAGCTGTTTTAAAAAAAATCGTAAAATAGTAACTTTCACAACAAATTGACAAAATGTGTTTATAGTATGAGAAAATATATAAAATTATTTTGCATGTTTTTTGTATTTTCCTTTTGTTTAGCATGTATATTCTAATGTACATATGTTTTTTTTTTTCAATTTAGGTGTAAATTCTAAATGGGTTTAAATTCAGTTAACATAAGTTCTCCAGTTTATTTTTCAAGGACCTTGAAAGGACAGCTTTTAAATTAACCATTTTTAGCAGTAGAGTTATTTTTTTTAGTGTTTTTACTGTCTTTAATTACATTCTTATTCTGTAAATATTTACATAAATATGATTTTTATTTTTAAGTGCTGAATAAATTTAAATTTTTCAATGTTTAAGGCTTTAAATGCTAACCGTAACAACAAATTAGCACAACTTTGTTTATAGTATAATTATTTTAAAAAATACTTTTTTTCTGATTTTTACCATTTTGTTGTGTATTTTTACTATGTATATCGGTGAATTGAGCTGGTTTTTAATTACATATAAGTCCTGAATCGGTTTAAATTCTAAAAGGTATTGTTTTATATGTTTCCTGTACATATTCATGCAAATATAAAAGCATGTCTGTTGAAAGCCTGGATTATAATACTATCATGAGTTCAATAGATATGTTTCTTTCACACATATTTTTTCAATCAGAATATTACAAATTTTATAATTTTTTTTTTTCGTTTTTGTGTGCCTATTTCCTTCTCTAAATCGTTACTATTGTGAAATGCACTGTTACGCTAAACACATTTATGATATTTCTGAATGAACAATAGGGCTACCACCTCGTAACACGCACACACATATATATACGCACATACAAATTTGCGTCATTGGGCCCATTGGGATCAGTCTTCATACGTGTTTATCCAACTGACCCCATTGTGTTTCCCTAGTAATAGTATCAACATATTTGCAGGCTCTTTGCAGCACACGAATGTTCACGTATGCAACCCGGCACAGCTCACGATTGGATATGAGCCTTCTTCCCGTGCCTGCCACAGCCGGGGAAAAACACACAATTGTTGTTGTTGTTTTTTTTTAAAGGGACTGGAGAGAAGATTCCAGAATGAACGCGTCACGCAATTAAGTTATGTTCTCTGATCAAATCGTGGTAGGGCTTGATGAAGGTTCCGTGAGGCTGTGGGGCACATGGGTCTCGAGGGAGGTTAGCGATCAGGTCGCACTATATTTGAAAAGCTCTGCTGGGTCCACATCACTGTCAAGTATAGGTCCCTACATGCCGAATATACAGAGGAGGCCCAGGAACCACGCTATTTAGTTACAAATGGGCCCATACTTTAGGTACAGAGGGACCCTTGGACCTCCACATTTGAGGCAAAAAGCAGCCCAGGGACCTCCACAGGAGACATGCAGGTGCCCAACAATGTCAACACTGAGGGGCCTTGTAGTCATCTTACATTGTCATCAATACAGATTATGAGTACAGTCCACTCTTAGTAGAATTACAGTGTCCAAGGGTCCATATAAGTATTATACAATTTTCAACCTAAATGAGCTAGTCCCACATGGTAATGGTTAGCTCATACCTTCACGTGCTTTGCGTGTCCATAGAGTTTGGCGACGAGGTCTCCTGCTCAGGCCTGAGGCAGCATCTGAAGCAGCTACCGGGCGTCCACCTCAGCCTACTGCGTTACCTGTGTCACTTCCTCACGCTGGTGGAGGGCAACCATCAGGACAACCGCATGAACGCCCACAACCTGGCCACCGTGTTCGGACCCAGCGTCTTCCAGTGAGTGCGTAATTCAAGGCCCACGTGCGTCACCCAAAACAGGCCTCAACCTTTAATAATTTGGTTGAAACCAGTTATGAATTGAGAGAAATTACAGTTTTTGATTCAATTGAGTAATATGTTTTTTTTTAAACTGCCCATCATTTTTATGACAATTTTCTTAGACATGAGCTCCAATTAAATTTTAATAATAAAAAAAAGGTTTTGCACTTTATATATATATATATATATATATATATATATATATATTTAATTACCCAAATTGTTTTGTTTCAAAAACTAAATCAAATAAAACGAAGCCCATCATTTAAAATGTATGCAGGGTTATGTATATGAAAGTGGAGAAAGAAATTTTATTTTCTTTAAAACTCTATTTATTAGGGATCTTTTATTTAATTAAAATGAAATAAGAATAAAGAATAGTAACTGACTAATTCAAATAGTTTGAAATTTGAATCAATTTGAATTACCCATCAATTATAAAAAAAACTTTTTTTAAATCAAAAACTGGGAACAGGAACTCCAATGAAATTGGATCTTAAAAGATTTTTGGCCTCTATGCAGTACAAATCTTTCCGTTGCATTCGATTTTCAAACTGTGAATTATGTCAAAATTAAATAATAATTGTACAAATAATAACAATTTTTTTTTAAACAAATTAAATAGCCACCTTTCTCTAAAGTCTGATCCCCTTAAATCCTCCGGTGGAATTTATCCCACTGGGTCGTCGCGGGGCTGTCCACTGCGCGATGTGACGCGCTAGCCATGAGTTAGCTCGCGAGATGGCATTCCTCTCGACCGGCGGTAAACTCGTCCGCGGCATTACGCCCTCGCTTGTTTTTGTGTCAGTGTGTGGGTCTACATAACAGAGACACTTTAGGTCAAGTTAACCCTTTATTAAACACGGCGGCGTGTGGCTCACACTACATGACAGACATTTGAAAACATACTTCATGTTAGTTATATACCCATTTTTCCAACATATTATGGTAGCCCGAACAACACAAAATACCTAACACTTGGGAATTTAAATAACGACACCGATTTGTTCTGTAAGTTGTGGCATCCAGGGTCTGTAGGCATAGCTAACTAGCTAACTGCATGCTGTAGAGGTAGAAATGGGCCACGTAATAATAACTCATACAACTCGCAATTGCGCCTGATAACCGCTGGTGTCAACAAAGGCGCTTAGTTCTTATATAGTGGGGAAGGGGTGACTCATGCCGGACACCCAAATGAGTCATGTTTTAGCTACGCTCCCAAAAATCAGGATCAGTGAATTGGTGAAAAACAATTTAACATTATAGCTCCACAATTGGGTAGTTCTCCGTTTTCCCACGTTTTCAGCAATTGTCTTCAAACATGTATGATTTATTTAGAAATAAATCTGAATTCACCTTGCAGGGTCTTCAATGGTCATTGCCCCCTTCCCGATGGTTGAAATTCTCCTGTATCCGGCCGGCCACATTAACCCAACTGTCTGTGAGATATTTGGCCAGCAGCCGGTGCTGTTGCCTCTCAAGAGGGCTTGTCACTTTTACAGTCCCTTCTGCTCATCAAATGACCGTATTAATATTTAACCATAATTCATAATGGATGAGATTATTTATACATTGTGTGGAACAGATCAGAATAAGAGTTTGGGGTCTGTAGTAATTTCTGATCTGAGATTCCAACTCAGATCAGAAATGACTACAATTGATGAATGCGTAAGGAAAACGAAGTCTTCCATGATACATGCAGTAATGTACGTAAGATGTGTCTAAAGGCCGCGTACACGACACAATGCGACTTCAAGGTGCGTCCGGGCCTCATAAATAAACAATGAGCTGAGCGGTTTTGCCTCGCCTTTGCTCGCTCTTCTATTTTTCAGAATCCTACTCCAGGCAGCGTTCCATGTGCTGCGATTGTAAAAACTGCATGTGATCATGTTTTATACTGTTAATGCTCTTCTCTGTACAGCCCATGTGTGAATGTGTGGAGGTTAGCTGCATAGCAACACAGCCCAAACAGCAGCACTGAAGCCCATAAACAGTCTCACAATAATTAAAACTAGTTGCTGTTTTGTAGAAAACCTGTCCTTTCGGGGATTAGCTTTCCAGTGGACTCGGACGTGTGGCCCGCTCCACAGTCTTGTGTGCGTCCAGTTGCCATGTCGTGCTCTGCAACCTGCATGTATTGTGGTAAAGAGGTGACACATTCCACTACACAAGCTTATACAGTCCCTCAGTGGCAACACAAGTTATATCTAAGGAGAAAAAGGAGGCTTCTATTAGAGGTGAGCCGTCTATTTTTTATGTTTTTGTCTGAGGAGCTTTACAAATGCCACGTCATGCTGCTCTGAAGCCTTCGTGCGTTGAATTAAAGATACCACACATAATTACATGCTTATCATAGTCCTTTAGTGAGACCCTCAGTTGTTTTGTTTTGTTTTTTTGCCTGAGGGCAAAGTGGAAAGGAAAGAGGAGGTGTCTATTTGAGGCGAGGCATTTATTTGTTCAACACACCTGCTGATTAATTGAGGTGTCTACTGGAGTGGAGGCGGCCATTTGATGGAATATATCATGTCCATAATGTTTACCTTGAGACACACAGACATTAAATAGTTAACTGTTGAGCCCATTTGAATTCTGTTGCCAACCAAAACAGCAGCACCTACCAAAGCACGGAAACTCTCTCAGATTAGTTCCACTGCGCAATATAAATATGATCTTGTGTTATGTGGGGATGGCATCTTGAACAACTATTACTGTAGACTAGGCCTGCAAGTGGCTGGGGAAAGGGAAGTCTCGGCGTCCCTGCTAAAGCTACTGCCCCCGCGACCCGACCTCGGATAAGCGGTAGAAAATGGATGGATGGATGGATGGATAGGCCTGCAACTACTTATTTTAATAATCTGTCGCTTATTTTTTCAATTAATCGAGTAATTGGATTATTTTTTTTTTTAAATATTTCCATTCTTTCTTTCAAAGACAGGACATTTATTTCAAATTGACAGTGTGGAAAATGAACAAACAAATTAATTAAGATTCAGTTATTGGTTTGGTCCATAACAAGTGTCTTATTGTGATGAAACATAAAGATAATTTGTCTGCTTTCATGGTGGATTACAGAAATCTGAGAATTTTTGACAATTTTAAGTGAAACAATGGCTTTAAAAGATTAATTGATTATCAAAATATATATAAAAAAAGTGTGTGTGTGTGTGTGTGTGTGTGTGTGTGTGTGTGTGTGTATATATATATATATATATATATATATATATATATATATAAATTTGACAATCGATTAATTGTTGCTCCTCTAGTGTCTGATGTCAGCCATTAAAGAGTTTACCGCAGAGCCCATTTGAACTCTGTTGCTAACCAAAACAGCAGCACCTAGACATCCTCTTTGGAGTCTTAATTCATGTTATTAACGAGCTCTTTGTCCAGTATTAACCACATCCTCACCGGCGGTTGACTCTGACGCATGGTTGCTCCGAAATCTTTTGTGTGTCCACGTTTGACCATGTTTATTAACATTTACTTTTTTTCGCTCGGGTCCAGCGTGGCTCCTGGTTTTGAGGCCCTGAACGAGCAGAACATCTGCAACAAGATCCTGGTCCGGTTCATCCAGAACTACAGCAGCGTATTCGAAGAAGACACAAAAGACGAAGAAAAAGAAGAACAAGACGACGTCATCCTGGTGAAGGTACCTGGTAGTTTTGTTTTTATTGTTCATGCTGAGTGCAGGGCGGCTGACATCCTCTGATGCCGCTTCAAGCATCTGACCTATGACATCACTCCTGGCCTATTTACCCAGCAGGGCGGCGTATGGATAGCCGCTTCCATAACCGCAGGCTGAAAATTGGTCAGTGTATTGATCGCGGGAGGTGGACATCTTGTCACAGGTGGCCCGTGTCTTACGTCTCTATTGATCGGCTTGTTTGGCAGGCAGGAAACAACAGGAAGAAAACATCCATACATGTTCTTTACTGCTTATCCTGTTGTCTGATCTTATTGTATACAGTTGAAAACCTCTAGATCAATGATTCTCAAAGTATGGTACATGTACCAATAATCAAAGTCATATATCAAGAAAGTATGGCCAGCTATTTGCGTGGGCACCATCTTGTTACCCACCTTATATTGTACCAGCACTCGCCTTATGATTGGATTCACTGTCAGCTTATACCTATAAATATTCATAAACAAACACTTCAAGGAACTTTGTGTGTTTAATATTGCATAATGTTAATGTTAATATGATTGCAGCCTTCATGGAAGTACGTCCATTACGAGTTGATTGTTAACATGCTGAAACAATCTGAAACAATTAAATGTGAGCATTATTTGACAGCTACTTGCTACTAATTACCATAAAGAAAAAATTAACCTCACATTTAAAAAAATAAATAGTCACTTTAATTTTGTTTTAAAAAGAATACATAGTCTTTCTGGGTTTCTTGGAAAATTATGCATCGATACGCCTTGCCTGGGACGACTGCAGCCTACAGCCACAGAGCAATCCATTTGGATGAAAATCCACTTACAAAATGGCAAAAGCTGTTTAAGCGTTTAATGACTAACACACATTTGCGTGTGTTTTTGTTTTTCTGTGGATTTTTCTGTTATTTTGCTTTTCCTTTGGCTTTTCTAGATTTGTTTTCAACAACTATTCCAAAAGAACGACATCATGCGCGACGTAATGTGAGACTTCAGTTCAGCAAGCATCAAATGATGACCTCGGTGTGTGTGTGTGTTTTTTGCCTCTTCTTTTACTTTTTATGTTGTTTTACTTGTGTGTGTTAATTTTTCTTTGGCTTTTTTGGGGGGTGCGAAATAGATTTCATAGCACCCTGCACAGATTCAAACCATCCCTGTGCCGGATGCGTAGAAGAGTACAAGCTTTCTGACTTGATAGTCTTGAGATTTTACTGTACCCTGCACCGATTTAAGACTGCTGGATTCAGCAAAAAGCAGCCCCAGAACATAACTGAGAACAAACGTTCTGATACTGGGCAGCACATTTTTGCTCCAAAATGCAGTGATAGTCTTGAGATTTCACAGTATCCTGCATTGATTCAAGACAGCCTATGCCGGATGCAGCAAATAGCAGCCCCAGAACATGACTGAGACAAAGCTTTCTGACACTGGCAGCACATTTGGCTGAAAAATGGCTTGGTATCTTTGAGATTATACTGTGGCCTTCACTTCACAGATTCAAGACTGCCTGTACCTAATGCAGCAAAGAGAAAACCCAGAACAAGTTATTTCAGTGATTGTGGCTTTTTCTTTCTTTACAAACTGACATGAATCACATTTTTCGTTGAATAGTTTAAGTCAAGTCAAGTTTATTTGTTTAGTCTTGTTGTCTTTACTGTGACACAGTTCCTGTGCAAGGAATGTTTGGAATTGCAAAACCCTGCTTGAAGTTCCATTGAAGAAAGATATCCTTCACAGTAGCGTCTTTATGGGTGATGGATGCATGGTGGCACGGTGAAACGTGACTGAGACCGCCAGCTTGCTTGACCACCTGACGCCGCCTTGACATTTAGGGAAACCCTCGGTCCCAATGAGCTCGACTTACATACAAACGTGCACGTGCCCAAAAACATCCAACAAGTCCAACAGTATCTGTCTGACCATGCTGTCTCCACATCTGTATGACGTCACGACAACACAACAGCACATACGATCCACTTTAGTTCTCTATTTTCCCATCAGCTCAAAAGTGTGTGCGTCCGACCATTTAACCCTTTCTAACAAGTCGTACGACACTAAAGTATATTTGTAGCACTTGCCAGGGTTGCTTGACCGCCTGGTACTCTCGTAATTCAATTAGCATTAGCAGTAGCCACAGTTTTGCTCACTCCGGTCAGATGACCGTCACAGGAATAAACTAGGAGCACGAGGAGGCTTGCTGAAGAAATGTATTTTAGTTTATTAAAATTGAATTAATAATAATCTAAATTAAGTTTGGAAGCACTGAGTGCTCATTTGACTGTATCTTGATTGGAAGCACAAACTCTGAAAGTTGGAAGGGGCGTGTCATGGTTCGGCGATAGAGGTTCGTGTCTTTGAGAGCATCTCGAGTTTTGGTTTCGATACTGTATCGTTAGAGACTTACGTTGAAGACAACAGTGACAGAAAAAAAGGAAGGCATTTACAGAGCACCTTATGGAATTTTATAGCGATTGCTGGAGTTAAGTAATATTTAAAATGGGAATGTCCTATGGGTGGCAAAATTAGTGTTCTTCCAAACAATGCATGCGACATTCCTCAAGGATGAAATGTGTGGCTCTCCCCATGCAACCTTCCGAGTGTTCCCTACCCGGAAGGCTTTAGCATTACTGTTTAGGCCCGACATCCCCAGATGCTTGCACGCTTCAAATTCCCTCACATAGGCCCTTTTAACACCGACCATGTGACGCAAGCGGCGTGATTAGCGTGACGCGGGCTTGTTTGTGGAAAAGCTGTTTTTCTGCATGAGCTCGCGGCTTTGGAGACGTTATCAGCTGACTGTGGTGGGGGAAGGTTATTCTCACACACCAGTATACAAACATTTGAATGACTTACTTGGAAGTGTTTTAAATAGAAAAATAATTAAGAAATCATTTAAAATGTAAATTACAGTAATTGTAATATTTTAATTGAAATTATAATTACATAATTTCAATTAAAATATTGGTATATTTAAGTTTAACAATATTTAAATTAAAGTATTTAAATTCTACAATATTTAAATACAAATACAAATAAGCAAATTAAAATAAAACCCCAATTCCAATGAAGTTGGGACGTTGTGTTAAACATAAATAAAAACAGAATACAATGATTTGCAAATCATGTTCAACCTATATTTAATTGAATACACTACAAAGACAAGATATTTAATGTTCAAACTGATAAACGTGATTGTTTTTAGCAAATAATCATTATCTTAAAATTTTATGGCTGCAACACATTCGAAAAAAGCTGGGAAATGGTCATGTTTACCACTGTGTTACATCACCTTTTCTTTCAACAACATTCAATAAACATTTGGGAACTGAGGATACTAATTGTTGAAGCTTTGTAGGTGGAATTCTTTCCCATTCTTGCTTGATGTACAGCTTCAGCTGTTCAACAGTCCGCGGTCTCTGGTGTCGTATGTTACGCTTCATAATGCGCCACATGTTTTCAATTGGAGACAGGTTTGGACTGCAGGCAGGCCAGTCTAGTACCCGCAGTCTTTTACTACAAAGCCACGCTGTTGTAACACGTGCAGAATGTGGTTTAGGATTGTCTTGCTGAAATAAGCAGAGGCGTCCATGAAAAAGACGTTGGTTGGATGGCAGCATATGTTTCTCCAAAACCTGTATGTACCTTTCCGCATTAATTGTGCCTTCTCAGATGTGTAAGTTACCCATGCCATTGGCACTAACACAGCCCCATACCATCAGATCCTGGCTTTTGAACTTTGCGTCCATAACAGTGGGCACTAGACTGGCCAGATGGTTCTTTTCCTCTTTGGCCCGGAGGACATGACGTCCACAATTTCCCCAAAAAATGTGAAATGTGGACTCATCGGACCACAGAACACTTTTCCACTTTGCATCAGTACATCTTAGATGAGCTCGGGTCCAGAGAAGCCGGCGGCGTTTCTGGGTGTTGTTGATAAATGGCTTTTGCTTTGCATAGTAGAGTTTCAAGTTGCACTTACGGATGTAGCGCCAAACTCTATTTACTGACATTGGTTTTCTGAAGTGTTCCTGAGCCCATGTGGTGATATCCTTTACACATTGATGTCGGTTTTTGACGCTGTGCCGCCTGAGGGATCGAAGGTCACGGGCATTCGATGTTGGTTTTCGGCCTTGCCGCTGACATGCAGTGATTGCTCCAGATTCTCTGAACCTTTTGATGATATTATGGATTATGAAATCCCTAAATTCCTTGCAATTGTACATTGAGGAACATTGTCCTTAAACTATTCGACTATTTTCTCACGCAGTTGTTCACGAAGAGGTGAACCCCGCCCCATCTTTGCTTGTGAATGACTGAGCAATTCAGGGAAGCTCCTTTTATACCCAATCATGGCACCGACATGTTCCCAATTAGCCTGTTCACGCATGGGATGTTCCAAACACGTGTTTGATGAGCATTCCTCAACTTTTTTGCCACCTGTCCCAGCTTTTTTGGAACGTGTTGCAGCCATAAAATTCTAAGTTAATGATGATTTGCGAAAAACAATCAGGTTTATCAGTTTGAACATTAAATATCTTGTCTTTGTAGTGTATTCAATTAAATATAGGTTGGACATGATTTGCAAATCATTGTATTCTGTTTTTATTTATGTTTAACACAACGTCCCAACTTCACTGGAATTGGGGTTGTAATAATAAACATAATTTACATTTAATAATTTACATTTCCTGGAGGTGGGGCTCGAAGGCGAGCGGCCTGCACCCATGGGGCCCGGCTGGGCACAGCCTGAAAGGGTAACGTGCGTCCCCCTTCCCATGGGCTCACCACCTGTGGGAGGGGCCATAGGGGTCGGGTGCAATGCGAGCTGGGCGGTAGCCGAAGGCGGGGACCTTGGCGATCCGATCCCCGGCTACAGAAGCTGACTCTAGGGACGTGGAATGTCACCTCTCTGGCAGGGAAAGAGCCCGAGCTGGTGTGTGAGGTTGAGAAGTTCCGACTAGATATAGTCGGACTTACCTCCACGCACAGCTTGGGCTCTGGTACCAGTCCTCTCGAGAGGGGTTGGACTCTCTTCCACTCTGGAGTTGCCCACGGTGAGCGGCGCCGAGCAGGTGTGGGTATACTTATTGCTCCCCGGCTCGGCGCCTGTACGTTGGGGTTCACCCCGGTGGACGAGAGGGTAGCCTTCCTCCGCCTTCGGGTGGGGGGACGGGTCCTGACTGTTGTTTGTGCCTATGCACCAAACACCAGTTCAGAGTACCCACCCTTTTTGGAGTCCTTGGAGGGGGTGCTGGAGAGCGCTCCCGCTGGGGACTCCATCGTTCTGCTGGGGGACTTCAATGCTCACGTGGGCAATGACAGTGAGACCTGGAAGGGCGTGATTGGGAGGAACGGCCCCCCCGATCAGAACCCGAGCGGTGTTCTGTTATTGGACTTCTGTGTTCGTCACGGATTGTCCATAACGAACACCATGTTCAAGCATAAGGGTGTCCACACGTGCACCTGGCACCAGGACACCCTAGGTCGCAGTTCGATGATCGACTTTGTGGTCGTGTCATCGGACTTGCGGCCGCATGTCTTGGACACTCGGGTAAAGAGAGGGGCGGAGCTGTCAACTGATCACCACCTGGTGGTGAGTTGGCTCCGATGGTGGGGGAAGATGCCGGTCCGACGTGGCAGGCCCAAACGTATTGTGAGGGTCTGCTGGGAACGTCTGGCAGAATCCCCTGTCAGAAGGAGTTTCAACTCCCACCTCCGACAGAACTTTGCTCATGTTCCGGGGGAGGCCTTTGCTCATGTTCAGGGGGAGGCCCCCTTTTTTAAGAAGGGGGAGGCCCCCTTTTTTAGGAAGGGGGACCGGAGGGTGTGTTCCAACTACAGGGGATCACACTCCTCAGCCTCCCTGGTAAGGTCTATTCAGGGGTGCTGGAGAGGAGGGTCCGTCGGGAAGTTGAATCCCAGATTCAGGAGGAGCAGTGTGGTTTTCGTCCTGGCCGTGGAACAGTGGACCAGCTCTACACCCTCGGCAGGGTCCTCGAGGGTGCATGGGAGTTCGGCCAACCAGTCTACATGTGTTTTGTGGACTTGGAGAAGGCGTTCGACCGTGTCCCTCGGGTGGTCCTGTGGAGGGTGCTTCGGGAGTATGGGGTACCGAACCCCCTGATACGGGGCTGTTCGGTCCCTGTACGACCGGAGTCAGAGTTTGGTCCGCATATCCGGCAGTAAGTCGGACTCGTTTCCGGTGAGGGTTGGACTCCGCCAAGGCTGCCCTTTGTCACCGATTCTGTTCATAACCTTTATGGACAGAATTTCTAGGTGCAGCCGAGGCGTAGAGGGGTCCGGTTTGGTGGCCTCAGTATTGCATCTCTGCTTTTTGCAGATGATGTGGTTCTGTTGGCTTCATCAAGCCGTGACCTCCAACTCACTGGAGGAGTTCGCAGCCGAGTGTGAAGCGGCTGGGATGAGAATCAGCACCTCCAAATCTGAGACCATGGTCCTCAGTCGGAAAAGGGTGGCATGCCCTCTCCAGGTCGGTGATGAGATCCTCCCCCAAGTGGAGGAGTTCAAGTATCATGGGGTCTTGTTCACGAGTGAGGGAAGAATGGAACGGGAGATCGACAGGCGGATCGGTGCAGCGTCTGCAGTGATGCGGACTTTGTATCGATCCGTTGTGGCAAAGAAGGAGCTAAGCCGAAAGGCGAAGCTCTCGATTTACGTTCCTACCCTCACCTGTGGTCATGAGCTGTGGGTCGTGACCGAAAGAACGAGATCCCGGATACAAGCGGCCGAAATGAGTTTCCTCCGCAGGGTGTCCGGGCTCTCCCTTAGAGATAGGGTGAGAAGCTCGGTTATCCGGGAGGATCTCAGAGTAGAGCCGTTACTCCTTCACATCGAGAGGAGCCAGGTGAGGTGGCTGGGGCATCTGATTCGGATGCCTCCCGGACGCCTCCCCGGTGAGGTGTTCCGGGCACGTCCCACCGGGAGGAGACCTCGGGGACGACCCAGGACACGCTGGAAAAACTACATCTCTCGGCTGGCCTGGGAACGCCTCGGGATCCCCCCGGAAGAGCTGGATGAAGTGGCTGGGGAAAGGGAAGTCTGGGCATCCCTGCTAAAGGTACTGCCCCCGCGACCCGACCTCGGATAAGCGGTAGAAGATGGATGGATGGATGAATTTACATTTAAATTATGTTTAAATTAAATAAAAATACATATAAATTGCATTTAAATTAATAATTTTATGCAATGCTGTTTCTAGAAGTGGAAAACGTAATGTATTTTCAATTCATTTAATTTTCTTTGCTTTAATTACTATTAAAATTTCAAAAAGTCATTCACCCCTATGTTTTTTCCAAAGGTTCGACATCATGATGCAGTACCTTTGTGCCAAGCCAACAGCAGCACACATGTGAGGCCTAGGAAGAAGAAGGTACAGTCCACATACAGTATCATTCATTTAATGGTTTTACCCCTAATCTACTTCTTTTCCTTTCCAAGCGCTATTTCGTGCTTTCTTATCTGACTTTTTTACATTTTTTTTTTTTTTTTTGCCTTGCCGCCAATTAACATATTATAGTTTTGTATCAGGCCTTATCGGATGATGGTCACATGATTAAAGGAAGTGTTCGGCAGCAGGAAGCAAAACAGACAGTTGCGGGCTCTTCAAATGATACATGGGACAGCGGGGAGCTTTGACGGCGATTGGGATTCTTTCATTTTTTGGGGGATGTCAAATTTTTCACATAGGATAGTACAACTTGAAATCATCCATTCCAAGATCATCATAAAACCTTTATTAACTGAATAGGGAATGTTTTAAAGGACATTAAATAATGTTTTTATTTTTTTATTTTTTTTTCACAATTCAGTTCCCATGTGCCTTAATGTCAGGCTATCAATGTACCCAAAATATCAAGAATTACAGTACACCTTATACCACATTGTTTAAGCCTCTTTAAACTTCGCCTGTCTCAAGG